>NC_135819.1:82658354-83278292 GCF_964213995.1 Mustelus asterias | reverse complement strand
CACATCCTTCTGGTAGTGTGGCGACCAGAATTGAACACTATATTCCAAGTGCGGCCTAACTAAAGTTCTATAAAGCTGCAACATGACTTGCCAATTTTTAAACTCAATGCCCCGGCCGATGAAGGCAAGCGTGCCGTATGCCTTCTTGACTACCTTCTCTACCTGCATTGCCACTTTCAGTGACCTGTATGCCTGTACACACAGATCCCTTTGCCTATGAATACTCTTTAGGTTTCTGCCATTTACTATATATTTCTTATCTTCCAAAATACATTACCTCACAATTGTCCGGATTAAACTCCATCTGCCATCTTTCCACCCAAGTCTCCAACCGATCTATATCTTGCTGTATTTTCCGATAGTCCTCATCGCTATCCACAAATCCACCAACCTTTGTGTTGTCCGCAAACTTTCTAATCAAACCAGTTACATTTTCCTCCAAATCATTTATATATATTACAAAGAGCAAAGGTCCCAGCACTGAACCCTGAGGAACACCACTTGTCACAGCCCTCCATTCAGAAACGCACCCTTCCACTGCTACCCTCTGTCTTCTTTGACCGAGCCAGTTTTGTATCCACCTTGCCAGCTCACCTCTGATCCCATGCAACTTCACCTTCTGCACCAGTCTGCCATGAGGGACCTTGTCAAAGGCCTTACTGAAGTCCATGTAGACAACATCCACTGCCCTACCCTTATCTATCATCTTCGTCACTTCCTCAAAAAACTCGATCAAATTAGTGAGACACGACCTCCCCTTCACAAAACCATAGGTCCGAACGGCCTGCTCCTTCGGTCTGGTCCGACCGGTCCACCAGATTAATCTTCAGCACTGTGGGTGTACCTACACCTGAGGGACGGCAGCAATTCAAGAAGGCAGTTCATCACCACCTTCTTAATTAGGGATGGGCAATAAACGCTGGTCTAGCCAATGATGCCCACATTCCGAGAATGAATATAAGAATTTTTGAGTCTTGGAGATTTTACTGCACTCTTCTCTCTACTGAGGAGGTGTAAATAAAGTTTGTTCAATAACGGTTGCATTACTCAATGCAATACACAACATCTGCATTGTTTGATTCAATTGTGCATGAACTAGGTTTTCTGACTCCCTCTAGGAACCTACCCTAACTCTTGGGAACACAGTGGCGTGTTGATAAATGTTACTGGACTAGTAACCCAGAGGCCCAGGCTCATTCTCAGGGGACACAAATTCAAAGCCCACCACGGCAGCTGGTGGAATTTAAATTCAATTAATAAATCTGGAATATAAAGTTTGTCTTAGTGATGGCGAAACTATCATTGATTGTCTCAAAAACCCATATTGTGGCACAGTGGTTAGTACTGCTGCCTCACAGCACCAGGGACCCAGGTTCGATTCCGGCCTTGGGTGACTGTGTGGAGTTTGCACGTTCTCCTCGTGTCTGTGTGGGTTTCCTCCGGGTGCTCCAGTTTCCTCCCACAGTCCAAAGATGTGCAGGTTAGATGGATTGACCATTGTTAATTGCCCTTTATTGTCCAAAGATGTGTAGGTTAGGTGGATTAGTCATTGTAAAAGGAATAGGGTGGGGGTTGGGCCTGAGTGAGATGTTCCTTTGGAAAGTCTATGGGCCGAATGGCCTCCTTCTGTACTGTAGGGATTCTATGGTTCTATAGTTCACTATAACATCTTTTAGGGAAGGAAATCTGCCAGATTTGCCCAATCTGGCCTATGTGTAACTTTGGATCCACATCAAAGTGTTGACTCTTAACTGTCGTTTGCAAGTCACACACTTCAAGGACAATTAGGCATGGGCAACTAAATGTTGGCCTTGCCAGTGATACCCACATCCCATGAAAGAAGAATAAAAATAACCTAACTCTTGACAAGCATATATTCCATTAGGTGGTGAACGGGACAGAGTTTCACTCGGTAGCTCTGGGAACTGTTTGAGATACATTCCAGCCTTGCCTGACCTGATTTCCCGACAATGCTGAATATTTACTCTTTATATGAGTGCATTCACCAACCCGGAGGATGGCCATTACCTGTGAACATTGAGATACTTTGGGCTAAATCAGAATCCAGATCAGAGTTTGAAGTGATCTTTCCATAGGATTGGAAGACAATCTTCTCCAAGAAATCATAACAGCTCTTGCAACATGAAATCTGAGGCACAAGATGGGAAATGTTCTCAGTGCCATTACAGACCAGGCAGGCATCGAGTTTTTATTCATTCGTGGGACATGGGCGTCGCTGGCTGGCCAGCATTTATTGCCCATCCCTAATTGCCCTTGAGAAGGTGGTGGTGAGCTACCTTCTTGAATCGCTGCAGCTCATGTGCTGTGAGTTGACCCACAATGCCATTAGGGAGGGAATTCCAGGATTTTGACCCAGCGACTGCAAAGGAACGGCGATATATTTCCAAGTCAGGATGGTGAGTGGCTTGGAGGGGAACTTGCAGGTGGTGGTGTTCCCATTTATCTGCTGCCCTTGTCCTTCTAGATGGAAGTGGTTGTGGGTTTGGAAGGTGCTGTCTAAGGATCTTTGGTGAATTACTGCAGTGCATCTTGTAGATAGCACACACTGCTGCTACCGAGCGTCGGTGGTGGAGGGAGTGAATGTTTGTAGATGTGGTGCCAATCAAGCGGGGCTGCTTTGTCCTGGATGGTGTTGAGCTTCTTGAGTGTTGTTGGAGCTGCACCCATCCAGGCAAGTGGGGAGTATTCCATCACACTCCTGATTTGTGCCTTGTAGATGGTGGATAGGCTTTGGGGAGTCAGGAGGTGAGTTACTCGCTGCAGTATTCCTAGCCTCTGACCTGCTCTTGTAGCCACTGTGTTTATGTGGTGAGTCCAGTTGAGTTTCTGGTCAAAGGTAACCCCAAGGATGTTGACAGTGGGGGGTCCAGTGATGGTAACACGATTGAATGTCAAGGGGCGGTGGTTAGAGTGTCTCTTATTGGTGATGGTCATTGCCTGGCATTTGTGTGGCACGAATGTTACTTGTCACTTGTCAGCCCAAGCCTGGATATTGTCCAGATCTTGTTACATTTGAACATGGACTGTTTCAGTATCTGAGGAATCGTGAAAACATGCAAAACAAGTGAAAAAGCTACAAAGATACACATTATACTCATCTTCTCATAAAGAGTTAAAGCAACTGAGTTCGAGTCAATATGAATTAAGGTAAGTATTTTTCAAAATTACCCAAGGAAGTGAAAGGGATTTCTGTGATTTAGGATAATGAAAGGAATCATTGATAAAGAATTATTCATCTATTTTGTAAAGGAATGGATCATGGAAAATGGAGGGGACATCATGTTACAGTTCGAACAAACCTGATTGAAAGTGAATTTAGACAATGCTTCTTCACACAAAAACCCATCCTGAGGACACTGTAGATGCAGCATCAATTCTGATTTTTCTCAGGGCTCTTTGATACTCACTGAGGTGTAAAAGATATGGAGGAATATGGAAAGTCGTGAGTGTTGGGGTTCCAAAGAGCTGCCATGGCTAACGATGGTAAAAGAGGGTGAAATATTTACTACTGTTCTTTTGTCTCTGCATCTGTCTAAAACAAATCGTTTGGGGTTTGATTCTATTTAATGAATGTCCTTTCTTTTGATTAGTTGTGAACAGGAAATTGTGTTCCATTTGCGCCTGGTGGCATCGCCTGCTATTTTTGGGTCAGAGAGAGTGCGTGTGAAATTGTAATTTTGAACTCCCTGATGCTACCTTTGCCACTTAGCTCAGCAGCAAACTCCCTTCAATTTCCTGTACTTTATATCCATCGGGGTTTTGACAGGAAGCCGGTTGGTACAAGTTAGTGTTAATTTTGAGAGTAACATCACACGGTAGAAACTACGTTGTCCCCGACTTACAAATAGCTACATGAGATTGCTAACTGGTTTAGAGTGTCTCTTTCACAAACATGCCCGATTACATCATGAGAGTCCAGTAACGCTGTCACTTTGATCGTCATTCGGCATAAACTGTACAACTCATTTTCAAATTACTGAATGAAAGTATAAATTGTAAAATGGCTGTAAGTGGTGAGTTGGCACTTGTTGTCAACATGCTGCTGATTTTGGACACAAAACAGGCTGTAACCAATTTCCCCTGAGATGTACAAATGATTTGCTGTACTAGATCGGATTGCCTTAGGCTCCAAAGGGTAAAGTTCAGCATCCCCATGTGTACTACAACATACTGGAATCCCCCAGGATTCTCAATTCACTCATGCGAACACACTAAAATCTTTGAATGGCCTTTTAGCTCTGGGGGAGACATTGCAGCTTTTTTCTGGTAAGGTATCTGATTTAAAACTTTTAATTGCCTTTATAAAAAAATTCCTAAATCTGGAATTTAAAATTCGGCAGTTTATCATCTGCTTTCTGGTAGTGGGAGTAGGTAACGCTCTGTGACAAAGTGATTGAAAACTGCTACGAATTTTTAAAGAAAATAAATGCCTGTGCTCACACCTGCAATCCCAGTCTATCTGGTAACCGTGATCACTTACATTGAAGTTAAGATCAGGCATGCGTGGTGATTTCTGGTCAGCCCCAAGTCCCCACACAATCAGTCTTCACATTCCAAGCTCTCCCAGTGTTTAACAATCAGGAGGAAAGGGTTCATAAGGATGTTCTTATTTACTGTTTAGCCTCTTCTTGTTACAAAACTCCTCCCTTTTATCAGCTCCTCAGTCTTCACAGTGAAGAGAGCAAGGTTCAGGCCTATTTTTACTGTCAACTGGGAAGATGACAAGAGGTTTACCATTGCTATCCCACAACTGAGGGGCAAGGTGAGATGAATTACTCACTGGATGAAAGAGTGTGGTTGCAAACCTTCATCTCTACAAAACAGAAATCTAAGGAGTGACCTGATAGAGGCCTTCAAGATTAGGAAAGCATCTGATAGGATCCTGAGGCACACCACTAGTCGCAAGCCTCCAGTCCAAGAAATAACCTTCGACCATCACCCTCTGCTTCCTACCATCCAACCAATTTTGAATCCAATTGACTAGCTTTCCCTGGATCCCATGTGACCTAACCTTCCAGACTAGCTTGCCATGCGGGACCTTGTCAAAGGCCTTGTTAAAGTCCATATAGACAATATCTACTGCCCTACCCTCATCCATCCTCATGGTTACCTCTTCGAAAAACTCTGAAAGATTCATCAGGCATAACTTCCCACGCACAAAGCCATGCTGACTATCCCTAATCAGACCTTGACTGTCCAAATGTTGGTAGATCCTGTCCCTCAGAATCCCCTCCAGTAACTGAACCATCACTGATTCGATGAATGTGAAAGTTCAGCCTGATTCTGAACTGGCCTCCCAATGTAATCCATGTTATTTGGGATCCTTTAACTCTTCTTCTGTTACTCCTGACATGTTGAACATGTGCAGACTGACATTCCCAATAGCTGGGCAATTTCTTCAGGTTTGTTTGTCCCGTTTGAGACACCTGAATGAAGAACTCTGTGCACTGATTAAACATTTTAAGTTCAGATAGTGGGCCAGCCGCGTCCCAATTCAAACTGGAGAACTTTGTGGACATTCTGACAATGTCCCTTTGATCGTCCTCGTTCTGTAGTTCTGCGGATGCTGTAGTTATTTTTCAAATTTTTCCCATGAAGCTGAGTGGAGGTGGGAACATACCATGGAGTAATTTGCTTTTTATTCAATTTATTGTTTAGCAAATCCCGAAGCCATCTGGTATATTAACAACCTTCTCTGACCAGGCTTTTATTTGTTTTTTTGTCTGACCTTCACTCACTCCCCATCATGTTGCAGCTATATAAAACCTTGGTTAGGCCGCATTTGGAGTATTGCGTGCAGTTCTGGTCACCATACTACCAGAAGGCCATGGAAGCTTTGGAGAGAGTGCGAGGAAGGTTCACCAGGATGTTGCCTGGTCTCGAGAGTGTTGACTATGAGGAGAGGTTGAATAAACTAGGGTTGTTTTCACTGGAAAGACAGAGACTGAGGGGAGACCTGATAGAAGTCTACAAAATTATGAGCAGCATAGACAGGGTGGATAGACAGAGGCTTTTTCCCAGGGTGGAAGTGTCAATTACAAGGGGTCACAGGTTCAAGGTGAGAGGGGGGAAAGTTTAAGGGAGATATGCGGGGGAAGTTTTTCACACAGAGAGTGGGTGGGTGCCTGGAATGCGCTGCCAGAGGAGGTGGTGGAAGCAGGCACAATGGCAACATTTAAGAGACATCTGGATGGGTCCATGAATAGGGAGGGAGTAGAGTGATACGGACCGAGTAAGGGCAGAAAGTTTTATGAGTTTAGTTAGGGCATCATGGTTGGTGCAGGCTTGGAGGGCCGAGGGGCCTGTTCCTGTGCCGTAATTTTTTTGTTCTTTGATCAATTGGCCCACACTCTGGTCACTCACTATTCCCGACTGAGCTAACTTGGCGCTGGTCCTCTAGATGCCCTACCCCTGGACCTGACAGTCTAATCACTCCAATCTCATCACGAGGGATCCATCTCCTTTCCAAATCTTTCCCTGAGCACCAGCTTGGTATTGTCCATCCAAAGCGTTTCCTCTCGGTCGCCATGCTGCATTTTCAACACTCTCCAACGTTGTGATTTTGTGCAGTCTGACCAGAACATCAATGGTTGTCCCATCCCACAGAGCACGATCTCAGGTTGTTCACCCTGTTGTACCTGCACGAAACTTGCTGCCACCTGTCTTAACTACTGCTGATCAATATGTTGTGTTCTTATAATGATACAATACCTTGGGCTTATTTACTGCACAAGACACAGGGCACCCATCGTTCACCAGGGACTGAGTAAACACATTGTAGGTTTATTTAGTAAGAATAGAAATATGAGAACAGTTGCACAGCTTCAATGCATCTGAGCTAGGTTAGGTTGATTGGCCAGGTTAAAAATTGCCCCTTAGAGTCCTGAGATGCGTAGGTTAGAGGGATTAGCAGGTAAAATATGTGGGGGTAGGGCCTGGGTGGGATTGTGGTCGGTGCAGACTCGATGGGCCGAATGGCCTCCTTCTGCACTGTAGGGATTCTATGATTCTATGATTCTATGAGCTGTGTGTGTGTGCTCTGCTCAAAGCAAAAGTGAAATAAGACTGGATCACATGAAACATTTCCCTTCGAGTGCTGCCATGCTTGTATCCCTTAAAGGTATATGACAGTAGTTAGAGGATGATAGGAATTGAAGGGTATGTTGATAGGCTGCTCTTGTGGAACCTAAATGCTAAGCTGCTCTGCTGAATAGCCCATTATTGTCCTGTAAATATAAGCGGCCCAAGGGTACAGGGGCCATGGTTGTTGGTTACTTCCTGGTACCACATTCAAGTAGCCAATCACTATCTGTGAGACCAGATACTATGCCATAAGGCCATAAAACCATAAGACATAGGAGCAGAATTAGGCCACTCGGCCCATCGAGTCTGCTCCGCCATTCAATCATGGCTGATTTTTTTCTCTTCCCCATTCTCCTGCCTTTTCCCCATAATCCCTGATCCCCTTATTAATCAAGAACCTATCTATCTCTGTCTTAAAGAAACCCAATGACCTGGCCTCCACAGCCTTCTGCGGCAAAGAGTTCCACAGATTCACCACTCTCTGGCTGAAGAAATTCCTCCTCATCTCTGTTTTAAAGGATCGTCCCTTTAGTCTGAGGTTGTGCCCTCTGGTTCTAGTTTTTCCTACTAATGGAAACATCCTCCCCACGTCCACTCTACCCAGACCTCGCAGTATCCTGTAAGTTTCAATAAGGTCCTCCCTCATCCTTCTAAACTCCAATGAGTACAGACCCAGAGTCCTCAACTGTTCCTCATATGACACGCTCTTCATTCCAGGGATCATTCTTGTGAACCTCCTCTGGACCCTTTCCAAGGCCAGCACATTCTTTCTTAGATACGGGACCCAAAACTGCTCACAATACTCCAAGTGGGATCTGACCAGAGCCTTATACAGCCTCAGAAGTACATCCCTGCTCTTGTATTCCAGCCCATCACCACTCATAGACAAATAGTATGGCAAGTTGGCAAAATGGTTAGAAAAATGGTTTATTAATGGCTTATAAATTGAGGAATAGAGTGTAAAAATGAATAGATCATGCTAGAACTTTACAAATTACTCATTCAACCTCAGCTGGAGGATTGTGGATGGTTTTGGACACATTAGGAAACATTTAAAGACTTGATAAAGGGTAGAGAAGGTTTAACGGGATGTTATCTGGAATGAGGGACTCGGCTACAATGGAAAGATTGCAAATGTTAGAATTGTTCACTTTGTAACAAAGGTTGAAAGATGACTTCATCGAGGTTTTCAAGCTGAGATGTTTTCATCGCGTAGATGGAGAGGAAAGCTATTTCTTCCAGTGGTTAACAGTCAGAGATCATGAATTTAAAATCACTGAAAGAAGATCCAGAGGCAGAGGAGAGATTCTCTTCACGTAGAGTTTTTGAGATAGGATCAGAGAATCCCTTTCGTGCAGAAGGAGGCCATTTGGCCCATTGAGTCTGCCCCAACTCGATAGATTGTCCTACCCAAGCCATCTCTCCATCTTCACCACTCCGCCATGCTGCGTTTGATGAAGACTACCTAAACAAGTGCAGGAAGTGAGTTGGACAGGTTCTTGAGAATGCAAGAGTTACAGGTGTGGACAAAAAGTAAGGATGTGGAATTCAACACAACTGCTTTTTTCAAAACTCCATTCTGGGCACGATGGGCTGAAGTGATTGTCTAATTCATGTCCCATTGGTTTCTCTGATTCTTTGGAATAATCCACTGGAACCAAAAGCAGATTTCACTCTGATACTGAAAGGCTAGAAATCACTGAGAGTCTTCAGACATGAACACAGGCGTAACAATCTCAAATCCTATCTTGTCTGTTCCATTGACACAAAATGACTGCATCGATAGTTTTATTTATGATTTCCAGCTTTTTCTTTACGTCATTCTTGATAGGCCAAGTTTAAACTTTACAGAAAATTGATAAAGAATTTGAGAAACATACAAAACATTCTTACCCTGCGCAGCATTTAATCCAGGATTTGTCAGAGGGCAACAGATTCATGGATTTGATCCAATTTGAGTCAAATTGCTGACACACACAGCAATGATGCTCTCAGCCTCAGTGTATTTAGTGTACTCCGTTTAATATCATTTACAATTGTGATGTGCTGTCTACATATTATTTAATAAGTTGCATGGCACGGTGGCGCAGTGGTTAGCACTGCTGCCTCACAGCGTCAGTGACCCGGGTTCGATTCCTGGCTTGGATCACTGTCTGTGTGGAATTTGCACGTTCTCCCCTTGTCTGCGTGGGTTTCCTCCGGGAGCTGCAGCTTCTTCCAAAGTCCAAAGATGTGCGGGTTAGGTGGATTGGCCGTGCTAAATTGCCCCTTAGTGTCCAAAGATGCATAGGTTAGATGGATTAGGCATGGGAAATGTGTGGGGTTACGGGGATAGTGTGGGGGATAGAGCCTGTGTAAGTTACTCTGTCAGAGAGTCAGTGCAGAGTCAATGGGCCGAGTGGCCTTTTCTGCAACGCAGGGATTCTATGATTCTAAGATCAAAGCCGATCTTTGTAATCTCCTCCAGCCCAACAACCCTCCGAGATATCGACACTCCGCTCATTCTGACCTGTTGAGCACTCAAGGATTTAACTGGTCCCTGGTTCAGCTGCTGAGGCCCTGGGCTCTGGAATTCCCTCCCTAAACATCTCCATCTCACTATCCTCCTTTAAGTTGCTGTTTAAAATCTACCTTTCCACCAAATCTTTGGTTATCTGGAGTAATAAATCCTCATGTGGCTCAGTGTTAATTATTTGCTTTCGAACACCCATGTAAACAGCGTGGGGACATTTTAGGTGCTACATAAATAGAAATTGTTGTTGTGATGAAGCATTGGTGACACCTGGTGGCAAAGCACTAACATTGCATGATCCCGTTCCTTATTGTGAAATTATCAATTAGCTTCTTCAAGAACCCCATCCTGTTGATATAAAATGAATGGACCCCACACACCACAATTATTCATTCCATATAAAACTTATTGGATGATAAAATAAACATTTATTATTTTTGCTCCACTGACTTAATATGAATATTATGTGAAATTTTATCCAACTCCCTCAAAGTCCCTGTCTGGCCTGACGAATAAATAACAATGTCGTTGTTATAAACGCACAGGGCACCCGTGAGGCAGAGGTGATACCAGAGAACATTTCACAGCCCATGTGACCACCAGAGCCTCTTTCGCCAGGATAGCAAGTGTAAGTTTAAGTTTATTTATTTAGTGTCACAAGTGGGCTTACATTAACACTGCAATGAAATTACTGTGAAATTCCCTAGTCGCCACACTCCAGCGCCTGTTCGGGTACACTGAGGGAGAATTTAGCACGGCCAATGCACCCTAACCAGCACGTCTTTCGGACTGTGGGAGGAAACCGGAGCACCTGGAGGAAACCCACACAGACACGGGGAGAACGTGCAAACAGTGACCCAAGCTGTGAATTGAATCCAGGTCCCAGGCTCTGTGAGGCAGAAGTGCTAACCACTGTGCCACCGTGCCACCCACACCGGTATCCATTCACACTCTGGAGGTTTAGCAGACTGATCGTAAGGGGTCATCGTGCTGGATTTGAAATAAAACTTCTAAACCAAAGAAGGAGGTGTTGCCAGGGTTTGGGTAGATTTGAGCATGCGCTTGATTGTACCCAAGGCCTGTTTTGATCTTCGTCCCAATACCAAGCCTGGCCCGGTTTGAAAAGCTGTCTGAGGGATGGGTTGATGACATAGAGTCATAGAGGTTTACAGCATGGAAACAGGCCCTTCGGCCAAACTTGTCCATGCCGCCCTTTTTTTTAAACCCCTAAGCTTATCCCAATTGCCCACATTTGGCCCATATCCCTCTATACCCATCTTACCCATGTAACTGTCTAAATGCTTTTTAAAAGATAAAATTGTACCCGCCTCTATTACTACCTCTGGCAGCTTGTTCCAGACACTCACCATCCTCTGTGTGAAATAATTGCCCCTCTGGACACTTTTGTATCTCTCCCCTCTCACCTTAAACCTATGCCCTCTAGTTTTACACGCCCCTACCTTTGGGAAAAGTTATTGACTATCCAGCTGATCTGTGCCTCTCATTATTTTATAGACCTCTGTAAGATCACCCCTCAGCCTCCTACGCTCCAGAGAAAAAGGTCCCAGTCTATCCAGCCTCTCCTAATAACTCAATCCATCAAGTCCCAGTAGCATCCTAGTAGATCTTTTCTGCACTCTTTCTAGTTTAATAATATCCTTTCTATAATAGGGTGACCAGAACTGCACACAGTATCCCAATGTCTTGTACAACTTCAACAAGACATTCCAACTCCTGTATTCAATGTTCTGACCGATGAAACCAAGCATGCCGAATGCCTTCTTCACCACTCTGTCCACCTGTGACTCCACTTTCAAGGAGCTATGAACATGTACCCCTAGATCACTTTGTTCTGTAACTCTCCCCAACACCCTACCATTAACTGAGTAAGTTCTGCCCTGGTTCAATCTACCAAAATGCATCACCTCGCATTTTTCTAAATTAAACTCCATCTGCCATTCGTCAGCCCACTGGCCCAATTGATCAAGATCCCGTTGCAATTGGAGAGAACTTTCTTCACTATCCATGATGCTACCAATCTTGGTGTCATCTGCAAACTTACTAACCATGCCCCCTATATTCTCATCCAAATCATTAATATAAATGACAAATGACAGTGGAACCAGCACTGGTCCCTGAGGCACACCGCTGGTCACAGGTGGGCAGTGCTGTGCGAGACGGGCAGTGCTATGTGTGAGGCGGACAGTGCTGTGTGTGAGACAGGCAGTGCTGTGTGTGAGACGGACAGTGCTGTGTGTGAGACTGACAGTGCTGTGTGTGAGACGGGCAGTGCTGTGTGTGAGACGGACAGTGCTGTGTGTGAGACGGACAGTGCTGTGTGTGAGACTGACAGTGCTGTGTGTGAGACGGGCAGTGCTGTGTGTGAGACGGACAGTGCTGTGTGTGAGACGGACAATGCAGTGTCTGAGACGGACAGTGCTATGTGTGAGGCGGACAGTGCTGTGTGTGAGACGGACAGTGCTGTGTGTGAGACGGACAATGCAGTGTCTGAGACGGACAGTGCTATGTGTGAGGCGGACAGTGCTGTGTGTGAGACGGGCAGTGCTGTGTGTGAGACGGACAATGCAGTGTCTGAGACGGACAGTGCTATGTGTGAGGCGGACAGTCAGTGTGTGAGACGGGCAGTGCTGTGTGTGAGACGGACAGTGCTGTGTGTGAGACGGACAATGCAGTGTGTGAGACGGACAGTGCTGTGTGTGAGACGGACAGTGCTGTGTGTGAGACGGACAATGCAGTGTCTGAGGCGGACAGTGCTGTGTGTGAGACGGACAGTCAGTGTGTGAGACGGGCAGTGCTGTGTGTGAGACGGACAGTGCTGTGTGTGAGACGGGCAGTGCAGTGTCTGAGGCGGACAGTGCTGTGTGTGAGATGGACAGTATTGTGTGTGAGACAGGCAGTGCTGTGTGTGAGACGGACAATGCAGTGTCTGAGGCGGACTGTGCTGTGTGTGAGACGGACAGTGCCGTGTGTGAGACGGACAGTGCTGTGTGTGAGACGGACAGTGCTGTGTGTGAGACGGACAGTGCTGTGTGTGAGACGGACAGTGCTGTGTGTGAGACGGACAGTGCTGTGTGTGAGACGGACAGTGCTGTGTGTGAGACGGACAGTGCTGTGTGTGAGACGGACAGTATTGTGTGTGAGACAGGCAGTGCTGTGTGTGAGACAGGCAGTGCTGTGTGTGCGACAGGCAGTGCTGTGTGTGAGACGGGCAGTGCTGTGTGTGAGACAGGCAGTGCTGTGTGTGAGACAGGCAGTGCTGTGTGTGAGACGGGCAGTGCTGTGTGTGAGACGGGCAGTGCTGTGTGTGAGACGGGCAGTGCTGTGTGTGAGACGGACAGTGCAGTGTGTGAGACAGGCAGTGCTGTGTGTGAGACGGACTGTGCTGTGTGTGAGACGGACTGTGCTGTATGTGAGACGGGCAGTGCTATGTGTGAGACGGACTGTGCTGTGTGTGAGACAGGCAGTGCTGTGTGTGAGAGACAGGCAGTGCTGTGTGTGAGATGGACTGTGCTGTGTGTGAGACAGGCAGTGCTGTGTGTGAGTCAGGCAGTGCTGTGTGTGAGACGGGCAGTGCTGTGTGTGAGACGGACAGTGCTGTGTGTGAGACGGACAGTGCTGTGTGTGAGGCGGACAGTGCTGTTTGTGAGATGGCCAGTGCTGTGTGTGAGACGGACAGTGCTGTGTGTGAGACGGGCAGTGCTGTGTGTGAGACGGACAGTGCTGTGTGTGAGACGGACAGTGCTGTGTGTGAGACGGACAGTGCTGTGTGTGAGACGGGCAGTGCTGTGTGTGAGACGGACAGTGCTGTGTGTGAGACGGACAGTGCTGTGTGTGAGATGGACAGTGCTGTGTGTGAGACGGACAGTGCTGTGTGTGAGATGGACAGTGCTGTGTGTGAGACGGACAGTGCTGTGTGTGAGATGGACAGTGCTGTGTGTGAGACGGACAGTGCTGTGTGTGAGACGGACAGTGCTGTGTGTGAGACGGACAGTGCTGTGTGTGAGACGGGCAGTGCTGTGTGTGAGACGGGCAGTGCTGTGTGTGAGACGGACAGTGCTATGTGTGAGACCGGCAGCGCTGTGTGTGAGACGGGCAGTGCTGTGTGTGAGACGGACAGTGCTGTGTGTGAGATGGACAGTGCTGTGTGTGAGACGGACAGTGCTGTGTGTGAGACGGACAGTGCTGTGTGTGAGATGGACAGTGCTGTGTGTGAGACGGACAGTGCTGTGTGTGAGACGGACAGTGCTGTGTGTGAGACGGGCAGTGCTGTGTGTGAGACGGGCAGTGCTGTGTGTGAGACGGACAGTGCTGTGTGTGAGACGGACAGTGCTGTGTGTGAGACGGGCAGTGCTGTGTGTGAGACGGACAGTGCTGTGTGTGAGATGGACAGTGCTGTGTGTGAGACGGACAGTGCTGTGTGTGAGACGGACAGTGCTGTGTGTGAGACGGACAGTGCTGTGTGTGAGACGGGCAGTGCTGTGTGTGAGACGGACAGTGCTGTGTGTGAGATGGACAGTGCTGTGTGTGAGACGGACAGTGCTGTGTGTGAGATGGACAGTGCTGTGTGTGAGACGGGCAGTGCTGTGTGTGAGACGGGCAGTGCTGTGCATGATCTGCTGTCATGTTCCATCGTGGTGGGACTATGAATCAGAATGTCATCCAGACAGATTACATTACACCCCCAAGGTCCTCAAAAATGTCTGTCTTGGTGCGGGAAGATATTGGAAGATATTGGGGGCTGAAGCAATTGCAAATGGAAGGAGATTAAAACAGTGTCTCCCAAAGGGCGTGATAAACGGTGTTAAGAACAGATAGCAAAGAACAAAGAAAATTACAGCACAGGAACAGGCCCTTCGGCCCTCCAAGCCTGCACCGACCATGCTGCCTGACTTAACTAAAACCCCCTACCCTTCCGGGGACCATATCCCTCTATTCTCATCCTATTCATGTATTTGTCCAGACGCCCCTCAAAACTCACTATCGTAACTGCTTCCACTACCTCCCCCGGCAGCGAGTTCCAGGCACCCACCACCCTCTGTGTAAAAAACTTGCCTCGTGCATCTCCTTTAAACCTTGCCCCTCGCACCTTAACCTGTGCCCCCTCGTAATTGACTCTTCCACCCTGGGAAAAAGCTTCTGACTATCCACTCAAGAGTTTCAAATCTCTGTCCAGCGTAAGCTGCCAAAAGCCACTGTTGGCATCTGATTTTATGCGTATGGAGCACTCTGAGAGCTTCACTAAATGCTGCTTGATGGATCCCTTGAGGCCATTTTCTCTTTCCAGCACCTTCTTTAATTGTGTAAGATTGATACAAATACACAAAACTTCATTTTGCTTCAGTGCAGCATCACGCCAGGGCACTGGGAAGCGGACTTGTTGACAGGTGAATTCACCCCCTGGTGTAGCATATCTATCTCCCTCCTGACCTTTTATAAGAGAGGCTGTGGAACCTTCTGTGGGATAAATAAGCAGTGGGTTTCAAGGCGATGGCCTGGTGGTATTATCGCTAGACTGTTGATCCAGGCACTCAGCTAATGTTCTGGTCTGCCTTGGCCAGAATTAACTGGAGCCGATGCACATGTCAGGACAAGATTACCAATACACCACACTGGGGAATACTGCCATTGTAACAAAGTCTGCACACGCACCACTCACTGCTCTGGCAGTATCTAACCCAGTATCCACCAGTCGGCTGGTAATTGGATTTCAAGTGGAACAATCACAGATTTTCCTGCAGTAAATGATACTTTTGATGGTTGATAAACATTAACTCAATCAGCCTGAGGAGACAGGAGTCACCTGCAGGGCCAGGCTAACGAAATAAAGCACCAGGGTTTTGGCCTGGTAAATATTGGAGTTTGCCTTTGATTGCCAGGATTGGAGTTGGGTTTGGATCAGAACTGTGAATACAGTTTACTGCAAAGGAGAGTAGATTCTGTTACAGTGTGTCCAGACTGCCTGGATCACATACAGCTCGCCCATTGCTGCAACAGGTCCACAGCAGATACCATCTCCCTGGCCCTGCACTCAACCCTGGAACACCTAGGTTACAAAGACACCTATGTCAGACTCCTATTTATCGACTACAGCTCAGCCTTCAACACCATTATTCTGACAAAACTCATCTCTAAACTCTATGGCCTGGGGCTCAGCTCCTCCCTCTGCGACTGGACCGTGAACATCCTCACACACAGACCGCAATCAGTAAGGATCGACAAAAACATCTTCTCCATGATCATCCTCAACACCGGTGCCCCACAAAGCTGTGTCCTCAGCCCCTTACTATACTCCTTATACACCTATGACTGTGTGGCCAAATTCCCCTCCAATTCAATTTTCAAGCTTACTGACGACCCCAGCGTAGTGGGTCGGATCTCAAACAGTGATGAGATGGAGTACAGGAATGAGATAGAGAATCTGACTAACTGGAGCGGCAACAATAATCTCTTCCTCAATGTCAGCAAAATGAAGGAGATTGTCATCGACTTCAGGAAGCATAAAGGAGAACATGCCCCTAAGTATGTCAATGGGGATGAAGTGGAAATGGTTGAAAGCTTCAAGTTTCTTCCGGATCACCAATAACCTGTCCTGGTCCCTCCACGCTGATGCTATAGTTAAGAAAGGCCACCAATGCGTCTACTTTCTCAGGAGGCTAAGGAAATTTGGCATGTCAGCTACGACTCTCACCAACCTTTGCAGGTGCACCATAGAATGCACTCTTGCTGGTTGTATCACAGCTTGGTATCCCGCTGTGCCCAAGACCACAAAAAACTACAAAAGGTCGTG
The DNA here is from genome assembly GCF_964213995.1 of Mustelus asterias. Lineage (NCBI taxonomy): Eukaryota > Metazoa > Chordata > Chondrichthyes > Carcharhiniformes > Triakidae > Mustelus > Mustelus asterias. The sequence goes on along the minus strand of NC_135819.1, from coordinate 83,261,868 downwards.
AATGTAGCCCAGTCCATCACTCACACCAGCCTCCCATCCATTGACTCTGTCTACACTTCCCGCTGCCTCGGGAAAGCAGCCAGCATAATTAAGGACCCCGCACACCCCGGACATTCTCTCTTCCACTTCTTCCTTCGGGAAAAAGATAACAAAAGTCTGAGGTCACGCACCAACCGACTCAAGAACAGCTTCTTCCCAGCTGCTGTCAGACTTTTGAATGGACCTACCTTGCATTTAGTTGATCTTTCTCTCCACCCTAGCTATGACTGTAATACTACATTCTGCACTCTCTCATTTTCTTCTCTATCAACAGTATGCTTTGTCTGTATAATGCGCAAGAAACAATACATTTTACTGTGTGTTAATAATTGTGACAATAATAAATCAAATCAAATCCCGGTAGCACAGTGGTTAGCACTGCTGCTTCACAGCTCCAGGGACCTGGGTTCGATTCCTGGCTTGGGTCACTGTCTGTGTGGAGTTTGCACATTCTCCTCGTGTCTGCGTGGGTTTCCTCCGGGTGCTCCGGTTTCCTCCCACCGTCCAAAGATGTGCAGGATAGGTTGATTGGCCATGCTAAAATTGCCCTTAGTGTCCTGAGATGCATAGGTTAGAGAGATTAGTGGGTGGGATATGGGGATAGGGCCTGGGTGGGATTGTGGTCGGTGCAGACTCGATGGGCCGAAGGGCCTCTTTCTGCACTGTAGGGTATCTATCTATCTATCTATCTATCTATCTATCTATCTATCTATCTATCTATCTATCTATCTATCTATCTATCTATCTATCTATCTATCTATCTATCTATCTATCTATCTATCTATCTATCTATCTATCTATCTATCTATCTATCTATCTATCTATCTATCTATCTATCTATCTATCTATCTATCTATCTATCTATCTATCTATCTATCTATCTATCTATCTATCTATCTATCTATCTATCTATCTATCTATCTATCTATCTATCTATCTATCTATCTATCTATCTATCTATCTATCTATCTATCTATCTATCTATCTATCTATCTATCTATCTATCTATCTATCTATCTATCTATCTATCTATCTATCTATCTATCTATCTATCTATCTATCTATCTATCTATCTATCTATCTATCTATCTATCTATCTATCTATCTATCTATCTATCTATCTATCTATCTATCTATCTATCTATCTATCTTTCAATCCCAGGTCTGGTGGTTGGGATTACAGCTTCACCATCTTCTGAAACTCAGGACTGGCCCACTGTATAAGAATTACATTTTTTACTCTGACACAGCTGTATATAATTCTGAGAAATAAAAATTGAAAATAAGGATTGTGCATAAATAGACCAAACAGTTTGTATAGTTTTACTGAGGTATTTGCCCCACCCTGCCTCCAGTTTTGGGTTTGAGACTATTTAATAGTAAAACTTAATTTTATGACTACTTAAAGGTACTTAAACTCCAAATCAAAACCTTCTTTATAATAACTGACTTGGATTCTGTAACGCCAATCTGATCATAATGATAACCTCATGTTTAGACTTCTGATAAAAATAACCTAGTAGCTCTTGTTGTGATGTTTCTGTATTAAGCCACTGACCATTCAGTAGGGCTTTTCCACTGGTACCGTGTACAGATAGCTGGAGGTGATGGGGATGAAGCAATTAAAACTAGGGATGCTAGAGGGCCAGAATTAGATAAGTAGATATCTCAGATGGTTGTGGGGCTGGAGGAGGTTACAGAAATAGGAAAGAGTAAAGTCTGCAGGATGGGATTTTTAAAATATGAGATATTGCTTGACCCAGAGTCAATGTAGGTCAAGGGTGACAGGGGAAATGGGACTTAGAGTATAAATAGCAAAACTTTGGACAGGCTTACAGAGTTTGGAAAGTGAGAGAGCATCTCAGCAAGACTCTACACTTCACATCTAGTAATCAAGAGCTCAAGTCTCAAGTAGGAACATTGAGCACAACTGCAATCCTTGAGCGCTTACCTGCCAAGACTTGGCTAACTCAGGACAAGTAGGAGATTAAGCCAAGGATTTTGCAAGCCTGTATATCAATCACAAAGCAGGTAGTATATTTTGCGTAGCAGGCTCAAAGGGCTAAATGGCCTACTCCTGCACCTATTTTCTATGTTTATTTTCCATGCATTTCCAGTGAGCCATTCAGGGAGCCCCTGGCTCTCTACTTCCGTGGATTCTTCAGATGACCAATATTAAAGTTTTGCCAATTGCTTATGCACTGTTGGATACGATAAATGTTCCCATATGTTTCATCTCAAGATCATTAAATCATTCAGCACAATCTGTCTGAACCAATCTATTCCAATATAGAATATGATCATGTTTTTAAAACTGTAATAAAGACTCTTTGTAGCACAACTAAAGACATAAAATAAACTTAATAAACAAAAGGCAATACTTAGGAGATTTGCTAACTACCACAGGCATTATACATCATATTTTCCAATCAGGCTTCTCGATTATCATTATTTAAAAAGTTGATATATTTTAGTTTGTTTCAGATCATTCCACTTTAACATTATGATATATTCTTTTTTTTTTAATCAAGTTTTTGTTTTATTTAAGAAGAGTTAACAAGAACGGCGCAGCATTTTATCAGAATGATATCATGTAACTGACCAGTTGGCTCAACAATACATAAAGTGACTCAGGGCAAGTGGTTAGAAACCAAATAAAAGTAGAAAATGCTAGAAATATTCAGCAGATCTACATCAAGCTGAACTGTTAACGCTGGGCGGGATTTTACAGCCTTGCTCAGGCGAGACCGGAAATTCTCGCTCGAGGTCAATGGAGATTTCCATCATCGGACCCTCGCCCGCTCCGATTCTGTGGCGGGCAATGGTGGTAAGAGTTCCGGCCTCTATCTCTCTATCGCCACAAATGCTGCCACATCACCTGAGTTTCTCCAGCATTTTCTGTTTTTATTTTATCAAGAATGTTTCCCACTTTATGAAATCAGAATATTAAAAAGTACAAAATGGAATGAATTAATGGCAACAGATGGAAATGTTAATCGCTGCAGTTTTTCAGACCTCAGGTGAGTTCATCGTTTTAGCCTCACTAACTGCTTCAATGCTTCACTAACACTAATCTGGTCAATCAACCCTGTAATAATGTTCACTTTGAGCCTCAAATAGGTATTGAATCAGTCAAGGAGCAAGGTGAGAAAACAAATAAAGCTGCAGATAAAAATAATTGACAATAAAAGCAGCAGCAGGATATGGTAGTTTCCAGCAAGGCCTCATTTATTATCCATCCCTACATAACTCAAATAGTTACAGAGTGTCACTTTGAGTACCGAGAATGGAGAATCCCAGCCGCAGTGAATGGAGCTTTGGCTGAGCGCCAAATTCTCTGTTCTCGCTGGCAGCAGTGGCAGGGTGAACGAGGCCGGAGGATTCCGGCCTATGTCTTTTTGCAGACTCTCTATCAACTCTTGACAACTTTGATGCACCAACAATCGAGCAAAGACTAGCTTGTATGCAAGAACAAATAGGCTTTTATTAGCAAAAGACTTGGAGCACACCCATGCCGATGAACTGGTCCAGACTAAGGCAGGGGGGTGGGGAGCAGTCGCCTTTATACATGGACCGGGGGGGGGGTGGGGGGGAGGAGTCTCGGGTAGGGCCGGCAGGGATGTGTCCAGGCATGTCACATATACAGGCAATAAGCTAACAGTGGTTTACCACAAACTTACTTTCTACCTATCTTCATGTCATCGGCAAATTTAGTTACCATACGTTCAGTCCTTTCATCCAAGTTATTGATGTAGAATGTTAATAGTTGAGACTCCAGCACTGATCCCTGCAGCACTCCACTAGTTACACCTTGCCAACCTGAACATGACCCATTTATCCCTACTCTCTGCTTCCTATTAGTTATGATGTGGAGATGCCGGCGTTGGACTGGGGTAAGCACAGTAAGAAGTCTCACAACACCAGGTTAAAGTCCTGTTAAAGGACAGAGTTAAAGAACAGAGACCACTCCATCTGACGAAGGAGCAGCATGCTCCGAAAGCTTATGGTATTTGCTACCAAATAAACCTGTTGGACTTTAACCTGGTGTTGTGAGACTTCTTACTGTCCTATTAGTTAACCAATCCTTTATTGGTTACTCCCTACACCATGAGCTGCTATTTTGTGTTGTAACCTTTGTGTAGAACCTTATCAAATGCCTTTTTGAAATCCAAGTACACCACATCTACAGGTTCCCCTTTATCCATCTTATTTGTTACTTCCTCCAAAGAACTCTTAATAAGTAAGTTAAATAGGATTTCCCTTCTAAAGCCATGTTGACTCTATCTGGTCACATCATGATTTTCCAAATATCCTGCTCTGAACCTCCTTAATAATGGATTCTAGAATATTCACAATGGCAGCTCTTAGGCTAACTGGCCTGTGGCTTCCTGCTTTCTGCCTCCTTCCTTTCAGGAATAAAGCTATTATGTTAGTGATTTTCCAATCCACCAATCTACGGAAGTTTGAAAGATTATAACCAATGTATCAACAATCTTTGCAGCAAATTCTTTTAAGATCCTCAGGTATAGGCCATCAGGTCCAGGGAACTTGTCACCTTTTAAGTCGAATTATTTTGGCAGCATCTCCTCTCTAATGATGATGATCATTTTAAGTTCCATTACCCCGTCCATTTCTTGATTTTCAGATATCTTTGGGAAGTTTTATTAATCTTCCACAGTGAAGACAGACACAAAACGTTGTTTGCACAATCTCCACCATTTTCCATTATCAATTCCCCAGACTCATTCTCGAGCACCCAACACAAGCTTCAGTTACTCTTTTCCTGTTGAAATATTTGTAGATGACATTGACAAGGGGATCAAACACTGGATAAGCTGCAGCAGCTCAGGATCCTAAAAACTGCAGCATTGAATGTTTGACCTCCACAAGTCAAAAGAAGTCCCATTTTCAGAATAGCTGTCTCGTATTGTACTGAGTGTATCAGCGATGCCCACGAATGCCAGAGAAATTCTATGAACAATGCCTCTGTCACAGCCTCCAAAATCAGTGGAAGGACCTTCAAACAAAGAACAGAGAACAATACAGCACAGGAACAGGCCTTTCGGCCCACCAAGCCTGCACCGATCATGTTATCTTATCTAGATCAACCGCCTGTATCTCTCTATTCCCGCCTGTTCCTGTGTCTATCCAGATAAATCTTAAATGTCGCTAAGGTATCTGCCTCAACCACCTCACGTGGCAGTGCATTCCAGGCCCCCACCACCCTCTGTGTAAAAAACTCCCCCTGCACATCTCCACTGAACCTTTCACCCCTTACCTTGAACTTGTGCCCCCTTGTGATTGTCATTTCTGCCCTGGGAAAAAGCTTCCAACTGTTCACCCTATCTATACCTCTCACAATTTTATAAACTTCTATCTGGTCGCCCCTCAGCCTCCGTCTTTCCAGGGAGAACAATCCCAGTTTATTCAATCTCTCCTCGTAGCTAATTCCCTCCATACCAGGCAACATCCTGATAAACCTTCTCTGCACTCTCTCCAAAGCCTCCACATTCCTCTGGTAGTGTGGCAACCAGACCAAACCGCGATGTCCTTCTTGAAGCGAGTTCCACAAGTATTCAGGCAAAACTCCTGAAAAACCAATTTGATGGACTGGACAACGCGTCTGGACTGCCAGAAATGCCGCCGGGTCCTGTTTTCTCAACTCTCAAATGGCCATCGTTCCAAAGCCAGACAAGGAAAACATTCTATCGACATCCTAACGCTCTCCTTGAAGCACAGCAGCATTGATATTAATAACTGGGAGGAACTCACAACCAATCATTCAAAATGGCAACAACTTATCCATCAAGCTGCATTGCGCTTTGTGTCACAGCGTCTTAGTGATGAGGCAGAGCAATGGTGGATAAGGAAAGAAACATCCCGGATTCCACTGCCCCTTGGGACATCCTGCCCCATGCACCCAAAGATCTGAGAGTCGAGAATTGGCCTGTTCAGTCACATGAAGACCCACAGCAGAAACTCACAACCCTGAGTGAACATCATCCTCGAATCGAGTGACAGCCAATGATGACTCAGTGTGTCTCTTGGCCAGCTGTGAGCATACAGCTGCAACTGGTCTGACTGACGTTCAAATCTCTGCGCCATCTACTGCACTAAAATTATGGAACAGAAGCAGGCCATTCGGCCCAACCTGATAATGCTAGCATTGATGCGCCACATGAGTTCCTCCTACCCTGATTCATCTCACCCTGTCTGTATATCCTTCTATCCCATTCCCTCTCATGTCCTTACTTTGTTTCCCCTGACTACTCCACGTGGTAGCGAGTTCCACATTCTCATCACCTTCTGAATGAAGTTCAGTCTCTATTCTGAACAATTAGTGAGAATAGTTTCTGGGCACTGGTCGTAAATGGAGCTGGGTTGGGCTGAGTAGCCGTTTCACAGATGTGTCTCAGTCTCAGGCTGGACCAGTGCAAATCAATCAGAATTGCTCTGTTTTCAGGAGGTGAGGGCCCTCAGTTAAAGCAGGAAAGTCTGAAAGGTTATAAATCAGGAGTGGGAGAAATGTGCCCTACAGGTAACACTGGCCATCTCGCTCCTTGAGAAAACTGTGTTTACACAACATCAAAGCAGCTTTTAAAGGAACATGAAGAAAGCCCACTGAACATGTGCAGAAACACTTACAGCAGATAGTTCCAAACGGCTTTGAAGTGCCAGATTGAAATACTTCAGTGTTTATATCCCAATGAGATTTAATTATGCGTGAGAATGCTAATGTAAATGACAGATACAGTACATTCAACCCTGCCAATCACAAGATTACCTTTCTCCCTCCACGTGTGGATTCCAAGTAATTCCAGTCAATCGGGGCAGGTATAAAATGTCCCAGATCCAGCAGAATAAAGAACCAAATAGAAGCAAAAGGAATTCTGAAGAAATCATATCGGACTCAAAATATCAACTCTTATCTTTCTCTCTCCACAGACGCTGCCACACCTGCTGAGATTTTCCAGCACTTTCTGTTTTTGTTTCAGTTCGAGTGGATTGGTTTAGGAGAATGCTGGGGTACCGATGGATTGGTTTAGGAGAATGCTGGGGTACCGATGGATTGGTTTAGGAGAATGCTGGGGTACCGATGGATTGGTTTAGGAGAATGCTGGGGTACCGATGGGTGAGAATGGGTCAGTAGTGCCCGGAAATTGTTAGAAATTACTTATTGCCCCATTTCCTCCATCAATCTGCAGACTGGACCTATCACAGGGTAGCTGGGCTGCAACGACTCATGCACTGGGTCCTTTTAAGGTGCAGGTTGGGATTAGGTCATAAAGTCAAGTTTACAGCACGGACACAGGCCCTTCGGCCCAACTTGTTCATGCCGCCCTTTTCTCCTAAACCCTGAAGCTAGTCCCAATTGCCCGCATTTGGCCCATATCCCTCTATACCCATCTTACCCATGTAGCTGTCTAAATGCTTTATAAAAGACAAAATTATACCTGCCTCTACTACTACCTCTGGCGGCTTGTTCCAAACACTCACCACCCTCTGTGTGAAAGAATTGCCTCTCTGGACACTTTTGTATCTCTCCCCTCTCACCTTAAACCTATGCCCTCTAGTTTTAGACTCCTCTACCTTTGGGAAAAGATATTGACTATCTAGCTGATCTATGCCCCTCATTATTTTATAGACCTCTATAAGATCACCCCTCAGCCTTCTAATCTCCAGAGAAAAAAGCCCCAGTCTATCCAGCCTCTCCTTATAACGCAAACCATCAAATCCTGGTAGCATCCTAGTAAATATTTTCTGCACTCTTTCCAGTTTAACAATATTCTTTCGATAATAGGGTGACCAGAAATGTACACAGTATTCCAAGTGTGGACTTACCAATGTCTTGTACAACTTCAACAAGATTTCCTGTATTCAATGTTCTGACCAATGAAACCCAGCATGCTGAATGCCTTCTTCACCACTCTGTCCACCTGTGACTCCACTTCCAAGGAGCTATGAACATGTACCCCTGGATTTCTTTGTTCTATAACTCTCCCCAATGCCCTACCACTAACTGAGTAAGTCCTGCTCTGGTTCAATCGACCAAAATGCATCACCTCACATTTATCTAAATTAAACTCCATCTGCCATTCGTCAGCCCGCTGGCCCAATTGATCAAAATCCCATTGCAATCCGAGATAACCTTCTTCACTGTCTGCTATGCCACAAATCTTGGTGTCATCTACAAACTTATTAATCATGCCTCCTATATTCTCATCCATATCATTAATATAAATGACAAATAACAGTGGACCCAGCACCGATCCCTGAGGCACGCCGCTGGTCACAGGCCTCCAGTTTGAAAAAAAAGGGTGATGTGCCGAGGACCCTATTTGCCATGAGAGGGCAGTACGGGGCGATGTATGTGCCGTGCACACTCTGCCCAGCGTTAGCTGACAGCCCAGTCAAAGAGATCCCACAGGTAAGTTGGACTGAACTTTTGTACAACTGGTTGAATAACATTCATGTGGGAACCACAGGCAGCCAGTTACTCCAGCTCCCTCAGTCCTTGCAAGATTGGATTCTCCTCGTGGATCTAACTTCTCCCAAAGTGGAACTCAGGCACAGCCAGGGAGAAGCATCATTTCTACTCGCAGCTCACTGACCAAAGGTCAGTGAAACTGAGTCCAAAAAGCGACCGGGCCTTCTGCTGGGAGGATCAATGGGCCAGCTGTCACCTTCTGTCAGCTTATCACTGGAGCTTTACCTGGAATAAATCTATTCCTCTCTATGGTGCTATTGGTAAATAGCCTCACACCCTACGGCTAAGGCTCTAATTCAGAGCATGATGGGAAAATGGTCAAACTGGTATGCTACAGAATTCATAGAATCCCTACAGTGCAGAAGGAGCCCACTCTGTACTGACCACAATCCCACCCAAGTCCTATACCCTTAACCCCACATATTTACCCTGCTAATCCCCTGACACTAAGGGGCAATTTATCATGGCAAATCAACCTAATCCGCACATCTTTGGATTGTGGGAGGAAACCGGAGCACCCGGAGGAACCCACGCAGACACGGGGAGAACGTGCAAACTCCATATAGACAGTGACCCGAAGCTGGAATTGAACCCGGGTCCCTGGCGTTGTGAGGTAGCAGTGCTAACCACTGTGCCAATGTGCCACCCCAAAGCTTCAAGACATGCTTGGCGTGCCTCAGAGGAATACAGAAGTAAGCAGTTCTGACCACAGAGCTGTAAACTCAGGCCGATAATAGAATAAGCAACTAACAAAAGAAGAGATAATTGCAAGATGGGATAATGTCTTAACAAAAGGCCAGATGGTGATTGCCACATCTGTGACCAATGGTCAGCATCTTGTGGTTCACTCAAACCGTTTTTCAGACCTAAAAAAAAGGATATAAAAGGATTGGTTCTTCAACGAACGGATCATCAGCAATAACTGCACTCTAACCTTCACAAAAAAACATAGAAAATAGGTGCAGGAGTTGGCCATATGGCCCCTCGAGCCTGGCTGATCATGTACTTTCAGTATCCCACTCCTGCTTTCTCTCCATACCCCTTGATCTCTTTAGCCACAAGGGCCACGTTCAGCTCCCTCTGGAACATACTTAATGAACTGGCCCCAACAGCTCTCTGTGGTAGAGAATTCCACAGGTTCTTCCTGATCTCAGTCCTGAATGGTTTACCCTTTATTCTTAGACTGTAACCCCTAGTTCTGCACTTCCTCAACATTGGGAACATTCTTCCCGCATCTAGCCTGTCCAGTCCCATCAGGATTTTATATGTTTCTATGAGATCCCCTCTCATTCTTCTCAATTCCAGTGAGTACAAGCCCAGTCGATCCAGTCTCTCTTCATGTGTCAGTCCTGCCATTCCAGGAATCAGTCTGGTGAACCTTCGCTGGACTCCCTCAATAGCAAGAATGTCCTTCCTCAGACAAGGAGACCAAAACTGCACACAATACTCAAGGTGTAGTCTCACCAAGGCCCTGTATAACTGCAGCAAGACATCTTTATTCCTATACTCAAATCCTCTTGCTATGAGGGCCAGCATGCCATTAGCTTTCCTCACTACCTGCTGTATTTGCATGTCAACCTTCAGTGACTGTTCCACCATGACACCCAGGTCACATTACACTTCCCCTTTTCCTAAACTGCCACCATTCAGATAATAATCTTCCTTTCTGTTTTTGCCACCAAAGTGGAGAACCTCAGATAGACCCCCAAGCGACAAGCAAGAGAATAACCCTTACATCAAAATGGCCTGGGCAGGTATCTCAGAACTAGTAATATCAGCTTCTCTTGGGTATTTAGCTATATACGAGTGCATAGATCTTTAAGCGTACCTTTAAATATTGCAATTCTGCAGCGCATGATTATATTAGTTGTCCGTGTTTTTGAGATTCTGCTTAGATTGTATCCACAAACCTCGTAATAATGTTGGAATTATGACGGAGTTTCACTGGTGTCTCTGGCCCTTTGTCTGGCTACCTTACTGGCTACGAAATAGAGTTTCAATGGTCAATGGGTAGGCACCATATTGTTGCTGTGGAAAATACATTAACCTGGAGTTACCTATAATCTTACACAAGGTAAGAATATGGAGAAATGCATTTCTTGCAGCTGTCATAGTAAACCAGACTAATTCCTAAAACAAGCAGAGTGAAATTTCAGTTTATTGTCCGGACCACAGCGGGGCTGATATCAAACTCCAGCATTGTGCCCATTATACAGCCCAGTGTTCCTTTGGAAAGGAGTGGCAGGCAGGACAATCCACAACTGCCCATTCTGCACCAGAGCATCTTTCACTTCCCGGTGTTACCAGAAACCCTGCTTCTGACACACATTTCATCAAACTCATTGTTTGTTTCAGAAATGTCATCTATAAAACCTGGGACTGACATATCCCAAAAAATGGCAACATGTCAGGTTCAGACTGAAAAACGCTGCATTTCTCCCCAGAAAAACAGGCAGGCTTTCCATCCAGACCTTCCCACACTTTGCCATTTTAAAGCAGAGGGCATGTTTTGTGCCATCATTGTGAGGGGTGGGGCTTAAAGATGCCTGTAACCCTGGTGCCACAGAGATGAGGGTACCCTTGTTAAAGAACGCTATCTCAAATCAATACTGAAGACCCTTCCCCCAATCACCAGCATTGTTTACACTTCCCGCCTCGGAAAAGCAGCCAGCAGAATTAAGGACCCCATGCATCCCGAACATTCTCTCTTCCACCTTCATCCGTCGGGAAAAAGATACAAAAGTCTGAGGTCACGTACCAACTGACTCAAGAACAGCTTCTTCCCTGCTGCTGTCAGACTTTTGAATGGACTTACCTTGCATTAAGTTGATCTTTCTCTACACCCGAGCTATAACTGGAACACTATATACTGCATTCTCTCATTTCTTTCTCTATGAACGATATGATTTGTCTGTATAGCGCGCAACAAACAATACTTTTCACTGTATACTAATACGTGTGACAATAATAAATCAAACCAAAAATCAACAAAAAAAGGTTTGGGCCTCCCCATCATTCCATGGGGTCACCTCCAGGCCCTACCCGCTCTAAACCCTGCTCCCAGGGTAGCACTGCCAGGTTGCTGATGGGTAGCAGATTCCTGAGTGCCTGGTGTCTACACTGACCTCCTGGTATGGCCATCATGTCCGACCTCCATTTTTGGGGACCGTAGTGTTTCCCACCAGTTTGACGTCATAATATGTGACATTCCAGGGCGATACAGTGTGAAGCCAGTTTTGAATATTTAAGTGAACGGTAATCAAGTCCGTGCCATTGTTGAGCGTGAACCTGATGATGTCACTGACTGGGGATACCCCCAACACAAATCCTGTTATGTCTCCAAAGCGAGAGTTTCCAGCCATAATGGATTTGTGCCTGCATGGAATGGGGCTGGAAAATCAGCCCCATTATCTCTTTACTCATATCCCACGGCACACTTCCTACTCGCTGTCCACAGCTTGTTCAGAAAATGGCCTCGTTAGCAATATTGTACAGACAAAAGGACAAGTTTCACTCAGCATTAAAACTGAAAGCAAACAACCCAGCACTCATATCACGTACCTCCTCACGAGGTTCATCCCGGGACCGCTGAACGAACCACTGGATCGATGCTTGCTGGGATTTAGGGATACACTCCAGGAAAGTGGAGTTAAATTCAATGCCAAAGATCAGCTTCTCTTCCGCTTCACTGTTCATACCTGCCAATCATAAATATCGACATCACTGGGAGTTCTGCTCAGTAAAAATCGAAATAAATACCAGGCTTTAAGGCAAGTTAAATAACAGCTGTCATGGTGCATTCTTCTTTGATTTGGACTTTGGCAGTTGCTGGCAACACAAGTTATTCTTGCCCCTTCCTATTTGCCCTGTGAAGATGGTGGTGAGTGGTCTCTTTTAACCACAGCAGTTTGCCTGGGTTAGTTGCACCCACAGTGCTGTTAGAGAGGGAGTTCCAGGATTTTGACCTGATATCTTAACTGAGGCAGTAAATCCATTGTCTGCTTTGTCACTGAGCCAGAGGTCGCAGTGAGATATGAACCTCACTCTCCGGTTCAGCTGAATTAGAGGATTTCAGTTAAAGACTGTCAGTTTGCTCTTGGCACCTTTGAGTGAGGGGCAAATGGGAATACCAAGAAAAAGAATTGTTTTCTAGTGATGCTAAAACTGTTAAAATGTTCTCTGCATTAACTGATACCAGAAGGAACAAACCAGGAAGAAATCAATCCTAAAATATATTTACTTTAACCAAAATAAATGAGGAATTGTGATTGTTTCCTGCGAGCCATGGAGGCAAAGTATTGTATAATTTGTCTTTATATATCAAACTGCACTGGTCTGTCAGTCCCACTCAGTGGAAACACTGATGATCCCATTGGACAACCCTACAGGGAGTAAGACATTGAGGCAATGTGGGGAAAACTTCATGTTCAAACTTTTGTTGTATTTGACTGGAAATTATTTCATGCTGGCCTGGTGATATTCTGGTCGTAGCTGAATAGTCTGAAGCTCGCTCAGTAACATTGGTTATTGAGCAATGGTCGGGACCTCACTATTGACAATCACAGACACGATTTTGGAACAAAGAGGACTGAGTTGCTGCCAACAGAATCGAGTCCCTGAAAACTAGTCTCTGGGTGTCAAAACTCAGTCTGTCTCATTTCCTCACCTTGTTCAGCACAAAAAACACACAAAACAGCACATATTTTCAAAAGGTCTTTCACAGGTTCTTGCTCTAATTACACCATAGAAAGCATCCTTTCCAGATGTATCACAGCTTGGTATGGCTCCTGCGCTAACTAAGACCACAAGAAACTACAAAAGGTTGTGAATGTAGCCCCAGTCCATCTTGGAAACCAGCCTCCCATCCATTGACTCTGTCTACAATTCCCGCTGCCTCGGCAAAACAGCCAGCATAATCAAGGACACCCACGCACCCCGGACATCCTCTCTTCCACCTTCTTCCGCCGGGAAAAAGATACAAAAGTCAAATCACGCACCAACCAACTTAAGAACAGTTTCTTCTGTGCTGTCATCAGACTTTTGAATAGACCTACCTCATATTAAGCTGGTCTTTCTCCACACCCGTTATGACTGTAACACTATATTCAGCACTCTCTTGTTTCTTTCTCCCCTTTGTACTCTATGAATGGTATGTTTTGTCAGTATAGTGTGTATAACCAAATGGGTGCTTGCTGTTTGTCTGCAAGTTGGCTGCTGTGTTTCCTGTTATAGCAGTGACCACACTTCAAAGAGCTCATTGGCTGCAAGTAGATTTAAGAAGTCCAATGGCCATGAAAAGTGCCAGATAAATGTAAGTCTTTTCTTTCTTTTCAAAGGCAGTGACCCCAAAGTGGGTTTATTGAAACTCATTCTGGAGTTGAGTGCAACACGAAATGCACCGTCTTAAGCATGACTAACCCAAAGACAAATGCTCTCCAGAAACCTGAGCTCAACCAAAGCTCTGTTGCTCGTATCCCAAAACCAAATCCTCTTTACCCATTATCTACATTGACTCCTGAATTTCAAAATTCTCATTCTTGTTTTTAAACCCTCTATGGCCTCACCCTCCCTCATCTCGAACATCCTCCAGCCCTATGAACCCTGTACTCCTCAAATTCTGGCCTCTCCTATGGTGCATTCCTGATTATAATTACACCATTAGCTGGGGCCATGTCTTTTAGCTGCCAGGGTCCAAAGCTCTGTAAGATTCTCCCTAGTGCTCTCCATCACTTTCTCCTTCTCAGAACCTGTGCCCCAATATCTCCTGTGGTTCAATATCAAATTCTGTTTGTTATGAAGCACCTTGGGACATTTTATTACATTAAAGGCATTGTTCAAAAACAAACTGTTGGCATTTTGGAGAAATATATTCCTGAGTTCCTGGGGATGTTTCATTGAACTTTAAAACTGCATTGATCCTTTAAATGTGGAAACTTTGAACAGAGTAAGCATTGAATAAAAAGATCAAAGTCGTCTTCTGTTTTGTTGTTTGTTTAACTGCTGGGGGTAGAACTAATTCTGACCTCAATACTGGCTGACGTTATACATTGGTTGGACCACACTTACAATACTATGCACACTATGCCGCAGAAAAAGGCTTATAATACAGAGAGTGGAGCAAACTGCAAGATGACAGATCCCACGTGTATTGAGGATTAGCCATGAGGGAAGATTAGAGAGTTTGGTTTCCTTTACTACTTGTGTAGATTTCCCACACTCTCTATAATCTACATAGTAGCTGTTTCCTGGCCTTTGGTTGGATTAAAAAAGTGGTTTGGCAACAGAAAACAGATGGTTCTGATAATTATAATTTTTTTCTCATGTGGGAAATGCCCACAAAGTTCCCTACCAAAATATTGTGTGGTCCCCACTTAATTTTATATTAAACTCTCAGGCAGAAGCAGAGCTGTTAGTAAATATCTGAATCTGGTAATGTCTGCCATACTCCCATGGTAACTGGAGTTGCTGACAGATAAGTTATGTCAGAAATATTTGAATAGAAAGTGTACACATTGTAGCTATTAGCACTGCTGCTTCACAGCTCCAGGGATCTGAGTTTGATTTTGGCTTGGGTCACTGTCTAGTGTGGAGTTTGCACGTTCTCCCCGTGTCTGCGTGGGTTTCCTCCGGGTGCTCCAGTTTCCCCCCACACTCCAAAGATGTGCGGGTTAGGTTGATTGGCCATGTTAAAAAAAAATTGCCCCTTAGAGCCCTGAGATGCATAGATTAGAGGGATTAGCAGGTAAAATATGTAGGGATATGGGGGTAGGGCCTGGGTGGGATTGTGGTATGTGCAGATTCGATGGGCCAAATGGTCTCTTTCTGCACTGTAGGGTTTCTATGATTCTATGAATTTCATCACTATCTTTTCCCAAACCAGGTGTGAAGAGGGTATTATTTTTAATATTTTGGGGGTTTGTGTTATTCTGTGAATGAGGCCTGTGAGGGCCGTGTGAGTGGAGTGTGTGTGAACATAATTTAATAAGTTGGGGTCTGGGTGTCTGCAGGGTTGAAAGAAGTCTCGGTATGGATGGCAGGCGCTCAAAGTAAACGTGACCAAGTTGAATTTTCTACGAACAAAAAAGACACGGGCAGAAATTTGCATTAGGAGATAAGTTAAGTTAAGTTTATTTATTAGTCACAAGTAAGGCTTATATTAACATTGCAATGAAGTTACTGTGATCTTCCCCTAGTCACCACATTCCAGTGCCAGTTCAGGTCAATGCACCCTAACCTAAGACAAAGGAGGTTTGTTTTGCTCAGTTGTTAAGTTCAAAGGGAAGTAAAAATGGTTTACAACATTTCCTTGAATTTCCACAGTAGAGTGGGAGAGGCAGAAAAGCTGTGTGACATACCTTCCCTGCAGCAAAAATGTGTTTCACTTATGGCAATATTACTGGGATTTTTATCTATTAACTATCTGTGAGGGATTGTTGCCTAAAGGGTTGTTTACTTGTGAGGCTAACCAAGTAGGAAATCTTTTAGGGGGAATGTTTTCTAAGACTAATTTTAACTGTGTACAAGTAATCTTGTATGTTTAAGTTTTCTTTTGTTATAAATGTTTTAATTTAGTAATTGAAATACCCAAAAATGTTCCTGGACTTTGTGTCTTCTGACTTCAGTGCATGAATCTTTTGGCGATAAAAATACAAAATGAAATGTGTTGTGATAGCTTGTCAAGTTTCCCTTTGGGATTTGGCTGGTTTGCCACTTACCACCTGTCAGATCATAACACAGGGGGTGGCTCACTTTCAAATTTCTCCCAGCATCACTATAAAGTTAATTCCAGAAAGTATTGTTCAGCTTAGAACACAGGTTTCCCTAATCTTCTATGGAGAAATGGTCATCAGCGGCATGGCTACTGATTAGAAACTCAACATTGATTAAGCTCCTGTGGTGTCTCTTGGTGCATGGTACCACATACAATCTCAAACTGGCTGTTGTAAACATGAATTCATCCATCAGCAACATGGAGAAGGAGTTGGAGGTCCATGAAGGTACTCCACCCTAGCTTCCTCTGAACCTGTGACACTTTCATGATCACCATCTGAACTTCCTGAAGTTGGTGGGGTTTCCCTCAAGTCTAATTGTCTTGGAATATGACAAGCTTTCTTACACCCATTTACTAGTGAAGCAGTCTCTATCCTCAGGGCCATAGGCTTGGGTTACATTTAAGAATCCCAGAGCTTTGAAGTTTTCAGCGTTTTTCTCCAACTAAATAAAAGATAGAGATTTTTTTTCTATTCATTCATGGGACATGAGCGTCGCTGGCTGGCCAGCATTTATTGCCCATCCCTAGTTGCCTTTGAGAAGGTGGTGGTGAGCTGCCTTCTTGATTCACTGCTATCCATGTTCTATTGAACCACAATTCCGTCAGGGAGGGAATTCCAGGATTTTGACCCAGCAACAGTGAAGGAATATATTTGGATATATTTTTGGATATATTTCCAAGTCAGGATGGTGAATGGTTTGGAAGGAAACTTGCAGGTAGTGGTGTTCCCATGTATCTGCTGCCCTTGTCCTTCTAGATGGAAGTGGTTGTGGGTTTGGAAGGTGCTGTCCAAGGAACTTTGGTGAATTGCCTTTGATTAGTTACAGTACGTACAAGGGTCCCTGAGTTTATACAAGATATTAGTTTATTGCTTAAAAGATGATCAAAATGTAAGCCAGACTTTCACTGACTTTCAACTCCTCATGTTGGGGCTTGCTGTACATTACAATCTTTCTTGTGTGAGGTTCAAAGGAGCTGTAAGGTAAATTGCAATCCCTGAATTCTAGACCATTCAATATTACTCAGAATAATTAAACAATCTATATACACTAGTGAACTCTGAAACTATAGAGCATTTTGCTATGGTTTGACATATAAAACATTATTGACTGTTTTCCTTCTAGGCATTCTTTAAAAAAAACAACTTCTACAGTAAGAGGTGTGGAAACACTCACTTTCTTCCAGATCCCAGCACTGACTGATTGGGTCGCCATGCTTCACATCTTGACGTCTAGTCCGCCTGTGCAAACATCAGAAATGCCAATGAAATATTCATTGCAAAAAAAAACTTGTCTTGATCAGTTAACAGAAGGGGGAAAAAAATCTCAAAAGCAAAATGGTTTTACAGTTCGTAGTCGTTTCCTCATTCCCTGTTACAATAGATCTGTTATTTCATTACACTTCCTTTACCATAAGTATGGTGTGTCAAATTGCATAGACTCATTAACCTATTCTTCAATGATTAATAACTATTTATCTATTGCCTTATGTTCTAGCATGTACAGGATGATGATGAATGGAGGTCACTTACACATTGACTCAAAAACAAAATTTTACTATGAAAATATGGTGCATAACAAGTTTGTTACACTACTCATGCATCACTTAATGGCTACCACTCAGTTTGCCTCGTCTGCTCCCCTGACTTCAAACTTAGTTAAGCTTTCCACTATAGACCATGTACCTTCACACACGTTTTTCAATAAATATGCATGTACATCTTCTATATTTACATTTCTAAGGTGAAATGGTTGTGAATGTGTGTAATATGAAAGGGGTAGGGTAACTTGCCAATCATTTCTCAACCCTATGAGACCATGAAACAAGGATATGCGAGACATTTCTAAAAGAGATTTTTAGAAACCATTACAAGACTAACTCCAGCCTGGGGTGAAATCATGTTGGATAGGATTATATTGCAAAGGAAGAGGTCACTTCCTCTATAATGACTGTGTAACTCTCTGGAATCATTATCCATTCTCTCCTTGGCCTGTGCTGTTTTTATGTTTCTCTTTTTCAAATATCTCTTCACTTTCTTTCTGAGTACTTATTCATTTTACTTCCACCAATTTGTTTGAGGGTATTTAATGTCCCAACAATCCACTGTTAAACAAAGCTCAATGCTTCTTTGAACATCCGAATAGTTTTTGTATCATTGTCACGTCAAGAAAGACATTCTCTACAATCACAGCAAACGTTAATAACTTTTCTGCATAAATCACAAGAAGTGTGCATCTAAGTTCAGCAAGTAACAGGGAAGGCAAATGGAATGTTGGCCTTTATTTAAAAGGAAATGAAATATAAAAATGGCGAAATCTTGCTAAAGCTATACACAGCTAGACCACACCTGGAAAACTGTGAACAGTCTGATGAACAGTCTTATCTAAGGAAAGATATCCCAGCATTGGAGGCAGTCCAAAGAAGGTTCACTAGGTTGATCCCAGGTATTGGGGGATTTTCTTATGAGGAGAGGTTGAGTAGGTTGGGTCTTTACTCATTGGAGTTTAGAGGAATGAGAGGTGACCTTATAGAGACATATCAGATTCTCAGGGGGCTTGACAGGGTCGATGCTGAGAGGTTGTTTCCCCTTGTCGAAGAGTCTGGGACCAGAGGGCACAATCTCTGAGTAAGAGGGTCGCCCATTGAAGACAGAGATGAGGAGGAATTTCTTCTCTCAGAGGGTAGTGAATCTGTGGAATTCTTTACCGCCAGAGGGCAGTAGAGGCTGGGTCATTCAGTATCTTTAAGGCTGAGATAGAAAGGTTTTTAATGAGTAAGGGAATCAAGGGTTATGGGGGTAAGGCGGGAAAGTGGAGTTCAGGATCAATGTATCAGATCAGTTATGATCTCATCGAATGGTGGAGCAGACTCGATGGAACGAATGGCCTACTTCTGCTTCTATATCCTATGGTCCTATCAAAGTAGAGTTATATCAGTGAGCCGTGTGTGATTCTCAACGTCTTCTGCACATTGCAGTATTCAAGATGTAAGACCCACATCTATAACATCAGCAACACATTTAAACAATACCATTACTCAATACCAATATCTTTAACAAGGCTGGTATAAGTAATGTTTCACAGATGTCTATCTCCTTAGCTGAGACCAGTATCTATAATGTTAAGATTAGTAGCTGCGAGTGATATCCCGAAAAGGACAAATTCTCATCCTTGTTTCCAAATTCCTCTGTGGTCTTGCCCCTTACCTTTCTCTGTTACTTCAAACAATCCCACAACTTTCTGAGATCTCTGTGCATCTCCAATTCTGGCATCTTACACACCCCTGGTTTTCATTGCTTTACTTTGGTGGCTTTGACTTCAGCTGCCAAGCCTGAACCTCTGAAATTCCCTTCTCAAAGCTCTCTGCTGTCGTATCTCTTTCTCTCTTGTACTTTCAGATGCTATTTAAAGCAATTTGGTCACTTGTACGAACATCTCTTCTACTCGCTCAGTGTCAAATTTTGTTTGATAAAGCTCTATGAAGGGTGAGACGATGGCATAGTGGTATTATCACTGGGCTAGTAATCCAGAGACCCAGAGTGATGTTCCAGAGATCTGGGTTCAAATCCCACCACCACAGCTGATGGAATTTGAAGTCAAGAAAAGATCTGGAATGAAAAGTCTAATGATGACCATGAAACCATTGTCGTAAAGGACAAATGAGGAATTAGAAGAGCAAAAAGGGGTCACGAAATGTCCTTGGCAGACAGGATTAAGGAGAATCCCAAGGCATTTTATTCATACGTTAGGAGCAAAAGGGTTGTCAGGGAAAAAAATCGGATCTCTCAGGGACAAAAGTGGGGAATTATGCTTCGAGCCCAAAGAAGTAGGGGAGATCCTAAATGAATACCTTGCGTCGGTATTCACAAACGAGAGGGATGTGTTGACTGGGAGTATCTCGCAGGGGACTGTTGACCCGTTAGAGAAAATCTCCATTACAAGGGAGGAAGTGTTAGGTTTTTTAGGGAATATAAAGACTGACAAATCCCCAGGGCCTGATGGAATCTATCCAAGGCTGCTCAGGGAGACGAGAGATGAAATCGCTGGGCCTCTGACGCAAATCTTTGTCTTGTCACTGGACACAGTTGAGGTCACAGAGGATTGGAGGATAGCTAATGTGGTCCCATTATTTAAGAAGGGTAGGAAGGATAACCTGGGAAATTATAGGTCGGTGAGCTTGACGTCCGTGGTAGGGAAGTTGTTGGAGAGGATTCTTAGAGATAGGATGTATGCGCATTTAGAAAGGAATAAACTCATTAACGACAGTCAGCATGGTTTTGTGCGAGGGAGGTCATGCCTCACTAACCTGGTGGAGTTTTTTGAAGAAGTGACGAGAATGGTTGACGAGGGAAGGGCCGTGGATGTCGTCTATATGGACTTTAGTAAAGCGTTTGACAAAGTCCCTCATGGTAGGTTGGTGCAAAAGGTTGGATCTCATGGGATAAAGAGGGAGGTGGCTAGATGGGTGGAGAACTGGCTTGGTCACAGAAGACAGAGGGTGGTAGTGGAAGGGTCTTTTTCCGGCTGGATGCCTGTGACTAGTGGTGTTCCGCAGGGCTCTGTATTGGGACCTCTGCTGTTTGTGATTTATATAAACGATCTGGAAGAAGGTGTAACTGGGGTGATCAGTAAGTTTGCGGACGATACAAAATTGGCAGGACTTGCAGATAGTGAGGAACATTGTCAGAGGCTACAGAAGGATATAGATAGACTGGAAATTTGGGCAAAGAAATGGCAGATGGAGTTCAATCCAGATAAATACGAAGTGATGCATTTTGGTAGAACTAACGTAGGGGGGAGCTATGCGATAAATGGCAGAACCATAAAGGGTGTAGATACGCAGAGGGACCTGGGTGTGCAAGTCCACAGATCCTTGAAGGTGATGTCACAGGTGGAGAAGGTAGTGAATAAGGCATATGGCATGCTTGCCTTTATAGGACGGGGCATAGAGTATAAAAGTTGGGGTCTGATGTTGCAGTTGTATAGAACATTGGTTCGGCCGCATTTGGAATACTGCGCCCAGTTCTGGTCGCCACATTGCCAGAAGAACATGGAGGCTTTAGAGAGAGTGCAGAGGAGGTTTACCAGGATGTTGCCTGGTATGGAAGGGCTTAGTTATGAGGAGAGATTGGGTAAACTGGGGTTGTTCTCACTGGAAAGACGGAGGATGAGGGGTGACCTAATAGAGGTGTATAAAATTATGAAAGGCATAGATAGGGTGAACGGTGGGAAGCTTTTCCCCAGGTCGGTGGTGACGTTCACGAGGGATCATAGGTTCAAGGTGAAGGGGGGGAGGTTTAACACGGATATCAGAAGGACGTATTTTACACAGAGGGTGGTGGGGGCCTGGAATGTGCTGCCGGGCAAGGTGGTGGAGGCGGACACACTGGGAACGTTTAAGACTTATCTAGACAGCCATATGAACGGAGTGGGAATGGAGGGATACAAAAGAATGGTCTAGTTTGGACCAGGGAGCGGCGTGTGCTTGGAGGGCCGAAGGGCCTGTTCCTTTGCTGTAGTGTTCTTTGTTCTTTGTAAAAACTCATCTGTTTCACTAATGTTCTTTAGAGAAGGAAATCTGCCAACCTGTCATGTGACTCTCGACCCACAGCAATGTTGTTGTCTCTTAAATGCCCCTCTGAAAAGGCCACCCGGCAAGGCAGTTGGTTAAAGGGTAATTAAGGATGGGCAATAAATGCTGGCCCAGTCAGCAACACCCACATCCCATGAAAAAATAAAAACCATAGAATATTTATATTATTTTGTGTCGATCACCTTTGAACAATGAACCAAGTGGTCATAGCTGATATAAAAGGAAATTACTGCAGATGCTGGAATCTGAAACAAAAACAGAAAATGCTGGAAAATCTCAGCAGGTCTGGCAGCATCTGTGGAGAGAGAATAGAGCCAACATTTCAAGTCTGGATGACCCTTCATCAGAGCCTGTTAATTGCTCTGATGAAGGATTTGGTCAATAATACTGAATTAAACCCATAGACATTTCCCACTCTTTATTTTGAAATAATTTTTTGTAGAGAAAAGTATTGGAGAGGATTTTCAGTTTAGTTAGTTTATTTATTAGTGTCACAAGTAGACTTACGTGAACACTGCAATGAAGTTACTGTGAAAATCCCTCGTCGCCACACTCCGACGCTCCTGTTCGGATACACTGAAGGAGAATTTAGCATGGCCAATTCACCTAACCAGCACGTCTTTCAGACTCTGGGAGGAAACCGGACCACCTGGAGGAAATCCATGCAGACACATGGAGAATATGCAAACTCCACACAGACAGTGATCCAAGCTGGGAATCGAACCCGGATTCCTGATGCTGTGAGACAGCAGTGCTAACCATTTTGCCACCGTGCTGCCCCAAATTCTTCATGAGGAAGGCAGAGTTTTGAAGAACTTTGTGACTGAGGAGACGTCTATACAGTGTGGGCTGTTGAGGCAGTCTGTAAGAGTTGTCTAAGCTGTTCATTCCCCTTTAAACCATGCTGGTTCTGGGTGTTAAGAGTATCGGTGGTTTTCGAAGGTATTATTCACTGTTTGTTTTGCTTGACTCTTGTAAAGTAAACAATCTTCTGTTTTAAACCATGGGATCTTGTGCATTCACTCTTTCGTAAATAAATGGGATTTCAGATCTTGGCTATTTTTTAAAGTTGCTGATCTGTATCGGGTTGATCACAATGTTGATCCCCACATGGGCAGGGGGTGAAGAAAAGCTGTGATGAAGATGGGTCACATCGCTGCCTGCAGCGTGAGAAGTGATTTACAGCATGGGGACAGTCCAGCTTGTGTGTCACGCTGATTTTGGGACTTCAATGATGTCAGGGCAGTCGGAGGTGTATCATATTTTATCTCTGCTGGAGTAGCTGATCTCATCTATTGGACGTTCTATACACTCTCTGGATCATTGGATTCCCAGACTGGAAAATCAGCTGGGATTCCCACCCTACTTGTTATCCAGCAATCTCGGTTTCGGAAAGTATGTTTGAAGGAGATCTCAGGTGGGACGCCTCCGATATCAGCTCATTCGCTCACCCTCATTACCTGGGCCTTTCCAAAAAAATGAGTGCACTCTGTCATGCCACTGAGTGACGATTGATGCCCAGAAAATGAGAAATGATAACTTTAGAAACGGGGAGAAAATGTGGGGAAGTATTATTTTACAATATATATTACATTGCTAGGAATATGGAGTCAGGCACCACAAGGGCAAGGATTGAGTGATTACCACATGAGAAAATGATCTCCCTTTAAATCACTTCAAGAAAACTTGGAGTGAGATAAGAGTCAATTTTCATGCCACAGAAATAAAATATTGTGGGCTTTCTTTAAAGTAACTGGATTATCTTTGGCAGTCAGTCAAGTAATGCAGCTCTGAGGGAAAATGTAAACGACCCACGGCAGTCAATAAATCCCAGAAATATGAAAGGAGAGGCTTCTGCTACTTCAGAGCCGTAACGAGCTGGATACAGCTGTCTGCAAACCCACCTTTTTGATGCTGTTGCATAACGAGAACATGAGGCACCGTCCCAGGCACAGTATGGGTCTCTGGCTAAACAGCATTCAGCACAAGCCTTGCCATAGATATCACAGCGATGCAGCCAAAGCTGAACCAAGCCATCTCTCGAACCGATATACAACTGCTGCTATAATCAAAATGTAAAAAAAATTCAACCGCTGCTCCCTGTGGTTCTCAATGTAATGATTTCTTCTGGAAAAGAAATGCATCTTATCAATGGATATGAATGAATATAAATACAAAATATACCTGTTTGGAAGATATTTCCATGTTTAATATTGGAGAAGGACCCTAAAGAAATAAGGAGGAGAATGTTAAACATTGCGTATTTTCAATTCAGCTGCTTCCTCAGAACACTTGTAAAGGATTAAAGGACTTAATCAGTTACTGTTCTGAATGATTAAATAAATCTGACAGCCCTCAAAGGCATTTAATAAAGTGAGTGGATTAACAGTGACAACAGTTCCATGCTAAAGTTAATTTATTAGTCACAAATAAGGCTTACATTAACAATGTAATGAAGTTATTGCGAAATTCCCCTAGTTGCCACGTTCCGGCACCTGTTCGAGTTAATGCACCTAACCAGTACGTCTTTCAGATGGTGGGAGGAAATCGGAGGAAACCCGCAGACACGGGGAGAACGTGCAAACTCCACCCAGACAGTGACCCAAGCCAGGAATCAAACCCAGGTCCCTGGTGCTGTGAGGCAGCAGTGCTAACCACTGTGCCACCGTGAATTCTGGATGAACATAACCTTAGTTATGAGGAGAGATTGGGTAAACTGGGGTTGTTCTCCCTGGAAAGACGGAGGATGAGGGGAGACTTAATAGAGGTGTATAAAATTATGAAAGGCATAGATAGGGTGAACGGTGGGAAGCTTTTCCCCAGGTCGATGGTGACGTTCACGAGGGGTCATAGGTTCAAGGTGAAGGGGGGGAGGTTTAACACAGATATCAGAAGGACATATTTTACACAGAGGGCAGTGGGGACCTGGAATGCGCTGCCAGGCAAGGTGGTGGAGGCGGACACACTGGGAACGTTTAAGACTTATCTAGATAGCCATATGAACGGAGTGGGAATGGAGGGATACAAAAGAATGGTCTAGTTTGGACCAGGGAACGGCGCGGGCTTGGAGGGCCGAAGGGCCTGTTCCTGTGCTGTATTGTTCTTTGTTTGTTCTTTGTACTCAACAATGTTAGTGTGTTTGTGAGTGAAAGCTCCCAGGACAGACTCCCGCTGCAAGGAATAACAGATTTGAAAGCATTCACAAGAATTCAACATCTGAACAATGACCCGGTACAAAGGGAAATATCGCAATCTTTCTCCTGGCAGTCTCTCATTACCGAATTTAGATCTTGTAGCTGGTCACAATGCTGAAATAGTAAAGCTTTTTCAATATTGAACACAATCATTTAAATTATAACGATATATGTGAAGTATGATCACGGCCTTGAAATGTATACTGAGGAAATAACAGTTTAAAAACTAAATTTGTCTGTAAATGTTTTGCTAAATCTAAAACCTGATTTGCCGGCTTGTAAGTTAATTTTTTAATTAAAATTTTTTGAATCTTTGATCAACAGAGGCTGGCTCCATCACAAGCAACAAGCCAGTTCGAGAAAGATAATGACAATGAGTGACAAGTCTTTCCAACGCACATTTGTCTACCAGGTTATTATCACATCACTGCCGTAGGAATCAGAGACTGGAGTTATACTGAAGCTACTGTTTTCAGCAGTTGAATTGTTTAACTGCTGATCTGAGAACAATTCTGCTTACTGGCATGTACAGCACGGCGGCACGGTAGCACAGTGGTTAGCACTGCTGCTTCACAGCTCCAGGGACCCGGGTTCGATTCCCGGCTTAGGTCACTGTCTGTGTGGAGTTTGCACATTCTCCTCGTGTCTGCGTGGGTTTCCTCCGGGTGCTCCGGTTTCCTCCCACAGTCCAAAGATGTGCGGGTTAGGTTGATTGGCCATGCTCAAATTGCCCCTTAGTGTCCTGGGATGTGTAGATTAGAGGGATTAGCGGGTAAAATGTGGAGGGATATGGGCGTAGGGCCTGGGTGGGATTGTGGTCGGTGCAGACTCGATGGGCCAAATGGTCTCTTTCTGTACTGTAGGGTTTCTATGATTTCTAGCACCCTGTACCCTGCCATTACATTTTGAAAGTTTTAAAAGGCTTTGGAAAAGTTTGAAACATTTCCAAATGATTCAATGGATCACTCGATCCATTCTCGATCCTTTTGAAATGAGATTTCACAGTGAAGCAAGAAGGCTTCACTGTGGATTTTAAGAACTCTCCACTCCAGAATCTGTTTGGGAGTTTATTCCGGAGTTATGCTGTAACCCACCTTATTTTGAAATAAAGCTAGATCCACAAACTCAGAAGATTTATCTCTTGTACTAAACCCAGGATGGCACCATTCAGGTCAACAGAACAAATATACACCAAAGTAAAAGTATGAAAACCTCATTAAAAAGATGGCAAAGAAATGATTTGTTGAATTCCGGCCAATGACTTTCAGAACAGTTTCCTTACCTTAAACACTTGGAGCTCCTCAAGTACGACCTCTTCAGTGATCAAATTCTCCTTTGTGACACTCACCACCTTTAAAACTGTGCCAATGTCTGAGGGGAATATATATAACATTTTAAAAATCAAGATTGAAAGAACCTTTCACCTAGAAAGTAAAGCAACAAGTAATTGGCTCTGGTTAATAACTCTGGCTCAGTTTTAATTCTGTGTCACCTGACCCATCATTTCATTGAAAACAGGTAAATAAGGTCTCCTTATTTGAGAAAGGATACACTGGCACTGGAGGGGGTGCAGAGGAGATTCACTAGGTTGATTCCAGAGCTGAGAGGGTTGGCTGATAAGGAGAGACTGAGTAGACCGGGACTATACCCATTGTAATTTCGAAGAATGAGGGGAGATCTTATAGAAACATATAAAATTACAAAAGGAATAGATAAGGGAGGTTGTTTCCACTGGCGGGTGAAACTAGGATGTGGAGATTCCAGCATTGGACTGGAGCAGGTACAGTAAGAAGACTCACAACACGAGGTTAAAATCCAACAGGTTTATTTGGAATCTCGAGCTTTCAGAGCGCTGCTCCTTCCTCAGGTGAGTGAGATCTACTGGTGTGAACAGTCGGACAGTTCTGGCTATAATCTTTCTTTAACTGAATTGGTCAACCTCTCAGAGAGAAACTCTTCACCACACTGTAAATGGATTCTACTATATCTTTCACGAGTACTTGAGACACTTTATAAACCCTGGCATATCTATCGTCACAATTAAACTATGTTTGTTCTTGAAAGATTTCCACTTGGATTCTTGGGCCAGAATTTTCTGACCTTGCCCACGGCTGGGATTCTCCAGTCCCGCTGCAGTGAATTTAGATTTGACTCATCCCAAATTTTCCATTCTCATTGGAGAATCCTGGCCTTAGAACATTACTCGTTCAGTTGGCATGATTTAGTTCAGCTCAGAACATCTCTGGAGAGTGATGTAAACATGTTGTAGATGCACTGGTGGTCAATTCCTCTGCAGTGCTAAGATTTTGACTTACAGTCAGACTCAGAGAGGTGTTTTTCGTGACAGCTGGACATCTCAAAGTGTTTTACAGCCAATGCAGTACTGTTGAAATGTACTCAATGTTGTAATAGAGTCATAGAGGTTTACAGCATGGAAACAGGCCCTTCGGCCCAACTTGTCCATGCCGCCCAGTTTTTACCACTAAGCTAGTCCCAATTGCCCGCATTTGGCCCATATCTCTCTATACCCATCTTACCCATGTAACTGTCTAAATGCTTTTTAAAGGACAGAATTGTACCCGCCTCTACTACTACCTCTGGCAGCTTGTTCCAGATACTCACCACCCTCTGTGCGAAATAATTGTCCCTCTGGACCCTTTTGTGTCTCTCTCCTCTTGCCTTAAACCTATGCCCTCTAGGTTTAGACTCCCCAACCTTTGGGAAAAGATGTTGACCATCTACTTCATCCATGCCCCTCATTATTTTATAGACCTCTACAAGATCACATCTTAGCCTCCTATGCTCCAGAGAAAAAGTCCCAGTCTAACCAGCCTCTCCTTATAACTCAAACCATCGAGCTTCAGTAGCATCCTAGGAAATATTTTCTGCACCCTTTCTAGTTTAACAGTACCCTTTCTAAAATAGGGTGGCCAGAACTATACACAGTATTCCAAGTGTGGTCTGACCAATGTCTTGTACAACTTCAATGAGACATCCCAACTCCTGTAGTCAATGTTCTGACCAATGAAACCAAGCATGCTGAATGCCTTCTTCACCACCCTGTCCACCTTTGACTCCACGCTCACCCCGAATCCCACCCGAGGTCAACGGACCTTTCTATGGTCTGCCCCTCGCCCGCTATGATTCTGTGGCAGGTGAAATGGGAAATTTTGCCCCATAGAGGCATACAATAAAGAAAAGGCACTTCAACCCACCCACCAACACCATGAATCCCCATCCCAACACTCTGCTGACCCTGACTCCTCCCAGACAGCTCGACTTCTATGTGACCTGACCCCGGCTATGAACCTATACCCCTAGATCTCTTTGTTCTGTAACTCTCCCGAATGCCCTGACCTTTAACTGAGTAAGTCCTGCCCTGGTTCGATCTACCAAAATGCATCACCTCGCATTTATCTAAATTAAACTCCATCTGCCATTCTTCGGCCCACTGATGGATCAAGATCCCGTTATAATCCTAGGTAACCTTCTTCACTCTCCACTGTGCCACCAATCTTGGTGTCATCTGCAAACTTACTAACCATGCCTCCTAAATTCACAGCCAAATCATTTGATATAAATCTCAAATAACAATGGACCCAGTACCGATCCCTGAGGCACACCACTGGTCACAGGCCTCCTGTTTGAAAAACAATCCTCTACAACCACACTCTGTCTTCTGTCATCAAGCCAATTTTGTATACAATTGGCTACCTTACCCTGGATCCTATGAGATTTAACCTTATGCACCAACCTACCATGCGGTACCTTGTCAAAGGCCTTGCTAAAGTCCATGTCGACAACGTCGACTGCACTGTCCTCATCTACCTTTTTGATTACCTCTTGATAACCTTCTTTGTTACCCCTTCAAAAAACTCAAAGCAAATTTGTGATTTTCCACTCACAAAGCCTCGCTGTCCATAATAAATCCTCGCCTCTCTAAATGCCTGTAGATCCTGTCTCTCAGCTGTGTTAGTAATGTAGGAAACGTGGCAGCAAATATGAACACAGCAAGCTCCTACAGACGGCAATGTGATCACGCCCGGGTAATCTATTTGTGTGACGCTGACTGAGGGATAAATATTGACCAAGACACCAGGGAGAATTTCACTGCTCTTCTTCGAAGGAGCGCTATGGGATCTTTGACATCCATCTGAAAAGGCAGATGTGTCATCTGAAAGATGCTACATTATTGTCGCAAAGGATAATGTTTCTGGTGTTTAAATTTCATTGACAGATGTGAAAAGAAAGAGAGAAAACGAGGCTGAGATGAACAAAGAGAAGAAAAGGGAAGAAGGAAATAGACAAAATGAAGAGAAAGTAATGATAGACTGGGAAAGAGCTCCACCTGCAGGACAAAGGGAACATGTCGCCATACAGCTTCGAAATTCTCCGATTTTAGTTTAAACCGGGCCGCCCTCATGTGTGCGGAACTGTTTGTCCGTCCTGTTTGTTTGTCCTGTTTGAGAGCAGATTTCCACTCCATCTGATGAAGGAGCAGCGCTCCGAAAGCGGATGGTATTTGCTACCAAATAAACCTGTTGGACTTTAACCTGGTGTTGTTAAAACTCTTACTGTATTTACCCCAGTCCAACGCCGGCATCTCCACATCATGGAATGGAATGTCTCAGTGTTTACTTGGGCAGTGGTGCACTTCAGGGAAAATTCATTCAAATCCAGTAAAGATATTTTCACTCAGTAAACATTTCAGTTACCTGTCCCGAGAAACATGACGTCATACTGCCCGTCCTCTGCGACCACATGGTCCACCACAATCTGTGTCAGCTGGTAATCCACATTAATCCTGGTAAACACTGGCTTTGCTCTCATTGGGTACACAGCCTTGTACATTACTGGGTGATAGCGTATAAAACTGATCACTTCATCTGGAAAATCCTTGGTAGACTTTATCAAAGGATCATAGGTTTTACTGGGACACTGTGTGGAGAAAAAAGATTTTTAAAAAACACGTGAAATGGAAATTTTGAGCAAATGTTTTAAACAAAGCAAAATCCAAAAAAAATGGAGTTTTATTCAAGAACTACCAGCACAGCAGACGATTATTATTTGATTAATAGTGCAATTTTCTCCTGTTCCCTCGGCCCTTTGCTTTATCAGGTGAGATCCATCAAACACTGTACTTTGTGCTCTCTGGAACTCTCCATAAACCCCTCCTTTCACAGCATTAAATAGAAATACAGCACAGAAACAGGACATTCCGTCCAACTGATCCATGCCCATTCTACATCAAGCTTCCTCCCATCCTCCTTGTCTATCTTTTTATCTCTTCCTCTTTTAAGATGCTATCTAGCTTTCCTTGAAAGGTATCTGCTATTCACCTCAACTACTCCTCCTGGTTGTGACTTCCTCATTCTCACCACTGTGGGTAAAGGCTTCTTCTAAATTCAATATGTTAGTGAATATCTGATATTCACGGCCTAATCCTCCTGCTACAAACACTTCAACATCCATCTCTTTGACAGTGCTTCAATATCCTCCCCTAGTGACTGCTTCATCCCAGGATGGTTGGTTAAGGGAAAATCCATTAAAGAAACAAAATATTTTTTTAATATGAAAAAAAGTAAAAATACAAATTTCAGAATCAGAAAGTATATTTGGCACGGTTATTAAGAGATTGAAAGAAATACAAATGTACAATACATTTAAACCTTGATTTTATACTTACTGACACATTATAACATGTGGAGATACTTTGGCAATGTTCTGATAAAATTCAATTTCTATGAAGTGGGTTTTACTTTTATTAAGAATGACAGAGTTAGTCTATCTTATTCAACACACTCTGGTGTCAGTCAAAGCACAGCCCTCACCAACAACACATACATAACTGCTCAATGTGAACACATTAACAGTATCGGTGTTCACATTCTGATTTGGAATCTCACACTTTGGCCGGGTGTTTCAGGGAATCAGGGGTTTGCCTGTATAACATAGAACATAGAACAGTACAGCACAGAACAGGCCCTTCGGCCCACGATGTTGTGCCGAGCTTTATCTGAAACCAAGATCAAGCTATCCCACTCCCTATCATCCTGGTGTGCTCCATGTGCCTATCCAATAACCGCTTAAATGTTTCTAAAGTGTCTGACTCCACTATCACTGCAGGCAGTCCATTCCACACCCCAACCACTCTCTGCGTAAAGAACCTACCTCTGATATCCGTCCTGTATCTCCCACCACGAACCCTATAGTTATGCCCCCTTGTAATAGCTCCATCCACCCGAGGAAATAGTCTTTGAACGTTCACTCTATCTATCCCCTTCATCATTTTATACACGGCCACTATTGGATGATTCCACATCCAATAGTTCCAAGAGGGGCAGTAGACAGAGAAGGTGATGGGAGTACAGTCCAAATGTTTAGTTATACAGAGATCATTGAAGGAGGGAAGAGAGGCAGCAAGCTGGATGGTTTTAAGAAGCTAGTTTCAAATGTTGCCCCACTATCAATGCAAACTCAGTCCCTTTTTGTCTCGACTTAAGAAGAATGTGTAAATCAGAACATTAATAACTTTTATTAATAATAGTTTTTCAGCAATAAATGAGCATAAACTTAGATAATCTCCACTGATAGTATCATGTGATTCATAGCATGAATCTGAGTGATTGGAACTGAATGGAACTGGCATCAACCTTCAGTCTCCATCACCCAGAGCGACTCAATGACAGCATACTAATCAAACTGGACAATTTCTGTCAAATTGGGCCTACTTAGGGAGTGAATGGACCAATAAGAGGGAAAAGAACCTACTTGATCTCATTCTCACCGATCTAGCTGCTGCAGATAGATCTGTCTATAACAGGATCGGTAAGAGTGACTACCACACAGTCCTTGGAGAGACAAAGTTCCGGCTTCACATTGAGGGCTTCCTCCATTGTGTTGGTTGGCACTGCCACCATACGAAATGGGATAGACTTCAAACAGTTTGCACTGCACAAAACTTGGCACTATGGGGTGCTGTGTGCCATTAAAAGCAGCAGAATTGTATTCAACCACAATCTGTAACCTCCTGGCCAGGCATAA
Source organism: Mustelus asterias (assembly GCF_964213995.1). Lineage (NCBI taxonomy): Eukaryota > Metazoa > Chordata > Chondrichthyes > Carcharhiniformes > Triakidae > Mustelus > Mustelus asterias. Next base: position 83,229,740 of record NC_135819.1, on the reverse strand, counting down.
CCCTCACTTTACCATGACCATCAAGCCAGGGGGACAACCCTCAGTACAGTGAGGGGTTAACTAATATATCCCTTCACAACCTCAAACTGCTGAATGAGTTTCATAAGATTATGCTAATCTAGAAATTGAAACCGTGGCAATTCCCTGGGTTTCACACACAATAAGAAGTCTCACAACACCAGGTTAAAGTCCAACAGGTTTATTTGGTAGCAAGTACCATAAGCTTTCAGATTTGCTACCAAATAAACCTATTGGACTTTAACCTGGTGTTGTGAGACTTCTTACTGTGTTTACCCCAGTCCAACGCCGGCATCTCCACATCATTTCACACACAATAACAGAGTTCAGTAATGACCTGTGTAAACTAGCAACAGAATTGGGGAGGAAAAGGGCTTCTCGTTTCATTAAGTTTACATTTTGCTGAAGAGAGGCCCAAAAGTAAAGTTAATCTCACCCGAATGCCCATAGGATTATCAATATTTCCAATAGCTCTGAAACAAAGCCCAATTCAACAGAAATAGCCTTCCAAAATCCAAGTGCTATCACTCCCTCTAGTGCTCAGACAGATCACAAAATCTCTCTACATCTGCACTTTAAAAACACAAAATTATTTGGCCAATAAATCCCTTTTGCCCCCAGAGTGCTTTGTTTGGCACCATTTGGAACTTATTGTTTATTTCTTATGCTGCAGTTGTACAGAGCATTGGTGAGACCACGTCTAGAGTGCTATGTCCAGCTTTGGTCTCTTTATTTAAGAAAGGATATAAACATGTTCAAGGCAGATTAACTTGATTGGTACCTGGGATGGGGCGGGGGTTAATTTATGTGAAAACGTTGGACAGGTTGGGCCTGTGTCCATTGGAGTTTAAAAGATTGAGAGGTGATCTTATTGAAACATAGAAGATTCTGAGGGGTGTTGACAGGGTGGATGCTGAAAGGATGTTTCCCCCTCAAGGGAGAGACCAGAACTCAGAGACACAGTTTAAAATTAAGGGGTTTCCTATTAAATGTGGAGATCAGAAAGGGTTTTGGATCTTTGGAACTCATTTCCCCAGAGGGTGGTGGGGGATTGGTCAATTAATATTCTTAATGCAGAGATAGATAGATTCATGACTAACATGAGAGTGAAAGGTTATCAGGCGTAGGTGGAAAGTGCAGTTGAGGCCACAAATAGATCAGCCATGATCTTACTGAACGGCAGAGCAGGCTCGAGGGGCCAAATGGCCTCCTCCAGCTCCTAATCCATATGTTTAGTTGTTCCTCCTCCTCCTCCACCCCCGCACACTCCCGCTCTCTATCTGCAGGTTTAAGTGGCTGTTTTGAGATTTGTGAGAAAGTTTCTGGCGAGGATATTCTGGTCTGTCATATTTTGGTAATCATCGTGGCAGGATGGAAAATTTGATGGAGCAGCGAAAGCTTTGGGCGTGAATTTCCGGTCCCATGGCTGACAGGACTGGAAAAGTTCGATCTCTGTTTGGAGAACAAGTTATAGATTCATAGAGTCATAGAACAATACAGGCCCTGTATTGAGACAGGCCCTTCTGTCCAACTAGTCCATGCTGACCATGCTGCTCTCCCAGCTAGTCCCAATTGCCCACGTTTTGGTCCATATCCCTCAATCCTTTCCCATCCATATTCTTATCCAAATGCTTTTTAAATGTTGCTATTGTACCTGCCTCAACCACTTTCTCAGGCAGCTCATTCCATATACACACCACCCTCTGTGTGAAGAAGTTACCCTTCAGATCCCTTTTAAACCTTTCTCCTCTCATCTTAAACCCACGCCCTCTAGTTTTCAAATTCCCCTTCCCTGGGAAGAAGATTATGTGCGTTCGTCCTATCGATGCCCCTCATGATTTTATGAATCTCAATAAGGTCACCCCTCATTCTCCTACGTTCCAAGGAATAAAGCCCCAGCCTGGCCAACCTCTCCCTATAACTCAGGCCCACTGATCCTGGCAACATCCTTGTAAATCTTCGCTGCACTCTTTCCAGTTTATCAATGTCTTTCTCGATAACAGGGTGACCAAAACTGTACACAATACTCCAAGTGCGGCCTCACCAACGACTTATACAAACGTAACATAATCCCAACTCCTTTACTCAATGTCCTGACTGATGAAGGCCAGTGTTCTAACCGGCTTCATCACCACCCTGTCTACCTGTGACGCTACTTTCAACGAACTATGTACTTGTACTCACAGGTCCTTCTGTTCCTCAACATTCCCCAGGGCCCCATCATTCACTGTATAAATCCTACCCTGGTTTGACTTTCCAAAATGCAATCACTCACAATTATCTGTATTGAAATCCATTTGCCAATCCTTGGCCCACTGGCCTTGCGAAAGTCCATATAAACAACATCTACTGCTCTACCCTCATTCATCCTCTTGGTTACCTCTTTGAAAAACTCTAAAAAATTCATCAGACATGACTTCCCATGCACAAAGCCGTGCTGACGAGCAATAATCAGACCTTGGCTATCCAAATGTTGGTAGATCCTGTCCCTCAGAATCCCCTCCAGTAACTTACCCACCACTGATGTCAGGCTCACCGGCCTATAATTCCCTGGCTTGTCTTTGCTACCCTTCTGAAACAATGGAACAACATTAGGCAGTCTTCCAGTCTTCCGGAACTTCACCAGTGGAAAGAGATGAAGCAAATATCTCTGAAAGGGCCTCTGTAATTTCTTCCCAAGCTTCCCACAAGATCCAAGGATGCACATGGTCAGGCCCAGAGGATTAATCCACCTCAATGTGCTTTAAGGCTGCAGATGTCTCTTCCCTAGTAATATGCATGTGGCCCAAGACATCACCACTTGTTTCCCTTATTTCTTTAGCACCCATGATCTTCTTCACAATAAACACCGAGGAGAAATATTCATTAAAATTCTCACACATCTCCTGTGGCTCCACACACAGACGGCCATGTTGATCTTTAAGGGGACCTATTCCCTCCCTAGCCACCCTTTTAATTCATTTCAATAAATCTGGTGCTTTCAGGAATAAATTGCTGATCAATTTGTTACTCTCTCTCCCTCTGAAATCACAATTGGTTATACCCACAGAATGCTTCTCATAATAGCAGCTAAATGCTGTAAATGCCATTAGCCAGGAATTTTAAAAATATTTTCACCCCTTATTTGCAATTTCCATCGCATTATATGGAATATTTTCAACTGACAGAAGCTTATAACCCCTTCAGCCTAACTCTCTGACAAACCTCTTCTGGACCCAGCTGAACAAGTCCTGAAGATCACATCTGTCAAGACTGGGCCTGCGGGAATTGGAGAGACACCCAACAAGGGAGAAAAACCTTCTTGACGTCACCCTCACCAGTCTATGACAGTATCGGTAGAAGTGACGGCCTCACAGTGCCTATAGTAATAAAGTCCCAGATTCACACTGAGCATAACCTCCATGGTATTACACGGCACGACCGGTGCTAAATGGGGACAATGTTCAACATCATTTACAACTCTTCAGAAACTGAAGCAATCCGTGTCCATCAGCAGCAAAACCTGGACAATAACCTGGCTTTGGTGATAATTGGCAAATAACATTCGTGGATGCCAGGCAATGACCAACAAGGGAGAATCCAACAATCTCCCCTTGACATTCAATGACATTTTGATTTGATTTGATTTGATTTATTGTTATCATATGTATTAACATAGTGAAAAGTATTGTTTCTTGCACACAATACAGACAAAACATACCTTTCATAGAGAAGGAAACGAGAGAGCGCAGAATGTAGTCTTACAGTCATAGCTAGGGTGTAGAGAAAGATCAGCTTAATGCAAAATAAGTCTATTCAGAAGTCTGACAGCAGCAGACCAATTGGTACGTGACCTCAGACTTTTGTATCTTTTTCCCGAAGGTGGAAGAGAGCATGTCCGGGGTGCGTGGGGTCCTTGATCATGCTGGCTGCTTTGTTGAGGCAGCGGGAAGTGTAGACAGAGTCAATAGATGGGAGGCTGGTTTGTTAGGACTAAGATGAGGAGAAATTTCTTCAGCCAGAGAGTGGTGAATCGGTGAAATTCACTACCACAGAAAGCAGTTGAGGCTGAAACATTGTTTGCTTTCAAGAAGGAGTTAGATATAGCTCTTGGGGCTAAAGGGATCAAAGGATATGGGGGTAAATCAGGAACAGGTGACTGGTTGATCAGCCATGATCAGAATGAATAGTGGAGCAGGCTCAAAGGTTTGAATAGTTTACTCCTACTCCTATGTTTCATGTTTTTATTACTATTTCTGAATCCTCCAATTTCAACATCCTCGGGGTTACAATTGACCAAAAAATGAACTGGACCAGCCATATAAATACTGTGGCTACAAGGGCAGGTCAGAAGTTCGGAATTCTGAGCCCCCCAAAGCCTGTCCAAGGCACAAATCAGGAGTGTGATGGGATACTCTCCACCTGCCTGGCTGAGTGCAGCTCCAACAACGCTCAAAAGGCTTGGCACCATCCATGGCCTCTAAAGTTTCTACTGTAACAAATAACAAACAGTCAAACTGGGATGTGGGTGTCGCTAGCTAGGCCATCATTTATCACCTATCCCTAACTGCTCGAGAATTGTGGGGGTGAGCTGTCCTCTTACAGAGAGTATCACCTTTGGGTGGCGCAGGACATAAATAAAACTCCCTTGAGGGCACCTACATGTGAGATAAAATCCAAAATAAAATCTGTATTTTGAACGAATGGAATAAATACAGCATTCAACTGGATCCATTCCTTGGACAACACATTGCAGCTTCCTTGATTTTAACAATACAGAAGAATAACAAACAGGCAGTGCCGACACCTGGAGTTAAACCTCTGCTCACATTACCCACTTACCTGACTCTGAGATTACAGCAATGTGGGGCAAATCAATTCTGCTTTAACCTACATGGTTCTGGATTACTATACCACACAGTAAGAAGTTTAACAACACCAGGTTAAAGTCCAACAGGTTTATTTGGTAGCAAAAGCCACACAAGCTTTCGGAGCTCTAAGCCCCTTCTTCAGGTGAGTGGGAATTCTGTTCACAAACAGAGCTTATAAAGACACAAACTCAATTTACATGAATAATGGTTGGAATGCGAATACTTACAACTAATCAAGTCTTTAAGAAACGAAACAATGTGAGTGGAGAGAGCATCAAGACAGGCTAAAAAGATGTGTATTGTCTCCAGACAAGACAGCCAGTGAAACTCTGCAGGTCCACGCAACTGTGGGGGTTACAAATAGTGTGACATGAACCCAATATCCCGGTTGAGGCCGTCCTTGTGTGTGCGGAACTTGGCTATCAGTTTCTGCTCAGCGACTCTGCGCTGTCGTGTGTCGCGAAGGCCGCCTTGGAGAACGCTTACCCGAATATCAGAGGCCGAATGCCCGTGACCGCTGAAGTGCTCCCCAACAGGAAGAGAACAGTCTTGCCTGGTGATTGTCGAGCGGTGTTCATTCATCCGTTGTCGCAGCGTCTGCATAGTTTCCCCGATGTACCATGCCTCGGGACATCCTTTCTTGCAGCATATCAGGTAGACAACGTTGGCCGAATTGCAACTCGGCCAACGTTGTCTACCTGATACGCAAAACACTCACATTGTTTTGTTTCTTAAAGACTTGATTAGTTGTAAGTATTCGCATTCCAACCATTATTCATGTAAATTGAGTTTGTGTCTTTATATGGTCTGTTTGTGAACAGAATTCCCACTCACCTGAAGAAGGGGCTTAGAGCTCCGAAAGCTTGTGTGGCTTTTGCTACAAAATAAACCTGTTGGACTTTAACCTGGTGTTGTTAAACTTCTTACTGTGTTTACCCCAGTCCAACGCCGGCATCTCCACGTCATTACTATACCACATACAGCACACTTGGAAATGCTTCTCGAAGAATTCATGTTTTACTTCATAATTTTTTATAACTTTCCTTCCCCATGAATTTACTCTGCTGAGCATCAAGGTATTATTTGTCGTTGACCTCGATCCTTCCCACATTCCCCGGGATTCTTTAAGGGTGTCTATTACTGACTGCCCATTGTTCGCACAAGTTAAACACGGATGCTGTAGTCACTGAGTCAGCAAAATGAACAGCTTTGTTACGGTCACTATAGCAATCATAAATAAATCAATCCCAGCAAAGAAAGTCCTTTGGAAATGGAAAGACATGGCGTGATGGATGGATGACTTCATGAGAACACAACATAGTGCCCCAGACTCGGGTGAAACATGTGCTGTTGCTCAAACGTAACAGTGATGTAATTCATTGCTCCATATTTTCATCCTTTCCCACCCACACTGGTGAAAAGCTGCCGACATCTTTACTGGGTAGAATATCTACTGATTGTAATAAAACATTGAGGAAAATGTTAATTTCACAGTTTTATCAGGTGATGTGAAAATTCTGCTGAGTGTAAGTTTGAAAGCAGAGTAAAACAAAGGTTCCAAATAGCCTCACCAGTAGTGAAGAGCAAGTAAAGTGGACCTGCAGTGATCCAACCTGGGACATTTACTTGTGACTTCTCAAAATTGTCCTAATTCAAGTTCAGCCTTGTCAGGGTCTGGAAATACAAGATGTCTGATAGCAAAGATCACGTTAAAGACAGCAGAGCCATTGTGGTCTCTCTCCTGCTCTGTCAATGGATATTTTTTAAATTTTAAGTTTATTTTTATGGTATCACAAGTAGGCTTACATTAGGACTGCAATGAAGTTACTGCAAAAGTCTCCTAGTCACCACACTCTGGCGCCTGTTCGGGTACACTGAGGGAGAATTTAGCATGGTCAATGCACCTAACCAGCATGTCTTTCAGACTGTGGGAGGAAACCGGAGCACCTGAAGGAAACCCATTCAGACACGGGGAAAACGTGGAAACTCCACACAGACAGTGACCCAAGCCAGGAATCAAATCCGGGTCTCTGGTATTGTGAGGCAGCAGTGCTAACCACCGTGCCATCATGTCATCCAGGGCACATAAACTTGCAGAGATTGATATTGGTAAACTTCTGTGTTTTGTACCTAACATCCATTTTTACTGAGGATTTTACCAGACATCAGAAGCTTCAGATAGGCAAGAGTTTTATGAAGAAATTATAATATGATGGAAGTGAGATAATGTCTTGATCCACAATACTTTCTGATCAGACGATTTTATCTCATAAATCAGGATATCTAATTTCTGAGGGTGAAGGTTGCAAAGCTAGGGCTTTATCAATTCACAGGAAATGAAAGGGGCAATGAGGAACTTTCAGTTGCAATTTGTTTTTATTTGTATGCTGATTTTGTTTAGTTTTCACTTTGTTGGGGGTGACTGACCAGCAGAGGTTTCATAGGGAAGTTGTAAGGGTTCCAGTCTTTGGAAATAATGCACCCCTTGGTACAATGGGTTTCTCTCTGCAAATCTCATTATTTTTTTATTTTTTTACTCCATCCTTAAAGTTACAAAGCCAATGCTCAGAGTGGACCGGGCAAACCCAAATCCATTCCTTGCTTGCTCCAAAAACCAAATTCAAAATCCAACTGAATCCAATTCAAGGTCCCCACAAGAAAGACAAACAAGATCCAAGCTGACAAGATAAAGCATTGTGCCCCATTTTGGGCTTGATCCGATGCTTAATAGAGTCATAGAGTCATAGAGGTTTACAGCATGGAAACAGGCCCTTCGGCCCAACTTGTCCATGCCGCTCTTACCTTTTTTTTTTAAAACCCCTAAGCTAAACCCAATTGTCCACATTTGGCCCATATCCCTCTATACCCATCGTACCCATGTAACTATCTAAATGCTTTTTAAAAGATAAAATTGTACCCGCCTCTACTACTACCTCTGGCAGCTTGTTCCAGACACACCATCCTCTGTGTGAAAAAATTGCCCCTCTGGACACTTTTGTATCTCTCCCCTCTCACTTTAAACCTATGCCCTCTAGTTTTAGACTCCCCTACCTTTGGGAAAAGATATTGACTATCTACCTTGTCTATGCCCCTCATTATTTTATTGACCTCTATAAGATCACCCCTCAGCCTCCTGCGCTCCACAGAAAAAAGTCCCGGTCTATTCAGCCTCTCCTTATAACTCAATCCATCAAGTCCCGGTAGCATCCTAGTAAATCTTTTCTGCACTCTTTCTAGTTTAATAATATCCTTTCTATAATAGGGTGACCAGAATTGCACACGATATTCCAAGTGTGGCCTTACCAATGTCTTGCACAACTTCAACAAGACGTCCCAACTCCTGTATTCAATGTTCTGACCGATGAAACCAAGAATGTCGAATGCCTTCTTCACCACTCTGTCCACCTGTGACTCCACTTTCAAGGAGCTATAATCTTAGCCATTTTTAGGGGAAGGAAGGAGCGAGAGACTGGAGAAGTGTGAGGCTGATTGTTGAGAACAGGATGTTGCACACCTCTGCCATCTCCGTACCCTCCAACAGCAGCAGAGGGTCATTAACCCAACTTTATCCTAAGCTTTGCTTCATGTGTGAGGCACACTAGAGTTTTATTTCCTGTGGCAGTCTGGGGGTGAAGTGAGGATGTTCGCTGATGATTGCACAATGGTCAGGAAAATTTGCAACTCCTCAGATACTGAAGCAGTCCCTATCCAAATGCAGCAAGACCTGGACAATACCAGGCTTGGATTGATAAGTGGCAAGTAACACTCATGCCACGCAAGTCCAGACAATAACCATCTCCAACATGCGAGAATCTAACCATCTCCCCTTGACCTCAATGTCCTTTCTGCAAATCGCATGTGACAGTGGATGACGATGACACCCAGTTAGTGAGTCCTCGCCATCAGGACTCTTTTCTTCATTAATATTGAACAATTCATTTCCAAGATCAACATCCTGGGGGTTACCACTGACCAAAAATTCAGCTGAGCTAGCCAAATAAATACAAGAACAGGTTAGAGGCTGGGAATCTGTGGCGAATAACTCTTCTCCTGACTCCCCAAGCCCTGTTCACCATCTACAAAGCACAAGTCAGGAGTGTAATAGAATATTCTCCACTTCCAATCCTACTCTGGCCTCTCCCACAATTCCTTTATCAGACATCGATGACTATTTTGGTGCCACTTCGTGTTCTTGTCTGGACCTGGAAAAACTGCTTCCAATATCCACCCCTCTATCACCTTCACACGGTCCATCTCTGACATTTCTCTTCCCTTCCTTAACCTCTCTGTCTCCATTTCTGGTGCCAAACTGTCCACCAGTATCCATTACAAGCCCGACTCCCACAACTACTTTGACTACAGCTCTTCACATCCCACAGCCTGTAAGGACTCCATTCCTTTCTCTCAGTTCCTTCCCCTCCACCGCATCTGTTCTGATGATGCCACTTTCCAAGATAGCACTGCGGATATGTCTTCCTTCTTCCTCAATCATGGTTTTCCACCCACTGTAGCTGACAGGGCTCTCAACCGTATCCAATCCATCACCTGGGCCACTGCACTCACTCCCTCTCCTCCCTCCCAGAACCAGGACAGGGTCCTCCTTGTCCTCACTTTTCACCCCACCAGTCTCCGCATTCAAAGGATCATCCTCCGCCATTTCCGCCAATTCCAGCATGATGTCACCACTCAACACATCTTCCCCTCACCACCACCCCCCTTCCCCCCCAAACGCCCACGTCAGCATTCCGCAAGGACTGTTCTCTCCAGGATACCCTGGTCCACTCCTCCATCACACCCAACACCTCACCCCCTGCCCACAGCACTGTCCCATGCAATCGTAGAAGGTGCAACACCTGCCCCTTTACCTCCTCCCTGCTCACCGTCCCAGGGCCTAAACACCCCTTTCGAGGTGAAGCATCGCTTCGCATGCACCTCCTTCAATCTGGTCTATTGCATTCGCTGCTTCCAATGCGGTCTACTCTACGTCGGAGAGACCAAACGCTGACTGGGTGGCCGCTTTGCTGAACACCTTCGGTCCGTCCGCAAGCAGGACCCAGACCTTCCTGCCACTTGCCGCTTCACCACACCACCCTGCTCTCCTGTCCACATGTCCGTCCTTGGCCTTTTACAATGTTCCAGCGAACCCCAACGCAAACTGGAGGAACAGCACCTCATCTTCCGAATGGGCACTTTGCAGCCTTCCGGAGTGAACATTGAGTTCAACAACTTCAGAGCATCAACTCTCTCCTCCACCTTCACCCCATTTCCATTTATTTCATTCCATCTCATTCATCCATTTTATCATCCTTCTCTCCCACTTCCATTTTTCCACTTCTCCATTCCAGCTCTCCTCCCCCCCCCCCTTCAGTGCAGCTGCCACATTCCTCAGGCAGTCCCGATACTATCTGTCCCTCTGTTCTACCATTCACACATTCTGATCACTTATGGACACTTCGAGCATCTTCTCACCTTCTGAATCCTCATTTACATTCCCTTTGTCCCATTCGATCCCTCTCACCCTCATTGTATAAATCTCTGCTGATTCTCTTTGCTCTCAGCTCTGACAAAGGGTCATCCAGACTCGAAACATTGGCTCTAATTTCTCCCCACAGAGGCTGTCAGACCCGCTGAGATTTTCCAGCATTTTCTGTTTTTGTTTCAGATTCCAGCATCTGCAGCATTTTTGCTTTTGCTCTGCACTTGTCTGGATGAGTGTAGCTTCAATCACATTCTGGAAGCTCAATACCATTCAGGACACAGCAGCCCGCTTGATTGGCACTCCATCCACCACCTTAACCATCCTCTCCCTCCACTACTGTTACACAGTGACAGCAGTGTGCACCATCTACAAGATAAACTGCAGCAGCTCACCAAGGCTCCAAACCTGTGACTGCTATCACCTTCAGGGACAAGGGCAGCAGATACATGGGAACGCCACCGGCTGCAAGCTACTCTCCACATTGGTGAACAAAATTAAACATACTTTGGAGAATTTAGCGAGTGCTGAATGGGGACCACAGGTGGCAGTGTTGAGGCAGGGAGGTGCAAGGTCAAGTATTGGACAGCTGCCTAATTGAGGACAGGAGCTTGCAATGAAACAGTCCAAGGGGTGCAGTTCAGAATGTGGGCCAGCTGCCAATGTCTTTGTCAAATTAAACTCAGTAGAAGATGACATTGGAGCCTGGGTTGTGTGAAATATATGAAAGCACAAAAATGATCCAAAAAGAACAAGATTTGGAATTATGGCAAAGCAGCAGGTATCATTATTTTCTTCAGAGTAACCTTACAACATTCTGGTACAGAACATGGTTAAAGCTGCCCTATCTATAATCAGGTTAACCTGACCCTCTCAATGTTTTTCAATGGAGATCATTATGTTAATCACAGAAGTGGAGGAGCCGAGGGGATTGTCTGCAAGAGTCAGAGACAACATTGTCATTGAGATCAGGACAAAGCCCATGCCGACCACATAGCTGGACAGGCCCCACACATCACTCTCTCTAAGTGACCAGCCACTATTGGCTGGTCCCTTACTGCCCGCTTGAGATTCCCAATGATTTCTGGGTCTTTCAGTGGGACAGCAGTTCCTAAATTCAGCAATATTTATTTCCACTGTGAACAGCTTCCCATCAGAGCTAATCAGTGAGTCCACCTCTGAGAGAAAGTGTGCTGTTTCTGACAGTACCAGTCAAGGCTGTCTGCTGTTGAGTCTACAACAGAAATCTTATCATCAGAGATAGGATTGTATGGTAAACGTGACATAATTGCTTCCTCATTCGCTCAGGAGCTGCCATATTGCACCAAATAGCATGACAGACAATCACATTCTTGATTTTTTGAAATGGAAATAGAGTTTGCTCAGGAAATTTTGGTTTAAAGAGTTTGTGTCTTCCAGAATATCAGAGACCCACAAACCCAGTTACAGATCCATGGTTTTGTTCCATTTCTCAAATGGTAAATTTCTCCTCAGTAAAGGGCACTGCTGACTTTTTTCCTTTCCCTGCCTCCAGCAATTGAATTTGAAAAGCCTCATTTATGGAATCACCCGGTATTTCCACTTTGTTTTGCCAGGGCAGGGTGATACTGTTTGTTACATCACAGGGAGGCTCAATAAAGAATCCAGCAAGAACTAAAAGCCAATACAGCATTTAGCTTTACTCTGTGGATCCTTCACATTTTCCTGATTTTCTTCCAAAAGTGAAAGGGCAATGGATAATTAATGTCTGGTGTGGTCCATTACTTCCTTTTATTAAAGGTTGCACCAACAATTCCAGATTCATTCATAAGGCAGTTGGACACAATCGCGAGGAGAATCGATGGGTTCCAATGGAATGTTAGCTGAAAGGTTTCCTCATCTGTGTTGAGTTTTAGTTGCAGGGAGTCGTTTCAGTCCAGATTCTAGTCGTGACCCCATTTAATAACATCAGGTCTATGTGTGATTAAAGTTCCAGTTATCCTAACTCAGACAGCCTTCTTTGCCTTGTCGCAGCCCCTCCCTTAGAAATAATATTGCAATGTTTAGAGAACTCACAAAGAGAACACTGGCCTTTTTTAAGGACAAAGAGAACACTGGAAACATGGGAATTCATATCAGTTAGGTTTATGTACCCGAAATATCAAACAGAGTTCTGTTAGCAACAGTTTCATGCTGATGCTAAACTTGCAGAGAGAACATTCCTTTTACAATCATTATTAGAATGCCAGCAAGATACTAAACTGAGACAGAATTGTGTTTCCATCCAAAACTAGACAAACATTTGTTATTATTGAAGTATTCTGCACTTGCATGCACACGAAACACAGGCAATGACAGAGTGCAATAATATCAGCCTATGTTACCTTGAAACATCAAATCCTTTGAACCCTAGGCAGAATGTGGCCGTCGCTCTGACCTGATATGGTAGATATAAAACTGCTCAAGGGAAGGAAATTTGGCACCATCGTATATCAAGTGAAAGAAGGAAACTGGACCAGTGCCAGCCTGTGATAAGGTCCATATGATGTGGTCATGGCCTGTCACACTCTGACTGGAGCTAAATCCTGCAGACTGTGTGCTCATTGTCTGTAAGTATAGACTGTCTCCTTCAATGTTACTGACTGGCATGTAACAAACATAATCCAATGGTTACAGCTCTCGATTTCCTCTGAATCCAATGTCAGGGCAACAGCAAAGTAAAATTTTACAGCTGCAACTCTTAACATTTCAGCACATTTTACCTGGAGGCTGTTATCGATTTCAGTTGTTCCACAAGTACAGACATCTACCAATGTGTGAGTATCTACAGATACTCAGATACATAGACTCAAAAAATATTCATGTGGAACACGTCTCAGAAACATTGAAAAATATTTCTTATATGAAGAACTATTTTGAAGTGTGGTCGCTGTTGGAAAATACCACCGTCATTTTGTTTACCCCAATATTTAATTATGAAACAATACATTGGTTCTATATTCTATATAATACATTGGTTGTGTTTCACAACAGCTCTGTACTTCCAGTGATTATCTGATTTAACATTAAGTTCTGGCATGTTTCTGCTCCGTCTTCCCATCACCTACATTCCACTTACTAATCCTCTTTTTTTTCTGCCACTTTTCTCATTCCATCTTTAGCATTCAACATCACTCAGTCACCTAACACTCTCAAAGTCACTGATCCTTCTTTTACCTTTCCTTCTGTAAAGTGCAAGGAATGTTTGTTACCAGAACTTTCCAAGTGTTTTTGTTATTCATTGATAAAGTATATCAGCTTGAACTGGGGAAATATGCACAGAAACATAGAAACTAGAAACAGGAGTAGGTCATCCAGCCCTTCGAGCCTGCTCCGCCATTCATTTTGATCATGGCTGATCATCAAATTCAATATCCTGATCTTTTTTCCCATTCTCCCCATATCCCTTGATCCCTTTAGCCCCAAGACAATGCAGCACTGCTTCAATCAGACAATGAAATCTCTCTCATCCAAACAGACAGAGAAAGGTTAATGTGAACCTATCTAAGGAAATAAAGGAGGGTATCAAATTGAAAGAATGTGCATAAAAAGTGGCAAAGGTTAGTGGGAACCGAGAGGATTGGGAAATCTTTAAAGGTCAGCAGAAAGCCACGAAAAAAGCTATAAAGAAAAGTAAGATGGATTATGAGAGTAAATTAGCTCAGAATATAAAAACAAATGGCAAAAGTTTCGACAAATATATAAAATGAAAAAGAGTGGCTAAAGTAAACATTGGTCCTTCAGAGGATGAGAAAGGGGGATGTAATAACTGGAAATGAGAAAATGGCTGAGGCATTGAACAGGTATTTTGTGTCAGTCTTCACAGTGGAAGACACAAATAACATGCCAAAAATTGATGACAGGAAGGCTATGGCAGGTGAGGACCTAGAAACTATCATTATCACGAAAGAGGTAGCGTTGGGCAAGTTAATGGGGCTAAAGGTAGACAAGTCTCCTGGTCCTGATGGAATGCATCCCAGGGCACTAAAAGCGATGGCGGGAGAAATAGCAAATGCACTAGTGGTAATTTACCAAAATTCGCTGGACTCTGGGGTGGTTCCCGCAGACTGGAAAACAGCAAATGTGACGCCACTGTTTAAAAAAGGAGGTAGACAAAAGGTGGATAACTATAGGCCGGTTAGCTTAACTTCTGTAGTAGGGAAAATGCTTGAATCTATCATCAAGGAAAAAATAGTGAGACATCTGGATATAAATTGTCCCATTGGCAAGACGCAGCATGGGTTCATGAAGGGCAGGTCATGTTTGACTAATTTGATGGAATTCTTTGAGAACATTACAGTGGACAATGGGGAACCTGTGGATGTGGTGTATCTGGATTTCCAGAAGGCATTTGACAAGGTGCCGCACCAAAGACTGCTACATAAGATAAAGGTGCATGGTGTTACGAGTAATGCATTAGCATGGATAGAGGATTGGTTAACTAACAGAAAGCAAAGAGTGGGGATGAATGGGTGTTTTTCTGGTTGGCGATCAGTGACTAGTGGCGTGTCTCAGGAATCAGTATTGGGACCGCAATTGTTTACGATTTACATAGATGATTTGGAGTTGGGGACCAAGTGTAATGTGTCAGAATTCGCAGATGACACTGAGATGAGTGGCAGAGCAAAGTGTGCAGAGGATGCTCAAAGTCTGCAAAGGGATATAGATAGTCTAAGTGAGTGGGCAAGGGTCTGGCAGATGGAGTACAATGTTGGTAAATGTGGAGTCATCCATTTTGGTAAGAATAACAGCAAAATGGACTATTATTTAAATGGTAAAAAATTGCAGCATGCTGCAGTGCAAAAGGACCAGGGTGTCCTTGTGCAGGAATCTCAAGGAGTTGGTTTGCAGGTGCAGCAGGTAATTAAGAAGGCAAATAGAATGTTGTCCTTTATTGCTAGAGGGATGGAGTTTAAAAACAGAGAGGTTGCAGCTGTATAAGGTGCTGGTGAGGCCACACCTGGAGTACTGTGTACAGTTTTGGTCTCCTTATTTGGGAAAAGATATACTGGCACTGGAGGGGTTGCAGAGGAGATTCACTAGGTTGATTCCGGAGTTGAGAGGGTTGGCTTATGAGGAGAGACTGAGTAGATTGGGGCTATACTCATTGGAATTCAGAAGAATGAGGGGAGATCTTATAGAAACATATAAGATTATGAAGGGAATAGATAAGACAGAAGCAGGGAAGTTGTTTCCACGGGAAGGTGAAACTAGAACTAGGGGGCATTGCCTCAAAATAAGGGGAAGCAGATTTAGGACTGAGTTGAGCAGGAACTTCTTCACACAAAGGGTTGTGAATCTGTGGAATTCCCTACCCAGTAAAGCAGTTGAGGCTACCTCATTGAATGTTTTTAAGGCAAGGATAGATAAATTTTTGAACAGTAAAGGAATTAAGGGTTATGGTGAGCGGGTGGGTAAGTGGAGCTGAGTCCACGAAAAGATCAGCCATGATCTTAATGAATGGCGGAGCAGGCTCGAGGGGCCAGATGGCCTACTCCTGCTCCTAGTTCTTATGTTCTTATGTTCTTTTGAATCCCATATGCTCCTTTCTTCCCCAATCGCCATCCTCTAGCTTCCCTTATACTCGTGCGAATCCCCTACTCTCCTTCACCGCTCCTCCCCCAATATTTCTGCCCAAACTTAAGGCGAGTTTACTATCTGGACACCAGCCACTGAGCCGTCTCCGTGACTCACAAACAAGGACAGACTATGAACACATACCTTTTTACAGTGAAACATTTCCTTTATCATTTATGTCTTCATCTTCAAAAGAAGTTTGAATTAGCAAGGTAAGATCACTGGGGGTGTACAGAAAACAATATCACAACATACTTAACAGTCCCGGAATACATTAATCTCAGCAGTGAAATTTCAGACTATGTTGGAAGTCTATGTTCAGACTATGTCACACTACCAGAAGGACATGGAGGCTTTGGAGAGAGTGCAGAAAAGGTTTACCAGGATGTTGCCTGGTATGGAGGGTATGAGGTATGAGGAGCGATTGAATAAACTGGGATTGTTGGGGAATAGAAGAATATAAGCAGTTGGTTTAGACAGGTAAACATGATTGGCGCAGGCTTGGAGGGCCGAAGGGCCTGTTCCTGTGCTGTACTGTTCTTTGTTCTTTGTATTGTCTGTAATTCAGAAACAGGATCATTGCATCCGGATAGAAGGAGAATGAACAGTCCCCTCTTGTTGAAACGATTGCTTTAATAAGCTAAAAATTACAAACTAAATATATGAAATATTAATTAGGCAAATATTACATTCTAAAAATAATAACAAGTACAAAGAAAGGTTGGAGTATTGAATGAAAGGAGTTGGCTCTGATACTGTGGTCTGTCATATTTATCTAGTTGTCCTTAGGATATGAACGGCCCTGATGAGGTTACATTTATTCCATGTCCTAAGTTGTTTGGAGTTGGTAGATATCAAGGTCGTCCTTCAGCATTCCTAGCTGTGATGGTGTTCCCACAATGATATCACTCTCCTGATCCAGATAAAATAATAAGTCTACACTTAATTTCCGACTTTTCTGTCTGCTCTTCTATGCTCTGCTGACTGAGATGAAAAGAATGTTATTACAAGTGTGAATTATTTTGGCTCAAATACCTGCCAAACATAATAGGAAGAACTTCAAGAGAACATATCTGGCTGGTGGAAATGGATGGACACGCGGCTGATGAAATTTAATGCAGTTTATTTAAATAGGAACAACAAGGAGAGGCAATCTTATCAAAAGGATATAGCATATTGTTCTAAACCCACCCACTTTCAGCTGTTTCATCTTCTCTCCAATGTAAGGCCAGAGGTGGAAATGTTCACTGATGGTTACACGGTGTTTTGTATTATTTTCAACTGATACTGAAGCAGTCCATGCCCACATTTAGCAAGAACTGGAAAGCATTCAGGCTTGGGCTGGTAAGTGGCGTGGAACATTCATGCCGCACGAGTGCCAGGGAATGACCATTCAACAAGAGAGAATCTAACCATCTCCCCTCTTGACATTCAATGACATTACCATTGCTGAATCCCCCATGATCCTGAGTTACCATTGACAAGAAACTGAACTGGACCACCCATATAAATACGGTGGCTACAAAAGGACATCAGGGATAACAGCGACTAGAATGTCAGTGCCAATGGGCAGTTAATAACAAACAACATTCTTAAAGTTACAAAGCCAATGCTCAGAGTGGACTGATGTGGAGATGCCAGACTGGGCAGACCTGAATCCATTTCCCTCCTTGCTCCAAAAACAAATTCAAATTGAATCCAATTCAAGGTCCCCACAAAAAAGACAAACAAGATCCAAGCTGAGAAGATAAAGTATTGCATCCCATCTTGGGCTTGATCTGACAGGGCGGCACGGTAGCGCAGTGGTTAGCACTGCTGCTTCACAGCTCCAGGGTCCCGGGTTCGATTCCCGGCTCGGGTCACTGTCTGTGTGGAGTTTGCACATTCTCCTCGTGTCTGCGTGGGTTTCCTCCGGGTGCTCCGGTTTCCTCCCACAGTCCAAAGATGTGCGGGTTAGGTTGATTGGCCATGCTAAAATTGCCACTTAGTGTCCTGAGATGCGGAGGTTAGAGGGATTAGTGGCTAAAATATGTAGGGATATGGCCTGGGTGGGATTGTGGTCGGTGCAGACTCGATGGGCCGAATGGCCTCCTTCTGCACTGTAGGGTTTCTATGATTTCTATGACACTTGATCTTAGTCAACAGGCCGAGAAGTGAACCAACAATAATTACACACTGTTACCACCTTAATTACATCAGGCAAAGACATTTAAAATAGATCCCAATATCTCTGTGATTGCTTCAAAGCCACTTTTACATTGCAATTGTTTAAAGAATAGACTATCGAGAATGAATTTCAACCTTGTTCTTACAAATTTCACAAGAAAACCCAAGCTGACAATTTGCTAGCTTTTATTGGATCCACTTTCTGAAATGTATCCTGTGGCTCAACCAAATAAATGGCTGTGATTAAATACACCAAATATTGAATGGATTTTTGGAACCCAAATATTAGTCAGAAAGCCAGGAGGGAAACAACTTTGAAGTTTGAAAGTTGTATTGTGTTATTAACCACAGCTGCTTCCAGGTGTGCCATGTCCCAAGATGCTAGTTTCTGCCCTGTTAAACACCAATATTCATTAATTTCTCATTATAAAACTATCAACCTCAAACTGAACACTTCTTTCAGAGAGTTTAGAGTGCTTGAATAAAACCACAAGTATAATAGAAAGCAGAACATGTCATTTGTTAGTCACTGGTGTGGCAGCTGCTGCTTTAATATCAAACATTGTACAAATTCTTCACAGATCCCGCACTATTGTACTGGGTAAAGTAACTGTGACAAGCCATTCTCACTCCAGCAGGTGTGATTTTCATTTCCAGTCTGAAGCAGATTGAAAGCATGTCCATAAACATGCCCATGCCTTGTGACTGGAAAAGAACCTTCTCTCATTCACCAGCTTTTCAAAACTGACTGCTACCTATCCTGATACCTACCGGCATCTCCACATCAGACCTATCCTGTGCAGCAGACATGTGGTGATAACTGCCCTCATAAAACAGGCTAAATGCCAAGGTATTCACTTTTGATTCAGCCCAATTAAAATCATCTGTCCAAAGTGTGCAGTTCTCTGAGAATTGACTCCCAGCCAGTAATCTGTACTTTAAAAAACTGTGACTGAAAATGTATTAATAAGGGACACAGAGGCTAAAAGCCTCCACATCAAATCCATCCCTCCACAATTTTAAAGGAGGACATGGTCAGAAAGGAAAGAGGGAAAGAAAAATGGGTGTTCATGTTTCTCTAACAAAGCATTGCAGGAATCTTGCCTCATTCTGAGGAAACTTGTAATGCTGCTTGGTTCAATCATTTATTCCATTTGTTAATAAAAAGGCAGGTCTCTCTAAAACCACTCAGTGTGGCTTCTCAACTTGAAGATTACCAGTTCAGAAACGAGCCAATAGGTGGTGCTTGCCGCAATGTGGAATGACAATGTTGAATCCTCGATGGGTGAGTTGTGGAACTGTATTAACATCAAACAGAACCGTAGCAATGTGGTTTCAATTAATTGCCTTCCGCAATGCCTAGCAAGCTCCTCATTGTATTCAAGAAGGTGACTCACCACCACCTTCTCAAAGGCAATTAAAGATCAGCAATAAATTCTGACCTAGCCCGCAACACCCAGAAAGAGAACAATGCAAACTAAAATCGATGAGTTTCTGTGACTATGACCCAACACATTTCTTTTCCTAAAATATATGAACAAATATCATGAGAAAGCTTTTTGAAGATGCAGAAAAATGATTTGTTTTTATCGATACATTCACCCCCGATTGAGACAGTTAGTGCACACTTCTTTCCTGCTCTGATGGATACACTGAAAATGCAGCTTCTCGCTGCCAGTGCAGCATGAACCAAACTCTCACATCAATGATGAGAGGTTCCACGACACCAGGTTCTAGTCCAACAGCTTTATTTGAAATCACAAGCTTTCGGAGCGCTGCTCCTTCATCAGGTGAAGTCACTTTCAAAGGAGCAATGCTCCGAAAGCTTGTAATTTTACATGTACCTGTTGGACTAGAAGCTGGTGTCTTGTGACCTCTCATCTTGATCACCCCAGTCCAACACCGGCATCTCCACATCATGGCTCACACCAATGAAGCAGTTGTTTACAGTGACTTCCCATTCATTGATACTCAAATGAAAGACTCTCTAAAGTGTACTTACTGTCCCAGGTCGTGGGTAAGGGATTCGTCCATCATACTCGACCCAGCGATGAGCAGGACCTTCCTTGTGAGCGTATGGTCCATTAAAAGAAGCTCGAATATCAGCCATGCTGTATACACATACTGCAGAGCCCTTAAAGATCGAACTGAGCAAAATAAAAAGAATGGAGACAAATTGGCAATGCTGCAATCTTACATTTCTCCTTCAATAAAGAATAATATTTGTTCGGTAGATATGCACGGACCATTTTTGGAGCTTCCCTGGTACCGTGGCATGAAAATAAGATTCATATCAAACAAATCTTAAAATCACTCTTGTGTTAAAGAATAACAGGGAAGAAGTTAGACATGGTGCCTGAAAGGCAAAGTGTTGGCTCTGTGCCAAATATGGCAGCGGGCATTATCTGATAACGTTCAAACACTAAAGGGGCATTGAAAAGTAGCTTGTGCAGTATCAATGGGAGTGTACAATTTCCACGTTGTTATCTAGTCTCACACTGTGGTCCTACAACCAGTGTAGAACCCTAATCTGCATAACCAAATCAACCTGTTACCTGTTTCAGGTGAGCATCACCTGACTCAATGCTACAAGGAGAATATTGCTGAAGATTGGGATCTGATTTGGGAACCAGTTTTATGGCACTGCCAACTGTGGCTAGTTTAGTAAGTAGCTTGGTGGCAGCAATCTGTACCATCCACAAGATGCACTACAACACTCACCAAGATCTTTAGACAATACCTTCCAAACCTATGACCACTACCATCTAGCAAAGGAAAGGCAGCAGATGAATGGATGTACCCCAGGTTACTGTGGGAGTCGAGGGAAGAGATTGCAGAGCCTCTGGTGATGATCTTTGTGTCGTTGATGGAGACGGGAGAGGTTCCGGAGGATTGGAGGATTGCGGATGTGGTTCCTATATTCAAGAAAGGGAATAGGGATAGCCCAGGAAATTACCAGTTGGTAAGTTGGTGGAGAAGATCCTGAGGGACAGGATTTATGAACATTTAGAGAAGTTTAGTATGCTCAAAAGTAGTCAGCATGGCTTTGTCAAAGGCAAATTGTGCCTTACGAGCCTGGTGGAGTTCTTTGAAAATGTGACTAAACACATCGACGAAGGAAAAGCGGTAGATGTGGTTTACATGGACTTCAGCAAGGCGTTCGATAAGGTCCCCCATGCAAGACTTCTCGAGAAAGTGAGAGGGCATGGGATCCAAGGGGCTGTTGCCTTGTGGATTGAGAACTGGCTTGCCTGCAGAAGGCGGAGAGTGGTTGGAGATGGGTCTTTTTCTGAATGGAGGTCGGTCACCAGTGGAGTGCCCCAGGGATCTGTTCTGGGACCCTTGCTGTTTGTCATTTTCATAAATGACCTGGATGAGGAAGTGGAGGGATGGGTTGGTAAGTTTGCCGACGACACGAAGGTTGGTGGTGTTGTGGATAGTTTGGAGGGATGTCAGAAGCTGCAGCGTGACACAGATAGGATGCAAGACTGGGCGGAGAAGTGGCAGATGGACTTCGACCTGGATAAATGTGTAGTGGTCCATTTTGGCCGGTCAAATGGGATGAAGGAGTATAATATCAAGGGTAAGACTCTTAGCAGCGTAGAGGATCAGAAGGACCTTGGGGTCCATAGGACTCTTAAATTGGCCTCGCAGGTAGAAGAGGTGGTTAAGAAGGCGTATGGTGTGCTGGCCTTCATCAATCGAGGGATTGAGTTTAGGAGTCGGGAGATAATGATGCAGCTTTATAAGACCCTCGTCAGACCCCACTTGGAGTACTGTGCTCAGTTCAGGTCGCCTCATTACAGAGGGATGTGGAAATGATTGAAAGGGGGCAGAGAAGATTTACAAGGATGTTGCCTGGATTGGTTGGCATGCCTTGTGAGAATAGGCTGAGGGAGCTCGGTCTTTTCTCCTTGGAGAGACGAAGGATGAGAGGTGACCTGATAGAGGTGTACAAGATGTTGAGAGGTATAGATCGGGTGGATCCTCGGAGGCTTTTTCCCAGGGCTGAAATGGCTGCTACGAGAGGACACAGGTTTAAGGTGCTGGGGAGTAGGTACAGAGGAGATATCAGGGGCAAGTTTTTCACTCAGAGGGTGGTGGGTGAGTGGAATCGGCTGCCGTCAGTGGTGGTGGAGGCAAACTCAATAGGGTCTTTTAAGAGACTTCTGGATGAGTACATGGAACTTAATAGGATTGAGGGTTTTAGGTAGGCCTATATATAAGCCTAGGTAGGTAGGGACATGACCGGCGCAACTTGTGGGCTGAAGGGCCTGTTTGTGCTGTATTTTTTCTATGTTCTATGTTCTAAATGGCAACATGGCCTCCTGCAGGTTCCCCTCCAAGCCATTCACCATCATGACTTGGAAATATGTTGTCGTTCCTTCACGGTCGCTCAGTCAAAGTCCTGGAAATCTCTCCCGAACAGCACAGTGGGTGTACCTACACCATATGGAATGCAGCTCAACACCATCTTCTCAAGAATAATTCAGGACGGGCAATAAATGTTGACCGAGCCAGCGACGCTCATATCTCGTGAAAGTACTCTTGACTTGAGTGTAACAATCTAAGCTGACACTCCAGTGCCGTACTGAGGGAATGCTGCTACTTCTCAGTTGAGATGTTAAACTGAGACCATGTCAGTTCCCTCAAGTGGATGTCACGAATTCTCCATTGTGTCCTGGTCAATGTTACTTCCTCAACTAACATCAAAATAAAATATCTGGTCATTATCACATTGCTGTTTATGGGAGCTTACAGTGCACAAATTGCCAGGCACATTTCCTTATTACAACAGTGACTTGACTTCAAAAAATGTATTTCATTGTCTCTAAAGCAGTTTGGGACATCCAGTGGTTGTGGAAATGGGGAGGGATTCTCCAGCCGTTCATGCTGAAGGGATTCTCTGTTCCCGCTGCAGTGACGGGGCCACACGGTAGCACTGTGGTTAGCACTGCTGCTTTACAGCGTCAGGGACCTGGGTTTGATTCTCATCTTGGGCCACTGTCTGTGAGGAGTTTGCACGTTCTCCCCATGTCTGCGTGGGTTTCCTCCGGGTGCTTGGGTTTCCTTCCACATTCTGAAAGACGTGCTGGTTAGATGCATTGACCCGAACAGGCGCCGGAGTGTGGTTGCTGGGGGAATTTCACAGTAACTTAATTGCAGTGTTAATGTAAGCCTTACTTGTAACTAATAAATAAACTTTAGCTTTGAATGGAGATTTGGCTGAGTGCCAAAGTCTCTGTCCTCACTGGCAGCTGTGGCAGGGCATAGACGGCTGGGGAATGTGGACCCCAGCCTTTATTTTCCCACTTTCTCCAATTGAGGATGAACCCTGATTATCACAACAAACCATATATTTAGTCACTGACTCGACAGAAAGTTTATGTGAAGT
Source organism: Mustelus asterias (assembly GCF_964213995.1). Taxonomy (NCBI): domain Eukaryota; kingdom Metazoa; phylum Chordata; class Chondrichthyes; order Carcharhiniformes; family Triakidae; genus Mustelus; species Mustelus asterias. The sequence continues at coordinate 83,206,240 of NC_135819.1, read as the reverse complement.
AATTATTTATAATCCTAGTTCAAACAGCAAGTTGGCTGCATTGGAACCAGTAATAAATATTACTGTTAAAAACAGTCACATTAAACTTATCCAATGGCAGATACGCTGGAAGATTAATGCAAATATTCCACTTTTTACTCTTTGAGTTAGCATCAACCACTCCCTGGCCAGCTCCAGCGATCAGATGCAGAGCAAACAACCCATTACTGTGCTCAATAAAACATCATCCTCAGAACTTAACGCAGCACCAATTCGTGCACCGGTGTGATACTTATCCATTTCTCTGCTTAGCATCATGTTGGCAGTACCCAACTTTGTGCCAATCGGTGTTGAGATGTGGAATTTACCCTAAACTCCAACAGATGGCTGAGGGTAACTGTGACTTTGATCACACTTTCATCGCACTGTGTGGGCTGGATACCCAGAGGATCAAGGCTGTGTACAAAACCCTCTCCAATACAGAATCTCAGAGATTAACTCTGTGACATGCAACATCACAGTAACAATTCAGGAATTCTCCAAACTTATCAAGGTGATGTGTGGCAGTAAAAATAAACACATCAACTGATGAAATAAATATTCTGGCTTCACAATGTTCTGTGATAATTTCAACAAAATAAATCTTTTTTGAGTTTCAAGCCCCAAAATGAATAGCCATGTGCACTGCTGTGCCTTCAGTTTGTCTATTTATAAATACTCCAGATGCAATTGCCTTTCCAATTATACCAAGATTTCTTCCTGCATTTCTACATCAGCTTATTCAGTGACATATCACAGCGACATTTCACTTTTTCTTTCCACCCAATGTTCTTCCCACCTGCCCTGGAGACACTAACTCACACTGGCTTTGGTACCACAGGCACTGTCCATACTCGGGGCAGCAACCCAAGCATCATTTCCTCTTGTCTAAGCCCAAACAATGAAGCTGTTTGATTGTGTGGAGCAACAAGATCCCACCTGGTCCCAACTATTCACACAGGAATCCTTTCTCACAGAAAACTCTCACAAAACAACTGACACTCACCCTTCCTGAAATATAAGCAGCACACACCACAGAGCTTCAGAATAGAGCAATATTAGTCACTGGAAAGAAACATAGAGATTCCAGCACACAAGGTTGCCAGTTGGCTAAGTTACCACAGTCTGTGCCAGTTTTTAACTAGAGCTGTAGCATTCCATTTCTCCAGTTTCCTAATAATCTTTTATATTAGTCCTTTCAAATATTTATCACATTGTGTTTGAAATGAAGTTATGGTTTCCACTCAACAGCCACCTGTGTGTGTGTGTGTGTGTGTGTGTGTTGGGGGGGTGCTGAATCGGAAAATACAACAGCTGTTCAAAACTACATTGACCATGGTAGGAGCAGAGGGTGGGAGAGGGGTTGTAAGATTCACCCTGTGTGTGTGATATTAACATAGTGATCGAAAACTGTTCAACTTTCATTACACTCATTAACCCTGCATCTAACTCTCATTAATTAACCCTCTGTATAACTCTCATTAACCCTTTATGTAACTCTCATTACCAACTTACAATTCAATGGAAACAATTTTCCGAAATAAGGGAGATTGACATTAAAGGAATTTATTAATTATTTATTTTATTTATTATTTATCATTGTCGCAAGTAGGCTTACATCAACACAGCAATGAAGTTACTGTGAAAACCTCCCAGTCACCACACTGCAGCGCCTGTTCGGGTACACTGAGGGAGAATTTAGCATGGCCAATGCATCTAACCAACACGTTTTTCGGATTGTGGGAGGAAACCAGAGCTCCTGGGGGAAACCCACACAGACACGGGGAGTACGTGCAGACGTGCGCTGTGAGGCAACAATGCTAACCACTGTGCCACCCACAATTAATGCCACTTGTGTTAAATTGGCACTTTGGAACATATCTATCTTCCTTGTTCAAAGTAAATACTGAAAGTCGAAATCTTATTTTGATCCAGACTACAAAACACACACTGAAAATGGATGGTCTGAGCACCATTAGTTAATATTTACCTTGTAGTAGTGAAGACTCCATAAACAACAGGATTCCTTTCATCTTTTGTATAGAGTAAAAACACGTCCTCTTTGTAAAGAAAAAGTAATTAAAATTAGTTCTTTGAAAGGCAGAAATGTGTTAGGTTCTCTCTCACTACTGAACAGCTTCTAAACACTCCCTATCAATCTACTATCACACTAGTTTGTGAGCAATAATGAATATTATTGTCCCATTGCGTTTCATACTGAGGAAGCATTTTGGATTAGACTCTCTGGTCTTCCCTTGCTCCGGCTGTGAGATGCTAATTTTTGGTTAGATTGCCCGATGCTACAACTAGGCATATGATTATAAACTAAAGAGAAGAAGGCAAATCTCTTACATGCCACAGCCCCTCCCCCAAAACACTGGGAGCAGCATGAGCAATGGCCAAAGGAGCAGGTCAGACTGCTCAATGCTTGAAGATGATCATCTAAATATAAAAGGTACAGGTGGACAGAAAGGAGAAATGATTAACAGCTAAAGGCTAAAGGAATATCGTCCTCACGTTACTTATTGCCGTTCAGATGTATTAACTCAGGAATGCATTTAGTTCAACCAGCTTGCCAGCTACGAGTACAATTCATTCCAGTGATACATTTTTTGGGAAGGAATGATATAACTGATGATTACTTTTTAAGATTGACAGCAAGACCATAATTCACAGGGCATTCCAGATTGGCAGATTGATGAAATCTGTTCTCTGCTCAGAACCCTGTCTCCTGTCTGAATGTTTGACTCAGGAAAGGTTTACGACCTTATTTATTAATATTTTAACCTGACCAATTCTGACCCCATCAAGATCAGATCAGCAGATAGGCATAACAATGAGCTATCACATCTATCATCATTCAGAATATGGTCTGGGGTTGAAGGAGAGAAGAGGGTTTGTAGCAATGCTTTGCTATTGTAAATGGAAAACCTGGACCATAGCTATGTTCAATATTGAGAGAAATCACAATACTAATAATTTCCCTAATTTCCCTAATTAACATTGATTCTCGCTGTGTCTCTACTGAGACACAGGTCTATTGTCAAATGTGACGCACCGTCCTTACTGAACCTTGGATGACCAGCTTTGAACTTTCACTGTCAATGAATTTTAAAAGACGTCCGTGAATAGCTTCCCTGTGCTGTTTGCAAATGAACAAATTGAATGAAGTTCCACAATGGAAATTTTACTTACGCAGTTCATCAAAATAGGTGTCAACTCCGTCAGGACCCGGGACAGAACAAATTAGACGGGCTTTAAGGAAGGTGGTCCACTTGTTGATGAGGCTGCGTTGCCCCCCAATATCATTCTGTAATTAAAGACAGTTGGAAGTATGTAAATTTACATGGAATTTGATCAATGCTTTTACCTTCCAGTTGATCTGTTTCAGATGGGGTCACCTTTTCATCGACAGGTACAGGTTTATGGCAATTTGGTTTTACACGAGTGGCAGTGCCCTGAAAATTAATACCATCTATACTGCTTTTCACAAATCCATACGCTTCCCATGGTTAGGAGGGCTGGTCTTTGATTCTGAGTATTGGTGAATCTTGCTATGTAACTGGCTGCCGCCAAATACAAAACAGGAAAACACTGGAACTATCACAGATGCTGCCGGACTTTCCGAGTGCTTTCAGCATTTTCTGTTTTTATTTTCTATCTTCAGTATCTGCTGTATTTTGCTCCTTGTTTTATTACAAATATCTCTCTGGCACACATTATCGAGTGGAATAGAACCGGTTTTCGCTTAGAGCCAATTTAAACACTGGAATAGATCAGTCATGGCCTCATTTAATGGTGGAGCTGACTTGATGGGCCGAATGGCCTACTTGGTCTTCTGGTCCAACAATGGAGCAATTGCCTGGAAATCCTAAATATACCCTTAAATCAATAACAGAGTTACTAACAAGTTGCAACCCCAATCAGAAATGTGTCAGTACACCTGAGATCTTTCATATTCATTGAGTCATAGAGATTTACAGCATGGAAACAGGCCCTTCAGCCGAACTTGTCCATGCCACTCTTTTTTAAAAAACCCCTAAGCTAATCCCACTTGCCCGCATTTGGCCCATATCCCTCTATACCCATCATACCCATGTAACTATCTAAATGCTTTTTAAAACAAAAAATTTTACCCGCCTCTACTACTACCTCTGGCAGCTTGTTCCAGATGCTCACCACCCTCTGTGTGAAAAAATTGCCCCTCTGGACACTTTTGTATCTCTCCCCTCTCACCTTAAACCTATGCCCTCTAGTTTTAGACTCCCCTACATTTGGGAAAAGATATTGACTATCTAATAAATCTGATAAATGGCAGAACCATAAAGGGTGTAGATACGCAGAGGTACCTGGGTGTGCAAGTCCACAGATCCTTGAAGGTGACGTCACAGGTGGAGAAGGTAGTGAATAAGGCATATGGCATGCTTGCCTTTATTGGACGGGGCATAGAGTATAAAAGTTGGCGTCTGATGTTGCAGTTGTATAGAACGTTGGTTCGGCCGCATTTGGAATACTGCGCCCAGTTCTGGTCGCCACACTACCAGAAGGACGTGGAGGCTTCAGAGAGAGTGCAGAGGAGGTTTACCAGGATGTTGCCTGGTATGGAAGGGCTTAGTTATGAGGAGAGATTGGGTAAACTGGGGTTGTTCTCACTGGAAAGACGGAGGATGAGGGGTGACCTAATAGAGGTGTATAAAATTATGAAAGGCATAGATAGGGTGAACGGTGGGAAGCTTTTTCCCAGGTCGGTGGTGACGTTCACGAGGGGTCATAGGTTCAAGGTGAGGGAGGGGAGGTTTAACATGGATATCAGAAGGACGTATTTTACACAGAGGGTGGTGGGGGCCTGGAATGCGCTGCCATGCAAGGTGGTGGAGGCGGACACACTGGGAATGTTTAAGACTTATCTAGATAGCCACATGAACGGAGTGGGAATGGAGGGATACAAAAGAATGGTCTAGTTTGGACCAGGGAGCGACACGGGCTCGGAGGGCCGAAGGGCCTGTTCCTTTGCTGTATAGTTCTTTGTTCTTTGTTCTTAGCTGATCTGTGCCCATCATTATTTTATAGACCTCTATAAGATCACCCCTCAGCCTCCTACGCTCCAGAGAAAAAAGTCCCACTCTATCCAGCCTCTCCTTATAACTCAATCCATCAAGTCCCGGTAGCATCCTAGTAAATCTTTTCTGCACACTTTCTAGTTTGATAATATCCTTTCTATAATAGGGTGATCAGAATTGCACACAGTATTCCAAGTGTGGCCTTACCAATGTCTTGTACAACTTCAACAAGACGTCCCAACTCCTGTATTCAATGTTCTGACCGATGAAACCAAGCATGCCAAATGCCTTCTTCACCACTCTGTCCACCTGTGACTCCACTTTCAATGAGCTATGAACCTGTACCCATAGATCTCTTTGTTCTGTAACTCTGCCCAACGCTGTACCATTAACTGAGTAAGTCCTGCCCTGGTTCAATCTACCAAAATGCATCACCTCGCATTTGTCTAAATTAAACTTCATCTGCCATTTGTCAGCCCACTGGCCCAATTGATCAAGATCCCATTGCAATTGGAGATAACTTTCTTCACTGACCACTATGCCACCAATCTTAGTGTCATCTGCAAACTTACTACCATGCCTCCTATATTCTCTTCCAAATCATTAATATAAATGACAAATAACAGTGGACCCAGCACCGATCCCTGAGGCACACCGCTGCTTACAGGCCTCCAGTTTGAAAAACAACTCTCATCAACCACCCTCTGGCTTCTATCAAGAAGTAGAGATGCCGGCGTTGGACTGGGGTAAACACAGTAAGAAGTCTCACAACATCAGGTTAAAGTCCAACAGGTTTATGCTACCAAATAAACCTGTTGGACTTTAACCTGGTGTTGTGAGACTTCTTACGTATTCTATCAAGAAGCCAATTTTGTATCCATTTAGATTACCTCACACTGGATCCCGTGAGATTTAACTTTATGCAACAACCTACCATGCGGTACCTTGTTAAAGGCCTTGCTGAAGTCCATGTAGACAACATCAACTGCATATTGATGAGGAGGGTAAACAGTGCTGAAACAGGGAGAGTGTTGGTATGTGGAGACAGGCAGAGAACTGGGATGTCCTCAAATAAGGGACCAAAACCAAATGAGTGTTAGCACCAATTTAGCCATCAGCAGCAAGCAGTAGGCCCAGTCCGAAGGATGCAACTGATGCATGTGATGGAATTGGAGGAATGCCTTTATGGGTTTGCCTCCATTGACCCTGGTGCGTTTGTTTGGTTGGATTGTCCTCCACATTTAAATATTAATCAGACGTGACCATTTCCAAAGCCTCTGACTGAGATTATAGGGTGGGATTTTCCGGCTGCGTGCTGCCCAAGCACCGGAAATTCCCACTCGAGCTCTCTGGACCTTTAAATGGTCCGCTGAATGTTCTGTCCCGCCTGCTATGATTCCCGTGGGGGGAAGGTTGGGAAATTTCCAGCCTATAGCTGGCTTGCTTCCAAAGCTTGATCATTGGCTGCTTTGTCTGAGTAAACAGGGCACTCACTCTCTTTCCTTCCCAATGGCAATGGGTATGCTGTTCGCTCGGCATTGCTTTATTCATGCCATGGCTGAGAGATTTTACTGTGCATAACAGGAACAAAACTGGCATCCTACAACATTGGCAATCTGTCTGCACGGCTTGTTAAATTGATTTAATTCTACTTAATGTTCAGCAAAAGCAAGTTCCTGGAGTTTTCTTAGAACTATTCTTTAATAGAAAGTTGTTAAAAGTTCTTCAGAGCACACCGCCCTCAAAGGGATCAAAGGATAAAATTAATAGACAAGGGTTTTATAATGTTTATTTATGTGTAGCTCATTAACTGCTGACCTCACCAAAAACCACATATTCATTGAAAGATCTTGCTGTAAATTTCTGGTGAGGGCATTGGGTTAATGAGCTTCTTGTAGAAATTCAGCACATTCACTGTCTTAACAATTAAAATGTCTCATTCATAAAAACAAAACTCTTAAAAGAATGAAACTGAGTGAGCTATTCCTAAAAGTACTGAGTTATAAAATAAATTAACCCTTTATTTACCAAATGTTAATGATCGGTTACAGTCCATACACTACAACGCAGCACCAGAAAATGATTTCCCCCACATTCCTTATTTGAAATTCCCTCCTAATTTGGCGATCATTCAAAATGCTACAGTCCTAACACACACCCAGTCCCATTCCCCATCACCCCCACACACCCAGTCCCATTCCCCATCACGCCCATGCACCCAGTCCCATTCCCCATCACCCCCACACACCCAGTCCCATTCCCCATCACGCCCATGCACCCAGTCCCATTCCCCATCACCCCCACACACCCAGTCCCATTCCCCATCACCCCCATGCACCCAGTCCCATTCCCCATCACCCCCATGCACCCAGTCCTATTACCCATCACCCCCATGCACCCAGTCCCATTCCCCATCACCCCCATGCACCCAGTCCCATTCCCCATCACCCCTGTGCACCCAGTCCCATTTCCCCATCACCCCCATGCACCCAGTCCCATTCCCCATCACCCCTGTGCACCCAGTCCCATTCCCCATCACCCCTGTGCACCCAGTCCCATTTCCCCATCACCCCCATGCACCCAGTCCCATTCCCCATCACCCCTGTGCACCCAGTCCCATTTCCCCATCACCCCCATGCACCCAGTCCCATTTCCCCATCACCCCCATGCACCCAGTCCTATTACCCATCACCCCCATGCACCCAGTCCCATTCCCCATCACCCCCATGCACCCAGTCCCATTCCTCATCACCCCCATGCACCCAGTCCCATTCCCCATCACCCCCATGCACCCAGTCCCATTCCCCATCACCCCCATGCACCCAGTCCCATTTCCCCATCACCCCCATGCACCCAGTCCCATTTCCCATCACCCCCATGCACCCAGTCCCATTTCCCCATCACCCGTGTGCACCCAGTCCCATTTCCCCATCACCCCCATGCACCCAGTCCCATTCCCCATCACCCCCATGCACCCAGTCCCATTTCCCATCACCCGTGCGCACCCAGTCCCATTTCCCCATCACCCCCATGCACCCAGTCCTATTACCCATCACCCCCATGCACCCAGTCCCATTCCCCATCACCCCCATGCACCCAGTCCCATTCCCCATCACCCCCATGCACCCAGTCCCATTTCCCATCACCCCTCTGCACCCAGTCCTATTCCCCATCACCCCCATGCACCCAGTCCCATTCCCCATCACCCCCATGCACCCAGTCCCATTTCCCATCACCCCTCTGCACCCAGTCCCATTCCCCATCACCCCCATGTACCCAGTCCCATTCCCCATCACCCCCATGCACCCAGTCCCATTTCCCATCACCCCTCTGCACCCAGTCCCATTCCCCATCACCCCAATGCGCCCAGTCCCATTCCCCATCACCCCCGTGCACCCAGTCCCATTCCCCATCACCCCCATGCACCCAGTCCCATTCCCCATCACCCCCATGCACCCAGTCCCATTCCCCATCACCCCCATGCACCCAGTCCCATTTCCCATCACCCCTCTGCACCCAGTCCTTTTCCCCATCACCCCCATGCACCCAGTCCCATTCCCCATCACCCCCATGCACCCAGTCCCATTCCCCATCACCCCCATGCACCCAGTCCCATTCCCCATCACCCCAATGCACCCAGTCCCATTCCCCATCACCCCCATGCACCCAGTCCCATTCCCCATCACCCCCGTGCACCCAGTCCCATTCCCCATCACCCCCATGCACCCAGTCCCATTCCCCATCACTCCCATGCACCCAGTCCCATTCCCCATCACCCCCATGCACCCAGTCCCATTTCCCCATCACCCCCATGCACCCAGTCCCATTCCCCATCACCCCCATGCACCCAGTCCCATTCCCCATCACCCCATGCACCAAGTCCCATTCCCCATCCCCCCCATGCACCCAGTCCCATTCCCCATCACCCCCATGCACCCAGTCCCATTTCCCCATCACCCCAATGCACCCAGTCCCATTCCCCATCACCCCAATGCACCCAGTCCCATTCCCCATCACCCGTGTGCACCCAGTCCCATTCCCCATCACCCCATGCACCAAGTCCCATTCCCCATCACCCCCATGCACCCAGTCCCATTCCCCATCACCCCCATGCACCCAGTCCCATTCCCCATCACCCCCATGCACCCAGTCCCATTCCCCATCACTCCTGTGCACCCAGTCCCATTTCCCCATCACCGCCATGCACCCAGTCCCATTTCCCCATCACCCGTGTGCACCCAGTCCCATTCCCCATCACCCGTGTGCACCCAGTCCCATTCCCCATCACTCCTGTGCACCCAGTCCCATTCCCCATCACCCCCATGCACCCAGTCCATTTCCCCATCACCCCCATGCACCCAGTCCCATTCCCCATCACCCGTATGCACCCAGTCCCATTCCCCATCACCCCCATGCACCCAGTCCCATTCCCCATCACCCCCATGCACCCAGTCCCATTCCCCATCACCCCCATGCACCCAGTCCCATTCCCCATCACCCCCATGCACCCAGTCCCATTCCCCATCACCCCCGTGCACCCAGTCCCATTCCTCATCACTCCTGTGCACCCAGTCCCATTCCCCATCACCCCCATGCACCCAGTCCCATTCCCCATCACCCCCATGCACCCAGTCCCATTCCCCCATCACCCCCATGCACCCAGTCCCATTTCCCCATCACCCCCATGCACCCAGTCCCATTCCCCATCACCCCTGTGCACCCAGTCCCATTCCCCATCACCCCCATGCACCCAGTCCCATTCCCCATCACCCGTGTGCACCCAGTCCCATTCCCCATCACCCGTGTGCACCCAGTCCCATTTCCCCATCACCCCCATGCACCCAGTCCCATTCCCCATCACCCCCATGCACCCAGTCCCATTCCCCATCACCCCTGTGCACCCAGTCCCATTCCCCATCACCCCCATGCACCCAGTCCCATTCCCCATCACTCCTGTGCACCCAGTCCCATTCCCCATCACCCCTGTGCACCCAGTCCCATTCCCCATCACCCCTGTGCACCCAGTCCCATTCCCCATCACCCGTGTGCACCCAGTCCCATTCCCCATCACCCCTCTGCATACTGACCTATATTGGTTCTCAGTTAAACAAAAGCTCATTTTAAAAATTCCCATCCTTGTTTTCACTTCCTTCCATGGTTTCAACCCTCCATATCTCTGTTACCTCCTCGTGGCTTATAGTCCTTCAAGAACATTGCACTCAACTGCTTCTAGCCTATCGCGCATCCCCACTTTTGATTCACTACACCATTGATTGCTGTGCCTTCTTGAAGTCCCTCCCTGAAGCACTCTGTTCCTCAACCTCATTTTCCTCTTTGAAGATTCTCCTTAAAACCTGCTTCAAGCTTTTGACCTTCTGCCTGAATATTGTCTGATGTGGCTCGATGTCAAATTATGCTCTGTAACGTCTTCACCGGATAACAATCCTGGAACGTCCTCCCTAACATCACTCTTTTAAAGTTTAAAGTTTATTTATTAGTGTCACAAGCCTTACATTAACACTGCAATGAAGTTACTGTGAAAATACCCTAGTTGCCACACTCCGGCACCTGTTCGGGTACACTGAGGGAGAATTTAACATGACCAATGCACCTAACCAGCACGTCTTTTGGACTGTGGGAAGAAACCGGAGCACCCGGAGGAAACCCATGCAGACACGGGGAGAATGTGCAGACTCCACACAGATAATGATCCTGTACCTACACCACATGGACTGCAGCAGTTCAAGAAAGCAGCTCATCACCACCCATTAGAGATGGGTAAAAAAATGCTGGCCTTGCCAGTGATGCCCTGTTCCATAGAACCATAAATCCCTACAGTGCAGATGGAGGCTATCTGGCCTATTGAGTCTGCACCAATTCTCTGAAAGCGCATCCCACCTAGGCCCTCCCTATTGCCCTATCCTCGTAATCCCAGGAATTTACTTTTGCTAATCCACCTAATCTACAACTCTTTGGACACGAAGGGGCAATTTAACATGGCCAATTACCCCACCTGCACATCATTGGACTGTGGAAGGAAACCAGAGCACCCGGAGGAAACCCACACAGGCACGGGGAGAATGTACGAACTCCACACAGGCGGTCACCTGAGGTTGGAGTCGAAACCCCATCCTGGCGCTGTAAGGCCACAGTGCTAACCACTGTGCCATCCATGAAATAACTTTTAATATCTTGGAAAGGATCCTGGGAAATGTTGTTACATTAAAGGGGCTATATGAATAGAAGTTGTATTTTAGGTTGTTTCGTTGGGGAATGCTGTGCCATGTTGGGGTATTTCAATAATAATCCAGCATTGCATCATTTATAAAGGTAGTTAGATTTGTTATGTCATCACATTCAACACCTTGGTCTGGTTGATCCAAGAACATTGTTACATTGATATAGGGTTTACTGACATGGGAATGTTTTTGAATCCTCAAATTAATGTACCATCAAAACACTGCATCACTGAATGTATCTGATAATGAACTCTACATAATTCAATCGAGGAAAATTGCTTGTGTTTCTGAAGCCTCCTGTCTTGTAGTTTGAATGATTTTTCTTGCAGATTCCCTAAAGACTTCTTATCAGGGCTCAAATTCAGAAGGGAACCATCCATCTGTCATCAGCTATTGTCCACAGCAATGGTCAACTCTGCAGAATCTAACAGCGAGTAATATCTATTTTGATAGACGCTAGGCAGACTTGTAATTGACCAATGAAGCCAGCATTTCTAGTCTGACCTGTTGACAGGACCCATGGATGACAGGACAAGAATGTTTTGTGTCACAGGGAGTCACTGAAGCTAAGGTGATTAATTTAGAATTCCACAGAGAAGTGCGCTTAAAGAAAGTGCTTTGCAAGAACTGATTATTGCATTTAATTTCACATTATCAAATTGAACCAGCAAAAACCTTATTCAAAGGGGTTTATTTTACTTAACAATGCATTGATTGATGTACTCATGTGAAATTTCTCTCTGGGATATTTTAACCCAGTCAAAACAAAGTAGAATAAAGGGTGGAATTTTCCCAAGCCCGTGCCAGTGGGTTCAATGGTGGGCAGAGGGGGAGTGTTTGGCGCAGGATCGATGTGAATTTCCTGCAGGAAGTTCCGCTGGTACCCTCTATGGCAAATCAGGAAACCCACTGGAGGTTGACATGAGCCTTATTTGCATCCCACTAATAGGATGCAGATGAAGATGTGACCACCCACGCCAGATTATCCACAGGTGGAAAACACCCCAGTGCAAAACACACAAGGGACAACGTGGCATGAAGATGTCGGGATCCACCTGAACGTAGCTGGAGCTGCACCTCTGGAGTTCGGAATGGAGGCTGCCAGCAACCCTGAACTCACAAATACCACAGCAGTGGGTTAGGGGAGCATCTATAGGTGGACCTTCCAGATTCGGTGTCCTGGAGGGGGTCCATGTTCCAGCCTCAGAGTGCTCCCACAGATCCAGATTCAGGAGATCCACCTTCTTTCTTCAGTATTGACTCCATGATGTTGGGTGACTTTTCACTATGGCACCTGGGTAGCACAGTGGATTAAGCACCATCACGTTGGCCCCACAACAGCGCAAAACACCCAGGTGGATAATTAATGAGGTCTGGGCTGAAAGACTTGGCGTGTTTTCCTGCCAGCCTTCCCAGTGGGAAACACTCCACATTCCCAGCCCCACCATGGTGCTGAGTCCCAGGATGGGAGAATTCCACCCAAAGTATTGAACCTGTGAATCATTGCACCCGAACCCATCGTCAACTCATGAAAAACATTCTGGCAGATCAATTATTTCATGTCTACTCTGTCTATGCTTCAGGAACTCTTCACTGGCTGTGGGGCATTCTGGATCTGTGAACGTGGTTGTAGAAATGTAAGCCTTTAACTCAATCATATATTTAAGTTCAGTTTTAAAGTTCAAAGTTTATTTATTATTGTCACAAGTATTGTCACATTAACGTTGCAATGAAGTTACTGTGAAAATCCCCTAGTCGCCACACTCCAGCACCTGTTCGGGTACACTGAGGGAGAATTTGGCATGGCCAATGCACCTAGATTGCACGTCTTTTGGGCTGCGGGAGGAAACCGATGCAGCCACGGGGAGAACATGCAGACACCGCACAGACAGTGACCCAAGCTGAGAATTGAACGTCACCTGGTGAAGGAGCAGCGCTCCAAAAGCTTGTGATTTCAAATAAACCTGTTACACTATAACTTGTGTCGTGTGACTTCTCATCTTGTCCACCCCAGTCCAACACCAGCATCTCCACATCCTTCACATCAGAGATGTTCATGTGGGGAGAATCAAGGACATGTATCTAAAAATCCATTAAAAATGAACCCTAAGAGTGAGAGTATAGTCTATTTAATTCTAACCTATAACTTGTGTTGCTTTGCAGGATCTCTGATTAGTATTGTGACTCACCTCTTGCTAAATTAGTTCCCATTGACTAAAACTGACAATAAATGCCCCCTTCACAGTTAGTTAATGCTAAATTAAGGATACCTCCAGAGAGACACGACCTTCACAATTGTCACGTGGCTGAAGAGATGGAATATAACTAAATTGGAAACATTCTCATAGATCTTTGGAAAATAAATCAAGCATGCATTGCAGATAAGTAAGTAATATTGTAACAAGCGGCAATTCAGACAATGTGTAAAAGAAAGTGAGGACGTTTTGATTTTCAGATGAACTATGTGTCACTCAGGAAGTAATAGGAGGTAGCGAGCATTTCCAGGGTGGTGGCAAATAATTCCTAAAAAGCAATATTTTTTTTATTCATTCTTGGGACATGGGCATCGCTGGCTGGCCAATAATTATTGCCCATTCCTAGTTGCTCTTGTTCAGAGGGCAGTTGAGAGTCAACCACATTGCTGTGGCTCTGGAGTCACATGTAGGCCAAACCAGGTAAGGATGATAGATTTCCTTCCCTAAAGGACGTTAGTGAACCAGATGGGTTTTTCTAACAATTGACAGTGGTTTCATGGTCATCAGTAGATTTTTAATTTCAGATATTTTTTTAAAAATTCAAATTCGACCATTTGCCATGGCGGGATTCGAACCAGGGTCCCCAGAACATTATCTGAATTTCTAGATTAATAGTCTAGCAATAATACCACAAGGCCATTGCCTCCCTTTGATGTTAATCACTGATCAATGTTAATCCAAAATGGCAGCAAATATGCGGCTTACAGTGTGCAATATGGAGATAACCAGTGCACCTTGGAAGAAAGAGGCAGCTGAACTGGTTAAAATGGTTGGACTCATCATTAGGAGGGGACAGCCAGCATTCTATAGGCCAGACTTCCATCTCAGGCCCATATCAGTAAGCAAGTCCAATACAGTCTGCCATGCTGTTCATGCCGTTCCTCTGAGGATGAATGCACAGCTCTCCGTTGTGCTACAGATCGCAGTGCCTGTTATCTGCTGGTTGACTGATTTTTAAAGAATGTACTTGGAGATCATGTTACCTAAAATACATCTGGCATTTCAGAGTGAAGAAAATGACTTGCTTTGTCAGTTTGTTTGAAAATGCCACGACAAGAGGATTGACAGGTCTTCAGGACAAATGCTAAGATGCATACTTCAGCATTATCCTGACACGCTGACAAAGCTCGCTGTCATGACTTTAAACAAGGCAGCATTAATAATTCTTACATTTCTTCAAGTTATTTATACGCTGTAAGGTAGATTCTGCTGCACAATAGTATGAACATTGCAGGAGAATCAGAGCCAAATCATGATTCAGTCTGGGTGTCGACGAGAAAGCCACTTTCAGGAGATATCCTTACCCAATTTCTGCAATTAATGTACCACTTCAATCAGTGCAACAAGAATGTGCTAAGCTTTAAAGTAGATTCCAAAACTCCATGTTAATTTATTTTTAAAATTCAAGAAGGGAAGCCATTGAAGTTGAGGGAACATAAAGTGAAAGACAGATCATGTGATGCTAAATTTGGGCTTTCCAAAGTCTAAACAATGCATACATACAAAGAAACATATATAGTAAATAGAAGGAGGGGTAGGCCATTCGGCCCTTCGAGCCTGCTCTGCCATTCATTATGATCATGGCTGATCATCGAATTCAATATCCTGATTTCCCTTTATCCCCAAGAACTACATCTAATTCCATCTTGAAATCACACAACATTTTGGCCTCATCTACTTTTTGTGGTAGTGAATTCTACACATTCACCACCCTCTAGGTGAAGAAATTTCTCCTCACCTCAGTTCTAAAAGACTTACTCCTCATCCTCAAACTATGGTCTCTAGTCCTGGACTCCCCCACCATTGGGAACATTCTCTCGAAATCTACCCTGTCTAACCCTGTTAGAATTTTCTATGAGATCCCCTCTCACTCGACTTAGTCTCTCCTTGTATGACAGTCCTGTTATCTTAGGAATCAGCCTGTAAACCTTTGCTGCACTCCCTCTACAGCAAGGACATCCTTCCTCAGGTAAGCACACCAAAACTGCACACAATACTCCAGGTGTGGCCTCACCAGCGCCCTATTCAATTGCAGTAAAACATCCCTATTCCTATATTCAAATCCTCTCGCTATGAAGGCCAATATACCATTCGCCTTCTTTACTGCCTGCTGTACCTGTGTGCTTACTTTCAGTGACTGATGCATGAGGACACCAATATCTCGCTGAGTGTCTCTCAATTTACACCCATTCAAATAATAATCTGTCTTCCTATTATTGCTACCAAAGTGGATAACCTCTCATTTATCCACATTATATTGCATCTGCCATGCAGATGGCTACTCACTCAGTCTGTCCAAATCACATTGAAGCATCTCTGAATCCTCCTCACAGCTCACCCTCCCACCCAACTTTTCATCATCTGCAAATTTGAAGGTAATACATTCAGTTCCCTCGTTCAGGTCATTAATATATAATGTGAAGAGTTGGAGTTCTAGCACAGAGCCCTGCGGCATCCCAGTAGTCACTGCCTGCCAATCGGAAAAAGATCCATTCTTTTCAACTTCTTACTTCCTGTCTGCTCACCAGCTTTCTATCCATCTCAAGACATTACTTGCAATCCCATGCGCTTTAACTTCACAGTGTAGTCTGCTATATGAGACCTTGTCGAAAGCCATCTTGAAAGTCTAAATTAACCACATCCACCAGTTCTCCCGGTCAACTCTACCAGTTAAATCTTCAAAGAATTCCAGTAGATTTAGAGTCATAGAGTCATAGAGGTTTACAGCATGGAAACAGGCCCTTCAGCCCAACTTGTCTATGCCGCCCTTTTTTACCATTAACCTAGTCCCAATTGCTTACATTTGGCCCATATCCCTCTATACCCATCTTAGCCATGTAACTGTCTAAATGTTGTTTAAAATACAAAATTGTACCCCTCTCTACTACTACCTCTGGCAGCTTGTTCCAGACACTCACCAAGTGAATACTGATGAAACTTTCAATCTGAGTCAAGTATAATTTCCCTTTCGGAAATCCATGCTGACTTTGCTTTCTAAATGCTTTGCTATGAAATCCTTGATAATGGACTCTTGCAACTTCCCTACTACTGACATTAGGCTCACTGGTCCATAGTTCCCTGTTCACTCTCCACCTCCATTTTTGAATAGTGGGCTGACATTAGCTACCCTCCAAACTGTAGGAATCATTCCAGAGTACAAAGAATTTTGGAAAATGACCACCAATGGATCTACTATTTCTAGGGGCACTTCTTTAAGTACTCTGGGATGAAGATTATCAGGCCCTGGAGGCTTACCTGCCTTTATTCCATTAATTTCCCCAAAACCATTTCTCTGCTAATACTGATTTCCTTCAGCTCCTCATTAAAATCTGTGTTTCTCCGAATTTATGGTAAATTATTCACATCCTCCTTTGAGAAGACAGAAACAAAGTACGAATTAGTTCCCCATTAGGAATTCCTGTTTTTGACTATAAGGAAGCTACATTCATTTTTGTCAATCTTTTTCTCTTTACATAGCTATAGAAACTTTTAGTCAGTTTTTCTGTTCCCCACTAGCTTAATTTCATACTCTATTTTTCCCTTTTTAATCAATCCCTTGATCCGCCTTTGTTGAATTTTAAACTGCTCCCAATCCTCAGGTCTATTTGCTTTACTTGACAATTTGAATGTTTTTTGTTTGAATCTAATACCATCTCTAATTTTCCTTGTAAGCTATGGTTAGGCCACTGTTCTCTTTCCACCAAACAGGAATGAACAACTTCTGGAGTTCACATATTCATTCCTTAAATGCCTTGAATAAATTTTCCTAAGATGTTTGGAAAAGGCTGATCGAATAGTCTGCTGTTCATTCAGGTTGAAAGTTTCATCAGTATCCACTCAGCTGCTGTCAGGGCATTATAGATACGCTGAAATATCCTGCTTAACCCAGACTCAAGGATGGTGCAAATATAACACTCTGCAGCACCGTGCTGCAACTCACAGGGAGCACTGTCAAGTTGTTATCTGCAGTCGAAAGGTGGCATAACATCCTTTCGGTTGACAAATATTTGTCAAATAATATTATTTTAATCCACATTCTAAATAATCACCAATTTAAATTAAAAGTTTGTCAGACACCCACATTCAGAGATGAGGGGTCTGTTGTATGAAGAGAGATTGAACAGTTTAGGCCGATACTCTCTGGAATTTAGAAGAACGAGGGGAGATCAAATTGAGGTATACAAAACGATAAAGGTATGGATAAAGTAGACGTGGAGCGGATGCTTCCTCGTGTGGGACATTCTAGGACGAGAGGTCATAATCTTAGGATAAGGGGTAGCAAATTTAAAACAGAGTTGAGGAGAAACTACTTCTCCCAAAGTGAATTCCATACCCCAAAGTGCAGTGGATGCTGGGATAGTGAGTAAATTTAAGGAGGAGTTAGACAGAGTTTTAATTGGGAATGGGTTGAAGGGTTAAGGGGAGAAGGCAGGAAAATGGGGATGAGGAGCATATCAGCCATGATCGAATGGCGGAGCGGACTCGATGGGCTGAATGGCCTAATTCTGCTCCTATATCTTAGTAACTTATCTTATGAACCTATTGGGCCTGATTCAACTCAAAATTGCAACAATCTTGCTCCAAAGGCTCATCTTCACTTTGAGGCCACAAAATAGACTGAAGCCTCTTGTTTCACATTGGTATTGGGGAAATCAGACCATGCAAGACTCTGGATCTTCATGTGGGCTTCATGTCCACTGTGTTCACATGTTTATACTCAGCAAAGAGCATTTCTGTAACGGCAGCAACACACCTGGCTAGTTCTGGGTTCCGTGTCAACATTTGAGACATTTACGAGTTCCACAAAACCAGGCACAAGGATCTGAGGGAAATCCAAAGGTCCCTCTTCCAATGTAAAATATCTGGGCTTGAAATTCAACCGTATGAATATTAACAAATACAAGTGGAGGAATTTTCTTTCTTGTTCAGACAGGTTTAAACCAGTGATGAAAAATTGGATGAGGAAACTGTTAAAACAGCAGACAAATGAATTTCATACAAATGCTTCAGGCATTGGTAACCTAAAACTCTCTCAATGTCAAAGCCATGCTGGTTCGTGACATCTGTTGTGAAGCAATTTATTTAGTTTGGGCTCATCAAAACCTCCATGTTTGGAAAGGTGAACTATATGTAAGCTCCTCTCACTGGCTAAGAGGTTGTATCAGAGGTTACAGCTGCTCAGATCATTATCGCCAATTTTTATAAATATATATTGCACCCTCTTTAAAGAATTTAAAGTGGTTAGCGCTGCTGCCTCGCAGTGTCACGGACCCGGGTTCGATTCTCAGCTTGGGTCACTGTCTGTGCGGAGTCTGCATGTTCTCCCCGTGTCTGCGTGGGTTTCCTCCGGGTGATCCGGTTTCCTCCCACAGTCTGAATGACGTGCTGGTTTGATACATTGGCCATGCTAAATTCTCCCTCAGTGCACCCGAACAGGCGACAGAGTGTGACGCCAAGGGGATTTTCGCAGTAACTTCATTGCAGTGTTAATGTAAGCCGGCTTGTGACAAATAAATAAACTTTAAACCTTGAATAATTTTCTTGATTTTTCTCCACTCCTCTCATCCCCATTGAGGGAAAGTGACTTTTTATCAGGTCCCTTTCAAAGGGCGAACAGGAGCCACCTAACAGTGACCTCGATAAATGGAACCAATTTCCTCAATCTTCTGGAAATAAATGTTTGAACTTCAATTATTGCCTCTGCCAAAATCGCAGTGTAGGTAGAAACCAAATACACACTATTTCACAAGCAATCAGTGTTCAGTCAGGAGCAGACAGAAACCTATATCCATCATTCTTGCTTTTCTTGTGACCACAAAAAGCAAAAGCGAGAGTTTTCTAACTGGAATTAAACAACACTGTGTTGCCACAAATTGTCCACAAACTCATTGATTTCTCTTCCTGAAAGTGAAGGACAACAAACAGACAAACACTGAACAAGCACGACAACAATACTTCGGAAAACCTCTGTTTTAAATTTTATTTTGATGTTGAGTTTTGAAGCCCAGTGAAGAATGTTGCTGCTGAGGTAGCTGTGTGCCGGTTTCCTGAATGAAGGTACACACAGCCAGACAGTGCTGGCACAACCGCCTATCCAGTTCCTTTACTGCATGTGTTATGATGATGAAAAAACAAACCATTAAATTATACGCAGAAATGCTGACCTTTAAAAGACCTGAGTTTTATATTTTAAAATGGACACAAGCCCCAAAGATGGCTGAGGATGTACAGTCAGTGAGAAGCCTCACACCGCCAGGTTAAAGTCCAACAGGTTTACTGTAAACCTGTTGGACTTGGACTTTAACCTGGCGGTGTGAGACTTCTTACGTGCCGACCCCAGTCCAATGCCGGCATCTCCACATCAATGTGCAGTTAGCCATTGTCAGGAATGGCTGCAGGGGGATTCTCTAAAGGACAATGGAACTCCTCTTGTTTCCAGGCAAGGTCATTGTAAAATAATCCAAAGGTTGAGCACCATCTCCGTAATTATCATCCCATTTCAAACACCCTGGGTGTAATTGCCTAGACTGAGTAGTGTATGCCAGGTCCAGTTTGAATACATAAGGAAAGGGATTAAAAAGCTAGCTGAGAGAGCTGCCCAGGCCTGCTGCTTTTGCCTGATGGTATCCATTTGTGTGTGTGTGGAAAAGCAGCTGTCGGTGTAATACTGTACGGAAACTGTGCCCTTGCAGAAATCGGCCCATCAAGTCCGCACTGATTCCCTGACAGAGTATCAAAACCAGGCTCTCTCCTTATCCCCATAACCCCACACCGTTATCCCACTAATCATCTTAACTTGCACATCTTTGGAGTGCAGGAGAAAACCAGAGCACCCGGAGAAAACCCATGCAGACACGTGGAGAACATGCAAACTTCACTCAGTCAGTCACCCAAGGCTGGAATCGAACCCGGGTCCCTGGCGCTGTGAGGCAGCAGTGCTAACCACTGTGCCATTGTGCTGCCTATATTAAACCACCTCATCTCACATCACAGTTAGTGTAATTGTTCATGCAGTCAACATAAATCCACAACTTTCATGTGGTTAATATGAGTTAATAATTTCACTGCAGCTGTGTAGCTTGTGCTACAACTTGCACTGATGGGTTATATTTGTTCCAATCAATTTGAAAAACTCTGTGTTTTACCTCTCATACTCAGAGATCCAGAATCAAGTTTTCTCATGAAGTAATAAATGCCACCTCAGTGTAGTATTTCCGCAGCTTGCTTTCCTTGTGATAATCATGTTCTCTGAAGCATTTGGCATCAGATCAATTGTTCATTCAAAAGTTACTTCAAGGCCAAACACTTCATGAAAAGAATTGGTTTGTCTGCTGAACTAATTGGGTTGGATCAAAGTTTCTCAGTGCTGAAATATTGAGCAAACATTTTCGGGATACACCTGTACAATTTTACAGCTTGCAAAACCAAGATAATAAAAACTCACTTACAAAATTGGCCAATTGCTCTGATATTTTACTGTCAGACGGAATTTAATTACACTGTGCCTAATACTGCCTACTTCTGAACAATACTCTTCAAATTCTTTAAGTAAATTGTCTTTTCTCATAATGATGGTAAAATACTTTATTATTGTTACACAGACTAACTTGGCATCAGACTAAAGCTACAAAGGGTTCATCAGTGAACACAGGAAGCACATCTCCCTTTCAAACATTTTAAAATGCTCGGAGCATCTAAGATTCAACCTGAAAGGGACCCTTGCCACTTTACAAAGTTCCCTCACCACATCACAATCAAACTCTGAGTGATTCTGTCAGTACTTCCTCGCAGCAATTAAATGTTAGTGACCTGAAAGGAACAGGAGAGTGTAAACACTCCCCCACTTTTACAGGCAATTAATATGCTGCATGTTGCATTGCATAATGGTCAAAGAACAAAGAAAATTACAGCACAGGAACAGGCCCTTCGGCCCTCCAAGCCTGCACCGACCATGCTGCCCGACTGAACTAAAACCCCCTACCCTTCCAGGGACCATATCCCTCTATTCCCATCCTTTCATGTATTTGTCCAGACGCCCCTTAAAAGTCACTATCGTATCCGCTTCCACTACCTCCCCTGGCAGCAAGTTCCAGGCACCCACTACTCTCTGTGTAAAAAACTTGCCTCATACATCTCCTTTAAACCTTGACTCTTGCATCTTAAACCTATGCCCCCTAGTAATTGACTCTTCCACCCTGGGAAAAATCTTCTGACTATCCACTCTGTCCATGCCTCTCATAATCTTGTAGACTTCTATCAGGTCGCCCCTCAACCTCCGTCGTTGCAGTGAGAACAAACCAAGTTTCTCCAACCTCTCCTCATAGCTAATGTCCTCCATACCAGGCAACATCCTGGTAAATCTTTTCTGTACCCTCTCCACAGCCTCCGCGCCCTGCTGGTAGTGTGGCGACCAGAATTGAACACTATATTCCAAGTGCGGCCTAACTAAGGTTCTATAAAGCTGCAACATGACTTGCCAATTTTTAAACTCAATGACCTGGCCGATGATGGCAAGCATGCCGTATGCCTTCTTGGCTACCTTCTCCACCTGCATTGCCACTTTCAGTGACCTGTGTACCTGTACACCCAGATCCCTCTGTCTATCAATACTCTGAAGGGTTCTGCAATTTACTGTATATTTCCTATCTGAATTAGACCTTCTAAAATGCATTACCTCACATTTGTCCGGATTAAACTCCATCTGCCATCTCTCCGCCCAAGCCTCCAACTGATCTATATCCTGCTGTATCCTTTGATGGTCCTCATCGCTATCCACAAATCCACCAACCTTTGTGTCGTTCGCAAACTTACTAATCAAACCAGTTACATTTTCCTCCAAATCAATTAAATATATTACAAACAGCAAAGGTCCCAGCACTGATCCCTGAGAAATGCCACTTGTGATGTGGAAATGCCGGCGTTGGACTGGGGTAAACACAGTAAGGAGTCTAACACCAGGTTAAAGTCCAACAGGTTTATTTGGTAGCAAACACCACTAGCTTTCGGAGCGCTGCTCCTTCGTCAGGTGGAGTGGAAATGACAGCCCTCCATTCAGAAACGCACCCTTCCACTGCTACCCTCTGTCTTCTATGACCAAGTAAGAAGTCTCACAACACCAGGCTAAAGTCCAACAGGTTTATTTGGTGGCAAAAGCCACTTCTATGACCGAGCCAGTTCTGTATCCACCTTGCCAGCCCTCCTCTGATCCCATGCAACTTCACTTTCTGCATCAGTCTGTCATGAGAGACCTCGTCAAAGGCCTTACTAAAGTCCATGTAGACAACATCTACTGCCCTACCCTCATCAATCATCTTCGTCGCTTCCTCGAAAAACTCGATCAAGTTAGTGAGACCTGACCTCCCCTTCACAAAACCATATTTATCATTCAATGCAAAGTCTGATTTTTCTGTTAACCAACCTCACTTGTGCAGGTAGAGATTCTGCACTATTGCAGGTGAATTGATTGGTGGATAGTTTGCTGGAAGATTTTGCCATTGCTAAACTTGGAATTGAAAGCAGGAATCTTGCACCAATAGAATGTATCACTGCTAGTTCGGGATATTCTCATTATACTTGGGATTGTTGTTTGTGGTGTTTGTGAGATTCAACACTGCTATCCACACATTGCACAGGGACAGGTTCAACAAAGCAGAGCTGGGCGTATAATATGAAAGACCACATTGTGTGTCCAACAAAGCCATGGGTGTGAAGTGTATCGTACAAAGGAGGTTGGGTGGGTGGGTGGGGGGGAGCATTAGAATCAGGGGTCTCAAACAGGAGAAGGACCAGGGCCCACGATTTCTCTCCCTAACCCTGACTTACACAACTTGTCTATAAGCAAAGCTCTCAAAGGGACAGTTCCTGGTAGTGACACAGTGTTTGCAGCTGTTATGCAGACTCAGGTTATCCACAAGCAATACCACAGGAAGTCCACTCATTATCATAAAAGGTATTCATGTGAATGGAATAAATGCCAGTACAGTTTATTACAGAGTTCACTTCTCCCAACATAACCATCACTTCTCTGAACTCATTTTAATTACAGACAATCCATTTGGAGAATGACAGCGAGGCGCTGGTTTGTAAACCGAAAATAATTAGAATGATGGATAGACAGTTTAAAAGTGAAGTTCAAAGAGGTAAGTTTATTCTGAGCGATGAAATAGACAGGAAAGAAATTCCAATTCTGGAATTACAATAATTGTATCCACCAAATATACAGCACCAGGTTTCACAGTGATTGTGGCGTTAGTTACACAGAATGCTGTGTAAATGTATACAGACAATGATGGGAATTGGAGGAATTTGAGGGGCGATTCTCCCCAAAAAATTCTATGTGCCGAATTCGCATAAAAACTGGAGTAAATCCCACTGGTTTTTACAGCGGAGTTTCAGAGTGAATCTCCCACACTTTGAGCACTGCAGAAGGCACTAGCGAGAATCACACTGAAAATCAGTGTGTGGGGCCTCTTCCCGCTGGAGAAGCCGGCAGCATAGCGCTGAGCGGGCCACTGCGCATGCGCAATCTGTCAGCACTGAGATCGCCGCCCGCACAGTACCACCGCACTGCCGGCTTCCACATCACCGGCCATGTGACTCCCCCATGGCCCCTCCCCAACATGCCTGGGCTAGTCTCGACAACTCATTCCCTGTCCCCAGCCCGCCTCAATGATCCCGCCCCCCCCGCCCCCCCACCCCCCCCCCACCCCATCCGGCAGCCCCAATCTCCCAATCCTCCTCCCATCGATCTCTCTCCCACCCGGCAGCCCCGAACCCCCCGCCCAAATGCAGAGTGATAGTAGGACCCCACACCCCGCCAATCACCTCCCCAGAGGCCCCACCCAAGCCTCCTATGCCCCCCCCCCACCCCACCCACCCGGCTCCTGACCTTCTGGTGGGCCTCGATTGCCCCCACTTCACTTCAGCAGGGTCGGGCCGCCAGCTCCCCACAAATGGGGAGCTACCGTAATCCCCACTGGAATGAACCACTCTGCCAGGGGGAGGGGAGATGCTCGCTGGCCCAGAGACTTCAGTCCCGGGCCTGCGAATGAGATTCAAATGATATGTAAATTCACACTTGCATGACTTATACAACTCCGCACTGATTTCAGATGTGGAGCTGACGGTGTCGGAATCCGGCTGTCGGAGACGCGCGGAGACCGTGGCGCCCAGCGGGGCACCCGCGAAACGGCCTCCACTCGAGTCTGCCAGCCTGTTGCGATATAAAAGCAATGCAACAGGCCGGGAGAATCGCCCTCATTGATCTTTATAGTAACAAGTCAGTCATAACCCCAGAGGGACATTTTTTAAAACTGAAAGATTACTTTCCCTTTATTTTCTGAAGCTGGAAATGTTGAAGACCATATCAAATCTGATAAATTTCCAATTGTTTTTGATATTTGAAAGCAACAGGTACTTCTTTGAATACGCAGATTAAGTTCTGATGATGGCCTTGGGCCCTGCTGCTATTGTAACCAGAGTTTTGTCTGGGGAATGTGTTGCAGCTTTTCTACTGGTCAGCTGCATGGGTCAGCAGGATCCGAAAGAAGGCCAAAATGCTTTTTTAAAATTTCCTGCCTTCCCTTTTAGAACAAGAAGCATTCAGGTTTTTCCTCGAGGCCACATGAGAGTGACAATCTCCTGGTGCTCTCGCGAATGTCATAGAATCCCGACAGTATATAGCTATACTCATTGGAATTCAGAAGAATGAGGGGAGATCTTATAGAAACATATAAGATTATGAAGGGAATAGATAAGTTAGAAGCAGGGAAGTTGTTTCCACTGGTGGGTGAAACTAGAACTAGGGGGCATAGTCTCAAAATAAGGGGAAGCAGATTTAGGACTGAGTTGAGGAGGAACTTCTTCACACAAAGGGTTGTGAATCTGTGGAATTCCCTGCCCAGTGAAGCAGTTGAGGCTACCTCATTGAATGTAATTAAGGCAAGAATCGATAAATTTTTGAACAGTAAAAGAATGAAGGGTTATGGTGAGCGGGCGGGTAAGTGGAGCTGAGTCCACAAAAAGATCAGCCATGATCTTATTGAATGGCGGAGCAGGCTCAAGGGGCCAGATGGCCTACTCCTGCTCCTAGTTCTTATGTTCTTATAAGAAGGCCATTTAGCCCATCAAGTCTGCACTGACAACAATCCCACCCAGCCCTATCCCCATAACCCCACGTATTTATGTTGCTAGATCCCTTGACACCAAGGGTGAATTTAGCATGGTCAATCCACCTAACCTGCACATCTTTGGACTGTGGGAGGAAACTGGAGCATCCGGAGGAAACCCACGCAGACACGGGAGAACATGCAAATTCCACACAGACAGTGACCCAGGGCTGGAATTGAACCTGGGTCCCTGATGCAATGAGGCAGCAGTGCTAACCACTGTGCCACAACACTGCCTATGTCAGTAAGTATTGCCCCCCTGGATCCTGGCTGAGACTATCGATACTCTGCACCCAGCTGCTAGTATCAGCGGGGATGTTGGCTGGGTCTATACAGGACCACAAATTGCCAAGGTCAGGACACAGCCTGCCTCTCTGTTGCTGCTGTATGACTGCTGTCCTGTGTTAAAGATGGAGGTACAAGATAGTAGGTTCAGTCAGCTACCAAACTGTATTCAAGAGCTGTTCTCTTTATATATTAACGATCTAGATGACGGGACTGGGGGCATTCTGGCCAAGTTTGCCGATGATACAAAGATAGGTGGAGGGGCAGGTAGTATTGAGGAGGTGGGGAGGCTGCAGAAAGATTTAGACAGTTTAGGAGAGTGGTCCAAGAAGTGGCTGATGAAATTCAACGTGGGCAAGTGCGAGGTCTTGCACTTTGGAAAAAAGAATAGAGGCATGGACTATTTTCTAAACGGTGACAAAATTCATAATGCTAAAGTGCAAAGGGACTTGGGAGTCCTAGTCCAGGATTCTCTAAAGGTAAACTTGCAGGTTGAGTCCGTAATTAAGAAAGCAAATGTAATGTTGTCATTTATCTCAAGAGGCTTGGAATACAAAAGCAGGGATGTACTTCTGAGGCTTTATAAAGCACTGGTTAGGCCCCATTTGGAGTACTGTGAGCAATTTTGGGCCCCACACCTCAGGAAGGACATACTGGCACTGGAGCGGGTCCAGCGGAGATTCACACGGATGATCCCAGGAATGGTAGGCCTGACATACGATGAACGTCTGAGGATCGTGGGATTATATTCATTGGAGTTTAGGAGGTTGAAGGGAGATCTAATAGAAACTTACAAGATAATGAACGGCTTAGATAGGATGGACGTAGGGAAGTTGTTTCCATTAGCAGGGGAGACTAGGACGCGGGGGCACAGCCTTAGAATAAAAGGGAGTCACTTTAGAACAGAGATGAGGAGAAATTTCTTCAGCCAGAGAGTGGTAGGTCTGTGGAATTCATTGCCACAGAGGGCTGTGGAGGCCGAGACGTTGAGCGTCTTCAAGACAGAAATTGATAAATTCTTGATTTCTCGTGGAATTAAGGGCTATGGGGAGAGAGCGGGTAAATGGAGTTGAAATCAACCATGATTGAATGGTGGAGTGGACTCGATGGGCCGAATGGCCTTACTTCCGCTCCTATGTCTTATGGTCTTATGGTCTTAAGATGGCTCCCATGTCTTTTGAAAGGGAAGAGGAGGAATTTTATTTTTAATTCTATTTTGTTTTACTCTTTCCTGTCCCCAGACCAAGGGGAGGTAGTATTATCGCTAGACTATTAATCCAGAAACAACTAATGTTCTGGGGACCCGGGTTCGAATCCCGCCACAGCAGATGGTGAGATTTGAATTAAATAAAGCAAAAATCTGGATTTAAGAATCTACTGATGACCATGAAACCATTGTCAATTGTCGGAAAAACCCATCTGGTTCACTAATGTCCTTTAGGGAAGGAATCTGCCATCCTTACCCGGTCTGGCCTACATGTGACTCCAGAGCCACAGCAATGTGGTTGACACTTAAATGTCCTCTGAACAGGAGCAACTAGGGATGGGCAATAAATGCTGCCAACCAGCAATGCCCATGTCCCAGGAATGAATAAAAAAAAGTACAGGGGCTGGTATCTAACTGACTGCTAGACAACTGTAGACATCATCACAGACACACTGTGGTCAGACAGCATGGGAGAGGGTGGTGAAACACAGGGCGCACCTTTGAAGAGGGAGCCCTACTCATTTTCTCATTTGCTTCTCTTCCATTAGAGCTGTGGCTGTAAATAGTTTTGTTTATTAGAAGGGTGTGCTTCCACTGAAAATTGTTAACCTTGTTAATCTGAATGGGACTCCATTATCCTTTATATGCTGAATGCCACACTGACTGATCAAAGAAGTGAAACCTCAGCATAAACTGAACTCTGTTCCTGCCATCCAAAGTAATATCACTTTAAAGGACAATCCAGGCTTTCCTGATGAAAGACAACATTCGCTTCAGACCCTCGAAAGAAAATTACTGCAAGACTCAAATATAGACTTTAGAAACTAGCTGTCTGTAATATAACCTTACATCCCCTCAACACAGGGAGAAATAAAGCAGCCTGTCACCAATTCACAAACAGAGATTTCCTCTTGGGCACTGAAATTATCACTAGAAGGATATAGTCACTGATATGGAGGATTTAAAGGACACAAAATAACTCACAGAAATGTACAAAGGTTACTAAAATGAACATAAGGGATTTACTAATGCATCCTTAATGAAAAATTATTTAATTTCTGGCAATGGAACAATCTGGAGATCAGTTTTAAGATCTTAACTTGCAACATAAACCCTTCTTGTTTACTATCCATTACACATGGTAATTAGCAACTGGAATATAATGCAGCATTTATCGGATATACACACACATACATGAGGGTAAATGAAATGTTCGTGAAATTCAGTACGCCAATTATGTAAAAGAACCCTTGGTCAGTGGTGAAAATTAATTCTGAAATCACTGGACTGACATTGAAGCTTGCCGACAAATACTTTTGGTGCAGTCACACATGAGGATGTGTTTACCTCTGTTGAAGTTTCAGGTCTGCACAAATCAACACAACAGAGCCCAACATCGATTTGTTTAAAAAAAGTTCTCAAGGACCACACATATGGCAAAAGCGGAGCAGCAAAAATGTCCTTTCTGAATCATGAATTCAAGCAGAACTGTATCCTAGCTTCAGCTGCATCTGGGAAACTTTCCCTGATCTTCTTTCTCCAAATGACATTTCAAAGTGAAAGGGGGTTTTGCCCCCAAGTCAATCCATGACCTTTGGAATGTTTCGCAGGGTTAGGTTAGGATATGATAGGAGGGGGAAAAAATCACTCCTTTTGTCAACGTGATTTGATGAAGTTCTGCACTTTGGCCATCAGATGGTTATATATTAAATTCAAATACCTCCAACTAGCCCAGCTGGGATCTTTCTTTCTGTTTGAAGCCATCAATTCATCACACAGTGGGAAATTTATTCATTCAGTAAGGTCTTTCTTGTGTTGGTGGAGGAGGATGAAGCTGCTCTCCAGAGACCTGGATTACATCCCAGGAACATATGGCGGTGTCCAGAGAGTGAACATGTTTTCCGGTTATGAGGGGGAGGGAGCAGAAAAGTCTGGAAGTTCTTCGGGAGCTACTCTTTAAAAGAAAGATACTGTTTGAGCATCAGACGCTGGGACAGAGCCCAGCATCAGGCTGCAAATGGTGACTCAGGTCGAGCAGTTCGTTGGTTACAAGTGCAGGAATGTTCCATGACTATTTCACAAGGGAATCAAAAATATTTACAGCTAAGTTCCATAAGCAGAAACCCCAAAGATACTTACAAACCTCTCCTCAGGCACGGAGATCACTGCTGTTCATTGTGAGGCTTTAATGGAAATGGCCAGCGTCACAGCAATGAGCACTTTCACCACACTGACTGCAGCCATTCAAGATAATAACCCATCACCTTCTCACAGGCAACTGCGGATCAGCAACACAGTTAAATCAAACATTTCATGGGATGTGGGCTGCTGAGTGGGCCAGCATTTATTGCCCATCTTTAATTGCCTCATGAGCTGAGTGGCTCGCTGGGTCATTTAGAGGGTATTTAAGAGTCACATTGCTGTGGCTTTGGAGCCACATGTAGGCCAGACCAGGTAAGGACGACAGATTTCCTTCCCTAAAGGATATTAGTGAACCGGATGGGTTTTTACAACAATCGTCAATGGTTTCATGGTCATCAGTAGACTTTTAATTCCAGATTTTTAGTAAACTCAAATTTCACTGCCAGCCTTGTCAGAAATACCTACAATCCAAGAGTGACTTATTAAAAATATCCTGAATATCCGGGAATCTGGAACAAAAACAAAACAAGAAATTGTCTGAATGGGAGTCCTCGCCTTTGTTCATTTTATAACTGTGTTCATACAGAGCCGACCAAGTAATCTTGTTCACTCATTTCATACTGACACCAGATGGACGGCTGTAGTTCAAGCCAAGCATCACTTTCCCGAGGGCAATTAGGGATGGGCAATGAATCCTGGTCCACATCCCTGAAAGAATTTTAATAAGTGGGTGTGGTGAACCATCGTTGGTTCCCACTAGGTAGTACTGAGCCAGGGTCTGGCCAGTACGACGAGTATGTATATATGTTGCTGTTGGGGTTAGGGTTGGGCTGTTACACCTGTATTATAGTTATTATGGTACATCCCAGTCGGGCTCCGCCTCCTGGGAGAGGTATAAAGGTCACTGCTCTGTCTGGGACCCCTCAGTCTGGGATCGTGTACTATACATGGTAGCTTCGTTGTAATAGTAAATAAAAGCCTTTACTTCCTTGAGCATCTCAAGCCTCGTGTGTGATAACGCGCATCAGTGGGTCAGTGACCCGATATAATATAAACAGGAGAAATTGCGTCAAAATGACAAACCTGTCTTCATTAGATGATTGCAATGAAACTTCTGATTGGAAACACTTTGTGGTTATCATTCAGACAGTACACCATACTGACATTACAAAGAAATGATCTGGCGCAAGCCAAAAGCCAAAGCGGCACAGTTGGGCTATTGAAGATGTGGTGATGAGATAGGCATTCATGTCCACATATTTAACAAAATCAGATACAAACAGCACCAAGGCAGACCTTTCACACAACCCACCTCTGCGCCAGGCACCCCCCCCCCCCACCCCCCCAACACCCCCACCCCCACCGCCCAACAACCCCCCCCCCCGTGGCTGCCTCCGAATCTTTTCCCGGGTCAGCTGTCCGACTGCAGCCTACACCAACACCCCAGCAAGGGAAATCTGGGCTGGCTGGCCAATGTCTGGGCTGGTTGGCCGACGTCTGGGCTGGTTGGCCGACGTCTGGGCTGGCTGGCTGATGTCTGGGCTGACTGCTGGTGTCTGGACTGGTTGGCTGACGTTTGGGCTGGCTGATGTCTGGGCTGACTGCTGGTGTCTGGACTGGCTGGCTGACGTTTGGGCTGGCTGATGTCTGGGCTGACTGCTGGTGTCTGGACTGGCTGGCTGACGTTTGGGCTGGCTGATGTCTGGGCTGGCTGATGTCTGGGCTGGTTGGCCAATGCCTGGGCTGGTTGGCCGACGTTTGGGCTGACTGGCTGATGTCTGGGCTGACTGGCTGATGTCTGGGCTGGCTGGCTGATCTCTGGGCTGGCTGATGTCTGGGCTGGTTGGCCGATGTCTGGGTTGACTGGCTGATGTCTGGGCTGGTTGGCCGATGTCTGGGCTGCCCGGCTGATGTCTGGGCTGGCTGGCTGACGTCTGGGCTGACTGGCTGATGTCTGGGCTGGATGGCCGATGTCTGGGCTGACTGGCTGATGTCTGGGCTGGCTGGCTGACGTCTGGGCTGGCTGGCTGATCTCTGGGCTGGCTGATGTCTGGGCTGGCTGATGTCTGGGCCGACTGGCTGACGTCTGGGCTGGCTGGCTGATCTCTGGGCTGGCTGATGTCTGGGCTGACTGGCTGACGTCTGGGCTGGCTGGCTGATCTCTGGGCTGGCTGATGTCTGGGCTGGCTGATGTCTGGGCCGACTGGCTGATATCTGGGCTGGCTTGATGGACAACACCAGTGTTTCTACCAGAGAGCTAGTGATGGGAGCAAATCTCTCTTTTCAATAGTGTGAAGGTCCTGTACAGAAGTGAGTTGAAGAGGGAAATGCGGGTCTAGTCGTTGTGTTATCATTGTGAGGAGTGGTGCAGTCTTCAGCAAAGTAACATTTCTTTTGCAAACACCTGTTGTACAAACTAAAAAAAATCATTCCAGCATAAAATTATCAAAATTGCATAAAAGCTGAAAGTATAAATTTAGAACCAACAGACAAAAGCCACAAACCTTCAATCAAATCCTAAAAATACCATGTGTTAGTGAACGTAATAATTCCCAATTGAAAAGGCCTTTATTAACATAATAATAGCTTCTATCATCATAACTGCAAGTGCTAAACTCACTCAGAACCACAGCAAATAGGGAGGTAGTGCAGGATTTCACTGTCATTTTCCACTGCTAAGCTTTAACATTAGGCAAAGGACAGATTTAGAAAGAGCAGCAACACAATACAGAATTCCAGCACACTCCACTGCCCCGACAAGGTCCTTTATACACAAAACATTTCATTTATTTTTATAAATCCATGGCATACATCAAAGCCCCTTGTACAGAGCTCCCAATTATACTGCTGAATTCTCCCATCAATTTCTCTGAAAATACACATTTCTTGAACACTTCACACGTTGTGATGAATTATGCTGTTTCAATACTCCACTGAATTTCACATAAACTGCGCTTTTCAGACCGGGGTCCAGGCTGGAGGTGGCATTAATCACAACATGACCACATTTCTCAATAGCTTGGCCCCTTTTGAAGCCAGAAGGCCTTTGGATATGAGCTACAAGGTTAATTAAGTACATATAATGCCAGCCTCTTTTCAGAAATTTATCACCAACACCCTAATTGCAGTTAATGAAACTTCAAAACTGGTTGAAACAATCAATGAGTATCTGAATCATGAGATTAATTATAGACCAAAACATTGCCGTTTCCCTGGAATTTGTGAAGTAAAATTGAGCAGAATATTGGTGTTTTTTCTCCCCCCCCCCCCCCCCCCACCGCCCCCCGCCCCACAGGGTCATATCCTTCAGTTGTATACTTTCTGGTTACTTTAATAATAAATCCATTTTAAAATGTTCTGCTTCTTCCCAACTCAGTCTCTGCAACATAGCAACTCATCACTGAGAGCTTTGCTTCTGCGATTCCTTGTATGTCTGTGGAAAAGTCACGGGCTATATTCCAAACACATACTACTGGCAACAACAGGAATAGTGTCACTTTCACAGCTTCCTGTTGTACCTGTAGAATGTTATGGGTTCTTAAATCACCGACAAGGGCTTCTAACAAAGGTAGTTTATTCCTGAGCTCAACAGCTACATACAACACTTGTCCTCTGCCCATGCTCCGGGGACAAGTAACTCCCCCACTCCCACCATGTGACCTATTTTGTCATCGCGACATCATGTTCTCATGTGACCACCCAGTCTACATCTTCCTTTTTTCCTTGAGACATCCAGTGGCATGAGATGTAAATGTGTGTGCAATAGAAAACTATGTACAGACCATTGGCAGTGGGGATAATGAATTGGTGGCGTCGCAGAGTCAGTCCATCCTGTCTGGTCAGTTTATTCCTGATGGTGAGAATGTGTCGGGCTCATGGGGAAACTCTCTTGAGGACTCTAGCCAGCCCCTCATGATGATGTCATGCAGTTGCTTGCATGTGATGTCCACCTGCAAAAACGTTCCTGAATTCAACAAGAGGACAGCACCTCGATTGCCAAAATGCCAATCATATGTGCTTGTCCATGGAAATGGCCATCTGTCATACAGCCATTGCTTTCTCTGGGTCAGACTTTACACCATCGGCTGTGGGTAAATGGCCCAGATGGGAACTGAGTTGACCCTGAATCTGCATTTTACAGGGTTCAGCTTTAATTAGATGATCCTGATTCTGTCAAGGAAGAGACAAAGACGCGCATCATGTACTTGTACAGTACGGACCCAAATCAGGATGTCATCAACAATAGTCTGGCAGAGTGGGCCTGAGCGAGTTTCACCAGTGGCATTCCCATTGGGCAGGTGAAGGAAGTGGTATCTGATTATTGGAGACACAAATGTGGTTAGTTTTGAGAATTCCTCAACTAACAGGGTCTACCGGAACCCACACATCCTGAATGATGAACACCTTGGTATTTGGCATATCTGCTGTCACCTGTTCCACTGTCTTCATTCAGGACAACTGGTCTGAGCAGTGCTCTATTCAAGTGCAGTGGGTCAATGTGTATCCTGACCGTGACATCTTTCTTTACTCTGGCCACTATTGCTGAAACCCAATCTGGACCTCATCGATAGATGTTATGATACCTGTGCCATCATCTAATGCAGCTCATTAATGACTTTCTGCTTCATGACTACTGATATTCTTCTTGGACCATTGACTGTTGGTGATACTGGGTCAGCTAGTCTCATGTACAACTGGTAGCTTACCATTGATGTGACGGTGAAGAGCTCTCGACATGCTGTCGTCTCTATGGCTTGGGGTTGTAGAGGATGCACTTCTGGATCAAGTAGAAGGAGCTTCAATGCAGTGCTGTTCCGATGCCCTAAAAGTGGCTTTATGTTCTGATCAAATATATGGAACATGAAACTGCTCTGTATGTGTGGTGAAGTGTTCCTACACCTTTGGTATGGATTGTCTGTCCACCATATACTATGAGGTGAGTCTTGGTGCTGGACCTGGTGCATACAGGTTAATTTCCCATAACCTGTGACTGGATTGCATGTTACTCTTTGCTCCAGTGTCAATTTTGACTTTGCATCTTACATTATTGCTCATTATGTTGAGAGTGGTGGATCTTGCACCCTTTCCTGTGACCACAAGCATGCACACACACACTCATGCACACATACATGCACACACACATGCACTCATGCATGCACACATACATGCACACACACATGCACTCATGCATGCACACACACGCACACAAACACTCAACCACGCACGCACAAACTCACGCACACACAAACTCACGCACACACACAAACTCACGCACACACACACGCACCCATGCATGCACGCACACACGCACGCACAAACTCACGCACACACACACGCACACACACACACACGCACACACGCATGCACACACGTATGCACACACGCACACACGCACACACGCATGCACACATGCACGCACACACACGTACGCACACACACATTCGCACGCCTTGTGCTCCAGGTGCAAGTTTCATTCAGGCATTGCGCAATCATTTTTGAATGTTACTAATGCAGCAAATGGTGCGTTTCATGTCAGCATGTTGGGTGTTTCGGAAACCCCTGAACGCGTGAAAATCAGATGCTGGGCAACCAAGTGTCTCGGCCATGATCATGTTCTCCAGCAGGGACTTCAGTTTGAACATGCAGACTGAATTAGAGTCTCAGTTTAAAGAACAAATCACAATACATCGCTTTCCAATCAGCCTGTCCTCTGCTGGAGCTTCTGCTGAGTAAATTGGTTTATTGATATTGTGCTGAGCTTGATGTCTGTGCAACACAAGCTCAAATCCTCAGGAAAGTGCATACTGCTTATCAACCTTCTCCTAATCTCAGTACCTTTGTCATAAGTGGCTGGGTAATGCCCCATTAATGAATCCATCATCGTGGCACTAACACTACAATCACTCATCACTTCCACCTACTGGGTCACTGAATAAGTGTGCAATGTCCCGCAATTAGGAGCGAAGCTAATGGAGCGATCTAGACATGAAGAGAGGCTGAGTTCCAATATATCATTAGATCATCAACTACAGCAGAGTGGAGGAACTGTTTAACAGACACTGTGTATGGTTAAGAAGATTTGCGATGATTGTAATTCTGTGACTATTAACGTCTTTCTGTTGAACACAATGTTTTTACAGTTCAAGCATTCACTGTTCAGTTGGGCTCACTCCTGACAAATGAACTACTCCTGCAAAATTATGGGCTATTTTTAACATTGCCCCTCTTTAAACCACTTGCCAAGGTGCAGAGTGCGAGCTACTGCAGTCTGTTCTGGTGAGGATAAGCTTTAAGTTAGTTTGATTTAAGTTGATGGCACAGCACGAGCTCACAATTTACTAATAAAACAAAGCATTAGCTGGAACCAGGTAAATACTTCGGTAGCATTTGTGCCGCACAACACGAAGGCCTTTCCCATCAGGAAAAGCTGCCTGTGTTTTGGTCTAACGATGTGTAAGTTGATCTCCAGCATCTGCCTGCCAGCACCAGAGGAAATTGATTTCCTCAAACACTTAATATTTCAAACTGACATATTCAGTCACTTCAAACAAAAATGAAAGCCTGAAAAAATCCCAGGGGAACTGGTGTGAAGTAAGTTCACAATTTTCACCCTTTGATTTACAAAGTAACTTGCAAATAAGTTTTAAACATTGCAATAACACTAACATATTTTTTTAAGTAGATCTAAAGGTCATGATTTACAATTCAAACAAGATAACAGTCATGTTGTTTCTCTGTGAGACACACTTACCTACCTCTGACACCCAGCACAGCTTTTCAGAGAGTGAAAATGAATTTTCTTGTTCCACCTCAATGGGGAATATTTCATCCCACGCACTCTTCCTCACTAACCTGCAATGCTCACTGTTTAAAATCACAATTCATTAAAACAGTCCCTGATCAAGCTCATTCTCCCCAGAAACTGCAAACTCTGGAACTCTTACCATCTTCAGTCCTCCACTGGAACCTTCCCACTCAGAATAAAAATTATAGTAATAATGAAACTGTCACTTCATCACTTCTTATTCACTTACCTACTACTCTCTCCATCTGTCTCCATACCTCCTTCACAACAAGCACTCCTTGAAGATACTATTAACTCCACACCTGTTCTCACCGCATCGCAAATTTCTCCCTTATTTATGGAATTTCTTTGGGGTGTTATTAAATTTGCTTTAACTACACTTTTAGGAAATGCAAACTAGTTGGTAACAGTTAGGATCTTACATTTCTTTCCTCACATCCACACTGAATCTTTTGCTAATTATTTTAAATCTGTGTCCTGCGCTGACTGATCTGACTCTGGGCTGAATCTATTTCTCCTTATTCACCCTATCAAAACCCTACAGAATTTTAATCACTTCTGTCAAACTTGTTCCAATCGTCCTCTGCTATTGGGAGAACAACAACAGCTTTTCTGGAAATTCTCAGCAGGTTAGGCAGCATTGTATAGACAGAGAAACAAAACGCTGGAAAAGATCAGCAGATCTGACAGCATCTGTGGCAAGAGAACCGAGAGCCAGCGTTTCAAGTCTGGAAGACACTTTATCAGAAGATCATTATGTGAATGATGCTGCCCCAACCTGCTGAGAATTTCCAGCGTTTTCCATTTTTTATTTCAGATTTCTGACTTCCACAGTATTCTGTTTTTTGGATAGTTTTTCTAATCTTTCTGCATAACTGAAAACTTTCATTCAATTCTAGCAAATATTTAGCTCTGACGATCATCCGGTGGTTCTGACATCCATCATTATGAAGTGCTTCGAAAAGTTAGTCAATTCTGGCCTCCTAGATTGCCTGGATCCACTAAATTCACCTACCGTCGCAACAGGTCCACAGCAGACGCTATCTCCCCAGCCCTACACTCAACCCTGGAACACCTAGATCACAAAGACATTTATGTCAGACTCATATTTATTGACTGCAGCTCAGCCTTCAACACCATTATCCCTACAAAACCCATCTCCAAACTCCATGGCCTAGGGCTCGGCTCCTCCCTCTGCAACTGGATTCTAGACTTCCTAACCCATAGACCACAATCAGTAAGGATAGGCAACAACACTTCCTTCATGATTATCCTCAACAGTGGTGCCCCACAGGGCTGTGTCCTCAGCCCCCTACTATACTCCTTGTACACCTTTGGCTGGTCACAGTCATAACCGAGAGCTTCAAGCTTCGAGGTGGGCAGATTGTCCAGGCCCTGACCTGTCCTGGTCCCCCCATGCCGACGCTATAGTTAAGAAAGTCCACCAACGGTTCTACTTTCTCAGGAGACTAAGAAAATTCAGCATGTCTGCTACAACTCTCACCAACTTTTACAGATGCACCATAGAAAGCATCCTTTCTGGATGTATCACAGCTTGGTATGGCTCCTGCTGTGACCAAGACCGCAAGAAACTACAAAGGGTCGTGAACGAAGCCCAGTCCATCACGCAAACCAGCCTCCCATCCATTGACTCTGCCTACACTTCCCACCGACTTGGAAAAGCAGCCAGCATAATTAAGGACCCCCATGCACACTGGACATTCTCTCTTCCATCTTCGTCTGTAGGGAAAAAGATACAAAAGCCTGAGGTCACGTACCAACCGATTCAAGAACAGTTTCTTCCCTGATGCCATCAGACTTTTGAATGGACCCACCTTCTATTAAGTTGATCTTTCTCTCCACCCTAGGTAAAACTGTTACACTACATTCTGCACTCTCTTCTTTGCTTCTCCCCTATGCACTCTATGAAAGGTATGCCTGGTCTGTATAGCTCGCAAGAAGCAATAGTTTCCACTGTATACCAATACATGCAACAATAATAAATCAAATCAAAAATCAAAAGCACGATGGCACAGTGGTTAGTGCTGCTGCCTCACAGAACCAGGGACCCGGGTTCGATTCCGGCCTTGGGTCACTGCCTGTGTGGAGTCTGCACGTTCTCCCCGAGTCTTCCTCTGGGTTCAATTCTGGATTCCATTCCCAGTCCAAAGATGTGCAGGTTAGGTGGATTGGCCATGACAAATTACCCCTTAGTATCAAAGATGTGTAGGTTAGGGGAATTAATGGAATTATGCAGATGGAGTGGGCCTGGGTAATTTTATTTATTTATTTATTAGTGTCACAAGTAGGCTTCCATTAATACCGCAATGAAGTTACTGTGAAAATCCCCTAGTCACCACACTCTGGCACCGGTTCGGGTACACTGAGGGAGAATTTAGCATGGCCAATCCGCCTAACCAACACACCTTTCGGACTGCGGGAGGAAACCGGAGCACCCGGAGGAAACCCATGCAGACACAGAGAGAATGTGCAAACACCACACAGACAGTGAACCAAGTCGGGAATCGAACCCGGGTCCCTGGCGCTGTGAAGCAGCAGTGCTAACCACTGTGCCACTGTGCCGCCCTGTTAAATTCAAAATCACTTATTCTGTTCAAAAGACACTCAACCACATCAAAAACTGGAACATCCACTCCATTATACATTTTGGTTATTTTATTCCATAGATGTACGTAGAACATACAGTGGCACACTAAATTTTGTGCATGTATCATATCATTTCTACAGGGTTAACATGTAAGCCCTGAGAGTGTGTGTGTTCCAGGATGAGATAATAAATGAACACTTACTGTGAGAGTTGGTGTTTGAGGGGAAAATACACTGTGCTGTGGTTGATGAAGCCAATCTCTAAGGGTGGAACAGGTTATTTTATTGGTCTACATGCCAGACTTCCTTATTGTGCTGCTTCAGATGGATGGAACAGCTGCACAAATGTTTTTTCAGTTTCCTATGTATATCCTGTGCACTTGAATTGCCTCAAATTATTCTGCACACAGAACTGGACATAATACAGGAGTTATGTTATTTTAATGTTATATTCAACTTAATAGAAATATTGAAGCATAACTTCCAGCTAATCTTCTCCAACAAATTCCAAAGCAATCTTTTGTACATTTTTATGTTGGGGTCGGCTTTTGCTAAGGGATGAACATGCAAATTAATTTGTGGTTTGAATTTAGGCCAAACTGAGGTGAACATGAACAGGTGATGGTTAGAGTGAGGATCTCTGAAACTCTGAAATATGAAGGAATCTAAACCAATATAGACAGAGAATGATTCCTACCGAATTGAACCCATGTGACTCTCGTCCGACCCTGAGAAATTCTTCATGTCTGCTCGCCACCTGCGTTATCTCTCCGAGTTGTATGACTCTATTCATAAGGCTAGCATTGGTAGCCATCTTGTTCCCGATCACTGCTGATAGCATTACTGCCGCCAGTCAATCTATTGCTTCTTCCCTCATTCTGTATTTTGTCACTGAATGAAGTTTCACAAAATGTGACCAAAAGCAAAACACATCCATCTAGCAAAATTCAAAATACATGTTTTAAATGAGAAATATTTGCTAATTATGCAGAGCTGTCTTCTATGGCAACAGCCCTGGCTGGCTTACATTCCCATCATCTATCATTCATTCTAAAGTTAGTGTTCCTAAATCTGTGGCTGTGTCTGTCGCGGGGGCTAATTAGCCCCCCTCCCCCCCACATCACCAACCTTCAGAAGCTTCGAAGATGAATATACAGCTTTCATGAAGATTTGCTTAACAGCAATCCACAACAAAATAAAGACTTTTTAGGAATAAAAACTGAAATACAACATGTAGCATGTCAAAGTCAGCGGCATACTCAGTGAACGTACTACAAAATAAGAACTTGTCTTCCTATCACACTGTTCACAGACTCGTAACCAAGAGTTTTCGAACAACATAGAAATAGAAGAATTGGACCGAAATAGAGTTTTCAGCTTTTGCACAGACTGGGGTTAACCCTGGTCCATGTTGAGCCACCTGGTGTTATGCTGGGCTAGAACAGTGTGCTACAATCGATCTCAATGTTCACAAACGGGGGAGGGGAAACCCAGCCACCATTCCAAATTACTGCTAACTGCTAACCAGTCCCGACCTGAATCCATGAACACTCGCCTATCAGCACTCATTATTAGCCTCATCAGAGTTTGCTTCAGGTACCAGGAATCTGTTACCAAAACGAGAAAATGCTGGAAAATCTCAGCGGGTCTGGCAGCATCTGTAGGGAGGGAAAAGAGCTGACGTTTCGAGTCCAGATGACCCTTTGTCAAAGCGGCCAATGTCTCTGCAGTCACCGGGAAGAGTTACTGTCTTCAGGCAGAAGAGAAGAAACCCACTTGCAAAGTTCTGATATTTAATGAGTTGTAGAGTAAGTAGCATGAACTCGATTGTGTGAATCAAGTAACTCCTCACTTTGCATGCACAATAAATTAACAATGTTAAAATGCTCTGCCCACCTTACAAACCCGTGCAATCCGAGAGAAAATGGACTTGTCCAAGGTGCTGCTGTCCTCTGTCGCTTCCCGAAAGAAAAAATATATCTTGTCGTCATCTACGTTGTATGTGTCCGGAATGGAAAATGCTCCGATAAACTTAGCTTCTGTAAATGAAACGTTGTTGCTTAGTGCACAGAGAAACATTGAGGAGTATATTGGCAAACTGCAAATGACATTTTATATTCAAAGACTTGAAAAGACATCATTGATAGCCTTTTGATTTCGAAGTTACATTTCTTTTAAGATTCATGCAGTCTCCGCTCCCCCCCCCCCTCCCCCCCATTTTCCTCCCAGTGTTTGTTTAAAATGCTCAATATCACTCGGAAAAGGGTGAGAGGTTTTTGGTGCAATGGGTCAAGTCCCTGCCTCTGGGTTCAAGTCCCACACCGGAACTTGATGGCACATTTGTGGTTTGGCCAAGAACCGGTAAATTCCTCGAACATGCTGTGGCAGATGGTACGAGTGGGAGAGTTTCCTAGTTAGCCAGAATCTGCAGAAGGCAGTGGCAAACCATGTCTCTCTACTGCCCTACCCACCTTCACCCACTCTTCATTGATACCATGAGCCTTTTCTGATACTATTGGAAATGCATTTGGAGGAAGTAACATAAAACTGGTGAAAGAGCAACTTAGAACAAAGAACAGTACAGCACAGGAACAGGCCCTTCAGCCCACCAAGCCAACACATCATGTTAACACATGATGCCTTTCTAAACTAAAGACTTCTGTCTCTACGTGTTCTATATCCCCCTCTTCGCTGCTTATTCATGTATCTGTCAAGATGCCTCTTAAACGTCGCTATTGTATCTGCTTCTACCTCTTCCTCTGGTTGCACATTCCAGGCACTTACCACCCTCTGTGTAAAAAACTTGCCCCTCACATCTCCTTTAAACTTTCCCCCTTTTACCTTAAATCTACGTCCCCGAGTAATTGATATTTCTACCCTGGGAAAAAGATTCTGACTATCCATTCTATTCCTGCCTCTCATAATTTTGTAAACTTCTGTCTGGCCACCCTTCAGTCTCTGATTTTCAAGCGAAAGCAAATGTCAGGAAGAACAGAATAACTAACATTTGAATGGACTTTACAGTAAAGTAACTGAGGCAAACGACAGTTCAATGGAGGAGTGTAAGATTGTCTTTTAGGATGGATGAGCAAATGTAGGACAACCCTCCTCATTTTCATGTGATCAGAGTTGGATCCAAGTCCTCTCCGATAAGAAGACTGTTCAATGCACAAAGGGAAGAACGTTGTTCCAGGATGTACAGGCGGATTTTTTTTTACACTAGCCTCTGTGTTGTCCGTGCACAATCTATAAACTTAGTTGTAACTTTAGTCAGTGCTGCTCCCAGAGAAACTCCATTCAACAATGACATATCTTCAACTCCATTAAAGTACAGACACCAATTCTCAGACTTGTACCTACATATGTGATAATGTAGAGCGAGAAGGCTCCAGATATGTTACTGTTGTAATATGCTTTGACATGCCAGCAGCATGTGATCACTTTAGGGGAAGTGTGTCAGGTGATTTAGCCTCAGTTTCATTAGTTTCGTTTCAATCTGGAGCAGAGCACACACACACAGACACACAGACAGACACACACACACACACGCAGACGCACAGAACGACACACACACACACACAGACGCACAGACAGACACACACAAACATACACACACACACACACACACAGACACACAGACAGACACACACACACACACGCACACAGACAGACACACACACACACAGACTGACACGCACGTACACAGACAGACACGCACACACACACACAGACACACACACACACACAGACACACACCCATAGACACACACACTGACACACACACACAAACACACACACAGACACATACACAGACACACACACATAGACAGCCACACACAGACACACACACACGGACACACACACAGACAGCCACACACAGACACACACACACAGGTAGACACACAGGCATCGGATGCTGACATCCACAAATGTTTTATCCGTGTATACATGTCCACATGTACCAAGAATTAATGGAGAAACCACTACGGTTGCGCAATCCCTTATGAGCGATTGTTGTCTTTACATCATTATAACACACCACAGTTATCTGCTTCACATTAACCTGAGGTCAGTGATAGACACGCTTGGATATGTACACAGTGTTCCACATCCTAGATGCTGAATTATTTAATACAGTAGGAGGTCGTATTACTTCTCTCATAATATTAAAGTAGTTTTAATATGATATAATTCACAAGAATCCGCTTTCAAAATCTGCTTTGACAAGTGTGAAAGTTGAATGGTTTGAGAATACATTCCACAGGTGGTCTTGTACTTCCCAGATAATCTATCTGCCTCTATATTATGCTGTCACTTTGTGTTAATGTGTATCATAAAACCCTCCTCCTTCAGGTACCAAAG
The DNA here is from genome assembly GCF_964213995.1 of Mustelus asterias. Lineage (NCBI taxonomy): Eukaryota > Metazoa > Chordata > Chondrichthyes > Carcharhiniformes > Triakidae > Mustelus > Mustelus asterias. The sequence continues at coordinate 83,163,093 of NC_135819.1, read as the reverse complement.
AGGGTGTTGGTTACCATGGACTTTCATTGGATTGGTCCATGATTATGCTGGAGTGAGTTAGTGTTGCCTTCTGCAGTGACCAGGAAACTCTCTCCCACTCTCACTGCCTGCTCTAACACAGCCAAAAAGCTTCTATCAACATGTTTGGTCACATTAAGATCACAAACTGATATCACTTTATGCTAAACACTGGTGTAATGCCAACATTTATTATCGAGGTTGTTTTAATGTTCTTAAATAATGCATTTGCTGAATGTGTCCTGACTCACATGAACAGCAATAGTTTTTATGAAGACATGTTTCCAGAGAAAGCCATGAGGCATTGGCCAGGTTATTCGTTCATAAACCCATCAGCGTCAAACATAACGAGTACAAGTGATATAAAAATGGTCTGAATCTCAGCACTATTTACTTGACATCCACTAAACTTTATTCAATAACTTAAAATGAAACAAAGAAGTGGAAGTAAATCCGTACCATTGAGCCAGTAATGCTCGGAGAGATCTGTCCGTATGTAATAGTGGTTAGACGCTGGTCCCAGCGAACGGGTGAAAGCAGTATCCCTGCCGTGGAAGTCGGAAGCTGTACCAGCATAAAGATATTCTCCTGGAAATAGAAGATGAGTAAAAATTAGATCCAATCAGTTAACAGAAGAAATCATTTCATCATGTCTCGTCAATTAGAAAACAGTTCAAAAATATGCGGATGATGAGTCCAGTGGCATCCTACAGGGATCAGTGTCGGGGCCCTTGCTGTTTGTGGTTTAGAAAGATGATTTAGACTTGAATGTCGGAGGGCTGATCAGTAAGTTCACAGAATAGTGAAGAGGATAGCCTTAGATTACAGGAGGATATAGATGGGCTAGTCAGATGGGCTGGTCAGTGAGAAATGGAATTCAATCTGGATAAGTGGGAGGTGATGCACTTGGACAGGACAAACAAAACAAGGGAATACATGATGAACGCCAGGACCCTGGGAAGCATGAGGATCAGAGGAAACTTGGTGTGCATGTACACCGGTACGCTTAAGGTAGCAGGACAGGTGGATAAAGTGGTTAAGAAGGTATATGGTATATTTGCCTTTATTAGCTGAGGCATAGAGTTGAGGGTAGGGAAGTTATGCTGGAACTGTATAAATGTTGGTTAAGCCACAGTTGGAGTATTGTGTGCAGTTCTGGAATCTACATTATAGGAGGGATGTGATAGCACTAGAAAAGGTGCAGAGGAGATTTACCAGGATGTTGCCTGGGCTGGAGAGTTTTATTTATGAAGAGAGATTGGATAGACTGGGGTTGTTTTCCTTGGAGCAGAGGAGACTGAGGGGGGAACAAGATTGAAATGTATAGAATTATGGGGGGCTTGGATAGAGTAGGCAGGAAGAAACTTTTCCCCTTGGTAGAGGCATCAATCATGAGGGGCATAGATTTAACTTAAGGTCAGAAGGTTTAGAGGGTTGTTAGACTAACTGGCCTGTTGTTTCCTGTTTTTTTGTCTATCTTTTTTCTTGAATAAGATAATGAATAGGATTATGGGCAGCTTTTGTTAGTCTCTCTGTTTGCTCCATTCCTCATATGTTTCTGAGAGTAAGTTCTGCGAGTCACAAACTTAAACTTTAATATTAGCACACACATTATTTAATTTAGTAACAGTAACGCAAACACATAATCACTCATGAAAAACTGACTGCACGTTCTTCCGACTCTTCACACCGGTGGGATCTTCCGGTGCCGTCGATGGCGCACTTTCACCGCGGGTTTCCCGATGACATGGGGTGGAATCAAAGGGAAATCCCATTGACAGTGGTGGGACTGGACAATCCCACCATTGGCCAAGGATCGGCCACCTCCTGCCACTGTGGGGAGGCCAGAGATCCCAGCGAGTGTGTTACACAGATGTGAACTGAAGTGGGTGGATTGTGCAATAAGTATTTCCTTGAAGCACTAACAGCTGTTTGTGCTGTTACATCAAAGTGCTCGTTGAATTACATGGTCTCACTTTTCTTGTTAGTTGTTGGGAAATTCTTAATAATGTGATACACTTTAAAATATTTCCAAATGTTTTCTCTTAAAAAAAATTATTATAAAGAAAATACATTTTGGACTAAAGTAAAGCTCTATTTGAAAATATTTTCAGAACAAACATCACGGTGTTATTTCAGGGGATATATTATTTTACACGGAGTAAGTTCTCATTTTGCTGGTTCGACTGGTGCAAGAAATATGTGTTTAAAAAGCATAACACATCGAAACAGGAGCTGCTCAAATAGCTTCGTACAGAATGATTATTTTGGGCAAGGCATCTTCCTTTTCAAACACTTGAACTTTAACCAAATAAATGAAGTGGTCATCAATACCCTAGCTTCCTCGAACTGCCCCTTAATGGGACTGTTTACAGTGGCCATCAATCGGAACTTGGGCCTCACTGTCAGACTGGTATTGATTGTACATTCCTGTCGGTCGATGTCACATTGAAAAATGAACAAACTAATTACTATTTACACAACTGACAAGCATGCAATGACCATGGCCCATCCTGCACTGCCCTTTCTCAAGACGCAGTTGTTAACATTCTATTAATACCCTGGTAGTCATTCGGTCCTGCATGCCTTGGAGTCAGCTGAAATTCATATTTAACAGCAGAAATTTCAAAAATGGAATAAACTTTCTGATGCTCAAGGAATATTATCAAATCTAACATTTAAAGATAATAAGTAGATATGTTTATCTTCCCTCCCACCCCAATCCCCTCCAGGTGTTCAGGTAAGAGGAAAGAGGGTTGATAAAAGTTCCAATTGTTCTGTGGGAAGTGCGTGGGAGCTGATCAAGTAAGTCTTTAAAATATTTCCAAATATTCCCAAACTTTAGGACCTGTACCTGGTTCCTGTATTCAGCAAAAGTAACCAATTGTACAATTGTTCATGAAATGTTTAGACACAGATGTGAACTTCAAACTTCACAACACATTGTGCAGGAAGTATTTGCTATCTCTTCTGGAGGGGAGATATTAGATTCATGCTCCACATATCCCACAGGTCCAGCCTTCAACAGTTAAGGGAAGATGGTAGGATTGTGTTAATGTCACTGGACGAGTAATCCAGAGGCCCAGACTAAAGCTTTGAGGACATGGGTTCAAATCGCAGCATGACAGCTGGTAAAATTTAAATTCAATTAATAAAATCTGGAAAAAAAATAGTCTTGAAAATGGTGACCTTGTAATTATCATCAATTGCTGTAAAACATTGCAGCATGCTGTTGTGCAGAGGGACCTGGGTGTCCTTGTGCAAGAATCATAAGGAGTTGGTTTGCAGGTGCAGAGGTAGTTAACAAGGCAAATGGAATTTTGTCCTTCATTGCGAGAGGGATGGAGTTTAAAAACAGCAAGGTTATGTTGCAGCTGTATAAGGTGCTGGTGAGGCCACATCTGGAGTATTGTGTACAGTTTTGGTCTCCTTACTTGAGAAAGGATACACTGGCACTGGAGGGGGTGCAGAGGAGATTCACTAGGTTGATTCCAGAGTTGAGAGGGTTGGCTTATGAGGAGAGACTGAGTAGACTGGGGCTATACTCATTGGAATTCAGAAAGAATGAGGGGAGATCTTATAGAAACAAAGAAGATTATGAAGGGAATAGATAAGATAGAAGCAGGGAAGTTGTTTCCACTGGCAGGTGAAACTAGATCCAGGGAGCATGGTCTCAAAATAAGGGGGAGCAGATTTAGGACTGAGTTGAGGAGCAACTTCTTCACACAAAGGGTTGTGAATGTGTGGAATTCCCTGCCCAGTGAAGCAGTTGAGGCTACCTCACTGAATGTTTTAAGGCAAGGACAGATACATTTTTGAACAGTAAAGGAATTAAGGGCTATGGTGAGCATGCAGGTAAGTGGAGCTGAGTCCATGAAAAGATCAGCCATGATCTTATTGAATGGCGGAGCAGGCTCGAGGGGCCAGATGGCCTACTCCTGTTCCTTGTTCTTATGTTGTAAAAACCTATCTCATTCAATAATGTTCTTTAGGGAAGAGCATCTGCCATACTTTGATTTGATTGACTTATCATTGTCTCATGTATTAGTATACAGTGAAAAGTATTGTTTCTTGCGCGCTATACAGACAAAGCATCTCGTTCATAGAGAAGGAAAGGAGAGGGTGCCGAATGTCATCCTTACATGGTCTGACCTACATGTGACTCCCGATCGACATCAGTGTGGTGGATTCTTAACTGCCCTCTGAAATGGCCCAACAAACCACTCAGTTCAAGGACAATTAGGAATGGCAACAAATGTTGGCCTTGCCAGCGAAACCCACATCCCATGAAAGAATAAATAAAAGTAATTGGCCCCCTCAGGCTGCGTGAGCTTGCTGTGCTTCAGTGTGTAAAAACACTGCAATTAATGTGACTTTTTAATAACTTTTTAAATAATTTCGCCAGAAATGTGTTGATCTGTAAGGGGAAAATAGTTGGCAGACGCACAATTTAAAAAGCAATCTCTTCCCTGAAAAAGCTGAAAAAGGGGCTTAGGAGAGCTAGGAGGGGACATGAGAAGTCCTTGGCGGGTCGAATCAAGGAAAACGCCAAGGCTTTTTACTCTTATGTGAGGAATAAAAGAATGACCAGGGTGAGGTTAGGGCCGGTCAAGGACAGTAGTGGGAACTTGTGTATGGAGTCAGTGGAGATAGGCGAGGTGATGAATGAATACTTTTCTTCAGTGTTCACCAAGGAGAGGGGCCATGTTTTTGAGGAAGAGAAGGGGTTACAGGCTAATAGGCTGGAGGAAATAGATGTTCGGAGGGAGGATGTACTGGCAGTTTTGAATAAACTGAAGGTCGATAAGTCCCCTGGGCCTGATGAAATATATCTTAGGATTCTTTGGGAGGCAAGGGATGAGATTGCAGAGCCTTTGGCTTTGATCTTTGGGTCCTCACTGTCCACGGGGATGGTGCCAGAGGACTGGAGAGTGGTGAATGTTGTTCCTCTGTTTAAGAAAGGGAATAGAAATGACCCTGGTAATTATAGACCGGTTAGTCTTACTTCGGTGGTTGGTAAATTGATGGAAAAGGTCCTTAGGGATGGGATTTACAACCATTTAGAAAGATGCGGATTAATCCAGGATAGTCAGCACGGATTCGAGAAGGGCAAGTCGTGCCTCACAAATTTGATAGAATTTTTTGAGGAGGTAACTAAGTGTGTTGATGAAGGTAGGGCAGTTGATGTCATATACATGGATTTTAGTAAGGCGTTTGATAAGGGGGACCTTATGATGAAAGTGAGGAGGTGTGGGATAGAGGGAAAGTTGGCCGATTGGATAGGTAACTGGCTATCTGATCGAAGACAGAGGGTGGTGGTGGATGGAAAATTTTCGGACGGGAGGCAGGTTGCTAGCGGAGTGCCACAGGGATCAGTGCTTGGTCCTCTGCTCTTTGTGATTTTTATTAATGACTTAGAGGAGGGGGCTGAAGGGTGGATCAGTAAATTTGTTGATGACACCAAGATTGGTGGAGTAGTGGATGAGGTGGAGGGCTGTTGTAGGCTGCAAAGAGACATAGATAGGATGCAAAGCTGGGCTGAAAAATGGCAAATGGAGTTTAACCCTGATAAATGTGAGGTGATTCATTTTGGTCGGTCTAATTTAAATGTGGATTACAGGGTCAAAGGTAGGGTTCTGAAGACTGTGGAGGAACAGAGAGATCTTGGGGTCCATATCCACAGATCTCTAAAGGTTGCCACTCAAGTGGATAGAGCTGTGAAGAAGGCCTATAGTGTGTTAGCTTTTATTAACAGGGGGTTGGAGTTTAAGAGCCATGTGGTTATGCTGCAACTGTACAGGACCTTGGTGGGACCACATTTGGAATATTGTGTGCAGTTCTGGTCACCTCACTATAAGAAGGATATGGAAGCATTGGAGAGAGTGCAGAGGAGATTTACCAGGATGCTGCCTGGTTTGGAGGATAGGTCTTATGAGGAAAGGTTGAGGGAGCTGGGGCTGTTCTCTCTGGAGCGGAGGAGGCTGAGGGGAGACTTAATAGAGGTTTATAAAATGATGAAGGGGATAGATCGAGTGAACGTTCAAAGACTATTTCCTCGGGTGGATGGAGCTATTACAAGGGGGCATAACTATAGGGTTCATGGTGGGAGATATAGGAAGGATATCAGAGGTAGGTTCTTTACGCAGAGAGTGGTTGGGATGTGGAATGGACTGCATGCAGTGATAGTGGAGTCAGACACTTTAGGAATATTTAAGCGGTTATTGGATAGGCACATGGAGCACACCTAGAGTTCTAAAGGAGATAGCTGAAGAAATAGTGGAGGCGTTAGTTATGATCTTTCAAAAGTCACTGGAGTCAGGGAAAGTCCCAGAGGATTGGAAAATCGCTGTTGTAACCCCACTGTTCAAGAAGGGAACAAGAAAAAAGATGGAAAATTATAGGCCAATTAGCCTAACCTCAGTTGTTGGCAAAATTCTAGAATCCATCGTTAAGGATGAGATTTCTAAATTCTTGGAAGTGCAGGGTCGGATTAAGACAAGTCAGCATGGATTTAGTAAGGGGAGGTCGTGCCTGACAAACCTGTTAGAGTTCTTTGAAGAGATAACAAATAGGTTAGACCAAGGAGAGCCAATGGATGTTATCTATCTTGACTTCCAAAAGGCCTTTGACAAGGTGCCTCACGGGAGACTGCTGAGTAAAATAAGGGCCCATGGTATTCGAGGCAAGGTACTAACATGGATTGACGATTGGCTGTCAGACAGAAGGCAGAGAGTTGGGATAAAAGGTTCTTTCTCAGAATGGCAACCGGTGACAAGTGGTGTCCCGCAGGGTTCAGTGTTGGGGCCACAGCTGTTCTCTTTATATATTAACGATCTAGATGACGGGACTGGGAGCATTCTGGCCAAGTTTGCCGATGATACAAAGATAGGTGGAGGGGCAGGTAGTATTGAGGAGGTGGGGAGGCTGCAGAAAGATTTAGACAGTTTAGGAGAGTGGTCCAAGAAGTGGCTGATGAAATTCAACGTGGGCAAGTGCGAGGTCGTACACTTTGGAAAAAAGAATAGAGGCATGGACTATTTTCTAAACGGTGACAAAATTCATAATGCTAAAGTGCAAAGGGACTTGGGAGTCCTAGTCCAGGATTCTCTAAAGGTAAACTTGCAGGTTGAGTCCGTAATTAAGAAAGCAAATGTAATGTTGTCATTTATCTCAAGAGGCTTGGAATACAAAAGCAGGGATGTACTTCTGAGGCTTTATAAAGCACTGGTTAGGCCCCATTTGGAGTACTGTGAGCAATTTTGGGCCCCACACCTCAGGAAGGACATACTGGCACTGGAGCGGGTCCAGCGGAGATTCACACGGATGATCCCAGGAATGGTAGGCCTGACATACGATGAACGTCTGAGGATCGTGGGATTATATTCATTGGAGTTTAGGAGGTTGAGGGGAGATCTGATAGAAACTTACAAGATAATGAACGGCTTAGATAGGATGGACGTAGGGAAGTTGTTTCCATTAACAGGGGAGACTAGGACGCGGGGGCACAGCCTTAGAATAAAAGGGAGTCACTTTAGAACAGAGATGAGGAGAAATTTCTTCAGCCAGAGAGTGGTGGGTCTGTGGAATTCATTGCCACAGAGGGCTGTGGAGGCCGAGACGTTGAGCGTCTTCAAGACAGAAATTGATAAATTCTTGATTTCTCGAGGAATTAAGGGCTATGGGGAGAGAGCGGGTAAATGGAGTTGAAATCAACCATGATTGAATGGTGGAGTGGACTCGATGGGCCGAATGGCCTTACTTCCGCTCCTATGTCTTATGGTCTTATAGGGAGTGGGATAGCTTGATCTTGGTTTCAGATAAAGCTCGGCACAACATCGTGGGCCGAAGGGCCTGTTCTGTGCTGTACTGTCCTATGTTCTATGTTCTATGTTAATAACATTAATAACAGGAAACCAAGAAGTAAACAATACAATTTTTTTCTGAAAGTCATTTTTAAGAATGATTTAGAATAATTGTGTGGATGAATGTACCACTCGCTACAATACCGAGATTTCAGAGCAAGGTTCCTGTTCTGTCTCAACGATGTGCTGAATTAGCTGATAACGAAGACATTCAGTCAGTATCCTCAGTTCAGGAGTGGGAAATAATAACATTCAGACACTCTCCTTTTTATCATTATCCAATAATCTGAAAGCACAGTGCGGAAATGTGCAGATAGGCTGCAATGCTAGCCATGGTTAATCTGTATCTGACAGACCGCTGATCGGTTTTGCTTCTATGTCAGATTAGCGAGATCATCGATTAGTATATCGATAGTGGACAGATAATCAGCTAGATATTAAAGAGTTTGTTGACTATTTTAGATGTTGTCACTCCTGCACTTAGGCTGATCTATCAGCTGTTGCTGTAGCCTCAACTGGGTGGCACAGTGGTCAGCACTACACCAGGGACCTGGGTTCAATTCTCACAGCGCCAGGTACCTGGGTTCAATTCCCGGCTTGGGTCAATGTCTGTGTGGAGTTTGCACATTCTCCTCGTGTCTGCGTGGGCTTCCTCTGGGTGCTCCGGTTTCTTCCCACAGTCGAAAGACATGTGGCTTAGGTGTATTGGCCATGCTAAATTCTCCCTCAGTGTACCAGAATAGACACCGGAGTGTGATGACTAGGGGATTTTCACAGTAACTTCATTGCAGTGTTAATGTAAGCCTATTTGTGACACTAATAAATAAACTTAAAACTTAAACCTTGTTTAGTAGCCTGTTGGATTTGGGATTTTGTGCCCATGTTCACCGTGAGCACAAAACAGTGCAAAATTTCATGAGACGCAGAAAACAAGAATCTTGCCGGCAAGATTTTGTTTCTGGATTCTCTCTGCCCTGTGCTGGTGATGTAGTGAGATTCCCACCAGGAGGGTCAAGAACTCCATTTCAATAATTTCCAATATAATTAGGGGGCTTCGCTGCCATTTCATCTCCTCACATTTGGAATCCCGCCCTTACTGACGTGACATGTGGAGGTTGGGGGTGGATCTCAAGATTTCCAGCTGCTGGTTTTTTCCAGCCCTGCTCCACCAGCGTGACGGTGTGGGCCATGCGTCCAGATTTTTCTGCAAAGTGCTGGATTATCTGGAGAGATAAGCCGGCTGTACATCCGGTGAGCCCCACACCGAGTTTCTCGCCTCAACCAGCACTTTGTGCGGGGAATGGAAAATTCCACCCTGACTGTGTGTTCAGTGTTCTCCGTGTTATTGGGGAACAGATGATGCTCTTTATGAGCTTCTGAAGAAATAAGCTCCCTGAAATAGCCAGTTGTTCCCCCATCAACTTCCGTGGTGTCTTCTACAATCTCAATCCAAAACATTTTGACAGTAATTATTGAGGGTGTTTTCAGCAGCTCTCGCACTCATTATCAATTAGCACGAAGCTCGAGCTTGTTGAAGAACTATCGTTACTAATGACTGAACTAAGTCATTGCAATGAGACAGTGTGCACAGAGAGTTTTTGGACTGTATGCTGAAACCAGTGCTGCTTTCTCTGAACTCACTCTCTGCATATTTCCATTATTTTTTCAAGACATGTTTTCCAAATCAGAAATTAATTATTTCGTACCAAGGCTGCAAGTTAACTTAATATTTTAATCTAACTGCCTGAGTCCATAGCTCAGAGAGAAAAGTGAACAATAATTCATGAATTATCCTTTTGTCTTTGGTTGGATTAAACTTTAAACATTAAATTGATGTTCCACAAAACTGAGAAACGTTCTATACTTTTATAGCCATCCTCAATGTTAAACTTTCCTACACCAGGTATAATAAAGATTTGAATGAGCATCAATATACTTTATTCAACATAGTAAATGAGACCTCTCTAGAGTTTTGCAGTTCTGCAACAAATTGGTTATGTCCTGTGGACGCTATAGAATTATTGCAAAATAATTGTTCTGACTGTGAAATATAATTTCAAATCCCATGCTTCCTGTAATTTAATAAGGTGAGAGTCCTGTTCAGTGTTAGGGGAGGTCGGGGAAGGAGAGGTGAGAAAGACGGCACATGAAGCCTACAGATTGGTTTAGTAACAGTGCACAGACATAAAACCATCCCAACCCCTGCACGTCTATTCAACTACAGCACAGATAGAGTGAATTAATAGAAACCATTTCTGTCTGGTGGCTGTTTGGGGTTCAAATAATTACTTTTAACAGTCTCTGCTCAGCGTGAGAAGTGGAAAAGTCACCTCATTACAGTAGTGAGAGATACTGCAATGGATTACTAACACATTATAACATGTTGTTAACATTGCAGAGACTGTAGAACAAGTCTCACTCCCTGCAGACAATAACCAAAACCATCTCATGTGCAACATGCAGTAGATTTGCTAACAAGGTGGAGAAAACAGCAACCCATCATTAGTCTGTCTGCCATCCATGCCCAGGATAATAACCCAGCTGCAGTTGAAGTGATTTCTCTATCTTGAATGTAGATTTACATCATTGCAAAGATTTTAAATTGTGTTGCATTCCATCTTTTAGATCATTTTTCTCATGCTCAACACAGACCCGAGCTCCCACAGACAAGCCTCTGCCTCCTTTACACTGAGTAGCATTGAAAGTATTCAGGGGTAGCCTGGCCTGGAGAACAATTACTTTCTGGACACAGAAGGATTTGAACTGAATTCTCCCATTGCTTCAGAAAGCAATAAATGTCATTTGTGTGCCAAATATTTTGATCAGAGACTAAGCTACCAAATTGAGTAATTTCAAGGCAAACAGGAGAGCAACTTGTGAAACCCCTCTGGTTCCAGGCTTTCTTGGGATGACTACAATTCCTACCCAGAGTGCAATGTCTTGCCTCAAGGTCTGTGCAGCTTGAAACTGTAACTAACTGGTGCCTGATCCTTACACTCATGAAATCTTTTAAAATACTTAACCTTCATGAAGAGATACTGAAATAAGAGGTACTTCAGTCCAACAAATGCTCATCACATGTTGATGGCCAACTGTGATCTCCAACAGGTGTTATCTATGCTTGCACCGGCATGTTCCCGTCTATTAGCCCCTGAGATACATATTGTTTCCAATTCTTTGCTATTTTCAGTAGCCTGGCTGGTAAAGCAATCACTAGCATTGAATGGGCTTCCTTCTGACCTTCCATCATGGAGGAGCAAAATGAATAGAAGTCAATTTGCACCTTCCTTCAAAAACCCAGGGTGAAATTGAAATAGGAGTAGACTGTTTCCCAAACCTGTCTCACCACTGAATACAATCATGGCTAATCTCTTGCCTCAACTACCCTTATCATCCACTTCCCATATCCCCCGACTCCCTGAGAAACCAAAAATCTGTCTGTCCCAGCCCTAAATATATTCAATGATGGAGCAGCAACGACCCACCAGGATAGAAAGTACCAAAGACTGGGTAAAGAAAATTCTCATCTCAGTCCTAAGTAATCATCTTATCCTCAGAATGTGCCTCCCACCCCATGTTCTAGATTCCACTGAATCAACTTTCAGCATCAACCCTGTCAAGTCCCTTCAGAATCTTGTCTTTCAATCAGATCGCCTGTCATTTTTCCAAATTCCAGAGAATAGATTCACTCAGTCTCTCATTGTCGGACACTCCGTTCATCCCAGCGACCAATTTCCTGAAACTTCACTCTTGCCCCAGTCCAGCCTAAAATACAAGAGAAACGTCGCATAACCCATTATTGCTAGTTAAAGTCAAGGCCATAATCTACATCGATTATAGATGTAAATATTAATCTAATTAATGCCCAATGTTCTCCATCATTTCCACTGTGAACATTGTCACCCACTTTTGAAATTCTGTTTTTGCTTATTTGTCAATGGATCTGACTATCAACCAATGCTCTTATAAATAGATTTTTGAACAATAAAGGAATTAAGGGTTATGGTGAGTGGGTGGGTAAGTGGAGCTGAGTCCACAAAAAGATCAGCCATGATCTTATTGAATGGCAGAGCAGGCTCGAGGGGCCAGATGGCCTACTCCTGCTCTGAGTTCTTATGTTCTTATGTTCAATGCACCTATTTCTCGCAATGTTTCATCCTGATACTTTTATTTTATTTTTCACACATGATAGTCAATGCCACTGACCTCAGGCAGCGGTGGGACCTAACCCAAACCACGATCCAAGGAAGACCAGGCCTTACAAAGAACAAAATAAGAACATAAGAATTAGAAGCAGGAGTAGGCCATCTGGTCCCACGAGCCTGCTCCGCCATTCAATAAGATCATGGCTGATCTTTTCGTGGACTCTGTTCCAATTACACCCCCCCCCCCCCCCACCCCCCTCGGCTCACCATAACCCTTAATTCCTTTACTGTTCAAAAATGTATCTATCCTTGCCTTAAAAACATTCAACAAGGTAGCCTCAACTGCTTCACTGGTCAGGGAATTCCACAGATTCACAACCCTTTGTGTAAAGAAGTTCCTCCTCAACTTAGTCCTAAATCTGCTCCCCATTATTTTGAGGTCACGCCCCTTAGTTCTAGTTTTACCTGCCAGTGGAAACAACTTCCCTGCTTCTATCTTATCTATTCCCTTCATAATCTTCTATGTTGCTATAAGATCTCCCCTCATTCTTCTGAATTCCAATGAGTTAGCCCCAGTCTACTCGGTCTCTCCTCATAAGCCAACCCACTCAACTCCAGAATCAACCTAGTGAATCTCCTCTGCAGCCCCTCCAGTGCCAGTATATCCTTTCTCAAGTAAGGAGACCAAAACTGTACACAGTGCTCCAGGTGTGGCCTCACCAGCACCTCATACAGCTGCAACATAACCTCGCTGTTTTTAAACTCTATCCCTCTAGCAATAAAGGACAAAATTCCATTTGCTTTCTTAATGACCTGCTGCACCTGCAAACCAACTGCTTGAGATTCCTGCACAAGGACACTCAGGTCCTTCTGTCACTCCCATTGCTTTTAATGTTATTGAAGATCACTGCGTGTATTACTGTTTTGCATGCTGCAATTTTTTACGTTTTAAATAATAATCTATTTTGCTGTTATTCCTACCAACATGAATGACCTCACATTTACCAACATTGTACTCCATCTGCCAGACCCTCGCCCACTCACTTAAACTATCTATATCCCTTTGCAGACTTTCAGCTTCCTCTGCACACTTTGCTCTGCCACTCATCTTCGTGTCATCTGCAAATTTTGACACACTACACTTGGTCCCCAATTCCAAATCACCTATGTAAATTGTAACAATTGCGGTCCCAACAATGATCCCTGAGGCACACCACTAGTCACTGATCGCCAACCAGAAAAACACCCATTTACCCCCACTCCTTGCTTTCTGTTAGTTAACCCATCCTCTATCCATGCTAATACATTACCCGTAACACCGTGCACCTTTATCTTATGTAGCAGTCTTTGGTGCGGCACCTTGTCAAATGCCTTCTGAAAGTCCAGATACACCACATTCACAGATTCCCCATTGTCCACTGCACATGTAATGTTCTCAAAGAATTCCACCAAATTAGTCAAACATGACCTGCCCTTCATGAGCCCATGCTACGTCTTACCAATGGGACAATTTATATCCAGATGTCTCGCTATTTCTTCCTTGATGATTACAGTCGATACCCAAAATGTGAATAAACATGTAAATGAATGAACCTATCACGTATGTGTATTGTCCTATGTTACTAACTTGGTGAGAGTTCATTTCCTTTCATGATTTCTGATCTTGTTGCTTTCATGAGTGCAATACAACAAAAAGCATTGGACAACAGTAATAAAAGAAATCTCGAGTTCTGCACATACTCCTTGTGTCACTCCCATTGCTTTTAATGTTACTGAAGATCACTGCGTGTATTACTGTTTTGCATTTCTCAACCGCCTCTGTAACTATGTTGATGGATAAAGCCCTGGGGTTTTATTCGTTCACAAGGCTGATTAAAGCTACTTCTACCAGCAAACAACAAGATCCCTCCCCTCTGTCAATAACACTGGTTTACCTGTTGATAAATTTATAACAAATTCCACCTCACTGTAATGGAAACTTCATCTGACTAATGTCTGACTGCAGCTTCGATTGTTCTGCCTGTCCTCTGAAGAATCGCTTTCCTTTGACAACCCCCTGACAGTGTGGATCTCTTAGCGTTTTTCACAACATGTTCAAAGTCAAAGAAATCTTAGACATCACAGTCGGAAAGATTTGTGAGTGAAATTTCTTCGGCATTCTTACAATTTATGGTGCAAGGATCAGAAATCATGTTGCTCATTATATTTGGATAAAAGTATAGCCATGGTTAAACTGCTTTCAGAATATAGATTCACTGGTTCCAAGGGGTGAGGCTCTCATTAAACACTATGAGTAATGGGTTCACACTGATTCACTGGTATCAGATGTCAATGCTTTCTATAGATATAATTCAGCACAACTATTGGAACTCATTAAAAAGCTTCGTGATAAAACTCCATTTTTCAGGGGTCCTCACTTCAATTATTTCTTTGACATAAATTAATTATTTATCAATCTCAGGTTCATTCACATCTGGACATCATGTGCTTAGGCGCATTTAACAGTTCCTGTATCACAAAATAAAGTAATGAAAGGGAAGGCGTCATCTTCATTGGTCAGGGCAATGAGACAGAGAAAGAAACATCTCAGATATTACAGAGGGTGGCATGGTGGCACGATGGTTTGCACTGCTGCCTCACAGCGTCAGGGACCTGGGTTCAATTCCGGCCTCGGGTCATTGTCTGTGTGGAATTTGCACATTCTCCCCGTGTCTGCGTGGGTTTACTCCGGGTGCTCCGGTTTCCTCCCACAGTCCAAAGATGTGCGGGTTAGGTTGGTTGGCCGTGGTAAATTGACTGTAGTGTCAGGGGATAAGCAGGGTAAATACGTGGGGTTACGGGAATAGGGCCTGGGTGGGATTATGGTCAGTGTAGACTTGATGGGCTGAATGGCTTCCTTCTACATTGTAGGGGTTCTAGAACATAGAACATAGAACAGTACAGCACAGAACAGGCCCTTCGGCCCACGATGTTGTGCCGACCTTCATCTGAAACCAAGATCAAGCTATCCCACTCCCTACCATCCTGGTGTGCTCCATGTGCCTATCCAATAACCGCTTAAATGTTCCTAAAGTGTCTGACTCCACTATCACTGCAGGCAGTCCATTCCACACCCCAACCACTCTCTGCATAAAGAACCTACCTCTGATATCCTTCCTATATCTCCCACCATGAACCCTATAGTTATGCCCCCTTGTAATAGCTCCATCCACCCGAGGAAATAGTCTTTGAACGTTCACTCGATCTATCCCCTTCATCATTTTATAAACCTCCATTAAGTCTCCCCTCAATCTCCTCCGCTCCAGAGAGAACAGCCCCAGCTCCCTCAACCTTTCCTCATAAGACCGACACTCCAAACCAGGCAGCATCCTGGTAAATCTCCTCTGCACTCTTTCCAGCGCTTCCACATCCTTCTTATAGTGAGGTGACCAGAACTGCACGCAATATTCCAAATGCGGTCTCACCAAGGTCCTGTACAGTTGCAGCATAACCCCACGGCTCTTAAACTCCAACCCCCTGTTAATAAAAGCTAACACACTATATGCCTTCTTCACAGCTCTATCCACTTGAGTGGCAACCTTTAGAGATCTGTGGATATGGACCCCAAGATCTCTCTGTTCCTCCACAGTCTTCAGAACCCTACCTTTGACCCTGTAATCCACATTTAAATTATGAGATTCTTCTATGAGATAGTTATCACTGGAGCTCTTATGACTTATACGTTATGGGGAGCAATGGTTCAACATTCCGATAACCTACTGGTTCGGGTGCAATGGCCATGCTAAATTCTCCCTCAGTGTACCCGAACAGGCGCCGGAGTGCGGTGACTAGGGGATTTTCACACTAACTTCATTGCAGTGTTAATATAAGCTTACTGGTGACACTAATAAATGAACTTTAAAACTTTAACATTCATGTCATGCCTGCTGCCAGTACACAGGCTTGCCTTGGGAAGCTAGTGATTCCACCAGCAGACTAAATTCCAAAAGAAAAAGTCATGAGAAGAATCCACACAAGGAATTCTAGTCAAAGACCCCAAGCCTAAAGGAACAACAAAAACCACACCAGGACTATACTGCAGTCGGGCCTGGTCTCTGAATCTTCCAACTAAATGTATTAATATATCACAACTTGATATACTAACAGTCTGAGATTAAGTCAGTCTGTTCAGAACCTTGATGTCACATTTGATCCCAAGTTGAGTTCCCGACCTCATTTGCTTCGTGTTACAGGACAGTGTCTGACATCTGGCTGTCAAAAAACTGGAGATGTACAAAACCTACATTGTTAGAATGTGCAGTGCATCAATTTTAATTTAAAAAATTAAAGACTCACCTGAACAACTTGGCTCGGCGCTGCATTGATGCTGTGTGCCAGTCTATTCCTGCATTCCGAGTGACCATGGGCCCCACCCAACTCAGCCTGACCCAAACCACCCATCGGCCAAACCATCAAAACTGAAATCTGGCAAGAGCCACAATCTGGCATAGGCTCAGTCATCATAGAATCCCTACAGTGCAAAAGCAGGCCATTCGGCCCATCGAATCTGCACCAACCACGATCCCACCCAGGCCCGATCCCCATAACCCCATGCATTTACCCTAGCCATTCCCCCTGACACTAAGGAGCAATTTAGCATGGCCAATTGACCTAACCCGCACACTTTTGGACTGTGGGAGGAAACCGGAGCACCCGGAGGAAACCCACGCAGCCACGGGGAGAACGTGCAAACTCCATACAGACAGTGACACAAACCGGGAATCGAACTTGGGTCTCTGGTGCTGTGAGGCAGCAGTGATAACCACTGTGCCACCGTGCCACTCCAAGTCCTGAGGTTGCTAGTTTTGAGACATGGCACCTTTACTCAGACTGCCTATATCCACCTCCATAACATGACCTGACTTCACTCCTACCTCAGCTCATCTACTGCTGAAACACTCACTCATGCCGTCATTGCCTCTATACTCAACTATTCCAACACATCCTGGCTGGTTTCCCACATTCTACCAGCTGTAAACCTGGGAACATCCAAACCTCTGTTGCCCATGTGTTGACTCACATCAAGTCCTGTTCCCCGACCATCCCTACATTTGGCTCCCAGTTAAGCAGCATTGCGATTTTAACATTTTAATCCTTGTTCTCAAATTGCTCTGTGGCCTCACCCTATCTCTGCAATCTCCCGAAGCCCCAGAAATCTCTGAGATACCTACACTCCTTGAATTCTGGTCTCTTGTGCAGCCCTAATTTTAATCACTCCATCACTGGTGTCTTCAGCTGCCTCTGTCCTGAGCTCTTGAATTCCCTCCTGAAAACCTCTCCACCTCGCTACCTCGTTCTCCTCCTAAAAACCTAACACCTCGCTACCTCCCTCACCTCCTAAAAACCCCTCCACCTCGCTACCTCCCTCCCCTCCTGAAAACCTAACACCTCGCTACCTCCCTCACCTCCTAAAAACCTCTCCACCTCGCTACCTCGTTCTCCTCCTGAAAACCTCTTTGACCAAAATTTTGGTTACCTGACCTAATATCTCCTCATGTGGCTCAATGTCATCCTTCGATCTCTCAAGCTCCTTTGGGTGTTTCAGGACACTAATGATGTTCTACAAATATAGCTTATTGCATCACATGTAACAGAAGTGTCATGGGGTTAATGTTTTGTAAAATTATTGAGCAAAGTCTATCCCTTTAAATATGTGAGATTTAAAAAAATCGATGGGATGTGGGCATGGCTGTTTGGGCGAGCATTTACTGCCCATCCCTAAAATCCTTCCCCCAAGCACATTAATGAACCAGATTTTTACAACAATCAACAAGGCTTTCATGGTTATCATTACACGTTTAATTCCTGATTTTTATTGAATTCAAATTTCACCATCTGCTGTGCTGGGATTTGAATCTAGAGCATTGTCCATGGATTACTGGTCCAATGACAATACCATTACAACACTGCCTTTGATCAATTGTGATTGCTCAACTGGAGATAGAGTGCTATTTGGATGGATTAGAAGGATTAGATTCAGTAATCTCACCCAGTGGGCTGTTTAGGTACTGCCCAAAATCACCGGCAGACAAGGGAACCAACCAATATCCTGGTCCAAACATTGGTGCCATGTTGACCTCACTGAGCAAATCGATGCCAGTTCGCTTGCTTAATTTATTGACAACTCGCCATGGACATGTCAGTAGGTCAGGGCTGCATTGATGGGCAACATCAGTCAATAACTCATTGCCACTGTACCTGCCCTTATTCACTGGGCAAGGGGCTTGGTGCATGGACCAGGGATATAGAGGGAATTGGGCAAAGGGGAATTAGCATCAGTGTGTGGAGGCTAGAAGTGTTCAATTGGCCAAAGATCTCATTGGTTCAGTATCTAAGATGCTCCAGCAACACAAACGTGGGTTTTGTGTCTCGACGCCCAGTTTTAGAGATATTAAAACACGTCAAATGATGATTGGGAATGCATTCAATGACGGTTCAAAGGAATGTGACTCTTCAGAAATGTAATCAAAGATGCAGATGTGTGAGTTTCAAACCCATCGGAGTAAAGTTTTAAATTTGACATTCAAAATTTCCAACTTCCATTATGAAATATATCGTAACAATTTTTACTGGGTATAAAAACCTTACATTACAAACCTTATAAAAACCGCTTTGCTCAAATCTTAAAATGTTAATGATAGATGCTGGTTGTTTTCCCCAGATGATAATTACAAAGATATTAATTCTGACAAATAATTGGAACTTCTTTCCTTACACAAACAAAGAGTCAGAATGAAAGTGTAAATAACACTTGGCTGCTGTGTTCCAGCCCGAGGAATTCTCACTTCATTAGGTTTGGGAACAAAGGGGCAATGTTGTTTTTTACCTGTTAACACTGAGGCAAAAGGTTGCTGAGGGTCAAAGGGACATTTCAATCTTCCAGACTCAAGACTGTGAGGGTCCAGTCGAAATACAGGCTCCTGATAAAAAATAAAGATTACCGCTCAGAAATATGTTTTGAATGAATGAATTTCTTTGTATTAAGTGTGTATCATCTATGTAAAATATCAACAAAGTGTTGTGAAAATCCCTTTGAAGGTAGATGATGGATGATATTCATTCCATTTACTGCTTTCCCTGCCATGCACCACTTATAACAGTAGCTAAAATTACATTACCTCTGCCCGGGGTCCCAGCTCAATAAAGACACACATCGGATGGAAGGCTCCAGTGCCACAGACGTACGCATGGGTCTTGTTATAATTATGAAGGACCCTGATGAAATTTGCACACTCTCTCTGTTCAGGAAACAGAAAGAACCATTAGCAAAGGCATGAAAGGAATAGATTCACAGTGTTGGGTTCTGACTTTATTGATCATTGCTCCTCTGTGTATTGTCCCTACAGAGCTCTGCAGTAAATTGTTTGCTGTGTTTTGTAACCCTCGCTGCAAACTTCTGGGCAGATTTGTTTGCATCAGTCACAATATCCTTTAAAAAATTAAAACAATTAAACACTGTGACATCCCATGGAAAATTACAAAAGAAAACATATACAACAGCAGAAATATAAACCCGTGGCTGTTCGAGTTACTTATTATCGTAGAGATTCTCAAATTACCCTGTTTGTTGGGGTTGGGGGGGGGGGGGGGGTGGTAGGGAGGTGTGATGAGGCAGTCAGGGAAATGAGGACACATGGGCCATTTTATCTTAGCCTCAAGATTAGCAGTGCAAAGCACTAGAACGTTACTGAGCTTTGTGTTTGCACCATGCCAGCATCCTTCAGTCCCCACACACTCTGATTTCTGCATGAGGCCTGGTGTTCGATAATTGTGAAGGAATGGAACATGCTTTGAAGCGTAAAATTGAAAATGTTAATGCTGGGGGTGAAACGAGCTGAGTCATCGTGTTGTAATAGAAACAGTAAGTGATGGGATAATTCAACAGGTCTGGCAGCATCTGCACAGACAGCCCAGTCCAATATGACTCTTCTTCAGTTCTGAGCCACAGTGCTGCTTGGATCTGGGATTCGCATTTTCTGGCTTTTGATGAAAGTCCTTTAGCATGACACGCTTTCTTAGAATTTTCTTAGAAAAAAGGTCAATCAGTCTATCCTACAATTCAGGTTCGAGGAGCAATCCAAACACGTTCCCCAAGACCATCTTAAGCAATAACAAAAAATTATGAGATTTCATAATTGAGAACTGCACTATGTGATGGCACATGTACTTTGGGGAAAAATAAAAACTGTATTTTATGTTCCAAAATGGTCCCTTTCAGAACTAGTTTCCTCTGCAAAGTAATTCCTTGCAAAAACCAGTTTGTTTCCAGTAACTGATCATGTGACCAAATTGCCATGGAGTTAAATAATTGTAAAGCAAAGGATCAACAATAAATTCATTACAGCGGGGTGTGGAGGGTTGGGGGAAATAGATTAATTTGTGTTGTTCTGTTTTTAATCGGTTTAGCTGAGGACATAGACTGCATAGACTGGGTGAGCCATAAAGAGAGACTTACTCCAGGTATTATTTTAAACAAGAAATTATCACAATCAACTCTCAAAGAAAAGCATATTACCATAACACTGGTAAGACTGCTACACTTTCGGAAATATTTGCAACAAATATTGTAATGGTATAGGTGTTGAAAATTTGTCAGACTCTTTGGTCTGTATTCATTATTTCTTCATGCTTGATAAGATTGTTGTGCTCACTGTAACTTGCTTCTACTTTCATATTAAATAATGCCTCAAAGTCGATATCAAAAGCATTTACATTCAGTACTGGATTTTAACTTTCAGATCTTAGCAAAATACAATCAGGATGGGACCACCTTACATTCAGGATTGTTAACAATATATTTTACCCATTCACAGTAATCAATTAGCTTTTTTTATCTTAAATTTCATAGTTTCAATTTTCTTGGTAGGTAGTGAAAACAATCGATTCAGAGAATAATTATTTATTGCCAAATTCAACAACAAAGAGTTCTGCACAAAGTAATTATTGTGCAGGTTGAGTTTGGATGGAGTTTTATGTCATGAATTTATTTTTTAATAGTATTGTACTCAATTGTTAACAGAATACAAACAGAAGTTTATTTATTAAGAGCTCCTAAAATTCCAAGCTGAAATAGCATAATGTAGCAAAGTCATTGATTTGATGTTCACCTCAGGGTGAGGGAGAATATATCTATGGAACATTCGGTTTAATACGCTTAAATAAAATGAATTACTGCCATTATTATAAATGTGATGACAGAACAGTCCTTGAGGCCAGAATGATGAAATCTACTAACTAGGGCCCCCATGCAAATTATTCTACAATGAAACCTCAACCCCCATTTCAGAAGCCTGCCCTCTGGGCTTGTGTCAACAGGGGGCTTGGCTGAAACTGCCAAAAAACGTGTTTCATTAATGTGACCCCCTAGCACCTAGCAGCAAGAGGTTACATTCACCATATAGTGTGTCACAAAGTCAACCTTTCTGAATGGGATTTTGTAGCTATGTAATTTGATGTGGGGTCCTGGGAAACCTTTGACACAACTTCTTTTTGCCAAAGCTAATGTTCATTTTCATTTTAAACAAGTTACAATGGTTCTTTTTATCCCAGACACATTCCTTCCAATAGAAGTCCCCTTTAGCAGATCTTACACGAGAAAAAAGTCACTACTAAAGTGTAAGCACACAACATTTAGCATCTAACTGGGCCACACCACCCAGATCATTCAATAATTACATTACACATGTTACCATGTTGCTGTTCAATAGAAAGTCATTAGTATTGGAACAGGCGTAAGCCATTCAGCCCCTCTGGCTTATTCCACCTAAAAAGAAATGGCTGATCTGCATCCTGCCTTTACTTATTCCCTTGGTTCCATATACCTTAATATCCTGAGCTAGCAACAACTCTACTAATCGCAGGTTTAAAATTATGAACTGATCGCCACCATTTACTGCTTTCTGTTGGAAAGAGTTCCATATAACTATCACCCTTCGCTTGGAGTGTTTCCTAACTTCTCTCCTGAAAGTCTGGTGCTGAGTTGAAGGGTATATCCATAATTCGAGACTCTTCCATCAGTGGGAAATGTTTATCTATGTTAACCCTATTAAATCTTTAAAACCTCAATCAACTCACCCTCTGACCCTTATTGCACACATGTTTTTTATGTAATCACTCCTCATAATTTAAACCTTGGAACAACTGGTAACATTTTTGCAAGTAGCATAGTAATTCTGTCATTAGCCTTGCAATCCAGGGGCCTGGATTAATGAACTGGTAACGTGAGTTCAAATCCTATCATGGCAGATGGGGAATTTAAACTCAGCTACCAAATAAATTGGGAATGAAAGCTAATATTGAGAATGGTAACCATGGAACTACTGGATTGTTGGAAAATCATGGAAAATCTGGTTCACTGATGTCTCTGAGAAAAGGAAACTTTCCAACCTCTTCTTGTCTGGGCCTCTATATGACTTCAGATCCCAGTAATGTAGTTGACTTTTATCTGCCCTCTGAAGTGGCTCAGCAAACCA
Organism: Mustelus asterias; assembly: GCF_964213995.1. Taxonomy (NCBI): domain Eukaryota; kingdom Metazoa; phylum Chordata; class Chondrichthyes; order Carcharhiniformes; family Triakidae; genus Mustelus; species Mustelus asterias. The sequence goes on along the minus strand of NC_135819.1, from coordinate 83,140,557 downwards.
TCTGATTGTACTAAAGGAGGCATTATAGCAGTTTCCAGTCAGCAATATATATTACCCTCACCACACTCCATGAATAATTGAAATAATGAATGTGCGATGCACACCTTCCAAGGCCAATATTTTCTTTCCAAGGTGTGGCGTGAGAACTGTACACAGTATTCCACTTGTGGTCCAACCAGGATTTTGTATAGCTGTAGAAAACTTACTTTCCCTTAATATTATAGCCCTCTCTTTATAAAGGCTAAAATTCCAGAAGTCTTTTTGGTTATGTTTTGAACCTGAACACAGCATTTTAGTGATCTTTATTCTTTCATGGGATGTGGGTGCCACATTTGATGTGAGGCCAGCATTTGCTGTCCATCACTAATAGTCCTTGAACTGAGTGGTTTGCTCAGTTATTTCAGAAAAGGAATCAATCACATTGTTGTGGGTCCGGTCACGTGCAGGTCAGACCAAGTAAGGCTGGCAGATTTCCTTCGCTAAATGGCATTAGTGAATCAGATGAGTCTTTACAACAATTGATAATTGTTATCATGGTTACCATTACAAGATTAACTTTATATTCCAGCGATATTACTTGAACTTCAATTCTACCAGCCAACCTGGTAACATTTGAGCATTAGCCTCAGATCTGGATAACTAGTCGAGTGAACATTATCACCTCTGGGGATATGTGCCGGAATTCTACCGCCCCGCTTGCCACGAAACCGGAGCAGGCGAGGGGCGGACAACGGAGATATCCGTTGACCTCAGGCTGGAATTTCCGGTCTCACTCGAGCAAGGCCGTAAAATCCCACCCACAGGGCCCTATTCTACCATTGCGTCGCGCCCATTTTCGGGCGTGAAAACGTGGTAAAGTCGGGTGAGAGGCCATTAACACGATCCGCGCCTGTGTCCGCGCAGATCACCACTTTACAAAACCCGGGAATGGCCGCGATCTGCTTCGCGCCCGAAACTGGCGCAACGGCAAGGTAAATGTATTTGCATATATTTCATTTGAATTAATGAACTGCCCGTCCAACTTTATCAGCATCTCCCCCTTTACCATCACGTTCGCCAATCCGGAACCACGCCAAAATGGACCTGCTAAATAAAAGTCTGAATCGGGTGCTCCAGCTGCTGAAGGGCGAGTTCAGTGCATCCAATGGCTCTCTGACTCAGATCAGTGGTGGGGGGGTGGGGGGGAGGGAGGTGGGTCAGATCACTCTCTGGTTGGAGGGGGGAAGAGGACGAGGTGGGTCAGATGTATCTCTGGAGGGGAGGGGGGAGCGCGGAGGTTCGATCGTTGTCTGGTGGGAGGGGGGGGGGTGGCGAGGAGGGTGGATTGTTGTCTGGTGGTGGGGGGGTGGCGGGGAGGGTGGATCGTTGTGTGGTGTGGGGGGGAGGGCTGATCGTTGACTGGTGGGGAGGGAGGAGGAGGCGGGTCAGATGTTCCTCTGGGAGATGGGAGGGAGTGACACCAGATCATTCTCTGAGGGGGGAGGGGGAGTGAGGCCAGACCATTCTCTGGGGGGGGCGGGAGGGGAGTGAGGCCAGATCATTCTGTGGGAGGGGGGGGGGAGGCGGGTAAGATGTATCTCTGGTGGGGGGATGCGGGATGCCCGATTGCTCACTGGTGCGGGGGGGGTGAGCAGATGGATCTCCGGTGGGGGGGGGGGGGGGCAGGGGGGTCCGCTGCCACTCTGCGGGAGATTGGTGGGGGGGGGGGAAGAGGGCAGGGTGTCGTGATCGGTCTGGGTAGCGGGAGGGGTGGGTGGATAAGGGGGACAGTGATGTCTGTGGGGGCCATTGCTCTCGCTTTTCGCTCCTGGGCCACTTTCTCCACTTTCTGCGGCCTGGGAGCGATCTGACACGCTTTTTGAAATTTTTTTCTAGCTGTGAATGCGTAGTTCAGAGCTCTGATTTTTTCGGCCGTGCTAAGCCCCGCCCACAGCGCGAATGGGACCCACAATTTTTTTTTCAGGCTGAGTGCGTATGGGGGTGCCTGAAAGCAGATTTCCAAGTCGGATCTGAATTGCACCGAGATTCAGCACTTAGAATGAAAATGGTAAAATAGGGCCCATAGTGTTTAAATCTCTTTGAAGCACCACTGTTCCTAACTTTTCACCCATTAGAAATAATGCGATCTATCATTTTTCTATTTGAATAGATGATCTTATGTTTACCTGCATTGAATTCCCTCTGCCATAGTTCTGTCCAATTACTTAATCTATCACTGTCTCTTTGTAACTTTATGGTCCCAATATTTACTACAATAGTTACTCTGCCACCAATCTTTGTGTCATAAGAACTAGGAGCTGGAGTAGGCCATCTGGTCCCTCGAGCCTGCTCCGCCATTCAATAAGATCATGGCTGATCTTTTCGTGGACTCAGCTCCACATACCCACCCTCTCACCATAACCCTTAATTCCTTTACTGTTCAAAAATGTATCTATCCTTGCCTTAAAAGCATTCAATGAGGTAGCCTCAACTGCTAACACCAGCAGCAACTGTGTCACCAGCTAACATTGTACAGAAAGCCGTCTATTGCGTTAACTAAGTCATGAATAAATACAGTGAATTGTTGAGGCCCCAGTGATAATCGTTGTGGGACACTTCATTATAATTCAGTACATATCTACTATTCTTACTTTCAGTCTGCTATCAATTTCTTAGCCAGCTCAATAATTGTCCTCAATTCCATGAGCTTTAATGTTAAATAAATTTATGTGGAGCCTTAGTGAATATTTTCAATAAGGGTCCACATAAACTGTATTTCCATAGATGTTCCCCATTCATTACTTTAGTGACTTTCTCAACAATCCACTGTGTTTATTGGATATGATCTACACTTTACACGTTCATGCTGGCTCCCTCTAATCAGCTCAAATTTCTTTATGTGCATAATTATGTTGTCCTTAATTATAGATTCCAATAACTTTCGCAAAACAGTTATTTGATTGATTATATCAGAGTAATTTACCAGGAAATAATATCTCAGGCTGTGTTGGAGTTGAGACAGGTCTATAATTGGTCGGGATATTGAAATGTTACACTTGGAAAAAATTCAACAGTATTCCAGAAATCGTACAACTCCAGAACAAACATTCAAAACACATCTCCTCACTCTAGTCCATGTCAATCGAAGTCTATTCCTATGGTCTGCCCAGAAATACAAGAGCACAAAAGAAATATATTCTGACAATGTCTTTTTTCTGAAAAGTTAAACAACTTTCCTGTTCTCAGACACTGACTGACCTCCTTCTTACTTCTACCATTTTCATTTGTTATCTTGGAGTTCCAACATTCACGATGTTATCTTTCGCATCACAAATATCTTCGTGGTAAAGGTCGTGAATGTAGCCCAATCCATCAATCAAACCAGCCTCCCATCCATTGACTCTGTCTACACTTCCCGCTGCCTCGGCAAAGCAGCCAGCATAATTAAGGACCCCACTTACCCCGGACATTCTCTCTTCCACCTTCTTCTGTCGGGAAAAAGATACAAAAGTCTGAGGTCACGTACCAACCGACTCAAGAACAGCTTCTTCCCTGCTGCTGTCAGACTTTTGAATGGACCTACCTTGCATTAAGTTGATCTTTCTCTCCAGCGATGACTGTAACACTATATTCTGCACTCTCTCATTTCTTTCTCTATGAACGGTATGTTTTGTCTGTATAGCGCGCAAGAAACAATACTTTTCACTGTATGTTAATATATGTGACAATAATAAATCAAAAATCTTCAGTCACTGCTGCACTTCGCCAACTTCATACCTTGTTGACCATCATAAGTATACATGCCTCCTCTCTCAATGAGAAATGATCCACACATCCTGGGATCTGCATAGAGTAATACACCCCCTGCAATCCAAGCCCCATAATATACTGAGTACCCACAACTTAAATATGGAATATCCCATCAATCTGTCTGATTATGTCAATGGCTATTTAAATGTCAATTACCCAATCGAAAAATTCATACCAGAGGTATAACAGTGCATAGCAATCTTTCTTCCAATGAAAAGTTACCATAATAAAATAACTGATACTTACAAATGGATGTTTCCCTGCTAATTTGCACATCTCAACTCTTTCTTTGGTTCCTGGCCAGTGAATCTGTAAAATAAAATAATATTTTTCAGTTCTATACACTAGACACAATTATTATGTTGCTGTTTTTCTCAAGAAAAGCAATCCTGAACTACAGAGTTGAGTTAATTTGTGGAGACATACAACCAGGGAGCTGCAAGTTTGATCTTCAGTGACTTGATCTCAACCAAAATTGAAGTGAGAGCACGAAGATTTAAGTAATCATCACCCCCACTCCACTCATTCTAATGAAGGATAAGTAACAATCAACGATAATTAACCCCTGCGAATCGCATCCAAGAGCATACGAACTTAAATAAATTCTTGTCTCGGAGTCAAATAGCTGTGGATTCAACTCTCATTCCAGAGACTTGAGCACAAAAAAATAAGGCCGACACTCCAGTGCAGTACTGAGTGTTGAACTGACAGAGGTGAAGTTAAACCAAGGTCCCAACTGTCCTCTTGAGTGGATATAAAATATATCAGAGCACAGATTTGTACAAATGAACATAGGAATTAGGAGCAGAAGTCGGCAAATTCAGCCCTTTGAGCTGCTCCACCATTCAATCAGATCATGGCTGATCTCTCCCTGGTCTCACATCCACCTCCCCACCTGTTCCCCATATCCCCTTATTTGCTTTTTTTATTAGAAATAGATCTATCCCCTTCTTGAAACCATTCAATGATTCAGACTCCACCACGCTACGGGGCACGAGTTCCACAAATTCACCACCCTCTGCGAGAAGTTCCTCCTCATCTCAGTTTTAAATCTACCGCCTCACAGCCTATACCCGTGACCTCTTGTTCTAGATTGTCCCATAAGAGGAAACATTTGGTCTACATTTACTCTATCAGCCCCTTTTAAAATTTTATATCCCTCGATCAGGTCCCCTCTCATCTTTCTAAACTCCAAGTATAAACCCAAACTGTTCAATCTCTCCTCATACGTCAACCTCTTCATCCCCGGAATCAATCTGGTGAACCTCCTCTGAACTGCCTCCAATGCCACCACATCCTTCCTCAAATAAGGAGACCACAACTGGACACAATACTCCAGTTGTGGCCTCACCAACACCCTATATAACTGCAACAACACTTCTCTAGTTTTATACTCCAGTTCCTTTTGCAATAAATGCCAACATTCCATTTGACTTTTTTATTACATGCGACACCTGCATAGCGACTGCCCGCGATGAAGAGAACTGATCCATGGTGTTTTGATCAATATTTTCCAACTCAATCATCATCAGGAAAATAGATATCTGGTTGCCATCACAATTTTCTGTTGGACCTTGCTGGATGCAAATTGGTCGCCACATTTTCAAAATTACAACAATAACTAAATAAAGTGCTTTGAGACATCCAGTAGTTACGAAAGGTCCTGTATCAATGAAAGTCAGGTTTAGGGCAATAGCCCACTGATAGAAATTTCATAGAATCCTACAATGTAGAAGGAGGCCATTCGGCCCATTGGGTCTGCACCAACCACAATCCTACCAAGGCCCTATTCCCGTAACCCCACACATTTACCCTGCTAATCCCCTGACACTAGGGTCAATTTAGCATGGCCAATCAATCTAACCCTCATATCTTTGGATTGTGGGAGGAAACCAGAGCACCCAGAGGAAACCCACGCAGACACGGGGAGAATGTGTAAACTCCACACAGGCAGTGACCCGAGGCCGGAATTGAACCCGGGTCGCTGGCACTGTGAGGCAGCAGTGCTGACCACTGTGTCACCGTGCCAATTAATTTCTGGGTTTACATATGAGGACGGATCAATTAGGTGAGTTCCTGGAGGGTCACTAAAGCAATTCTTTCAGGCAATCAAAGGGATTTGAAAATATAATCCTGACTAATACTTAGATTCACTCATGTGAATGCAAAATCAACCTAGTGAATCTCCTCTGCAACCCCTCCAGTGCCAGTATATCCTTTCACAAATAAAAAGACCAAAACTGTTCTCAGTATTCCAGGTGTGGCCTCACCAGCACCTTATACAGCTGCAACATAACCTCGCTGTTTTCAAACTCCATCCCTCTAGCAATGAAGGACAAAATTTAATTTGCCTTCTTAATTACCTGCTGCACCTGCAAACCAACTCCTTGAGATTCCTGCACAAGGACACCCAGGTCCCTCTGCACAGCAGCATGCTGCAATTTTTTACTATTTAAATAATAGTCCATTTTGCTGTTATTCCTACCAAAATGGATGACCTCACATTTACCAACATTGTACTCCATCTGCCAGACCCTTGCCCACTGACTTAGACTGTCTATATCTCTTTGCAGACTTTCAGCTTCCCCTGCACACTTTGCTCTGCCACTCATCTTAGTATCATCTGCAAACTTTGACACACTACACTTGGTCCCCAACTCCAAATCATCTATGTAAGTTGGAAACAATTGCAGTCCCAATACTGATCCCTGAGGCACACCACTAGTCACTGATCGCCAACCAGAAAAACACCCATTTACCCCCACTCTTTCTGTTAGTTAACCAATCCTCTATCCATGATTTGGAAGAAGGAACTGAAGGCACTGTTGCTACGTTTGCAGATGATATAAAGATATGTAGAGGAACAGGTAGTATTGAGGAAGCAGGGGGGCTGCAAGAGGGCTTGGACAGGTTAGGAGAGTGGGCAAAGAAGTGGCAGATGGAATACAATGTGGAGAAGTTATGCACTTTGGAAGGAGGAATAGAGGCATTTTCTAAATGGGGAAATGCTTTGGAAATCAGAAACACAAAGGGACTTGGGAGTCCTTGTTCAAGATTCTCTTAAGGTTGCAGGTTCAGTCGGCAGTTAGGAAGGCAAATGCAATGTTAGCATTCATATCGAGAGGGCTAGGATACAAGAGCAGGGATGTACTTCCAAGGCTGTATAAGGCTCTGATCAGACCCCATTTGAAGTATTGTGAGCAGTTTTGGGCCCCGTATCTAAGGGAGAATGTACTGGCCTTGTAAAGGGTGCAGAGGTGGTTCACAAGAATGATCCCTGGATTGAAAAGCTGTCGTATGAGGAACGGTTGAGGACTCTGGGTCTGTACTCGTTGGAGTTTAGAAGGATGAGGGGGGATCTTATTGAAATTTACAGGATACTGCGAGGCCTGGATAGAGTGGACGTGGAGAGGATGTTTCCACCAGTAGGAAAAACTGGAACCAGAGGGCACAACCTCAGGCTAAAGGGACGATCCTTTAAAACAGAGATGAGAAGGAATTTCTTCAGCCAGAGAGTGGTGAATCTGTAGAACTCTTTGCCACAGAAGGCTGCAGAGGCCATGTCATTGAGTGTCTTTAAGACAGAGATAGATAGGTTTTTGGTTAGTGAGGGGATCAGGGTTTATGGGGAAAAGGCAGGAGAATGGCGATGAGGAAAATATCAGCCATGATTGAGTGGTGGAACAGGCTCAATGGGCCGAGTGGCCTAATTCTGCTACTATGTCTTATGGAGTAAGAGCAAAGCTCGGGGTAAATAAATTATCTGCTGCTTTGGTTCAGGGAAAGAGACTTATTCCCTGGTTTAAATTCACAAAGAGCTCTAACAAACTTAAAGTTACAGTAAGAAGTCTCACAACACCAGGTTAAAGTCCAACAGGTTTATTTGGAATCACAAACTTTCGGAGCGCTGTTCCTTCATCAGTGGAAACATCCTCTCCAAGTCTACTCCATCCAGGCCTCACAGTATCCTCTAAATTTCAATAAGATCCCCCCTCATCCTTCTAAACTCCAATGAGTACAGACCCAGAGTCCTCAATCTTTCCTCATAGATATGGGGTCCACCCCAGTCCAACGCTGGCACCTCCACCTCAAATTTAAATGAGCAAACTCTGAAATCTTGTACAAAATAAGATATCCAAATGTTGTCATTTCAAACCCAACTCCAAACAAAATCAGCAAAAAGCTACAGTATAAAATTATCCGGCAAGCTCATCATGCTCCATTTGTACACACTTTTCATAATAAGACAGAGGGTCCAAAACTGCAAATGATTACCTCCATTGCTTATAGTGTCTCATTGTAATATTTTTTTCCCTGTTGGCAAAACAGTTTTCCTTAGAAAACATTTGGGTTTGAGCCAAAGGAGAATTAATTTGGGGCGCGGGATCTCGCTGGCTTTCAATGCTTTCCATTTAAAGATTTCCTCCTCCAATGCATGTTGTGGTTTCTCATTTTTATAACTTCCTGATTTAAGTGTTAAGGACAATGAAATACTGTGCTATTAGATGCTGATGATGATTGCCTTTGGTACACAGGAGCTGGCATATTGTTGCAAGCTGAATTCACAGGATACTGCACTGAGGAGGCTTGAAAGAAAATAAAAGATTTTATTGTGACAGTGAAAGCATAAAACATTCCTTTTTGTCAAGTGACAGTATTGACCATTTAAAATAGAAATATGCTAGTGGTTTGCACTTTCCAATAAATGTTGCAATTATGCTTTTTTTCTTAAGACCAGTTTTCTTTATGCTGTAGAGGTCATACGAAGTTCGCTTCCAAACATTGCTAAATATCTGGATTGCAAAAGTTGTTTCTGATTACACTTTTTCCCCCCATTTTTTCCAGTCTGACTTGCTCTCAGTGCAGTGGTAACACCTGACGCTGTACTTTTAAATTATCAAAGCATTAATACGTCTGAATGTGAGCTTGAAGTAGGAGTTGAATGCAATGGCTTTTTAACTGGATTTCAAGGTGCAGACAGAGAGTGCGAAGGAAGATGGAGATCAGTGATGAAGACAGAGCAATGTTGGACAGAAAACAACTCTTTCATACGAATAATTCATGAAAAAGTAATTGGGGATCATTCAAGATGCTTCAGAAAATATCCTGCTAGCTGGGAAATCTCAAGTTCTTCAATTTCCCATAAATAGGATCGGTCGAAAGGACAGGAAAATCAGCAAAGTAGGAGATTAGCAATATTGGGAAAACACACAATACACATGATCTAAAGTTAATGAATAAAGGATGCAAGTGTCTGGTCAGAGTCATCTACAAACCTCTTGATAGCATTAATGTATCAATACAGAGATTAGGGAAGCACGTAGCAAAATAAAGTGGTTATTATGGTAGATGTTAATTTCCACATCGATTGGGTGCCACAAAAAGTAATAGATACAATTTATTTCTTGACTGCTTTAAAAGTAGTTTTTGTGATGTGTGGTCATCCTGGTAAGGGTAGTATTTACTGCCCATCTCTAATTGCCTTTCAGAAGATAGTGTATTTGAGTCCATTCTCTCATTTTAGCTCAGTGGGCTGGACAGCTGGTTTTTGATGCAGAGCAACACCAACAACGTGGGTTCAATTCCCGTACCGGCTGAGGTTATTCATGATACCCTCGCCTGAGGTATTGTGATCTTCAGATTAAATCACCACCAGTCAGCTCTCCCCCTCAAAGGGGAGAGCAGCCTATGGTTATCTGGGACTACGGCAACTTTATTTTAGAATCAACAAGAAACAGGTCAGACTGGTTTAGTAATAAATAACAAACCAGAATTAATTAAACCTCAATCTTGCAAGTAGTAGGAATAACGCAAATTAATTTAATACTAAGCTTCAGTGGGTGAAGGGAGACTCAGAAAATGATATACATTGCATCATTAAAACTGAATTCAATTGTGTGAGTTGCTGAAATCAGAAGCTCAGTGAATATCAATTTACACAATGGTGGCAGGCCTCGATCACCACAATATCGTGCTGCAGCGCAAACATCGATGGCTTCCTTGAGTGATTGATGAATAGGCTAGCATTGTCAAGTGCGCATAAAGACACAGCATTGCTATCGTTATGCCAATCCAGTATGGTCTTTGCAAATGTGAAGGAATTCATATGAGAAAACCTGTTCAAAACTGGTTGCGGTAACTCACCCAAATACGTGGCCAATTCATGCTGCACAGAACTGGTCATAGTTAAGATGGGGCATAAAGGGACATCACTTTTGTCTGTCTTGAGCAGCCTATGTGTACATGGATGCAGTGAGCCTTGAAAACAAATCCTATCACATATATCACTCAACAAATGTTTTTTTAAGCTTGCTTTTGAGCAAGACTGTCTGAGTGACAGGTACACTGGATACAAATTTGGATCCGTCATTAAGAAGCACATGCATTTTGTTGAATCACATTTGTTAAGGATGATTATTCCAGTCCTTTTGTCAGGTTTAGTTAGTCATGTTTGGGATGACCTTGAAGACCCAAAACGCTACCAGACATCACGTTGCATGTGAAAGTCAGCCAATCAGAATAGCACAATATTCCTGCGCTAGGTCAGCTCGGAGCGATTTCAAGGAGTCAGCGTGTTTAGTGAATGCTGGTTTGTGGTGGGATAGTTGGGAGTACAGGATTTGAACTCAGCAAATACCTCTTCCCATTTGATGTGGGACAAAGGCACACCAAAGCTGAAACCATGCGCAAAAACAAACTCCTCGCTTTCAGAGGAGATGGTCAGAGAGATTTACAACATGTGTGGCAGTGTCATTCTGCTTTAGTGAATTCACAGTGTGGGTGTATTTCAAATGGGTATTGTTTATGATGCGATCACCTATTAAAGCACAATGGTGGCATAAACACATCAAACCAAAACATGGAAGAAATTTGCCACCTCAGACCAAGCAGAGTGTTGAGTAGGGAGTAAATTAGTAACAGTGTGACCAATCTGTTCAATCACATCTCACATAAATTCTCGCTGTGTCTCACTTTAGCATCTTCAATACACTTAAAGAAATGAAAACTGGCACAAGCTTGGATCTAACACACCCCCAGAAAAATTTGGAAGATAATTTCTGAACTGTTTTTAATTACCTATAAGTCAAACTATGTTGTTGATATTTCAAATTTGTTCTTTGTTGTACTTCTATCTCAGGTATACAAACAGCCATTTGGTAGTAAAGAACTTGGGCATCAGTGAAAGAAGACACATGTTGTCGAAGTTTTCATCTTGTACTCATTCGTGCAATACACAAGAATATCAAATGTAATGGGAACAACAATTTGTACTGCATGAGAAGAGAGTGCTGAATGTTTCAACTAAACAAAATAGGTGACAACCATTCTGGTGTTCATTCCTCATGGCAATGTTTTGAGCAATCAGAGTCAACCCTTTCTGGCTTGAATTTCAACAAGGCTTGGCAGTTAACTGTCAGTCATAGCTAACTGTTACATTTTCCATGGCAACAACTGTACCAAACAGAGTCAAATTGCCAACAGATTAGCACTTTCTTGTATTCCCTTTACATTCTGTAATCTTGCAAGTTGTCCTGATGAGTGCAAGATGAAAAGATTCAACAAAATGTCTTTTTTTCAGCAATATTCAAATTCTATGGTTAAAAAGAATGTTAAATGGGGTTGAGGTCCCACTAAAGATGGGTGCAGATGAGACAATGAAAGGTTTGAAAAAGTTTCAGGCAGGGAGTCGTGAGGCTTCACCCAAGTTGGAAATGTTTTGTTGACCCAGACCCTGCACTGCCCCAGGCTCCAACATCTGCCTCACTGTTGGTGCCTCTTTGCATGTGTAGGAATCGCCCTGCCGAGTGTTGTAAACACAGTAAGAAGTCTCCCAACACCAGGTTAAAGTCCAACAGGTTTATTTGGTAGCAAAAGCCACAAGCTTTCGGAGCCTTAAGCTCCTTCTTCAGGCGAGTGGGAATTCCCACTTGCGAAAGCTTGTGGTGTTTGCTACCAAATAAACCTGTTGGACTTTAACCTGGTGTTGTGAGACTTCTTACTGTGTTTACCCCAGTCCAACGCCGGCATCTCCACATCATGAGTGTTGTAAATACTACCATTGCTCTAAATTTAGAAAATTGTGACGTAATCTAATCAAAATCATCAAAACGATGAAAGGATTTGATGGACTAGACTCAGAAACGATTTATTCCAGTGGGAATTTAAAAAGAAGAGGATAATGTGAAATTTTGATCTAGTGCTTTTCAGAAATCGGGAAGCACTTTTTCAGATAAAGCAAATTGGAAATCTGGAGCCAATCACTGAGAAGACTCGGTCAACTGAAATTTCCAAAATTGAGATTGATAGATCGATGTTCGGTAAAGATACGAGGGATACGAAACAAAAGTAAGAAAATGGAACTGAACTATAGGTTTGTCGTTGTTTAACTGAATTGCAGACTGTCTGTGTGAAGTTTCCACATTCTCCCTGGGTTTCCTCCGGGTGCTCCGGTTTCCTCCCACAGTCCAATGATTCACGGTGGAAAGGGATCTGGGTGGTTGTACTGCTGGATTGCGGAGGACAGAAAGGATCGAGCATGTGGACATAAAGAAAGAGGATGTGTTGGAACTATTGAATGGCATCAAGGTTGGTAAGTCGCCGGGACCGGATGGGATGTGCCCCAGGTTACTGTGGGAGGCGAGGGAGGAGATTGCGGAGCCTTTGGCGATGATCTTTGCATCGTCGATGGAGACGGGAGAGGTTCCGGAGGATTGGAGGATTGCGGATGTGGTCCCTATATTCAAGAAAGGGAACAGGGACAGCCCGGGAAATTACCGACCGGTGAGTCTAACCTCAGTGGTTGGTAAGTTGATGGAGAGGATCCTGAGAGACAGGATTTATGATCATCTAGAGAAGTTTAGTATGATCAAAAGTAGTCAGCACGGCTTTGTCAGGGGCAGGTCGTGCCTTACGAGCCTGGTTGAGTTCTTTGAAAATGTGACCAAGCACATTGACGAAGGAAGAGCGGTGGATGTGGTCTATATGGACTTCAGCAAAGCGTTCAATAAGGTCCCCCATGCAAGACTTAACATAGAAAGCCACAGCACAAACAGGCCCTTCGGCCCACAAGTTGCGCCGATCACATCCCCACCTCTAGGCCTATCTATAGCCCTCAATCCCATTAAATCCCATGTACTCATCCAGAAGTCTCTTAAAAGACCCCAACGAGTTTGCCTCCACCACCACCGACGTCAGCCGATTCCACTCACCCACCACCCTCTGAGTGAAAAACTTACCCCTGACATCCCCCCTGTACCTACCCCCCAGCACCTTAAACCTGTGTCCTCTCGTAGCAACCATTTCAGCCCTTGGAAATAGCCTCTGAGAGTCCACCCTATCCAGACCCCTCAACATCTTGTAAACCTCTATCAGGTCACCTCTCATCCTTCGTCTCTCCAGGGAGAAGAGACCAAGCTCCCTCAACCTATCCTCATAAGGCATGCCCCCCAATCCAGGCAACATCCTTGTAAATCTCCTCTGCACCCTTTCAATGGCTTCAACATCTTTCCTGTAATGAGGTGACCAGAACTGCGCGCAGTACTCCAAGTGGGGTCTAACCAGGGTCCTATAAAGCTGCAGCATTATCTCCCGACTCCTAAACTCAATCCCTCGATTAATGAAGGCTAGTACGCCATACGCCTTCTTGACCGCATCCTCCACCTGCGAGGCCGATTTAAGAGTCCTATGGACCCGGACCCCAAGGTCCTTCTGATCCTCTACACTGCTAAGAATGGTACCCTTCATTTTATACTGCTGCTCCATCCCATTGGATCTGCCAAAATGGATCACTACACACTTATCCGGGTTGAAGTCCATCTGCCACTTCTCCGCCCAGTCTTGCATTCTATCTATGTCTCGCTGCAACTTCTGACATCCCTCCAAACTATCCACAACACCACCTACCTTGGTGTCGTCAGCAAACTTACCAACCCATCCCTCCACTTCCTCATCCAGGTCATTTATGAAAATGACAAACAGCAAGGGTCCCAGAACAGATCCCTGGGGCACTCCACTGGTCACTGACCTCCATGCAGAGAAAGACCCCTCCACAGCCACTCTCTGCCTTCTGCAGGCAAGCCAGTTCTGGATCCACAAGGCAACAGCCCCTTGGATCCCATGCCCTCTCACTTTCTCAAGAAGTCTTGCATGGGGGACCTTATCGAACGCTTTGCTGAAGTCCATATAGACCACATCCACCGCTCTTCCTTCGTCAATGTGCTTGGTCACATTTTCAAAGAACTCAACCAGGCTCGTAAGGCACGACCTGCCCCTGACAAAGCCGTGCTGACTACTTTTGATCATACTAAACTTCTCTAGATGATCATAAATCCTGTCTCTCAGGATCCTCTCCATCAACTTACCAACCACTGAGGTTAGACTCACCGGTCGGTAATTTCCCGGGCTGTCCCTGTTCCCTTTCTTGAACATAGGGACCACATCCGCAATCCTCCAATCCTCCGGAACCTCTCCCGTCTCCATCGACGATGCAAAGATCATCGCCAAAGGCTCCGCAATCTCCTCCCTCGCCTCCCACAGTAACCTGGGGTACATCCCATCCGGTCCCGGCGACTTACCAACCTTGATGCCATTCAATAGTTCCAACACATCCTCTTTCTTTATGTCCACATGCTCGATCCTTTCTGTCCTCCGCAATCCAGCAGTACAACCACCCAGATCCCTTTCCACCGTGAATACCGAGGTAAAGTATTCATTAAGCACCTCCGCCATTTCTAACGGTTCCGCACAAACTTTTCCCCCTTCACCTTTTAAGGGTCCTATGCCTTCACATCTCATCCTTTTACTCTTGACATATTTGTAGAAAGCCTTGGGATTCTCCTTAATCTTACCCGCCAAGGTCTTCTCATGACCCCTTCTCGCTCTCCTAATTTCCTTCTTAAGCTCCTTCCTACATCGCGTATACTCCTCTAAATCCTTAACACCTCCTAGCTCTCTGAACCTTCTGTACGCCTCTCTTTTCTTATTTACCAGGTTCATCACAACCTTCGTGCACCACGGTTCCCGTACCCTACCAACACCCCCCTGTCTCATCGGAACGTTGTCATGCAGAGCTCCAGACAAACATTCCTTGAAAATCCTCCACTTTCCTTCGGCACTTTTCCCCAAGAATGCCTCCTTCCAATTTACCCGTCTAATTTCCTCCCTGATGACACTGTATTTCCCTTTACTCCAGAGAAACACTTTCCTAGCCTGCCTGACCCTATCTCTTTCCAATGCTATCGTGAAGGAGATAGAATTATGATCGCTATCCCCAAGATGCTCACCCACCGAGAGATCCTCCACCTGTCCAGGTTCATTAGCCAGCACCAGATCAAGAACAGCCTCTCCTCTAGTAGGCTTATCCACATACTGTGTCAGGAAACTCTCCTGGACACACCTAACAAACTCCTCTCCATCCAAACCCCTAGCCCTAGGGATATTCCAATCTATGTTTGGGAAATTAAAATCTCCCATCACGACAACTCTGTTATTCCTACATCTCTCCAGGATCTGTTTCCCCATCTGCTCCTCAACATCTCTGTTACTATTGGGCGGCCTATAGAAAACACCCAGCAAAGTTACCGACCCCTTCCTGTTCCTAACCTCCACCCACAGAGATTCCGTAGTCAGTCCCTCCACGGCGTCCACCTTCTCTACAGCCGTGACACTATCCCTGATCAACAGTGCCACTCCCCCCCCTCTCTTGCCTCCCTCCCTGTCCTTCCTGAAACATCTAAAACCCGGCACCTGAAGCACCCAGTCCTGTCCCTGAGACATCCAAGTCTCCGTAATGGCCACCACATCACAATTCGAAGCAGCAATCCACGCTCCAAGCTCATCCACTTTATTCACTACACTCCTGGCATTAAAATAGACACATCTCAGACCTTCAGCCTGAGCACTTCCCTTCTCCCTCACTCGTCTAACCTCCCTCTTACCCTGTCTACATTCCTTATCTATTTGCGAGCTAACCTCCTCGCTCTCAGTCCCCTCATTTCGATTCCCTCCCCCCAACCTTTCTAGTTTAAAGTCTCACCAGTAGCCTTAGCCAACCTTCCCGCCAGGATATTGGTCCCCCTGGGATTCAAGTGCCACCCGTCTTTTTTAAACAGGTCACACCTGCCCCTAAAGAGGTCCCAATGATCCAAGTACCCAAATCCTTGTCCCTTGCTCCAGTCCCTCAGCCACGCATTAATTCTCCACCGATTCCTGTTCTCACTCTCCCGCGGCACAGGCAGCAATCCCGAGATTACTACCTTTGCATTCCTCTTTCTCAGCTGTCTACCCAACTCCCTATATTCTCTTTTCATGACCCCTTCCCTCTTCCTACCGATGTCAGCAGTACCTATATGCATCACGACCTTGGGCTCCTCTCCCTCCCCCTTCAGGATTTCTGGGACTCGACCAGAGACATCCCGGACCCCTGCACCAGGGAGGCAAACCACCATCCGAGAGTCCCGTCTGTGTCCGCAAAAACGCCTATCTGACCCTCTCACCGTAGAGTCCCCAATTAGCACTACCCTCCTTTCCTTACCCTTTTGCACTACTGGGCCAGGCTCAGCTCCAGAGACACTGCCACCGCTGCTTCCCCCAGGTGGGCTGTCCACCCCAGTAGTACTCAGACAGGAGTACTTATTATTAAGGGGCACATCCACCGGGGTGCTCACCATCACCCGAGCTTTCTCCTTCCTCACTGTTACCCAGTTACCCTCCTCCCGTGGTCCCGGTGTGACCACCTGCCGATAGCTCCTGTCAATGACCTCCTCACTATCCCTAACCCGGCGAAGGTCCTCGAGCTGCAATTCCAGTTCCCTAACATGGTCCCTTAGGAACCGCAGCTCAACACACCCAGCACAGATATGGTCGTCCGGGAGGCTAGGAGCCTCCAGGACCTCCCACATCCTACATTGGGAACAACATACTGGCCTGACAGTCATAATTGCCCTTTTAAACACAGGGAAAAAAGTGAATGAAGAATATTCCTCTCTGTTCCAAATTATTTCTACCAAGGTACCCGGAGAAAAGTAACTTATAAATAAAATTTTTTAAAAATAAGAAACTCACCCCTGCTCGCCCTTTCTGCCTAAGCCCGATGAGCCAAAGCCCCTCAGTTCTCACTCAGCTCCGTCTCACTCCGCTGCCCGCTAGATAGTGGGACCTGCCTTTTAAACCTCCTGTGCACTAAAAAAAAACTCAAGAGACCCTTCCCAGTAAACCCCGCGGCCACTGCCGGTTGCGCGCCAAAATTTAAAACTAAATTAAATAAATAAATAACACCCGCGGAAAAGTACTTAAAACTAATTCTTACCCCAAAAATCCTGTCACCAGTCACAGCTCTGCCTTTCTCCACAGCAACAAGAGGACTAACCTCCCAACTAACTGACTTATATAGAACTTTTGACCCTTCCCAGTAAACCCCGCGGCCACTGCCGGTTGCGCGCCAAAATTTAAAACTAAATTAAATAAATAAATAACACCCGCGGAAAAGTACTTAAAACTAATTCTTACCCTTGAGAAAGTGAGAGGGCATGGGATCCAAGGGGCTGTTGCCTTGTGGATCCAGAACTGGCTTGCCTGCAGAAGGCAGAGAGTGGCTGTGGAGGGGTCTTTCTCTGCATGGAGGTCAGTGACCAGTGGAGTGCCCCAGGGATCTGTTCTGGGACCCTTGCTGTTTGTCATTTTCATAAATGACCTGGATGAGGAAGTGGAGGGATGGGTTGGTAAGTTTGCTGACGACACCAAGGTAGGTGGTGTTGTGGATAGTTTGGAGGGATGTCAGAAGTTGCAGCGAGACATAGATAGAATGCAAGACTGGGCGGAGAAGTGGCAGATGGACTTCAACCCGGATAAGTGTGTAGTGATCCATTTTGGCAGATCCAATGGGATGGAGCAGCAGTATAAAATGAAGGGTACCATTCTTAGCAGTGTAGAGGATCAGAAGGACCTTGGGGTCCGGGTCCATAGGACTCTTAAATCGGCCTCGCAGGTGGAGGATGCGGTCAAGAAGGCGTATGGCGTACTAGCCTTCATTAATCGAGGGATTGAGTTTAGGAGTCGGGAGATAATGCTGCAGCTTTATAGGACCCTGGTTAGACCCCACTTGGAGTACTGCGCGCAGTTCTGGTCACCTCATTACAGGAAAGATGTTGAAGCCATTGAAAGGGTGCAGAGGAGATTTACAAGGATGTTGCCTGGATTGGGGGGCATGCCTTATGAGGATAGGTTGAGGGAGCTTGGTCTCTTCTCCCTGGAGAGACGAAGGATGAGAGGTGACCTGATAGAGGTTTACAAGATGTTGAGGGGTCTGGATAGGGTGGACTCTCAGAGGCTATTTCCAAGGGCTGAAATGGTTGCTACGAGAGGACACAGGTTTAAGGTGCTGGGGGGTAGGTACAGGGGGGATGTCAGGGGTAAGTTTTTCACTCAGAGGGTGGTGGGTGAGTGGAATCGGCTGACGTCGGTGGTGGTGGAGGCAAACTCGTTGGGGTCTTTTAAGAGACTTCTGGATGAGTACATGGGATTTAATGGGATTGAGGGCTATAGATAGGCCTAGAGGTGGGGATGTGATCGGCGCAACTTGTGGGCCGAAGGGCCTGTTTGTGCTGTGGCTTTCTATGTTCTATGTTCTATGTTCTATGATGCACAGGTTAGGTGGATTGGCCATGCTAAATTTGTCCCTTAGTGTCCCAAGATATTTAGGTTAGGGGGATTATTGAGGTAAATTGCTGGGACCCCTGCTGTTTGTAGTATATATAAATGATCTGGAGGAAAATGTGGACAGTCTGATTAGTGGAGTTGCTGATAGTGCTGAGGATTGTCAGAGGATACAATAGGATACAGATAGATAGGAGACTTGGCCACAGAAATGGCAGATGGAGTTTAATCTGGACAAATGTGAAATGACGTGTTTTGGAGGATCAAATTTAGGTAGGAATTATACTGTAAATGGCAAAACCTTTAGGAACAATAACATACCGAGGGATCTGTGCGTGCGTCCACAGTTCCGTAAAAGTGGCAACACAGGTGGCCAAGGTGATTAAGAAGGCACCTGGCATGCTTGCCTTCATCAACCGGGACATTGAGTACAAGAGTTGGGAAATCATGTTGCAGTTATATAAAACCTTAGGTAGGCCGCATTTAGAGCATTGTGTGCAGTTCTGGTCACCACACTATCAGAAGGACATGGAAGCTTTGGAGAGAGTGCAAAGAAGGTTCACCAGGATGTTGCCTGGTCTCAAGGGTGTTCATAGAGTCATAGAGGTTTACAGCATGGAAACAGGCCCTTTGGCCCAGCTTGTCCATGCTGCCCTTTTTTTCAAACTTCTAAGCTAGTCCCAATTGCCCGCATTTGGCCCATTTCCCTCTATTCCCATCTTACCCATGTAACTGTCTAAATGCTTTTTAAAAGAAAAAATTGTACCCGCCTCTACTACTATCTTTGGCAGCTTGTTCCAGACACTCACCACCCTCTGTGTGAAAAAAATTGCCCCTCTGGACACTTTTGTATCTCTCCCCTCTCACCTTAAACCTATGCCCTCTAGTTTTAGACTCCCCTACCTTTGGGAAAAGATGTTGGCTGTGAGGAGAGGTTGAATAAACTAGGATTGTTTTCATGGGAAAGATGGAGGTTGAGGGGAGACCTGATAGACGTCTACAAAATTACGAGGGGCATAGACAGGGTGGATAGTCAGAGGCTTTTTCCCCAGGGTGGAAGTGTCAATTACAATGGGGCACAGGTTCAAGGTGAGAGGGGGTAAGTTTAAGGGAGATGTGTGGGGGGAGTTTTTCATGCAGAGTGGTGGGTGCCTGGAATGCGCTGCCAGAGGTTGTGGTGGAAGCAGGAACATTAGCAACATTTAAGAGGCATCTGGACGGGGACATGAATAGGGAGGGAATATTCAGAGAAAGGACAGAAGGCTTTTCTTAAATTAGGGCATAATGATCGGCACAGGCCTGGAGGGCCGAAGGGCCTGTTCCTGTGCTGTACTTTTCTATGTTCTTTGTTCTTAAATGCGTGACGATACCTGGATAGGGTAGGAGGGCCTGGGTGGGATGCTCTGTCGGAGAGTCAGAGCAGACTCAATGGGCCAAATGGCATCCTTTTGCACTGTCAGGATTCTATGATTCTCCAGACAGGCTGAATGGTGTGGACCTGCTCTCAACATTTTGTTTTATGTCATTAATCTGAATATCATCCCAAATGATGTTCAAATTCACCTCATTTATCGGGTATATTTCAGAACCTCTTGATTAGATGGGGAATTATGTAACAATACATTCTATCAAAAAGTGAAGAGGAAACTGATAGCATCTGACAGTGATTATGTGAAACACAAAATTTAGGCTCTGAATATGAGCTGAGGTGAAACAAACTCAGCCAAGAATGTGGGTTTTTGTGGTGTAAATAATTCAGTGTAACTTGTAATTAGATGTAACTTGCAAGGAATTTATTTGAATTCTGCAGCAATTTAGGTCATTAATCTAATGAAATTAAACCAAATCTTTAACAAAATGGTCTAAAACATGTTTGTTTCATTGAAGGTCAGCACAGCAATGTTAAGGAATCTGACCGTTATTTGTGTGGCCGTATCAAGTGCACTTTAACTTGGCATGACTTTAAGAGTCAATCTTCTCATTCGAGCTCTGAAGCTTGTATCAGATTAGCAGAAGAAGTGGGTGGGCCAACATCTGCTCAGAAGCAGCTTCCCTCCAGTGTCCAGATGAAAGGCTTCAGATTCATTTACGCAGTAAAATGATTTCCTCCCTCCATCCTTTCAGCCATATGAAGAATGACAGGCTGCAAGTGACCACCTGGACCATTCAGCCTGTCCCACACAAATAGAAGAGCTTGTATAGCGCAATATACAAACTTTCCATCCCCGTCCTGAACCAGCATCTCCCCGAGGAAGGCGGGGGGGGGGTTAAAGGAACCGAAATGCGCAACACCAATTTGCGGAAATTACTTTGTAAACACAAGGCAATCAAAACTAGTCTCGGAGATCTCTCTGGCCCTGATAATTCGTGGCAGTTTTTAATCTTTCCTCCATGATTCCAATGAAACAGTGCCTGATAACCAGGGTCATTTATGCTAGCAGAATGCACCAAATTTGACTTCAGCTGCATGGCATTCCAGGATGTTGAATTCATACTTTTCACACATCACAACTGTATCCATTTCTAATCAGACTAACCCACTGGACTAGATTAAAGTTCATTTTTATTACATGACATGCTCCAGGATTTTTGGTTCTTTATATTCTGCCATTCCCTCTATCTTTCTGTAGATACTGCAGATTGCTGGCCTTGGAGATAGCCCATTCCTCGGCTCCTGTACTTGGAGTCTTGGCTCAGAGTTTTGAAAGAAAAATTCATTGGATATTTATTTTGGTTCATTGTGCACCTAACTGAGACCCTGATTGTTATTACTGTTAATACTGTTAACAGGGGGTTGGAGTTTAAGAGCCGTGGGGTTATGCTGCAACTGTACAGGACCTTGGTGAGACCACATTTGGAATATTGTGTGCAGTTCTGGTCACCTCACTATAAGAAGGATGTGGAAGCGCTGGAAAGAGTGCAGAGGAGATTTACCAGGATGCTGCCTGGTTTGGAGGGTAGGTCTTATGAGGAAAGGTTGAGGGAGCTAGGGTTGGTCTCTCTGGAGCAGAGGAGGTTGAGGGGAGACTTAATAGCGGTTTATAAAATGATGAAGGGGATAGATAGAGTGAACGTTCAAAGACTATTTCCTCAGGTGGATGGAGCTATTACGAGAGGGCATAGCTATAGGGTTCATGGTGGGAGATATAGGAAGGATATCAGAGGTAGGTTCTTTATGCAGAGAGTGGTTGGGGTGTGGAATGGACTGCCTGCAGTGATAGTGGAGTCAGACACTTTAGGAACATTTAAGCGATTATTGGATAGGCACATGGAGCACACCAGGATGATAGGGAGTGGGATAGCTTGATCTTGGTTTCAGATAAAGCTCGGCACAACATCGTGGGCCGAAGGGCCTGTTCTGTGCTGTACTGTTCTATGTTCTATGTAATTATAAAACAGCCAGTCAAATCATCATTTGGTCTTCTAAATTTCAGCTGGCAGTGATAGACATTTGATTGCTGAGAAATACATAAACTGTCAAAGATCTCTGCTGAATTATGGTTCCTTCATCCAGGGGGCTGAAGGTCTCCCCGCATTGACTCCTTCCAAAAACTCAACTCCGAATGGGATTTACAAAATAGCAAATGGCGAGAGTAAATGTGTTCCAATATTTCAATGTGCAGCATTTTGGAAGAATTACTGCACTATCCTTGACTCAAGTCAGGTTTGCAAATACATCCAGCATGATATGAGGATTTGTTTTATCAGCACACATGCCTTGCCAAGAATAAGAACTGTTAGTTCCCGGCGACCCGTGAAAGTTCTTGTTGGGTATCTGCAATAGTTTGATATGTTCAAGGCCATTCGAAGTATTTAATAGACACCCTGAACAGCTACTGTAATATCAGGGGCAGGACTTCTGTGAATCAACGGGACACAGTTGGGGGTGGGGACAGGAGTGGGCAGGCATGCCACTGGCCAGCCGATTAGTCCTCAGACACCATTCCACCCCTGACCCAGTTTGGGAAAGGCCAACCTGGAGGCAGCAGGTTAAGCTCATTAAGAAAGGTGAACTGGAATCTCCTCAATGCATTCAGTAGCTTAACTGCTGCCTGTTGGGGGCAAGACTCGAGGGAGACTCTCCGAGGCCCCTCCCAGCTACCTGCTCACAGCTGTGGCTGCAAGCTGACCTGCCATCATTAATTCTCTCACCACTAATTGGATAAGACGGACAAAAAATGGAGGCCAGCTGAGTACAATACTAACATGTTCCTGTAAAGGGAAAGGTTGGGACAAACAAGTCCAGAGAACCCTGGATATCAAGGGAGACACAGCATTGGATAAGAAAAAAAAGGGAGGCTTATGGGAGATTCAGGGGGCTCAAAACAGTGGATATCCGAGAGGAGTATAGAAAATGCAGGAGGTACTTGTAAAACAAATTAGGAGAGCAAAGAAGGGGCATGAAAAATACTGACGGGCAAAATAAAGGAAAATCTCAAGGTGTTTTATATTCAGGGCAAGAGGGTAACTCGGGAAAGAGTAGGGCCCATTAGGGACCAACGTGGCAATCTGTGTGCGGAGCCGAAAGATGTGTGTGAGGTTTTAAATGAGTATTTTGCATCTGGGTTCAGTATGGAGAAGGACAGTCCAGGTGTAGAAAGCAGGGAGAGGGAGTGTGATATTATTGAACAGATTAACATTGAGAGGGTGGAGGTGTTAGTGGGTTTAGAGGGTTTAAAAGTGGATAAATCCCCAGGCCCAGATGAGGTGTATTCCAAGCTGCTGTGGGAGGCAAGGGAGGAGGTGGCAGGGGCTCAGACATTAATTTTCAAATCCTCTCTGGCCACAGGGGAGGTGCCAGTTGTTTGGAGAACAGCTAATGTGGCACCATTATTCAAGAAGGGAAGTAGGGATAAACCAACTAATTACAGGACAGTGAGCCTAACATTAGTGATAGGAAAATTATTGGAAATAATTCCTAGGGACAGAATTAATTTCCACTTGGAGATGCAAGGATTAATCAAGGATAGCCAACATGGCTTTGCCAGGGGGAGATCATGGCTAACAAATTTGATTGCATTTTTCGAGGAGGTGACGAAGTGTGTAGATGAGGGCAATGCAGTTGATGTCATCTACATGGATTTCCATAAGGCTTTTGACAAGGAACCACATGGGAGACTGATTAAGAAGGTAAGAGCCCATGGGATCTCGAGCAATTTGGCAAATGGGATCCAAAATTGCCTGAGTGGCTGGAGTCAGAGGGTGATGGTTTTGTGACTGGAAGCCTGTGTCCAGTGGTGTAGCGCGGGGATCAGTGCTGGGTCCCTTGCTGTTTGTCATGATCCAGATGTGAATGTGGGGGTATAATCAGTAAATTCACAGATTACAGGGAAATTGGTAGTGTGGTAAATAGTAAGGAGGAAAGCCTTCGTGGCATGGTGGCACAGTGGGGATGGCACAGTGGCACAATGGTTAGCACTGCTGCCTCATAGCACCAGGGATCCAGGTTCGATTCCCGACTTGGGTCACTGTCTGTGCGGAGTTTGCATGTTCTCCCCGTATCTGCGTGGGTTTCCTCCAGGTGCTCCGGTTTCCTCCCACGTTCTGAAAGACGTGCTGGTTAGGTGCATTGACCCGAACAGGCACTGGAACGTGGCGAGTAGGCGAATTTCACAGTAACTTCATTGCAGTGTTAATGTAAGCCTTACTTGTGACTAATAAATAAACTTTAACTTCAATTTTAGATTACAGGACAATTGGGATGTAGTGGCAAGAGGCAGAGGGTGATGGGATCAAGGGCTATGGGGGGAAGTGGGTATCAGGATATTGAATTCACTGATCAGCCATGATCAAAATGAATGGCCGAACGACCTACTCCTGCTTCTAGTTTCTATGTTTCTAAATAGACGGGCTGGTTAAATGGGCAGAACAGTGGCAAATGGAATTTAACCCTGAAAAGTGTGAGCTGATGCATTTTGGGAGGACTAACAAGGCAAGAGAATACGCAATGAACGGTAAGATGCTGGGAAGTGCAAAGGATCAGAGGCCCTTGGGGTTCATGTCCAAAGATTCCTGAAGGCAACAGGACAGGTAGATAAGGTGGTTAAGAAGGCAAATGGGATACTTGCCTTTATTAGCTGAGGCATAGAATATAAGGGAGGTTATAATGGAGCTGTGTAAAACGCTGGTGATGCCACAGCTGGAGTACTGTGTTCAGTTCTGGTCGTCACACTATAGGAAGGATGTGACTGCACGAGAGAGGATGCAGAGGAGATTCACCAGGATGTTGCCTGGGCTCTATGAGGAGAGGCTGGTTAGGCTGGGGTTACTTTCCTTGGAGCAGGAAAGGCTGAGGAGGGATCTCATCGAGGTGTAAAAATGATGAGGCTATAGATAAAGTAGATGGGAAGAAACTTTTCCCCTTAATAGAGGGGTCATTAGCTAAGTAGCTAAATCGTTGAAATGTCTTTTCTCAATTTGGTGCAATTCTTAAAAGTTTTGATAACTAAGGACGCATAATCTTCAGCTTCTTTACATTATACCTCACCAAGCAATGAGGTAGAAAGGTTCTCTTTATTGAACCAGGAATATTATATGTTATGTGCTCTTGCATTTACAAATCAGCAGAATGTGAAGATTTAGACAATTCATTTTGGCAGTAAACTGTGAGAAATAGTTCCATTATTATCAAATTCAGTGCAGAAAATTGAGCTCTGGTGGAAAGAAAATGAAGAGTTTATTCTTTATTTGGGGAGAGTTCTGCAGCAATATACTTCACTGAGTTAAGGTCCTCCTTCGCTAACAGAAAGGCTACGTAAATTACAGCTGGCTTATGAACTGCTTAACAGACATTTATTAATGTGATTACATCTGAACTCGAGTGAAGACAGGAGCATGAGGAAAGAAGGAGGACAGATTATCTCTGATGATGCTGGACCAAAGGCCATCACGTTTGTCTTGTGACAGATTCAACTAAGCAACAATTTGAGAAAGTAAACATAATGCAGGCACAGTCATCAGAATTTTCTATAAAATCATACACCGGGTTTGCTAATTTTGTCTGTTATCCACTTACTGACTAAATAAAAGCAGCACTGTCTAAACGTAAAGAGAGCTTTAAAAATCCAAGTCCCTAATCACAAAGCTGCAGGTCTTTCTAAATCCCTCTCACATTGCCAGTATCCACAATATTGTTGAAGTGAATCACAAGGAGCATTTCAGAATATAATCCTCCCATCTAGAAACATGACACTGCCCAAAGAACGTACACTCGGTGTCAATGTTTTCCTGTGCAGTGTTGATAATGTCGGTGCAAAGATTTAACACACATCATCGGTAAGAAGAGATCGAAAGTCACGACAACACATCGGAATGAATGGTTAATTTGGACCATGGGCAAAGCATCTCTGCACTTGCTTCAGCTGGACAAATCTGACTCTTGGATCACTTGATTCAAATTTGTCTAGGGTTTTTAAACACATATGGAGTTGAAAGTCAACGGCAGGGGTTGGCCCTGGGGAGATATATAAAGAAAAAGAGGAAGTGAGAGAGGGAAAGTGAGAGCATATGAGAGAGAGAAAGTGAGAGAGGGAAAGTGAGAGGGAGAATGTGAGAAAGGAAGAGCGAGACTTGCATTCACATAGCGCCTTTCATCATCTCAGGCCACCCCAAAGTATTTGACAGCTAATGAAGTTTTTCAGGTGTTCCCACTGTTGTAGGAATATGGCAGTGAATGTGCACCCTGTGAGTTCCCACAAACAGGAGTGTAATAATGACAAGAGCAATGTTGGTTGGATATAAAGTCTGGCCAGGTCAGAGCAGAGAATTCTGCTGCTCTTCTTCACAATCAAAGAACAAAGAACAGTACGGCACAGGAACAGGCCCTTCGGCCCACCAAGTCTGCGCCAATCACATTTACCGATCTACACCAACCTCTATATCCCTCTATTTCCCATTTGCTCATATGCCTATCAAGATAATTCTTAAATGACGCTAACGTAACTGCCTCAACCATCTCACTTGGCAGTGCATTCCAGGCCCCCACCACCCTTTGTGTAAAAAACTTACCCTGCACATCTCCATTGAATCATTCCCCCCTTACCTTGAACATGTGCACCCTTATAATTGTAATTTCTGCCCTGGGAAGAAGCTTCCAACTATTCACCCTGTCCATACCCCTCATAATTTTATAAACTTCTATCAGGTCACCCCTCAGCCTCTGTTTTTCCAGGGAGAACAATTCCAGTTTATTCAATCTCTCCTCATAGCTAATACCCTCCATACCAGGCAACATCCTGGTCAACCTTTTCTGTACTCCCTCCAAAGCCTCCACATCCTTCTGCTAGTGTGCGATGGAGCCTTAGTTTAATACTCCAACTGAAACACAAGGCATTCCCTCAGTATGCCACTAATGGGCGAGATTCTCCAATCTCATTCATTTCAGCTCAGCTGCCAGGGAGAATGGAGAATTTGGCGCTCAGCCAAAATTCCATTCAATACAGCAGCAGTGGAGAATCCCAGCCACGGGCAAGGTCGGAGAATCCCTGCGTAAGTCTCAGTCTAGATTTTATGCTCAAGTTTCCAGAGTGCAACTTGAACCCACTTTCTTTGATTCTGAGGCATGAGTGTGACCAGTAAACAGAATGAACATTTTTACTGGATGTCTTGATGTTCTCCACGTGAAGAAATTCAGGTGCTGCCCGTTGTGACAAACCATTCCCTGATCAATCTGGCCTTTTCTTTTACTTTTGATGTTGCGATTGTGTCCTCCCCTATTGGTCCCGGACCTCGTTGCTTTCTCAGTTTTAAGATGGTTTCCAAATAACATCATCCCAGCTGAGAAACAGAGCACCGCTCCACAGGCTGAGGGGCAGGGAAGATGAAAAATGAGTAAAAATAGGAATGCGTAATCTTGGCATTGTTCAACTGAAACCTCCAGAGAGCAACATTTTACTTTGGAGTTTATAAATATAGTCTAGCACTAAATTTGGAGCATTGTGCAAAGGAAAAAACACCCATGGAATAGTCAGTGGTTACCGTAGCAATGGCCACTGCTGCAGTTCTGTTCTTGACGACTGTTACAGTGCAGAAGTTAAAGACAGAATGCTATGAGGTCTTGGTCAAACTGATTGCTTTGACTCCTGGAACTCAGCACATCTGATTGCTGTGTTTGACAAACCTCAGATAATAATAGTTGTGCCCTTATCCACTGAAAATAACATCAACAATATTCATTCTGCTATATATATAGCCATTGGAAGAAGCATTTTCAAAGAGTTTGAAATGTTTGGCATCATCAAGATGACATTTATAAATGTTATATTCTGTATGAAACAAAGGGCAAGCTTGAATTGATGTTGCCTCCTATTACACACTGAGGACACACCAAAGCAAGTCACCGACTTTTTTAAATATAGACACTATTATTATGTAGACAACGGTGCAGTTATTTGAAAGCAGCAAGATCCCACAGCAGCAAGTAAGTTGAATAAATAACCAATATGTCTTTGACGATGTAAGCTGATGGAGCAAAGTTGGTTAAGATACGGGGAAAACTTCCTTCTTTTATCTACCTTGTGGCATTGGATCTTTTACCATTGCCTCGGAAGAGGCGGCAGTTTAATATCCCTCCCTTAAAAGCAGCAACAGTGACTCGGCAGAACTCCTGTTGTGCTACACTGAAGCACTAGCCTCGATTATATGATCAAATTCTGGATTGGGCCATCAGGTTCAGAGGTGGAAGTGCCATCACAAAGCCAGCATGATGGATCTGGAGGGCTCTGTGTGTGTGCGCAGAGTTAGTTAATCTCAATCAGAGTGGCAGTGAAGAAGCTATGCTTGCCTCATATTGTCCTTGGGCAATTGGGGGAGCAAATCACCCAGCATCTTTCCTCTTGATTCTGATCCAATGATGTGGGCCAAGTGCTGGCAGATGCGATTAGGTGGGAGTTCAGGTGGGATGGCATGGTGGCACAGTGGTTAGCATTGCTGCCTCACAGCGCCAGGGCACCGGGTTTGATTCCTGGCTTGGGTCACTGTCTGTGCGGAGTCTGCACGTTCTCCCCATGTCTGTGTGGGTTTCCTCCGAGTGCTCCGGTTTCCTCCCACAGTCTGAAAGACGTGCATTGGCCATGTTAAATTCTCCCTCAGTGTACCCGAACAGGTGCCAGAGTGTGGCGACTTGGGGATTTTCACAGTAACTTCATTGCAGTGTTAATGTAAGCCTACTTGTGATACCAATAAATACACTTTAAACTTTAAAAAAACTCGCGTGTCGGTGCAGACTCAATGGGCCGAAGGGCCTCTTTTTTATGATATCATTTGGGATGCATACATGTTGATGTTAGCTGAACCAGGAAAAAATAACGATTTGGAAACTCAATTGAGATGCCAATGGGCTATTGGCAACCATTGAATTGTACCAGCTTGAAATCCTGAAAAGACACTAATTTTATATATCACAGAATTTGAATGGAAATCACAAGAGATTGTGGAGATTCTGACTGCAAAGTCTTAAATATCTTTGGGCATGAAAGTTGTGCCATTGGGCTGAAACAGTGACAATGCAACACTTCCGTTCAAAAAGAGAGAACAAGGAAGGTCTGGTGAAAGCACATTGACCTGAAACATTGAGCGTATTTTCGGGTGGAGGAGTGAGTTTGCTAAAGGCCGGCAGTGGGGTCGCCTGAACCCGCTGGTGTCAATGCTGCTTCACGTTGTTCACCAGCTGTGCCGCTGCATGGTGAGGGAGGGAGGGAGTCACCATCGGCGGGACCCAGAAGCTCTCACTGGTGGGAATGGCTGGATAATTCAGCCAGTTAACTGTTTTTCTCTGTACAGAGGCTGCCTGACATGTTGAGAACTTCCAGAGATCCAGGGAACAGAGATTCTCTGTTTTTATTCCCAACATTTTGTAATGTGCATTTTAAGCACACAGACTGCACAAACTAGCTTTGTTTATTCCACTTGCATCAAAGTGATATCGACCCTCAAGGGAAAGCATAACTTCAAGAAGCTGACTATTTACAGAGAAGATTCACTGTTGGTGCTCCAAAAATCTGCCCTATTAAGGTCTGTGGCTCCACAGTGCAGTCAGTCACCAGGCTCCTGGCTGCAGGCTTGTTCACTGTCTCTCGTGAGTTTTCTCCAACTCAGGAGCGGCACGGTAGCACAGTGGTTAGCACTGCTGCTTCACAGCTCCAGGGACCTGGGTTCGATTCCCGGCTTGGGTCACTGTCTGTGTGGAGTTTGCACATTCTCCTCGTGTCTGCATGGGTTTCCTCCGGGTGCTCCGGTTTCCTCCCACAGTCCAAAGATGTACGGGTTAGGTTGATTGGCTATGCTAAAATTGCCCTTAGTGTCCTGGGATGTGTAGGTTAGAGGGATTAGTGGGTAAATATGTAGGGATATGGGGATAGGGCCTGGGTGGGATTGTGGTCGGAGCAGACTCGATGGGCCGAATGGCCTCTTTCTGTGCCGTAGGGATTCTAAGATTCTAAGGAGGGCTCCCACTCACTTTGACTCAGTTTCCAATTCCTACCCTGGCTCTTTTGCCACCCTCAAGGGCTTCAAGTTGCCCTAGCTTCCTACAACCCCCTCAAGCCCTGGCTTTGTCCTAGCTGCTTTCTCTCTGCACCTCATGACCTCTGGCCCTCAGCTTGTCAAAGACACTGCTCCCCGAAGGAAGGGGCCCAGAGGGGCTGGCCAGCCCCCTGCTCTGTGCTCACCCCCAAAATCACCACCTTCTGCCTGAGACCCCACTACAGTTGGGAATGGTAAACCTTGCTAAATAACACGAGACAAATCAATATTCATCTTGAAGCATATGGATTAAGGATGTCTGGTGCAGATTATCAAAAGGCAAGTTATGTGAAAATTTTAACTGAGAGTTCTTTGAGGAGGTAATGGAGTGTTATTGATAAAGGAAATACAGAGATAGATTTTCAAAGCAAATTTGATAATGTTGTACATTGAAGATTTATTCATAAAATTCAAGCACAGCATAAAGAAAATAAGCATCGAAGGATATGGAGCAGAGGGCAATGATTTTGTTTCTTTATTTGTTCAAGGACATGGTTGCCTTTAGGCAGATCACCATTTATTGCCCATCCCTATTTGCCCTTGAGGTGAGCTGCCTTCTTGAACCACTGCATCCATGCGTTTTTTAGGGAGATAATTCCAGGATATTGACCCGGTGACAGTGAAGGAACAGTGATATATTTCCATGTCAGGATGGTGAGTGGTTTGGTGCGGAAATTGCAAGTAGTGGTGTTCCCATGCAGTTGCTGCCCTTTTCCTTGATCGAGATCATGAGGTTGGAAGATGTTGTTAAAGAAGCCTTGGTGAGTTGCTGCAGTGCATTTTGTAGATGGTACACACGGCTGCAAACTGTGCTTCAGTGGTGGAGGGAGTGAATGTTCAGGGTAGTGGATGTGGTGCCAATCAAGTGGGCTGCTTTGTCCTGGATGGTGTTGAGTGTTGTGTCTGAAAGATTGATGCCTGGGGGGCACGGAAGCTGAGAAACTAAAGGAGATTTATTAATGAGCTGTGTTTAGTACAGCACAGTTATCCATGCTAGCGATCAGTGATGTCACTTCCAGTGCCAGGCCATCATGTATTTATCATTATACAGTGCTGAGTGCAGCTCCCTTGCTGCCTCTCAGAAATTAATATAAATACAAAACAATAAGTATTGTTGAAGTTGCACTCATCAGGGCAAGTGGAGAGTATCACACTTGTACCTTGTAGATGGTGGACAGGCTTTGGGAACTCAGCCTCTGACCTGTTTTTGTAGCTGTCAAATGGATGTTTTTGTAACTGGCGGTGTTAATCGTACAATCCTGACACTGGCAATTTTCAATTTGGACACAGGGTGTGCAACCACATTTCATAGAATCATAGAATCCCTGCAGTGCAGAAGGAGGCCATTCAGCCTATCAAGTCTGCACTGACCACAATCCCACCCAGGCCTTATCCTCTTAACCCCACGCACGGGAGCGGCACAGTGGCACAGTGGTTAGCACTGCTGCCTCACAGCGCCAGGGACCTGGGTTCAATTTCTGGCTTGGGTCACTGTCTGTGTGGAGTTTGCATGTTCTGGTTAGGTGCATTGATCCAAACAGGCGCCGGAGATTTTCACAGTAATTTCATTGCAGGTTAATATAAGCCTACTTATGACATTAATAAATAAACTTAAAACTTTAAGCATTTACCCTGCTATTCCCCCTAACACTATGGGGCAATTTACCATGGCCAATCAACCTAACCTGCACATCTTTGGACTGCGGGAGGAAACCGGAGCACCCGGAGGAAACCCATGCAGACACGGGGAGAACATGCAAACTCCACACAGTCACCCGAGGCCAGAATTGAACCCAGGTTCCTGGCACTGTGAGGCAGTAGCGCTAACCACTGTGCCACCGTGCCGCCCATAGGTAGGTGACACAAAAATAAAAGGAACATGGTTAATTTTGAAGGAGATCAGAACAGACTTCAGGACAAGCTGGTAGACTAGGCAAAGACATGTCAGTTGATATATAATGCAGTGAGATATACAGTGAACAAAGAAATAAAAACTCATGGGGAAAGGTTGTAGGAAAGATTGTAATTGCCTGGCCTGGTCTGAGAGCTGGAGTATACACCGAGCAGCATATGGAATGAAAATGGGAATAGGACACATTAAAAATGAATGAGCGCCATTGAAGAAAACATTGAAATTATCAAGAGACTCTGCTGGATCCTGTTTGGAACTACACTGGCCTAAAGGAACTGTAATTAATCTGTGAGATTTCCACAGAAATGAAACGCTTGGCTTCTGATTGTCAAAAATGATAACGGGAAGAATTAATTACAGCAGAAAATTGTACTTTCTAGATCTGAGATTTAGAGCTTACATGACCTTTCACAGAGCTTGAGCAAATCTTGTGAACACTTTTTCGAGTTTTCTCCCTTTCTGCAAACAACTTCTCTTTGAGTTTGTATTCGAGAGAAGCCTGCAGTTTCCTGTTGTAAATGTCTGCTGCTTCAGTAGTGGATCTGTCCTTTGCCATGCTCAACGAGCCAGCCGGCATTAGTGAGAGAGCAGAAGGCTGAATCCTTCGCTATGTGTGGCTTCCTCATCCTGGAGAACTTTGGAATCAGGCTGAGTGGGCAGCCAGCCAACAAAAACCTGGGACAGTTTAAATACCGTGCAGACGCAGCGTAACATTCAGTCACTGGGCTGCCGCTACAAATCCCATCCTGTTCATCACAGTCGCTTAACGATTTGTGACATTTAACTCAGAGTCGAGATTTAGACTGGCAATAAGGGGAGCAAAATAAATCATTTTGTTCTTGGATTCACAGCTGTTGTACATTCAGTGTTAGTCAATGCTTGCCGATCATTGCTATCTGTGTTTTTACGTAGTTTACAGTTCCCTCCACTCTTTTTACCTGTAAATGCATCATGTGAGCTGGTAACTTCAAAAAGTCATGATGTGGAGAGGCTTTTGCTACCAAATAAACCTGTTGGACTTTAACCTGGTGTTGTTGAACTTCTTAGCTTCAAAAAGATACAGGTGCTTTTAAGCTGGGGGCCCAAATTCAGGCCAGACTTCTGGCTGGTATTAAAATGGGATTTCCCTAAACATTAATTATACAGAATATAGAGCTTATAAACACCACCTCCATTCTAATGGATCTGTGCCGAGTCTATGCTCCACACGAGCTTCCTCCCATCACCATTCATCTAACCTGATCTGTATATCCCTTCATTCCTTTCTCCTTCAATTGTTTATGCAACTTCCCTTAAATACATCAATATTATAAGTCTCAACAGCACCTTGTGGCAGTGAGCTCCACATTCTCAATACTCGGCCGCTAAAGAATTTATCAAATTCCTACAGGATAGATAAATATAAATCTTATATTTAGTTTTGAACTGCTCCACAAGTGGAAATATCTTCTCCATGTTCACACCCTCAAACCCTCTCATAATCTTAAACAGGTCCCATTATTCTGTTTTTTTGGAACAAAATCCCTTTTTTTTCAACCTTTCAGTTCTGGTACCATCCTTAGAAAGTGTTTTTGTACCTTTTCTATATCCATAGCTGGGACAAGAAAACCAATCTATTTTATCTCTATTTTCCATGAGATGTGGGCATCGCTGGCAAGGCCAGCAGTTGTTACCCATTCCTCATTGCCCTTTGAATTGTGTGACTTACTAGGCCATGTAGAGAGCAGAGTCAAGCACATTACTGTGCCTCTGGAGTCAATGTATGCCAGACAAGCTAAGGACGGCAGATTTCCTTCCCTAAAAGGGCATTAGTGAGCAGATGAGATTTACAGCAATGGTTTCATGGTCACGATTACCTTCCAGATTTATTAATTTGATTTAACTTCCACCAGCTGCCATGATGGATTTGTACCCAGGACATTATCCTGGGTCTTGGGATTACCCATCAGTGACATTACCACTACACACAATTATTCTCAACCTTGCCCCTTGCCTTGTATTAAGTTGATCTTTCTCTACATCCTGGCTATGATTTTAACACTACATTCTGCACTCTCTACTTGCCTTCTCTATGAACAGTATGCTTTGTTTGTATAGCGCGCAAGAAACAATAATTTTCACTGCATCCTGATACATGTGACAATAATAAATCAAATCAAGTTAAAGATGTGGTGATCCCCAGGTTAAATCACTACCAGTCAGCTCTCCCCCTCAAAGCAGAGAACAGCCTGTGGTCACCTGGGACTGTGGCAACTTTACTTTACAAACTGTTACCCCCTAAATACTGCCAGGCATTTCTTTTAGAATATCTATGAAAGACGCTGACAACTTTGTAAATATATCAAATGGTTGGATCATTTCACCGTCTGCACTATGAATGATGTATAGTGGGGGCAGGTAACCAAGGGAAAGAAAGAGTGAAAACATAAGCGAGGTACAGTTCAAATTATTCTGCTTCCCACCCAAATAGTCCAAGGTGAATTGATGCTGGCACCAGGAAACTGTTTGGAAACACTGCGAGGCTTGTTTACACTCAGCAAGGATCTTGGCTGAACCCCAACTCATTCGCACAAATACAGATGCAAATGTTTTTCAGTGAAAATCTTAATGTGCTGTCTTGATCATCTCCTGCAATCTCATTTCAGATTTTCCCATCCGATTGAATCTGGAGGGAGCAGCGAGTTGTCTGATCTTATTCCCTGGCTGGGTTAGGGTTAGTGAGAAGATTCTCTTTGTTATTCGGAAGGCAGCAAGAGACTTGGATCTGATGAATGCTGTTGCCAGACATCCCATCGCTGACGTTCTCACAGTGAACAGGCAGGGCTTTGAAAATTAAAAAGGTGGATTGAACAACAGAAATTCAAGCTGAGTTTGGCTTTGAGTCAGATCTGAACTATAAACACACAGGCCCATCAACTGCAGTGCTGATATCCGGCCATTAGATGTCAGTAATATGCCTTCACTATTGAGAACAGCACAATGTTTTCACTGAGCTTTTCCTAAATAATCTACAGACACATGAAAATGTAGAACGTGTAAAACTAACTGGTCAATCAATCTGGTCTCACATTGTTGTCATGTTTATGCATCAACATTTCAATACTCCCTACACACCAGAAGAGATGTAGGGCTGGAGTTTCATGTTCGAGGCAGGTAGTGGGAAAATGCCCAGCTCAGCACACCTGCCCGAAGGGAACAGGTCCACAAGGATGGGATTTTCACTGCAGGAGGGCAGAGGCAGGATGTGGGCAGCAGTTCGGCTAGCCAGCCTGGAAGAAAGTTTTGCAGCAGCCACAGGGGTTTGCTGCGTCCAGAGGTGGGCTGTTTAAAAAGCCTGCAGGACTTTGTCCCTGTTATAGTTAAAATAGAAAGGCCCTCCAGCAATTGCCACTCACATTCCCTCACCCACACACATTCCTCATGCCCCATCTATTCCACCTCATGCCCTCCACCCACAATCCATGGTGCCTCATGCCCCCATGCCAAGGAATGTCCTGACCCACAAGCAATGTTTTCATTTTCAGTGTGGTTCAGATGTTTCAGTACTCTAATGGATTCCTGGCACCTCAGCCAAGAATCAAAACAAATCTGTTTTTGGTCAGATCATTGGTAAACTCACAACTAACACAACACTGTAAATTAACCAGCAATGCTTTACTAGAAGGAGCAGAACTTAAAAATTGATACTGAGAGTCCTGATTGGTTGGCAAGTGCGCTCTGATTAGTAGATGTATTGCCATTGAGAATTCATCAGGGAACAGTTAACTGCGAAGGTTTCTTCAATCAAATTCAAACAAGGCAGGTCAACTGATTACCCCAAGGGGACGGCCAGTCAAAGAACAAAGAACAAAGAAAATTACAGCAAGGAATAGGCCCTTCAGCCCTCCAAGCCTGCACCAACCATGCTTCCCGACTTAACTAAAACCCCCTACCCTTCTGGGAACCATATCCCTCTATTCCCATCCCATTCATGTATTTGTCAAGACGCCCCTTAAAAGTCACTACCGTATCCGCTTCCTCTTCCTCCCCTGGCAACAAGTTCCAGGCACCCACTACTCTCTGTGTAAAACATCTGCCTCGTACATCTCCTTTAAATCTTGCCCCTCACACCTTAAACCTATGCCCCCTACTAATTGACTCTTCCACCCTGGGAAAAGGCTTCTGACTATCCACTCTGTCCATGCCTCTCATAATCTTGTAGACTTCTATCAGGTCTCTCCTCAACCTCCGTCGCTCCAGTGAGAACAAACCAAGTTTCTCCAATCTCTCCTCATAGCTAATGCCCTCCATACCAGGCAACATCCTGGTAAATCTTTTCTGTCCCCTCTCCAAAGCCTCTACATCCCTCTGGTAGTGTGGTGACCAGAATTGAACATTATATTCCATGTGCGGCCTAACTAAGGTTCTATATGAACCAGTCCCTGGTTCATTTTCCATAGCAATACTTGACAGTTAACAGTTCCCTGGTGCATTCCCCATGGCAACAGCTCCACCAATCAGAGTCCACCTACCAAGCAAATAGCACTCTCATGCAGTGTAAATTGTTGTTCCCTTTACTACTGGTACTCTTGCAAACTGTCCTGATGAGTACAAAGTTAAAAGTTTTGACAGCATGTCATCTCTTTTTCAGTAATACTTCTTTAAATATTTATTTATAGGGTTATATGTTATGAACATGCAGCTCGTAACTCCAAAACCACAGCTTCAGCTTGTGTCTGTTTTTAGGGGCACAAGTGAATCCCCAGTTAATGCCCATTACCTGTATGTGATTAATATACATTTAGTAGAATGGCCTCCCTTTTATGATGTATGATTCTGTATTCTAAAGTGTGTGAAAACAGCAAGCACAAGTAAACAAGGAATAAAATGTACATTTGCCCAAAAGGTATGTTGCCTCCGCAGTTGATAGTTAATGTTCATGTGTGTGCTCATCACATTACATCTCCTCATGCCAATGCGACAAAATTTTCCCCACTTCTCAAATATAGTTCATCAAAATTCCAGAACTACTGCCTAACCTTAACTGTTAAGGGGTCTTTGCTACTTTATATTCAGGATCATCATGGCAAGCAGTGAATTGCCAGCCATTGCACTTTTATTTTGCAATTGCTACCTTTTGATACTTCCCGTGGATTCCCTGGCAGATTTCTGCTCTGAATTTTCAATGTGCTTCCTGAACATACTTGTTGACAGTTCTCCAAAGTAACATTTGTCTCTATTGCCCCATATCTGTCAGCAAGTTTAGCAACAACAAAGGGTGTATTAACTTATTAGCCATGTTACTCGACTAGTAATCCCGAGGCCTGGCCGAAGGGAGAGTGTAAATCCCTTCACGACAACTGGGAGATTTCAATTCAGTTAATCATCAGGAACACAAAAGATATTATTGACATTGACAAGGAAAAGCTATACGGAGGCCGGCAGCCCCCCGGCTGCCCTGGAGCAGCCCATCAGCTGTCCCGGTCCCTACATGTCTTCGAGCTGCCTTCTGCCTAAAAAAGATCTCCACCCACTGGGGTGATTACCCACTCTCAGTCCCAATTGGTCCCTTAAGCCAGGTGACCCTCTTCTGCTGTGCTGCCCTTGAAGGGGCAATCACCACAACTGAAATCTGGAATTAAAAATTAGTGAAATGCCAGCAAGCCTGGTGATTTCAAATTCCTGGCTGTCAGCGATGGGTGTAAATCTCTGGTGGAGGGGGAACAACTGGAATAAAAAGTTAGTATTAGTAATGGTTAACGTGAAACTATTGGATTGCCATTAAAACCCATTTGGTTCAAGAAAGAAGGAAATCTGCCATCCTTACCCACTCTGAGTTTCTATAACCCCAGACCCACAGCTATGTGGTTGATTCTGAGCTGCTCTCTGAGTGGTTAGCCATTCATTTGGAATGGGCAATAAATGCTGGACTTGCCAGCGATGCCCATGTTTGGCAAATTAATACAAAAGTGGATCGGAGGATTATTGCCCTCTTATCCCATTGGATTTTCTCTATGACTGGTCAATAAACTAGTCTCAAACTTTGTTTTCCAGTATTTTCAATGGTTATCCTTCAAACCTCTAACCTCATTGCTCAATGTCATAGTATTAGTATCTGTAACCGGCGGCAGAATGGACATGAATGCAGGATCAGGACTGGTAGCTCCTTAATCAAAGCAGCAGATGAGGTGCAACCAGACTAAGGGCCTCAAAGAGGTTGAGCTGTGTTTTGCTGTCCCAGATTACTCTGGGTCAATTTTTCTGGCTCACGCTCAGGAGACAAGTATGCCCAGGGCATAATGATCAAAGTAAAGGACTCTGTGTCCCTGACCCTTTAGCGCTGTTCTGGAATTTCCAGAGGTTCTCTGACACGCACCTTAAGCACTGAAGGCCAGATGGAGCTGGTTAATGAAAGAGTTGGCAGGTGAAGGTTGCAGATTCAAACATCAGTCATAATTTCTGTTCCCTCTCCATCCCAGAGTTTTACACAGCCAGGCGTTTGCAATCAGCAGGATTGCTGGCATTTAACTGATTACAGAAACTTAATATGTACCCAAGTTTTGTATCACCGTTCTACGCTATCTGCTGATATTTACAATTTAACCAGTTCAATTATTTATTCAGAGAGATACCAAAGTTGTTGGCAGCTGATAGATCTACCTTCCATAGTTAAATGTCCAATTTGCATAGTTACTGGGATTCAAAAACAAACAAATATATTTTTAAACTGAAGGGGGAATAAGTTAACGTACAAGTTTTGAAAGTTTATTAAAACTTTAATTAAGATAATACTTTTAAAGTTTGCAATTAATATGAAAATATTGGGAGTGAAACTGCATGTAAACCTTTACCCTTCGAGATTACAATTGTTCACATATTAAATAATGACCATAACACAAGGATTGTTGTTATCATTGATTCTGTAACAGAAGACAGATTTTCCCAGAACATTCAATCCTTTCCATCAGGATCTTTGTAATATAAGTATAAAGGACTCCACCGTGTCAAATATCTGTCGGTTATACATTGTAGTTGTTGGACAGATTCTCCCAGAAAAACCTATTGCTTCCATCAAGTTGACAGCAGACATGACATAGGATATAGAAACTAACTTCAAACTGTAAACTATACAAATTACCTCAATAGTCTGGGTCGGAGAAATTCTCATTTTTCTTTTGCATGTTTTATTGTATGGACTGCTCATTAATGGTTCATATTTCAATCAGGTTCTTACTCCTTTCATATCTACAGATTTTCTCATAATGCTATTATGCTCAGCCAGTTTTGAAGTTATTGCAATGTTACTGATGATAGCATTCTAACCTGTAAAAGAAACTTCTTCATTAGATCTGATTGTTGAACAAAAGCCCTCATGGTTTTGGAAGAATTGCATGTGAACCTCAATTTTAACAATCTTTGGTGAAATTTAGTTACAGAAGGGGTTAAAGAAAATACTAATCCATAAAGAATAAATTAAACTGTTATTTAAACTAACCACATCAGTTCTTGTGCATTCATCAGGACAAGCTGATGGACTTTGAATAATCTTTTGATTTGATTTATTATTGTCACATGTATTAACATACAGTGAAAAGTATTATTTCTTGCGCGCTATACAGGCAAAACATACCGTTCATAGAGAAGGAAAGGAGAGAGTGCAGAATGTAGTGTTAGAGTCATAGCTAGGGTGTAGAGAAAGATCAACTTAACGCAAGGTAAGTCGACTGAGAAGCCAGCTATTTACGTTACATTCATGTTCATGTCACACTATCTGTAACCCCCACGACTTGCCTGGGCTTGCAAAATCTCACTAACTGTCCTGGCTGGAGACAATACACATCTCTTTAACCTGTGCTTGGCCCTCTCTTCACTCACATTGTCTGTACCTTTAAAACTTGATTACCCTTAAAGACTCGCATTCCAACCATTATCTTGTAAATTGAGTTTGTGTCTATATATGCCCTGTTTGTGAACACAATTCCTCACTCACCTGATGAAGGAGCCTGAGACTCCGAAAGCTAGTGCCAAATAAACCTGTTGCACTTTAACCTGGTGTTGTGAGACTTCTTACTGTGTTCACCCCAGTCCAACGCCGGCATCCCCACATCATAGTCACATATTGACCAGATCAGGTAAGGACTAGAGGCTTTAGCCTGTAGGCCTATCTTTTAGTCTGTACCTGAAGCATCTCTTCCGTAAATATCACCCACTGTTTTGTTACAGTTTTTTTCTGTCAGTCCCGGGTTCCATTTGACCCTGGCAAGACCCCTTCCCACCACATTGAAATTAGCGTTGTTCCAATTGAATGTTCTATATTGGATTGGTCCCTGTTCTTCCCCATTGATACTCGAGAACTTCTGGCAGGATGATCACTCTCAGAGCTCCCCCACAATTGCTTCACATTGTCCACTTCATTGGATAATAGTGACCCAGTTAGGGTTTCAGACATTTCAACACTTTCATGGTCACTTTTACTGATACCATCTTTTTGTTTCTAAATTCTTCTAAGCTGGGGTCAAATGATCAAACTGTCATTGCGCAATCTAAAATAACAATCACAAACAATTCAACGGCTTTTCTCTCATTGGTGGGTATCTCATACCTATTATGTTGGATGGTTTTTGATTCCTTCCTGACCGAACAATTAGAAAATACAGTGAAGAATAATGCCAAGCATCGAAAAGGCAGTCTAAAAATAGGATGGTGCCTAAGACACAGGGAGCAAGATGATTCTGAACACAAATATTTACACATTCAAACCAAGGCAGGAATAACAAAGGTAAGATCACATGACCTGAGTTATTCTATAGTTCTCCAAATGGGGAGAGAGAGAGACAGAGGAACAATTCTTCAGGGAAATCTCAGGGATGTACAAGAACTACAGAGTAATTTTAATGAGGGACTTCAACGACCCAAATATCAATTAGAATAATGTTAGGGTAAAGGGTAAGGGGGAGGAATTTCTGAACTGTGTTCAAGAGAATTTTCTTGATCCGCAAGTTCTCAGTCCAACAATAAAGAAGGTTTTCCAGGATCTGAACCAATGAAGTGGACAATGTGAACCAATTGTGGAGGAGCTCTTAGAGTGATCATCCTATCAGAAGTTCTCGATTATCAATGGGGAAGCACAGGGACCTATCCAATATAGAATGTTTAATTGGAACAATGTTAATTTCAATGTGGTGGGAAGGGATCTCGCCAAGGACAAATGGAACCAGGGACTGACAGAAAAAACTGTAATAGAACAGTGGGCGATATTTATGGAAGAGATGCTTCAGGTATGGGCTAATATCATTCCAACAAGAGCCAAAGGGAAGGAAGCTATAAATAAGGCTCCTAAAGATGAAGGAGATAGAGATTCTGATGAAAAAAAAGGAGAGTGTGAGATGCATATCAATAGGTTGAGAGGAAAGGTGAAGAGGAAAATAAGACTGGTATAGAAAGAGTATAAGAATAAAATGACAGTTAATATATAAGGGAACACAAAAATCTTCACTTAACTGTGGAAAAAAGAAATTAGCACTGCTCTAGTCCTCAGGAGTTGAAGAGCCTCGCAGCAAATTAAATACATTCAAAATGTAACCAGTGTCATAATCTGCATACAGTAAACTCCCACAAGCAGTGATAATGAGCAGATAATCTGTTCCCTTTAGTGATCTTGGTTGAAAGATAAATATTTGTCATGAGGTCACTGAGGATAACTCCCTCAAAATAGCATCATAAGATACTTAACGTTTGGCTGAGAGAGCGCATAAGAGCTCGGGTTTGACAAGCCCTCCCAAAACTGCATCTCCAACAGTGCAGCACTCCGTAGTTCGACACTGGAGTGTCAACTGGGTTCTGTGCTCGCGTCTCTGAGTTGGGACTTGAACCCAACACCCACTTATTTAGAGACAAATGCACTATCAACTGAGGCATGGCTGACATCTTGGTCATCTTAATCATTCAAACAAGTCTCACTTAATGTTAACTCATTCCTCCTTGGAAACAGCAGAGAGTCACGTGGGAAAACGGTTTAGGGTGCAATGTGTCATTGTGTAGGGTAGCATCCAAAGGTGAAACTAGATTTAAGGCAGCCAATGCTCTGTGCAGGTACGGACATGAGCTGTAGGAAGCAGGATCCGCAAAGCACCAACATTCTTGACATCCTGCAGTACCTATTTGATGTGAGCTCGTTAATGAATGGGAATTCTGAACATAATCCGAGGAAATTAACATTTCTTGGCATCTTAGAGAAATAAAAGTGAATTTGACTTCTCGCAAATAAACCAAATGTTGGGGGGAGACATTCTCTGACCTTCCTGATATTTTTGTTCAGGTCGTCCAAGTTAAGTAGGAAGATGTGATCCCTGGCTCCCAGTAGCAGTTTCCCTCTCTCCTCATCAAGCAGCAGGGTTTGAAAATCAAAACCCTCAGCAGACCCCAGGAATGGAATGCAGCTGTTGGAAACAAGCAAATCTGTGGGAAAAGAACAAGAATCTTTATGTTATTCACATTGTTGATACATCCCGCCTTTGTTTCCTTTACATATACAGTAGCACAGCATGTTCGCAATTCTGGAGTTTGTGTATGTTCCACATTATTATTAATAATAATATTATTCCATATCATTTGCCCCTTATTTGCAAATCTTGACAGACTTAAAATATATCTTTATCCAACAAGTATAAGAACTATTACAATCTGAAATTGTGATATGTAAATGCTTTTACAGTTGGGAAAAGCCTATGGGGTATAGTCATTGGGTATTCTAAGCAGCTATATGAGAATATTATAGAAACATTTTCCACTCAAATGTTTACCTTAAGGAAAGAAATGTTTGCTCTGATTTAGTTTCAATCCTGTAATATTTGAACACTTTGCTCTACATTTTTGAAATTTCTATTTGAACTATTGAAACAGTAACATTCCTGGACAACCCTTGGTAAGCCAAGTGTTTACTGCAATTCTAAACTGTTACCTCATCCCTCTGTCACAGAATAACATTCAGCAGCAAGTGTTCGATTGATCTTTATCGCAAACAAGCCCCACAAAATCACATCTCACCAAGCCCATAAAACCAAAGAAATATCACCGGAACCATCGGTCCCAGTAGAATTCTTGTGTTTCACTGAGGATTTTACAACTTATGTAAATACATCTACAACTTTCATTCACTTGTATAAAACTGTGCAAACTCCAAATTCCATTCCATGATTTTGCTACGTCACCAGAGCACATTCAACTCAGGACCAGTGACCATAATTCTACTCGTTTTAAGATAGCTAAGGAGAATGATAGCATAGTCTGGCCCAAAAGTTAAAATTCTAAGTTGGGGCAATGCCAATTTTGATGGTATCAGGCAGGAACTTTCAAAAGTTAATTTGGGGAGTCTGTGGGAAGGCAAAGGGACGTCTGGTAAGTGGGAGCTTTCAGAAGTGTGTCAACCAGGGTCCAGGGTAAGCACAGTCCTCTTAGAGTGAAGGGCAAGGCTGGTAGAAGTAGGGAACCCTGGATGACTTGGGATATTGAGGCCCTGGTCAAGAACAAGAAGGAGGCACATGACATGCATAGGCAGCAGGGATCAAGTGAATCCCTTGAAGCGTATAGGGTGTGTAGAAGTAGAGTTAAGAGAGAAATCAGGAGGACAAAAAGGGGACACGAGATTGTTTTGGCAAATAAGGCAAAGGGGAATCCAAGAGCTTCAACAAATACATAAAGGCCAAAAGAGTAACTAGGGAGAGAGTAGGGCCTCTTAAGGATCAACAAGGTCATTTATGTACAGATCCACAAGAGATGGGAGAGATCCTAAATGAATATTTCTCATCAGTGTTTACTGTTGAGAAAAGCATGGATGTTAGGGAACTCGGGGAAATAAATAGTGATGTCTTGAGGAGTGTACATATTACAGAGAAGGAGGTGCTGGAAGTCTTAAAGCACATCAAGGTACAATACTCCCTGGGACCTGATGAAGTGTATCCCAGGACATTGTGGGAGGCTAGGGAGGAAATTGCAGGTCCCCTAGCAGCGATATTTGAATCATCGATAGTCACAGGTGAGGTGCCTGAAGATTGGAGAGTGGCAAATGTTGTGCCTTTGTTTAATAAGGGCTGCAGGAAAAAGCATGGGAACGACAGGCCAGTGAGCCTCACATCTGTGGTGGGCAAGTTGTTGGAAGGTATTTTGAGAGACAAGATCTACAGGCATTTAAAGATGCAAGGACTGATTAGGGACAGTCAGCATGGCTTTGTGAGTGGAAAATCATGTCTCACAAATTTGTTGAGTTTTTTGAAGGGGTAACCAAGAAGGTAGATGAGGGCAGTGCAGTTGATGTTGTCTACATGGACTTTAGCAAGGCATTTGACAAGGTATCACATGGTAGGTTGTTGCATAAGGTTAAATCTCACAGGATCCAGGGTGAGGTAGCCAATTGGATACAAAATTGGCTTGATGGTAGGACAGTAAGAAGTCTCACAACACCAGGTTAAAGTCCAACAGGTTTATTTGGTAGCAAATATCATAAGCTTTCGGAGCACAGCTCCTTCGTCAGATGGGGTGGATATCTGTTCTCCAACAGTGCACAGACACAGAAATCAAGTTACAGAATACTAATTAGA
Source organism: Mustelus asterias (assembly GCF_964213995.1). NCBI lineage: Eukaryota > Metazoa > Chordata > Chondrichthyes > Carcharhiniformes > Triakidae > Mustelus > Mustelus asterias. The sequence goes on along the minus strand of NC_135819.1, from coordinate 83,096,109 downwards.
ATGCAAATCTCTACAGCCAGCCAGGTCTTAAAGCTACAGATAATGTGGGTGGAGGGAGCATTCAACACAGGTTAAAGAGATGTGTATTGTCTCCAGACAGAACAGCTAGTGAGATTCTACAAGCCCAGGAGGCAAGCTGTGGGGGTTACTGATAATGTGACATAAATCCAACATCCCGGTTTAGGCCGTCCTCATGTGTGCGGAACATATTAACATTGTACCCACCGAGCTGTAGAGATTTGCATTCTAATTAGTATTCTGTAACTTGATTTCTGTGTCTGTGCACTGTTGGAGAACAGATATCCACCCCATCTGACGAAGGAGCTGTGTTCCGAAAGCTTATGGTATTTGCTACCAAATAAACCTGTTGGACTTCAACCTGGTGTTGTGAGACTTCTTACTGTGCTTACCCCAGTCCAACGCCGGCATCTCCATATCTTGATGATAGGAGCCAGAGGGTGGTTGTAGAGGGATGTTTTTCAAACTGGAGGCCTGTGACCAGCGGTGTGCCTCAGGGATCAGTGCTGGGTCCACTGTTATTTGTCATTTATATTAATGATTTGCATGAGAATATCGGAGGCATGGTTAGTATGTTTGCAGATGACACCAAGATTGGTGGCATAGTGAACAGTGAAGAAGGTTATCTCGGATTGCAATGGGATCTTAATCAATTGGGCCAGTGGGCTGACGAACGGCAGATGGAGTTTAATTTAGATAAATGCGAGGTGATGCATTTTGGTAGATTGAACCAGGGCAGGACTTACTCAGTTAATGGTAGGGCGTTGGGGAGAGTTTAGAGCAAATTGACCAAGGGGTACAAGTTCATAATTTCTTGAAAGTGGAGTCACAGGTGGACAGAGTGGTGAAAAAGGAATTCAGCATGCTTAGTTTCATTGGTCAGAACATTGAATACAGGAGTTGGGACGTCTTGTTGAAGTTGTACAAGACATTGGTAAGGCCACACTTGGAATACTGTGTACAGTTCTGGTCACCTTATTATTGAAAGGATATTATTAAACTAGAAAGAGTGCAGAAAAGATTTACTCGGATGCTACTGGGACTTGATGGTTTGAGTTATAAGGAGAGGCTGGATAGACGGGGACTTTTTTCTCTGGAGCGTAGAAGGCTGAAGGGTGATCTTATAGAGGTCTATAAAATAGTGAGGGGCACAGATCAACTAGATAGTCAATATTTTTTCCCAAAGGTAGGGGAGTCAAAAACTAGAGGGCATAGGTTTAAGGTGAGAGGGGAGAGATACAAAAGGGTTCAGAGGGGCATTTTTTTCACACAGAGGGTGGTGAGTGTCTGAAACAAGCTGCCAGAGGTAGTAGTAGAGGCGGGTACAATTTTGTCTTTTAAAAAATGTTTAGATAGTTACATGGGTAAGATGGGTACAGAGGGACATGGGCCAAATGCGGGCAATTGGGACTAGCTTAGGGGTTTAAAAAAAAGAGCAGCATGGACAAGTTGAGGCGAAGGGCCTGTTTCCATGCTGTAAACCTCTATGACTCTATGACTTATTTTGGGTTAGTCAGTTAATTATCATTTCTGGATATGAGATTGGGTGAGCTTTGAGGAATTGGTTGTACTTCTGACTTATGGTCAACTCAGAAATTCAAATGAAAAATTGATGTATCTCAAAGGCGAAAGAACCCAGAATATCGACAACTTCAACTTTAAGGTGTGGTGAACACAGAATGCATCACATGTTGTGCACGGTAAGAGTTGAGTTCAACTGGAAAATCAACAATCACATTTTGCTTTTCAATCCATTTCCCCAGTGTAATTTATAAATATTAAATGGGAATGTCCCATTTTGCACTCTGATAATACGGCCAAGTCAGTGTAAGAAATACCAATCTCTCGATTTCATTGAATTTGCTGAGAATTAATTGAATCTTTTCCTTAAGTTGATTGTGGGCAGGATTTTTCACCTAAAGTTGGGCGAAATGGGGGTCATGATCCTGCAATGTTTGCGAAACAGTCACCTGGCTGTGATTTTCCCCATATTGGCCAATTTGTGGCTGGAGCTATGATGCGCTCGCCGTCCAATTAAGAATAGTGGGTGAGCTATTGAAGCACTAGTGAACCAACAGAAGCACCCCCCCTCCAATACTCCACCCCCTCCCCCTCCCCCCACCCCTCCCTCTCCCCCCGCCAACCCTGAAGAAGATGAAGCCTGTACTTCAGGGGCGAGTAAGAGAAAGCACTCCTATCTCGAGGCACTCTCCAACTTTCTAAACTTCCACCTCAGTTGCCAAGCCACCAGTATGAAGGGGGATTCCCTCCGCAGGGCAGCTTGTAACTATGGCCAGATAGACAGGGTTCACCCAGCCCGGTCCAGCACCCAGCAACCCCTCTGGCTGCCTCCACACCATTTCCAGAAGCGATAGGCCTGGCTTCACTTAGTGCCCAGAACAAAAATCCAAATATTCGGGAAGTTTCTCCCGAGTCAGGAATTTTCCCTATTCGGCACATCCAACTCGGGAGCAAAGTTTGGCCTGAAGTTTCAGAATCTCAGCCTTCTAATCCACTCTTTCTCATGAGCAATGGAGTTTGCCCCTGCCACCCACATCCAGCCATTAATCATATTTTACAAAGCTCTCCCCTTTGACCTCTCTCCAGCAATTAGAGGAACATTTTGTGGAATTATTGCTTCAACCACATTCTAAAACAAAAGATTTTAACCCCTCACTCCAATTTGCTGCATTTCCTCCACGAACTACAACCACTTTCCATTCCACCGCTTGCTATACTGTCCCTCAAAGGCTACCACACCCAATTTAATTCCCATAACACAGTAACACCCCAAACTGTAATTCACATCTACACCACTTCCACTACCAGCTGTGTTTGAGGATTTGGCTCTTCGATGCCTCAGTCTTCTCATCCAACTGATCTGATTTTCTCTCTTCATCACTCTTTCCTTCCTCCTGCTCCTCCCCATCCCCTCTTCAAACATTTTAAGCTCCTTCTGTCCCACCTCACATGCATGTTTCCCTCCCGCTCTCTGCACAGTTTCCATTATTCTCACCTTCGAACCCTGACTGACTGAATAATTCAAATTGGTCGTTATTCATTATACAACGACATGGCCGATAGGTTAGGAGTTAATTAAATCTGTTCAGCGTGTGAGCCAAACAGGGAAATGCTGTCGAATGTCAAATAATTACTTGTAACTAAAAATATCAAAATCAATAGGAAATTAGATTTCAGTTATAAAATATTAAATCACTTCAGTGGAGGTGTGAGATTACAGGCTGTGGAATTACTTTGGGGGAGTTTATGAAAAGTAGAGACAGCTATTTCCACTCAGATGAAGGGGTATAAAAGGGCTGCTTGTCAGCTGGGACTGATTAACCGTCTGCAAGCATGTCACACACAAAATGAGCTTCTATATATAGCTCGCATATCTAAAATTCACTTTTTCCTTTCAATGACTTCCATCATTTTCTGAAATGATAACTTGTTCCGTTTTTTTATCGTTTAATTAATCGATGCTGAATAATATCACGAGTCACTGGGTTATCAGCTGCTGTAATCGCTGCTGTGTAACCTCTGGCACAATCTGTTGCTGCTTTTCAGTGACAGGGACAACAGAAGCTGTTGCTTCACCTCAGCAATCAACTAATGGAGTGACGCCGGCACTCCAGCTGTCCCTTCCCATTTCTGCTCAATTAATCACATCTGAATGTGTCGCACTTCCATTTTCCTTCAATGCAGAAACTTGCCTTTCCTAAAGAGAGTGTCCAACTATTTCAGAGTTCCCAGCGAGCTGCTCTATTATGCCTTCCCCACTCTGAGGGGCTCCACCTGTTGTTATTTTCCAATGCTGATTGACAGGTCCAAGTGTGCAGAGTCCCAGCAATTAGGACATTTGAAAGGAAGGCAGGTATTCCAGTGCCTGCATTGTCCTGAGCTTTAACTGAACTATTGTCTTGCATCTGACATTGGGATCTCAGGTATTCTATATAAGTTCAGATAAGGTTAACCCATAGAGTAGTAAATACAATAGCTGTTTCCCATCCAAATGATTGCAGATATAAGATTTCCTGTGTCTTGCTGGGCCTGTCAATCAGTATTGCTAACTATGAGATGAGAGCTCCACTGGAATCAGGTATAACATCAACATAATGTGCCAGTGAATCTCTTGATGAGTCACAGGATACTTTGGCTTATAACGTTGACTTGTTAAGCCTCAACAATAAATACCTTCCTGCTCTGAGCAAAAATCGAGACCCCCTCCCCTCCCCCCACAACATGTCTCCTTTCCATTTGTTGCTCAATTCCTATTCTCTTTCCATATCCCAGCCCTCAATAAGCTCCTTTTGCACCCACTGCTGCAGGGGATCTCTTGCTTAAAGAAAGAATGTATTTCCATTGCACCTTTCATCACCGCAGAATGGCCCATAGTGCTTTACGGCTAGTGAGGTCATTCCAAAGAATTGTCACTGTTGTGGGAAACGTGACAAAAAACTGCTCCAAACGGCAATATGTTCAGAACCAGATAATGTGTTTTTATGATGTTGGTTGTGATTGGAGAGGTGGCTCCAGAATTGGACTCATCAATCACACCAGGACCGACAGAACCCATGATCAGTGACACAGAGTTTCTCAAATGGACAATCACACTCGTTAGTGAGTGATTGCCATCGAAGGTGGTTCAGGGATAACTGTTGACCAGGACAATGGGAAGAATTCTTTTAATTTTCTTTGAAATTGTGCCATGATTTCTTGCATTACCACTTGAGAGGGCAACAAGTCCTCACTTTAACCTTCTATCCAAAGGACAGCATCTTCAACAATGCAGCACTCCCTCAGCCATGATCTTTGTGCTCCAGTTTCTGGGATGGGACATGAACCCACAACCTTCTGATTGAGAGGTGAGAGCGCTCCTTCAGAGTCACTGCTGACACCAATCACATGCGCATAGCTCCAAGGTGAATGTATGAACAGGGGAGACGAGAGTATCAAGGGATATAATTTATGACTTTGTTCAGTGATTGCACAAATATACATCTCTTAAATCAAATAAATGTATAAATTTGTGACAACACTGGGGAGTAAGATCCTTGGAACAACAGTGTAAATGGGGTCTGTTTGAACTCAGTACTAAGGCCAATGGCCGTGCTGAGTTTGGGTTTCCTGTCAGTGTGATATATATCCCAGCCCTTTACCCCCCCTGGCAGAAATGGAATCCACTGGAATTGGGAGCAGGAGTTCTGCATCTGGATTCCCCCCCCCCCCCCCCCCCCCGCCCCCGCAAATAACCCCGGAGTAGACCAAACTCCCGAAAAATCTCACCCATAGCTTTCGTTGAGAGAAGCAGATTTTTATTTTTTTTAGCTGTCAGTAAAGTAATTTCAGTGTAATTAATGAATGGGCCCCATTCATAACAGGAATAATCTGAATCTAAAAGAACAAAGAAAATTACAGCACAGGCTCAGGCCCTTCGGCCCTCCAAGCCTGCACCGACCATGCTGCCCGACTGAACTAAAACCCCCTACCCTTCCGAGGACCATATCCCTCTATTCCCATCCTATTCATGTATTTGTCAAGATGCCCCTTAAAACTCACTATCGTATCTGCTTCTACTGCCTCCCCCAGCAGCGAGTTCCAGGCACCCACCACCCTCTGTGTAAAAAAATCTGCCTCGCACATCTCCTTTAAACCCTGCCCCTCGCACCTTAAACCTGTGCCCTCTAGTAATTGACTCTTCCACCCTGGGATAAAGCTTCTGACTATCCACTCTGTCCATGCCCCTCATAATCTTGTAGACTTCTATCAGGTAGCCCCTCAACCTCCGTCGCTCCAGTGAGAACAAACCAAGTTTCTCCAACCTCTCCTCATAGCTAATGTCCTCAATACCAGGCAACATCCTGGTAAATCTTTTCTGCACCCTCTCCAAAGCCTCCACATCTTTCTGTTAGTGTGGCGACCAGAATTGAACACTATATTCCAAGTGCGGCCTAACTAAGGTTCTATAAAGCTGCAACATGACTTGCCAATTTTTAAACTCAATGCCCCGGCCGATGAAGGCAAGCATGCCGTATGCCTTCTTGACTACCTTCTCCACCCGCATTGCCACTTTCAGTGACCTGTACCTGTGCACCCAGACCCCCCTGCCTATCAATAGTCTTAAGGGTTCTGCCATTTACTGTGTAAACCTGAAAGAATCAGTTTTGTTGTAGATAATAATTGTTGTCCTACTCATTTGTCCAATGACTTTTAACACTCCCTGGATCTAATTTTCCTTTCTTTAATATTATTGCATCTTCTTTCTGTAATCGAGTTCCAGGTGCATCTGTGTGTTAATCGCTTGTGATAATCATTTAAAAAAGTAGAGATAATTAGTACCTCGGTAATGATAGGAAGTTTAGCAAATGTGAACAAAGAGTTTGACATTTTGGCTGGAAGTTTTCTCCACAATAAAATGGACCAAATTTCTCATATTTAATTCTTACAATTAAAAACACTGATAAACTGAAATGGATAATGAAAGAAAAACTACAATAAAAAGATTATCGCTTTCCTTGTGTCTACAATGTCTACCGCAGCCTTCATAAATGCAAATCTTTTAAGGGCAATTTGACACTAATTAAGAACAATATCTTCACATTCTTCTTTGACCCATGAAAAGTGCAGAACATTGAAATCAGCACATGAAACATTGCCAAATATTCATTGAAGAGATGGCATTTCAGAATTTTTTTAAAAAGTTACCCATTAAAATCATTAGAGTCTTTCTTCAAGCTCATGGTTACATCTGACCTGTCAAAACCAACAACAGATTAATGGCTGATCAAAGAACTGCATCAGAAACGAAATTAAGTCGGATCCCGGGATGGTAACAGACTTCCTGCTACATTTATCATTTACATCAATACAACTGAAGTCATGGCCAAAGATGTGGGCATCTTGCATTCGCAGATAGCATCATCTTCAATCAATCTGCACCTTCCTCAAACATTGATGCTTTTGTACAAAAATATGTAGAACATGAGGGATGATTGAATAAGACTGAACGAGGTGAAATGCTTTACTCTGAGCAGCATGTTAATTCAGAGTCCTGGCTTGGTGTCCAGCTGGGATTTACATTTGTAATCTGTCACAAAAGTAAAAATAAATAAACGCTGACACTTACACAGCAATTTCTTTCATTTGTTTGTGGGATGTGGGCGTCACCAGCATTTATCACCCACGCTAATTGCCCTTGTACTGAGTGGCTTCCACGGCAATTTCAGAGGGTATTTGAGAGTCAACCACATTGCTGTGGGTCTGGAGCTACATGTAGGCCAGACCGGGTAAACGGCAGATTTCCTTCCCTAAAGGACACGACTGAACCAGACAAGTTTTCACAAGAATCGACAATGGTTTCATGGTCATCAGTAGACATTTAATTCCAGAGTTCTTATTGAATTCAAATTTCACCATCTGCTATGGTGGGATTCGAACCCCAGGTCCCCAGAGCATACCCTGCATCTCTGGATTACTAGTCCAGTGACAATACCACAACGTCACTGCCTCCTTAAAGGATAAGAGAAGGCAGGACCAGAGAGATACCAGAGAGATCAACTACTTTTATTATACAGAAACATGATCTATAAATGTATAATAAGTTATTCCTGAAAGGTAGAGAGCTTTAAATTCCACTCTCAATATTAACACTCATGGTTCCTACTGCCCTGCAATAGAAACACTAGGAGACTCAAGGATTAGTCTGCCCAATCATCCTCCATGTAACAACATTGATTGCTGATTCTGGAGCACAAAAGGACACGGCACTTATTAAGCGCAGCAGCCAGGCAACTCAGACTAGGGCCAGGGTGGAGGAAGAGATAGACAGTAAGAGCTGATGTATGGCAGCCATCTTGCTTTGCCCAGGTAAAGACGAAATAAAGCTGACAGAAAAACAAGGGAGGAAAGTTCAGTGTGAACCTTCAGTTCTTCAATGAATACTTCAGGAACAGAAGCTGTGTGAGAATGGTATTTGGAGAATGGATGTGACTCTTATTACAGAAAGGACTGGAAGGACAATTGCAAGACGTGTTTTGACAATTGGATTTGCAGATTTTGTTTGCTGCACAGTATTTGATCAACTTTCTGTACAAAAAGTCAACTTAAGAAATTTATACTTCTTGGCAATGGTGAGTTGCTCTTATCAATAATCTAAAATATTAAAGCACTTGTAAATTTAAATTTTCTTGTTCTATTTTTCAGTCTTATCCTAATTCTGAAGCAACTCATGTGCAAGGTCCTGAGGGGACTTGATGGACTGGATGTGGAAAGGATGCTTCCTCTTGTGGGAGAATCCAAAACTTGGGGTCACGATTTCAAAATAAGGGGTCACTCATTTAGGACAGAGATCAGGGAAAACTTTTTCTCTCAGAGGGTTGTGAGACTGGAATTCTCTTCCTCAAAAGGTGGTTGAGGCAATCTTTGAATACCTTCAAGGTCGATGTGGGTATATTCTCGATAAGCAAGGGGGTGAAAGGTTATCAGGGATAGGCAGGAATGTGAAGTTGAGGTTAAAATTAGATCAGCCATGTTAGTGAATGGCAGAGCAGGTTCAGAGGGCTGTGTGGTTTACTCTTGCTCTGTATGTTCGTGTAGGTGACAGCGGCAACAAAAGCACTGTTTCAAATTGGTGCAAAGCACCACTAACTGACTTCATTATCATCCAATACCAACGATGCATGAATGAAAGGGGCTGCTATTTCATGGGAAGCTTGAACACTTAATTGTGCAGTTGTTTGCCTGAATGCAAAAGAAATCCATGCTAATCAGCCCAGAAATCCTCCCAGTATCAGAAATCCTCCGATTATCAGAAATCCTCCCAGTATCATTATTTAAAAGTAACATTTACCTGGTTAGATTTCAACAAACACATTTTTGATGTTTATTTTTGTCTTGCTGAAGGATACAACCAATGTCCAGGGAGCTGGTCAGTAGACGGGATCAGTTGTGTCATTGGTTATAGGTTATACCATGTCTGGCCTTTCTGGGTATTGAAGGTGGAAGAGAAAATTGAGCAGAGTAAAGAGTTTTGAACTCCTGGCAAATAATGAGTTCAAGTCAGCGCCAGGGCAATAATTCCAAACCAGTGAGAGTAGAAGAAGTATGTGGGTGTGGCAGATTCAGAACCAAGGAGTATGAAGGGGAAATGATTAGTGACTGCATTCATATCAGTTAGGTAGAGAGATTACCAAGAGGTGCTAGGAAGCCAATATTTCACGAAGTTATGTACATAATGCTGGTGACTGGCCTGTCACACAGTGCATGGAAAAAGAAAGAGTTGAACTTCCTTGCAGGAGGCATCTGGGGTTCTAAGTTGCCATGGGAACTGATTTTTTTGAAATCATCAAGTGGTCATACAGGTCTACAGCCCAGAAAAGGCCCACGAGCGGGATGCAAATCAGTTTAACACCGGCCTCCAACAGGTTTCCCGACCCATCACGCAGGTTCCAGCGGATGGGACCACGGGAAATTCACACCGACATGAAACTAACTTTTGCATTCCTGTCAAACTCTCCCCTCTCCCACTCTGCCATTGAACCCGGCGATAGGGAAATGGGAGAATTCCACCCAATGCTTCTGTTCCGAAGGAGTCATGTTGGACTCCAAACATTTCCTGTGTTTCTCTCTTCACACTCACTGCCAGTCCTGCTGAGATTCTCAACCATTTTCCGCTTTTATTTCAGATTTCCAGAGCTCAGGATTTTACTGAATGTGAAAATATTGCTTTTGAAATTACATTTTTGATCAAACATGCTGGAATATGTCCATGACTTTGTGCTGTGCATTCAGGGCGGCTGGAGGGAGGGTAAGGAATCATAATAAATTCTTGTACAGTGTACATTAATCACATTGCCATATCAAAATAAAGGCGTTTCACATTGCGAATTGCCTTGAAGTGCATGAACTGTGATACAGGTAAATATGATGCAACATCCTACAAGCAACACTAAGAATAAAGTCAGTCTGGATTCTTCTGATAATGTCAGAATGTTAAGCACCTGTCTGAAGATTTTGAATGTTTGCTTTCAGGCACAATGACCCCCGCTGTAAATTCAATCCCACACACCAAAAATTTAAATAAATCTCTCTGCCCTTCTCTGCTGAAAATAACAACTACAGCTCTTGCCGTTTCATGGACAGCAAGCTCAAAGCTGTGTGTGTGAGTGTGTCAGTGTGTGTGTGTGTCAGTGTGTGAGAGCTGTGAGTGTGCATGAGTGTGTGCATGAGTGTGTGTGTGAGTGTGTGTGAGCAGTGTGTGTGAGTGTGAGCTGTGTGTGCATGAGTGTGTGTGAGTATGTGAGCTGTGAGTGTGCAAGTTTGTGTGTGTTTGTGAGCATGTGAGCTGTGAGTGTGTGTGTGAGTGTGAGCATGTGAGCTGTGAGTGTGTGTGAGTGTGTGTGTGCGAGTGTGTGTGTGAGCTGTGAGTGTGTGTGTGAGCTGTGAGTGTGCGTGAGTGTGTGTGAGTGTGAGTATGTGAGCTGTGTGTCCGTGAGTGTGCGTGTGTGAGTGTGTGAGCTGCGAGTGTGCATGTATGTGCGTGTGTGAGTGTCAGCATGTGAGCTATGAGTGTGCGTGAGTGCATGTGTGAGTGTGAGTGTGTGTGATGTGAGTGTGCATGAGTGTGTGTGAGTGTGTGTGAGCTGTGAGTGTGTGTGTGTGTGAGTGTGAGCATGTGAGCTATGAGTGTGTGTGAGTGTGTGTGTGTGTATGTGTGTGAGAGCTGTGAGTGTGCATGAGTGTGTGTGTGAGTGAATGTGAGTGTGTGTGAGCTGTGAGTGTGAGTGAGTGTGTGTGAGCTGTGAGTGTGTGTGAGCTGTGAGTGTGTGAGTGAGTGTGAGTGTGAGTGTGTGTGAGCTGTGAGTGTGTGAGTGTGTGTGAGCTGTGAGTGTGTGAGTGTGAGTGAGTGTGAGTGTGTGTGAGCTGTGAGTGTGTGAGTGAGTGTGTGTGAGCTGTGAGTGAGTGAGTGTGTGTGAGCTGTGAGTGTGTGAATGAGTGTGTGTGAGCTGTGAGTGTGAGTGCGTGTGTGTGAGCTGTGAGTGTGTGAGTGAGTGTGTGTGAGCTGAGTGTGCGTGTGTGTGTGTGAGCTGAGTGTGTGAATGAGTGTGTGTGAGCTGTAAGTGTGTGTGTGTGTGAGAGCTGTGAGTGAGTGTGAGTGAGTATGTGTGAGCTGTGAGTGTGTGAGTGTGAGCTGTGAGTGAGTGAGTGTGAGCTGTGAGTGAGTGTGGGTGCGTGAGTGTGTGTGAGCTGTGAGTGTGTGTGTGAGAGTGTGAGCTGTGAGTGTGTGTGAGCTGTGAGTGTGTGAGTGTGAGCTGTGAGTATATGAGTGTGAGTATGAGCCGTGAATGTGTGTGAGTGTGAGTGTGCGTGTGAGTGTGTGAGTGTGAGTGTGAGCTGTGAGTGTGTGAGTGTGAGTATGAGCTGTGAGTGTGTGTGAGTGTGCATGTGAGTGTGTGAGTGTGTGAGTGTGTGTGAGCTGTGAGTGTGTGAGTATGAGCTGTGAGTGTGTGTGAGTGTGAGCTGTGAGTGTGAGTGTGTGAGTGTGAGTGTGTGAGTGTGTGAGTGTGAGCTGTGAGTGAGTGAGTGTGAGCTGTGAGTGAGTGTGAGTGAGTGTGAGTGCTTGTGAGTGTGTGAGCTGTGAGTGTGTGTGTGTGAGCTGTGAGTGTGTGTGTGAGCTGTGAGTGTGTGAGTGTGTGAGTGAGTGTGTGTGAGCTGTAAGTGTGCGTGTGTGAGTGTGATAACAATGGGGAAGGGATTGTTGCTGAGTCGAATGCTGCATTGACTAAATCACATTCAACACTGAAAATTTGATTCAAAATGACGAGCAGAGAACAATGCGAGTTTAGTCACTGCGTACTTGTTGAAAGAGTTAACATTTGCACTCTGTTTGAATGAATTTGTGCGGGAATACTCATTTCATTCTGAGAAGAATGAACAGGAAAGCTAAAGTTACAATTACAGTTCCTCAATTCCATGAACCAGAACCAGTCTGCATTGAAAGATTAATCCATAAAGTCACTTGGGTCCAAGGGGACATCTAACTTCCTGTCTAAACTGTAATTACTCTAGCCACTGCTCAGCACACAGTTACAGGCAGGCATCAGTTTGCAGTCAAAAACCAGGCATTCAGTTTATTTACTTGCTGTAAGTTTACAAATAGCGATGCTTCTCAGACCTGCACAGGCCATTGTTATTGTCCATGTGCCCTCCTCAGTCGCTGAAAGAACTTCAGTGATTAAAATACAATTAAACACTAAAATCTCCCGAATCCCCAAAGCAGGGTTAATATCTAATGGACAGAATGAAAAAGTCAATCCTTTTCTTTCACAATGGCTGGAATTTTACCACCCTGCCCACCGCGGGAATCGGAGCAGGCAGAGGGAGGCCCATGGAAAGGTCCGTTGACCTCAGGCGGGAGTTTACGGTTTCGGGACAAGCGTGGCCATTAAATCCCGCCCACATCTTTAGTCTTCAGCAAGCCGCAGAATATAACTAATCTTGTCCATTCATATTTCTGTTTTCCACAGTTATACCTAGAAATGTTGCTGTGTCAGCATCCGAACACATTCCCATAGAATTCACCATTGTCAGTTTTAGCTTTACTTTGATTTGCAATCAATAATGATGCACGGCGCGCATTCTAAGGTTAATCTGACTATCCCTCATCCAATCATTAACTGAGGTCCAGCAGAGTGGCTTCACTGAGGGGCATTCTGGGAGAAGTTGGCGCCATCACCTCGGCAGTACTGTGGGTAGCGGGAGAACCCCTCCAGTGACAAACAGGAGGGTAAACATCCAGCAGAGATGGAGACAGATATCACTGAGGAGCATAGCTATCCACTTGTTACATTTTTCCACTCTTTCACATTCCCCCTTTTAACTCATTTCTTTCAAATATTTATTTATTCACTTGACTTTGAAAAGCTCTTGCGGGATTATACACTGTTGTAGGTGGAAAGGTCTACATTCTCACAATCTCCCCATAAAAAATTCTCCAAACCTCTCCCGTTATTCTTTTGCAGAAATAGTGGGGGAAGGTTTCTGCTATTTAGCAATGAGTGAAGTCACTCATTTGTTCTTATACAATTTCACCCTAAATCGCAAAGAGTAAAGATGTTCCTCCATTCTATCCGCAAAGTGCAACCAGAATATAAAAGGGTTTACAAAATGTCCACATTCACAAATCAGCAAAGATGTACGATACAGATTTCTGCTGGTAGATTCAGAGGGGTGGGTTTACAGGGAGCAGTTCATCCACACCTTCTGCCCAACCTCAAAGCCCACCTGGCACTTTGCCAATGTGAAGACCGCCTGTCTCGCAGCAACAATCCGTTTGGGATGGCATTAATTCATGCAGAGTGGGACTTCTGTCCCCAGGGGCAGCACGGTGGCACAGTGGTTAGCACTGCTGCTTCACAGCACCAGGGACCCAGGTTCGATTCCCGGCTTGGGTCACTGTCTGTGTGGAGTTTGCACGTTCTCCCCGTGTCTGCGTGGGTTTCCTCCCACACTCCAAAGATGTGCAGGTTAGGTTGATTAGCCATGTTAAATTGATGTGGGGTTATGGGAATAGGGCCTGGGTGGGATTGTTGTCGAATGGCCTCCTTCTGCGCTGTCGGGATTCTATGACAGGAAGCTCCACCTTGAAAAGCTGCTGCTCAAGCTGATTGGCTGGCAGCTCTATTGTCCCAACAGCCCCAGAAGCACAGTGGTGGCTACTGCCAGGACTACAGCCAATCACCACGAAGGTGAAGATGTCTTCCAGACTTTGGGTGAATCCAGTGATTTGGGGCCAGACAGTGAGGGGGAGGAGTGGAGGTGGGGGTCGGTGAGGGGGTGGGGGTGGGTGAGGGTTGGGGTCGGTGAGGGGGTGGGGGTGGGTGGGGGGATGGGGTTGGGGGTGGGTGAGGGGGTGGGGGTGGGTGAGGGGGTGGGGGAGGAGGTGGGGAGGGTGAGGGGTTGGGTGAGGGGGTGGGGGTGGGGGAGGGGGTGGGGGTGGGGGAGGGGGTGGGGGTGGGTGAGGAGTTGGAGTTGGGTGAAGGGGTGGGGGTGACAGTGGGGAGTCAGGTTGGACGGGGCAGGGGAGAGGAAGGAAAAAGACAGGGTACCATCTTGAAAGGAAAAGCACAAGGGACCCTCCAAAGGAAGTAGCTCCTTTCCAGTTTGACAACAGCCTGTGCTGTCAAAGCTGCCACGTTTCGCGCTTTCCTCCACTCTCCTTCGCAACCTGAAAAATGGCGGCAGAGAGTGGAATGAGACTTTTAATTAGTAGATAATTCTCCACTTTCAGACAGAGGACCGTACGATGCTAACCCATCCCCAGTGTAGGGACCTTGGCCAGGGGGTGGTCAGGAAGATAGTGGGCAGGCTGGTCACACAGTTTATTTTACCTCAGTTCCACTTTCAAATTCGCCAGTGAGGATCATGTAAAACCTACTCCAGAATGCTTCATAAAGATCAGCTGCAGAACTTCCCCTGCACTGTAGAACTAATTGTACTATGGACATATTCATAGAAGTGATCCAGACATGTACAAACAAACATTGTGACTGTGATATACTGTAGAATTGGATAAATGAGGTGTTCTGCTGGTGCAGCCGGCTGGGATACTGCTCTCTGCCTCAGAGTCAGTATTATCCCGAAGCTCCATCAAACACAAAGCCAGGAGGGAGAATGGAAAAGAAAAGGCAAGTCCAGCCTTGGCAGCCAATCCATCAATCAGCCACACATTTGGAAACAATGTGTAGCTAAACTCTAAGAACAATAATAAACAGAGCATACGCAGTGTCGGCACCAAGTGTGCCTCTGGTGTTTCTCCACACCTTCTTCAGGCCAGGGGAACTGAATGATCTTCAACCCGTACAATGTGAGTACAGCACAGCACCATTAATTACAACAAAAGAGAAAATATCTACCTAATGATATAGATGTACAATAGAAAGGTTACTTATTAAAGGCTTTAGTGAAATTGGATTCCAGCTATCGATCACCTATACAGATACCTTGAAATCAGACCTTTTGAAATTAGCTCATAAATGCCTAATTCATTCCGATGCAATTACTTTGAACTCTTTAACCGGAGCATTAACCATTTAAGATAAATGGTTAGTCCCTTTATTAACATAGCCTTTAAGGGAATTTCATATAAATGCATTAAGTATCCGTGGGCCAGTGTTCAAAGAATGTGCATTTATATAACATCTTATCAGATCAACCCCGCCAAGTCCTTTCACAGTGACTGAATTCTTTGAAGTTCATTCACATTATAATATTGGTGAAGATGCAGCAGTTATTTTGTGTATAGCAAGTTCCCACAAACAGCACTGCATTGCAGCTTTGTGTTTGGCAATTCTGGTCACGGAAAGAGCAATTATCAATATAGTGGGAGAGCTTCCGTTTCTGCTTCAGAAAATGTCTTGGGATTTTTGATGCCGGAAATGTACTGCCCCACCCGCCACGGGAATCGGAGCGGGCAAGGGACGGAGCTTGGGAAGGTCTGTTGACCTCAGTTTCGGGATGAGGGAGGCCGTAAAATCCCACTCTTCGGACCCGATTTTATCGCTTGGATTCTAAGTGCTGAATCTGGGAGTGTTCCAGAACCGACTTGTAAACCCTGTTCTCAGGCACCCCCATACGCACTCCGCCTGAAAAAAAGCAGTGAATCTGAATCGCACTGCAGAAACATGTGGGCGGGGCTTATCGCGCCCGAAACGCTGCTGCGCCGATCGGAGCCTTCAACTGCGCATGCGCAGTGAAACAAAATTGAAAAACGCCCCCCTGCCACATCACTCCTGGGTCACAAAAAGCGGATAAAGCAGCCCGGGAATGATGGTGCCTGCAGACATTGCCCCACCCCCACAACATAACTGTCCCCCTTATCCACCGAACCCCCCCCGACATCCAGAATGATTGCGACCTCCTGTCCCACTTCCCCCTGAATCGATCGTCCACAGAGTGGCAGCGGACCCCCCTGCCCCTGCCCCCCCCCCCCCCCCCCACCAGAGATCCATCTGACCCACCTCCCTCCTCCTCCCCCCCCCACCAGAGAACGATCTGACTCCCCTCCCTTCTCCTCCCACCCCCACTAGAGAACGATCTGGCCCGCCTCCCCCCCCACCCCCACCACCGATCTGAGTCAGAGAGCCGTTGGAAGCTCTGAACTCACCTCTTCAGAAGCTGGAGCGCCCGAAACAGACCTTTGCCGAGCAGGTCTGTTTTGCGCCGAATCTGGATGGGTGAACGCGATGGTAAAGGGGGAAATGCCGGTAAGATTGGGCATCCAGCTCATTAAGTCAATTTAAATGTATGCAAATGCATTTCAATTGACGTCGCGCCTGTTATGGGCGCGGTCCCGATCGTATCCATTTTTGGGCCTTGTTAAAGGGGGAATTGGTGCGGATATGGGCGCGGATCGCGCTATTCGCTTCACTCCCAACTTTACCAAGTTTTTGCGCCCGAAAACAGACACAACCCAATGGTAAAATCGGGCCCTTAATGTCTATCTGTTGCAGAGGGAACCGGACACCCATTCGAAGGATGGCACCCGTGACAATGCAGTGTTCCTTCAGTACGGTGCTCAAACAAACGTCCCGCTGGCCCTCGGGTCCGAGAGACTGAATGCACAATCTTCAACATGATCTTTGGGCAGCAATCATCATTTACATGCTTATGTGTATTGGATGGTGCTTTAAGTTGTGATGGGAGGTCAGAGTTTCTGTTCTCTAGCACAGCACACCGCAGCAATGGCTTTGCTTTTAAATTTTGCAAAGGTGCATCTTGTCATGCAATTTGTAGACCCTGACCATCTCCACTAAAACTATGATTCCTCTGGATCAACAAGGGAGTCAAGGTTAGAAGGCGGGATCTGAAGTTGTGGCCGTGATCGGATTAGCCACGATGTTGTTGAAGAGTGAAGCAGGCTCAATGGGGTTAATGGGCTACTCCTGCTCCTAGTTCATTTGTATTTCGAATCAGACCACATTGCTGGCTAGCACAGGTTGGTTCATTGCCTGAAGTAGCAGGTTACAGTCGAGAACCAATTGTTTAAGAAGCTGTGCTGTCAATCACGTTGTGAGGCTCCATGAGTAAAAGAACAAGCTGCTGGGATAAATTAGTTAATGAAAAGGATTTTTGAATTTGGCCCAAAATTAGAATGATCACGGAAATGAATTCCAGAGTGCACAGACTAATTGAGACAATATAATTCATCAAGATACAAGGTTTAAATTCTGGTCACTGATTGCCTTTGGAAATGCACTTCCGTTTATTCCACTCACCTCAAACTTTTACAGTGCAAACGTTTTCTCCAAGAGGCAGATTAAGAACGATTTGCATATTTTAAACAGTAACCCTCTTTTTTATTGCAAACCTAGAGGAAAGGCTAGAGCCCTTCAGTGCAGAACAGCATCAAGGTTACAAATAAGAGAGGAGATAAAATAGTAAATAGCGAATAAAGTCAGGAGTGGTGTTTTGAGTGAAAGTAATATAGACGCAAACTGGGATTCTGCTCTTTAAACTGTTAACAGAAACAGACATTCAGTGGAATTAAAATTTTACCCAAGTTTATCAAACTAGAACTGAAAGCTATTAACATAATTAAACTATGATTGTAAAACTGTGAAGTGATACTGCTACATATTCAAGTATTCAAACCAGACTGCAGGATTTGACTGGACTTTGCTTCCTAATTACCTGAAGCTAACCCAGATTAATTCAGTCCAGGGCCCAGTATCTCGATTTATTCAGTTAGTGTTCCCACTCTCTGACTAGATAACATGGCCTGACCACAGATCCTGAAACCACAACCATTCAGCCTCAAGGCTCTTGATTGCAGATTTTTCACAACCTCATTCCCACACCACAGACCACAGCTCAATTCCGAAGTGTGGACATTTCTTAACTGCTCTCCCCTCTGAATGGCATAAATCCACTTTCTCACTCCCACTCTTCACAGTCTGGCTGTTATTAACTTGATGTGGAGATGCCGGCGTTGGACTGGGGTAAACACAGTAAGAAGTTTAACAACACCAGGTTAAAGTCCAACAGGTTTATTTGGTAGCAAAAGCCACACAAGCTTTCGAGGCTCTGAGCCCCTTCTTCAGGTGAGTGGGAATTCTGTTCACAAACAGAACTTATAAAGACACAGACTCAATTTACATGAATAATGGTTGGAATGCGAATACTTACAACTAATCCAGTCTTTAAGAAACAAAACAATGGGAGTGGAGAGAGCATCAAGACAGGCTAAAAAGATGTGTATTGTCTCCAGACAAGACAGCCAGTGAAACTCTGCAGGTCCACGCAACTGTGGGAGTTACAAATAGTGTGACATAAACCCAATATCCCGGTTGAGGCCGTCCTTGTGTGTGCGGAACTTGGCTATCAGTTTCTGCTCAGCGACTCTGCGCTGTCGTGTGTCGCGAAGGCCGCCTTGGAGAACGCTTACCCGAATATCAGAGGCCGAATGCCCGTGACCGCTGAAGTGCTCCCCAACAGGAAGAGAACAGTCTTGCCTGGTGATTGTCGAGCGGTGTTCATTCATCCGTTGTCGCAGCGTCTGCATAGTTTCCCCAATGTACCATGCCTCGGGACATCCTTTCTTGCAGCGTATCAGGTAGACAACGTTGGCCGAATTGCAAGAGTATGTACCGTGTACCTGGTGGATGGTGTTCTCACGTGAGATGATGGCATCTGTGTCGATGATCCGGCACGTCTTGCAGAGGTTGCTGTGGCAGGGTTGTGTGGTGTCTTGGTCACTGTTCTCCTGCAGGCTGGGTAGTTTGCTGCGGACAATGGTCTGTTTGAGGTTGTGCGGTTGTTTGAAGGCAAGAAGTGGGGGTGTGGGGATGGCCTTGGCGAGATGTTCGTCTTCATCAATGACATGTTGAAGGCTCCGGAGGAGATGCCGTAGCTTCTCCGCTCCGGGGAAGTACTGGACAACGAAGGGTACTCTGTCCACGCGCATCTCCATTAAGGACGGTCACCTCAGCACCTCACTGTACCGCAAGCCCACGGATAACCTCACGATGCTCCACTTCTCCAGCTTCCACCCTAAACACGTTAAAGAAGCCATCCCCTACGGACAAGCCCTCCGTATACACAGGATCTGCTCGGATGAGGAGGATCGCAACAGACACCTCCAGACGCTGAAAGATGCCCTCATAAGAACAGGATATGGCGCTAGACTCATTGATCAACAGTTCCAACGCGCCACAGCGAAAAACCGCACCGACCTCCTCAGAAGACAAACACGGGACACAGTGGACAGAGTACCCTTCGTTGTCCAGTACTTCCCCGGAGCGGAGAAGCTACGGCATCTCCTCCAGAGCCTTCAACATGTCATTGATGAAGACGAACATCTCGCCAAGGCCATCCCCACACCCCCACTTCTTGCCTTCAAACAACCGCACAACCTCAAACAGACCATTGTCCGCAGCAAACTACCCAGCCTTCAGGAGAACAGTGACCAAGACACCACACAACCCTGCCACAGCAACCTCTGCAAGATGTGCCGGATCATCGACACAGATGCCATCATCTCACGTGAGAACACCATCCACCAGGTACACGGTACATACTCTTGCAACTCGGCCAACGTTGTCTACCTGATACGCTGCAAGAAAGGATGTCCCGAGGCATGGTACATTGGGGAAACTATGCAGACGCTGCGACAACGGATGAATGAACACCGCTCGACAATCACCAGGCAAGACTGTTCTCTTCCTGTTGGGGAGCACTTCAGCGGTCACGGGCATTCGGCCTCTGATATTCGGGTAAGCGTTCTCCAAGGCGGCCTTCGCGACACACGACAGCACAGAGTCGCTGAGCAGAAACTGATAGCCAAGTTCCGCACACACAAGGACGGCCTCAACCGGGATATTGGGTTTATGTCACACTATTTGTAACTCCCACAGTTGCGTGGACCTGCAGAGTTTCACTGGCTGTCTTGTCTGGAGACAATACACATCTTTTTAGCCTGTCTTGATGCTCTCTCCACTCCCATTGTTTTGTTTCTTAAAGACTGGATTAGTTGTAAGTATTCGCATTCCAACCATTATTCATGTAAATTGAGTCTGTGTCTTTATAAGTTCTGTTTGTGAACAGAATTCCCACTCACCTGAAGAAGGAGCTCAGAGCCTCGAAAGCTTGTGTGGCTTTTGCTACCAAATAAACCTGTTGGACTTCAACCTGGTGTTGTTAAACTTCTTACTGTGTTATTAACTTTGCAGCAAGTACACAGCAATAAAGTTATGCACGCTCTTGAGCAAACATTCTGGTGAAACCATGATAGATTCCAAGAAATGGGACACGGATCAGTGAGTGGAAAGAACCATTCTATCCTGAATGAGGAACAGATGAATTAATTGCAGAGTATGGTTTGTGAGCAGGATAATTGCGAGTTCATCATTGGAACAACTTTTCACACCCGCTATAACTCTGCAGTTCCATTTCCAGACATTGGGTGAAATTATAGCATTGGTGATAGGTAACCAACCCATCACTTGTAGAGAATCAGTGAGAACCCCATGTCACCGTCCAGACAATTCACAGTTAATCAGGCACTTACCCAGACGGCATTGGGTCTTCCATGGGATTAAGTCCCCTGTCGGGCAGAAATCCAGCCTCGGACAGTTGACAGCCAATCAGAAACCAGTAGCTCTCCAGTGTCAGCAACACCATCAGGAGCAGTGACTGTTGCCTCAACACCCTGAGGTGTTCACAAGGGATCACCACTGGATCCCTGGAGAGAGGTCAGCAGGTTGGGATAGGGGTCATGGACAGGGGTCATCACTGAGGGGTGTGTCAGGTGCAAGGGCAGTGGTGTGGCTTTCAATGGACTCCTGTCCCTGCCCAATATTAAGTCTCTTTTGGGCACTGAGTGCCTGTGAACATGGTACTCCCCTGGTAGTCACTCACTATCCTGACAAGGTTTGCTAGGTGGCTTTCTGGAGACCCCATGTGTCTTCTTTAATCTCTGATCTGCGGTTAAATCCTGGTGGTTGCAGGGATAATTCTACTGAAGTGGCTCATTAATGATCTAATGCCTCCCTTGCTAGACTGTGAGTTTCCTGTGCCAGATCCTTGCTGTGATCAGGATGGGGGGGCCTATGGTGCAATTCTCTGAACTCACCACTAAATTCCACTCATTGCTCCAAAACAGGGACTGACGATAGTTTTCGGAGAATGACACAATTGTCCCAAGATTCATCTTTAAACACCTCAAGTAGAGCATCCATTATCCATTAGTTGACAGAGAGACAAGTTTTGCAGAATGCATTTCAATAAGATCAGCACTGAATCTATGATGCAGGAATACCTTTAAAGTTTAATTATTAGTGTCACAAGTAGGCTTACATTAACACTGCAATGAAGTTATTGTGAAAATCCCCCAGTCACCACACTCCGGCACCTGTTCAGGTACACTGAGGGAGAATTTAGCACGGCCAATGCACCTAACCAGCACATCTTTCAGACTGTGAGAGGAAACCGGAGCACCCGGTGGAAACCCACGCAGACACGGGGAGTATGTGCAGACTCTGCAGGCAGTAACCCAACCCAAGGGAATCGAACTCAGGTCCCTGGCACTGTGAGGCAGCGGTGCTAACCACTGTGCCACCGTGCCTGGTCATTTTATAGAATCCCTACACTGCAGGATGTCTTTCGGCTCATCGAGTCTGCACCGACTCTATCTTACCCAGGCCCTTTCCCCCTCCCTGTCCCCATAAACCTACACATTACCCATGGCTAATCCACCTAACCTACACATCTTTGGACTGTGGGATGAAACCAAACCACCGAAGGAAACCCACACAGACACAGGGAGAACATGAAAACTTCACACAGAAAGTGACCCAAGGCTGGAATTGAACCCGGGTCCCTGGCGCTGTGGGACTCACCTGATGAAGGAGCAGCGCTCTGAAAGCCCATGCTAAATAAACCTGTTGGACTTTAACCTGGTGTTGTGAGACTTCTTACTGTGCCCACCCCAGTCCACTGCTAACCACTGTGCCACCGTGCCACCCTCTCATTCCTGCCCTTCACTGCTTGCTACTTTAGAGGAGTTTCCACAGATGTGTTACAATGCTGGTGTTATAATCCCAGCAGAACCTCATAAGAATGTGTTAAGTACTCATCCTTGATATCAGTAAGGTTTGAATGATTCTAAATTTCTATGATATGTAAGCGGTCTCTCATAAAATGAAACAGATAAGTTGGCTCAAAAGTTGAGGCTCTCCTGTTTACTTCTGACACTTTGGTTTCTATGGCCTGGTTTGATTGTGTTATCTTTCAACACATGCAACAATGCTCTTGATTGATGGGAACATTTTCTTATCAGGACAGATCATTCCTGACAACTTAAGCTTCAACCTAAACTATTTTCTAACTATTCATATTGGAAACTGGACTGTTCATGCCCTCGACTGAACCTTTACTGACCCCTGGTCAACAACAGAGTGTTTCCAATTGTTAGAAATACTTATTTCATTCCCACAGCTAAAGACTTCATGCCATGGTATCGCACAATAGCAAAAGGGCAACACTCTGAGAAGCCAGAAAGTCGTAAACTATATAAATCAACTACTATTGATTATCTATTTGTTGATGCCTTTGGGGACACAGCAGGTAGCCTGGTTTGGCCATAATCTCAAACAAAGCCAAAGGCTGAATTCTTTACTTAATGGTACATCCCAAGGAATGTCTGGGGCATTTATTAGTGCCTATTAAAATTCCTACAATGAACATAGTGTATAATTAAAGCATCTAGGGGATACAAAGCCTGCCAATTTTGTGGGAATCTTCCAATATAAGCCTTCCTTGTCAATTGATTTGATCTGGTCTTTTGTGATGAAATCCACGATTTTGAGTGAAAGAACACAACCCTATGAACCCTTCATCCTCCAAGATGCAGACATGAATCTTTGTCCCTTGCTGATGGACACTGCGAAGTGAGGATTCTTCAGATGACCATGACAGCTGAGTTAACATCTCTATTGCTTTGTGAGGGACCAATGGACAATGGATATCTGACCAAGTCAATCTATATATAAAAATAAGTTATTATAATTTCATCTAACTGGGATCTGTTGCAACTTAAAATCTCCACCAAACTCTCAATTTAAAATTTAGCGTAGAATAACACAATACAATCAGTTTACGATAAAGTTTTAGATTTTTAGTTTTCATTTTGTAAAATTACTTTCATAGTCATTAAAAAAAGACTGGAGCATTTAAATCACAAATTACTAAAATTTAAAACCCATTGCAAGATTTCTCCAATACAACAATTCACCCTAACTTGGAATTATATCGTCGTTCCTTCACTGTCGCTGGGTCAAAATCCCAGAACTCCATCCCTAACAGCTCTATGGATGTACCTACATCACAGCGACTGCAGCGATTCAAGAAAGCGGCTCACTACCACCTTCCCAAGGGCAATTAAGGACGGGCGATAAATGCTAGGCCGAGCCAGCGACGCCCGCGTCCTGTGACTAACTAAACGAAAAAAATGAGGCCGAGATATTTTAGTCCATGGGCCTCACTGATTAAAGCAGGAATAGACCCGGAATAGAGTTAGCACTTTGGAGCTGATACCAGTACTGGGAGAGGAAGGCAGAGATGTGGTGGGGAGGCCTGGTCCTCACACAAATCCCACAATAAAATTACATTTACAGGTTTATTTCGAACTCTTTTAGCTCCTGAAATGGCTGCCTGACTCCTACACTGTTCAGAGTTAAGATGTGTGGGATGAGATACTGTCTGAACCCCTGCCCATTGGTTCCTGCTGGGTGAGTGGGTGGGGTTTAAAAATCCCCCGCAGTTACATGAAGAACAAACACACAATGTTTAAGTTTACTTTCCCCTGTTGCCATGGAGGAGGTGACTGAAATTTGCTTTTCACTGCTTTATGTGGATAAAGCTTTATCAAAGTACTTGTGCACTGGCTAGGTCATTGCATGCTTAACCCTAGGTCAACATGTACAACTTCCTCATGCAAGTCTGCCAAATTCTGTCTTACTAGTATCCAGGTGGCAAACATATAAATCATTTGGAATGGGATAGTCTCTGAGGAACAAAGTTGAACGCACATTCAGCTATCCACAAAATCAGCCAATTCAGAAATAAATGTTGGTGTACTGTTATCAATGTCTTACTGTCATTTATCATGGGCGGCACGGTAGCACAGTGGTTAGCACTGCTGCTTCACAGCTCCAGGGTCCCGGGTTCGATTCCCGGCTCGGGTCACTGTCTGTGTGGAGTTTGCACATTCTCCTCGTGTCTGCGTGGGTTTCCTCCGGGTGCTCCGGTTTCCTCCCACAGTCCAAAGATGTGCGGGTTAGGTTGATTGGCCAGGTTGAAAAAAAAAATTGCCCCTTAGAGTCCTGGGATGTGTAGGTTAGAGGGATTAGCGGGTAAAATATGTGGGGGTAGGGCCTAGGTGGGATTGTGGTCGGTGCAGACTCGATGGGCCGAATGGCCTCCTTCTGCACTGTAGGGTTTCTATGATTCTATGATTTCTATGATCATCGCAGGCTGACAGATTGCCTAATTATCCCAACAATATTATTACACAGTGGAAGACATTCATACAGTCCACGAGGAAACACTTTAACATGATGGCCAAAAAACTGCAACACGTTAATAAATGAATAGATTGTGAGAACATAACTTACATGAACAAAATGTCTTGGTTTTCAGATTTAGGGACTGAAGCGCTATCAATTAGGCAAAGATTACTTGTGTGCCAATACAACTGTAGGCTTTTATTCATTACAGAACTAGGAGCACATCCCAACAGATAACCGACCCGAACTGAACAAGGGGGAGGAAACAGCCACCTTTATACTAGGTGACAAGGGGAGGAGCCGGCAGGGGATGTGTCCAGGCATGACAAACACAACAACGGTGGTCCAGACAGGACAAAGGCACAACTGTAGTCCACCACATTCACCCCTCCTTTAAAAAAAAAATGGGGTGAAACGGAAACAATATCATAAGTTCAGACGATCCGGTGGCTTGATCCGCCGTCGCGATCGTCGTAGGGCAGGTCGCAGAGTCGTCCGAGCAGGGAGCGACGTCGGCCCAGGCTCCAGACACTGAGCGTCGAGAGGAGGCGCCAGGTGGTGTGAGGCGGAACCATCCGTCGTCCTGTCCAGTCGTCGGGTACTGCGTGGCGACGGCACCGGCGACTCAAGCGAGCTGTACATAGGGATGAGGGGAGTGAGCTGTGGCCCTGGTGGTGTATGGAGAACAGAGGGAACTGGGGCTGGGGGGTGGAGGGACGTAGTGGGCTCTGGGCGCACAACACAAGGGACTGGGTCAGTGGGGCGGAGGGACGCGGTGGCCTCAGGGGCACCTGCGGGTGCCAAGTCACGGACAGAGACTGTATCCTCCCGCCCATCAGGGTACACCACATAAGCGTATTGAGGATTAGCATGTAGCAATTGGACCCTCTCGACCAAGGGGTCTGCCTTATGGGTCCGGACATGCTTCCGAAGCAGAACGGGCCCAGGGTACATCAGCCAAGCTGGGAGCGAGATACCCGAGGAGGACTTTCTGGGGAAAGTGAACATCCGCTCGTGAGGGGTCATATTGGTCGCTGTACACAAGAGTGACCTAATTGAATGTAATGTGTCCGGGAGGACGTCTTGCCAACGGCTGACTGGAAGGCCCCTAGACTGTAGCGCTAACAGAGCGTTCTCCCGCTCTACTTGACCATTACCCCTGGGGTTATAGCTAGTGGTGCGGCTGGGGGCAATGCCTTTGGCGAGCAGGTACTGCCTCAGCTCGTCGCTCATGAATGAGGACCCACGGTCACTATGAACAAAGGATGGAAAACCGAACAGGGTGAAGAGCATCTCCTCAGTGCTTTGAGAGTAGTAGGGAGGGGAAGCTGCATAAGGGGACGCATACGGGCTGGGTCGGGACCAAGGACACCATTTTCCACCACGTACCCAAGGATAGCGAGGCGGCGTGTCCGAAAGACACACTTCGCCTCATTATATGTCAAATTCAGGAGAGTGGCCGTACGGAGGAATTTTTGTAGTTGGCATCATGGTCCTGCAGGTCATGGCCGCAGATGGTGACGTTATCCAGATACGGGAAAGTGGCCCGTAGCCGTGCTGGTCCACCATTTGATCCATGGCCCACTGGAAAACTGAGACCCCATTGGTGACACCAAAAGGGATTCGGAGGAACTGGTAGAGGTGACCATCCGCCTCAAAGGCAGTATATGGGCGATCCTCCGAGTGGATAGGGAGCCGGTGGTAAGCCGATTTTAAATCAATTGTGGAGAAAACCCTATAGTGCGCGATGCGATTGACCATGTCAGAGATGCGGGGAAGAGGGTACGCATCTAGTTGCATATACCTGTTTATGGTCTGGCTATAGTCGATCACCATGCGGTGTTTCTCCCCCGATTTAACTACGACCACCTGCGCCCTCCAGGGGCTGGTGCTGGCCTGAGTGATCCCTTCCTTGAGCAAACGTTGTACTTCGGACCGAATTAAGGCCCGGTCTTCCGCACTATAGCACCTACTTTTGGTGGCTATAGGCCTGCAATTCGGGGTGAGATTATCGAATAAAAGGGGGGGGGGGGTAATCTTGAGGGTCGAGAGACTGCAGGTGGTGTGTGGGAGGCGCTGCAGTGACGGCGCCTTGCAGACAGAGAGCGGGGGATAAGGACCATCATACTGCAAGGTGACGCTCCTATGATGGGTGAGGAAATCTAACCCCAGCAGTACAGCTACACAGAGTTGCAGTAGCACGAGGAGCCGAAAACGCTCGTAGTCTGTGCCCTGTACCGTCAGTGTCACCAAACAGCACCCGAGGACCTCCACTGAGTGAGAATCCGAAGCCATGGAGATTGTCCGTCTCCAGGGCCGCACGGGAAGGGCATATCGACGCACTGTGCGGGGGTGTGTAAAACTCTCTGTGCTCCCGGAGTCGAACAGGCAGTTTTCTACATGGTCATTTACCTTAATCCCCATCATTGACTTGGAGAGTTGGTGAGGCTGAGATTGGTCCAGACGAATCGATGCAACTGTCGAACCCGGTGAGTATTCATATTCATCCGCGTCTGATGACGTCGCGGATGAAGTTTCCCGCTCGACGCGCCTTGATGACGGCACCCAAGATGGTGATTTCCGCGCAGCCACTGACTGCATCAAAGATGGCGGCGCCCGCGGAACACACGCGGCGCCACGAGACTTTGCGATTGACTTCGCCCGGCAGACTTTGACGAAATGGCCTTGCTTACTGCATCCGGAGCAGATGGCATCCTTCGCCGGGCAGCGACACCGAGGGTGCTTGGATAGGCCGCAGAAGTAGCATTTGGGCCCCGCTGGAACATCCGCCGCGGTGGAACCGTCGATGGAACGGGGTGCATTGTAGGCCCCGAGATTGCGGGAGGCGCTTCGAGGGATTCAGCCATCGTGGCCATTTTCTGGAGATCCAGGCCACCCTGTTCAAGCAGGCGCTGCCGAATGTAAGTAGACTCAATACCCGCGACGTAGGTGTTCGGATCAGGTCCTCTGTGTTCTGAGCTGCTGAAACAGCCTTACAATCGCAAGCTCGAGCTAGGACCCGCAGGGCGTGCAGAAATTGGGCGCACGATTCTCCTGGCTGCGAGTAGCCAAGAGGTGTCTGGCGTAGACCTCGTTAGGGCTCTTTTGAAACTGCCCTTTTAAGAGTTCCATAGCATCCACGTATGTAGTAGCATCCCGGAATATGCAGTAGACTGCATCACTTACCCGTGCGCGGAGCACGCGGAGCTTATTGCCGGCGGAGTTGACGACCGCAGAGGTGTTGATGAAAGCTTCAAAACAGTCCAGCCAATGGTCAAAACTATCAGAAGCTCCGACCTCTTGGGTGTCCAAGGTTAATCTGTCAGGCTTCAAAAGCTGCTCCATATCGGTCAAAGGTAATGAATAAAATTGAAGTGCTATCAATTAGGCAAAGACTACTTGTGTGCCAATACAACTGTAGGCTTTTATTCATTACAGAACTAGGAGCATATCCCAACAGATAACCGATCTGAACTGAACAAGGGGGAGGAAACAGCCACCTTTATGCTAGGTGACAAGGGGAGGAGCCGGCAGGGGATGTGTCCAGGCATGACAAACACAACAACGGTGGTCCAGACAGGACAAAGGCGCAACTGTAGTCCACCACAGGGACATGTCAGCGCTAACTATCCTGTCTCATCACTTTGAATTGAAATTCCCCCAATCTCGCTTTGGTACAGGTCTATGTTGTGGGATGGATAGCGGATAGACTTGCAGACCAAGAAGATACAAACAAGAGCTTTATTGGAAAGGTGTTTACAGGCTGCCTGTTTGCCCACCTAACCAGCTGATGGCATCATCAGGATATCACATGATCGGGCCTTTCAAGTGTCGTTGTTCCAATTGGGAACAACATGAATATGCAACGTGGGCGCGATCTTACAGCTCGCCATGCCAATCGACTGGTGTAGTGAGCTGGTAAGATAGGGTGGGAGGCGAAAAGGCAAGATTGCACCCAGTCACTTGTCTCTTGCAATCTTGCCGACCCCGTTCTGCCAGCGATAACAGCATTGCACCCAACATTGTTGACATGTTAAACATGTCATTAATGAGCCCGGGACGCAATCGCCTGGTCTCACTTACTTTAGTCCCCTCGCCGGTCGATGTCCCCACTGGTGAGGATCACAGATGGTCCTCACCAGCAGGGACCCAATGCGATGGCCTTGCCAGTGGAACCGCAGGCTACTGAAGCCCTCTGGGTGGTCAGGGGCATGGCCGGGCAGTGCCCATGGGGCAGTGGTAGCCTGGCACCCAGGCATTGCCAATCTGGCACCAGAGGGGGAAGCCAGGAGTGACAGTAAAGGCACATCGAGAGCTTAGCAGCTGGCCTCCCAGTGTGAATAAGCTCTGCCCCTCTCCCTAGAACATAGAACATAGAAAGCCACAGCACAAACAGGCCCTTCGGCCCACAAGTTGCGCCGATCACATCCCCACCTCTAGGCCTATCTATAGCCCTCAATCCCATTAAATCCCATGTACTCATCCAGAAGTCTCTTAAAAGACCCCAACGAGTTTGCCTCCACCACCACCGACGTCAGCCGATTCCACTCACCCACCACCCTCTGAGTGAAAAACTTACCCCTGACATCTCCTCTGTACCTACCCCCCAGCACCTTAAACCTGTGTCCTCTCGTAGCAACCATTTCAGCCCTTGGAAATAGCCTCTGAGAGTCTACCCTATCCAGACCTCTCAACATCTTGTAAACCTCTATCAGGTCACCTCTCATCCTTCGTCTCTCCAGGGAGAAGAGACCAAGCTCCCTCAACCTATCCTCATAAGGCATGCCCCCCAATCCAGGCAACATCCTTGTAAATCTCCTCTGCACCCTTTCAATGGCTTCAACATCTTTCCTGTAATGAGGTGACCAGAACTGCGCGCAGTACTCCAAGTGGGGTCTAACCAGGGTCCTATAAAGCTGCAGCATTATCTCCCGACTCCTAAACTCAATCCCTCCATTAATGAAGGCCAGTACGCCGTACGCCTTCTTGACCGCATCCTCCACCTGCGAGGCCGATTTAAGAGTCCTATGGACCCGGACCCCAAGGTCCTTCTGATCCTCTACACTGCTAAGAATGGTACCCTTCATATTATACTGCTGCTTCATCCCATTGGATCTGCCAAAATGGATCACCACACACTTATCCGGGTTGAAGTCCATCTGCCACTTCTCCGCCCAGTCTTGCATTCTATCTATGTCTCGCTGCAACTTCTGACATCCCTCCAAACTATCCACAACACCACCTACCTTGGTGTCGTCAGCAAACTTACCAACCCATCCCTCCACTTCCTCATCCAGGTCATTTATGAAAATGACAAACAGCAAGGGTCCCAGAACAGATCCCTGGGGCACTCCACTGGTCACTGACCTCCATGCAGAGAAAGACCCCTCCACAGCCACTCTCTGCCTTCTGCAGGCAAGCCAGTTCTGGATCCACAAGGCAACAGCCCCTTGGATCCCATGCCCTCTCACTTTCTCAAGAAGTCTTGCATGGGGGACCTTATCGAACGCCTTGCTGAAGTCCACATAGACCACATCCACCGCTCTTCCTTCGTCAATGTGTTTGGTCACATTTTCAAAGAACTCAACCAGGCTCGTAAGGCACGACCTGCCCTTGACAAAGCCGTGCTGACTACTTTTGATCATACTAAACTTCTCTAGATGATCATAAATCCTGTCTCTCAGGATCCTCTCCATCAACTTACCAACCACTGAGGTTAGACTCACCGGTCGGTAATTTCCCGGGCTGTCCCTGTTCCCTTTCTTGAATATAGGGACCACATCTGCAATCCTCCAATCCTCCGGAACCTCTCCCGTCTCCATCGACGATGCAAAGATCATCGCCAAAGGCTCCGCAATCTCCTCCCTCGCCTCCCACAGTAACCTGGGGTACATCCCATCCGGTCCCGGCGACTTACCAACCTTGATGCCATTCAATAGTTCCAACACATCCTCTTTCTTTATGTCCACATGCTCGATCCTTTCTGTCCACCGCAAACCAGCAGTACAACCACCCAGATCCCTTTCCACCGTGAATACCGAGGTAAAGTATTCATTAAGCAGCTCCGCCATTTCTAACGGTTCCGCACAAACTTTTCCCCCTTCACCTACTGGCGAGATTCACATTTGTATTGCACACGGTGCTATAAATAATCACTACTTACCGCGCTGAAATTTTTTGAGAAAATTCCTCCGCATATGTGTATTGCTCTAATATTATTGATTCTTTGCACTGTATCAACATTTTAATGCATACACTGTAGAAATGGAATATTGGTAGAGATATTGCAAACCCTATTGCCAACCAATTGTGCTCAAAGATAAATTCTCGCCACTGATAAGATTCCACTTGTTTTGAAGCCATCCCATTGCTTTTTAGTTATTTTTGCTAAAATTGTGTCAATTTCACTCGCAGAAACTGTTTTAGATTGAATATTTATTATCTAAAATGAAGACATTGAGAGTCCAGAAGTCAACTTTACTGAAAGCTGGGAGAATGTTTCAGTCTGGAATTAATGATCTGCTAATAAAATTGTGGGAACAAGCAGCTTTGAAATGTACAATATTTGAAAATGTAATTTTGTTAAAGAGTTGTACATATTTTAGTGATTAGACTTTAGTCATCAGGAAGGCTGTTTATTCAAATATACCTTTAAGCTGGAGACAGGTTTAAAATGAGCAAGATGTCAGTGAAGAACAGCTCTCTCAGTACGCACTGAGCCAATAATTACAGATACTGTTCGGAAGTGTCTGAGCATGTCCTTTTCAATCAAAAAAGATTTTGTTAATCGAAGGAGTATTTAGATATGAAATTTCTTAAGAAAAGCATTATGGACATTTTCGATTTTCAGAGCACAGGTAACTGCACGATGCTTGCCAATGAATGTGAAGTTTGGTGTTGTTTTGCTTGTTGTTTTCATTTCAATGATGTGTGGATGTTGCTGTTCAGGCTTTTTGCGCTGTTTCTGATCAACCTGAATCTCGTCTGAAGTCAATTTGACAATGTACCAATACCTCCTTGGAGAATCAGGTAAGTGCCGTGTTTCACTTGCTGCGGTACAGATTGGCAACAAATAAAAACAATTATTGAAACTATGGGATTCAATTAGAAAGGTTTTAAGGACGTAAAATACATTTGGAACATTCTTGGAGTCATTTGGCTTCCAGTTTCACTGGAATATTTTCTGGCATAAGACAGGAAGTAGCCCAAGAAAGATTATTCACTTCTTGAACTTACCAGACGTACGACTGTCATAAAAGAACCTTTGTTGATTTTTTTTTAGAAGTATTTGAAACTCGCAGAGAAAAAGGGATAAAAGAAGTAACTTTTGAGGAGAACTCAAAGTCAAATGTCACCCTTGGGGAATCAGTGGAACAACAACTTGTATTTATACTCTACTCTTAGCATAATAAAAAATCCCAGGGCACTTAATTCACATTATAAAACACAATATGACACTGCATCAAAAGAAGAAATTACATTCCAGCTCTAACTTTGTCCCAATAACTAATAAAAATGTTAATGATCCCAAGGCAATAATTTGAAGAGTAAAGAGTTCTCTCCGTATCCAGGCCAAAATTCATCTTGCAACCCACTCCAAGGACAGTTTGACTGGTCAGCTATCCATCTTGTGATAGGTGTGAGATACTTGCTCAGCAACAAGATGTTTGGTGCTTCTCCACACATATCAACAGCTAATGCAGTGCAAAGTAATTTATTACACATGAAATACTTATTATTACTAGCAGACAGACCAAGAGATGGTGGAAAATATTCATGCAAAATAACAGTTAAGCTCATGGCATATGCTAGTTCACAAACTCAAGAACTTTCTGGTCAGTTTCTTCGCTTGTTTCATACAACTGGTTTCTCACCCTCAACTTTCTCATTATTTCAGAGAACCTGCTGGATTTGCGCATTAATTGTCCATTAAACTCATTGCAGAAAAAGAAAGCTAATTTTTAAAATTTATTTTTACAGGAAATGAGCATCGCCGGTTGGTCCAGCAGTTATTGACCATCCCTAACTGCCCTCCATTTCAGAGTGCAGTTGAGAATTAACCACATTGCTGTGGCTCTGGAGTCACTTGTGGGCCAGACCAGGTAAGGACAGCAGATTTCCTTCCCTAAAAGACGTTAGCTAACCAGATGGGTTTTTACAACAATCAACAATGGTTTCATGGTCTTCTTTAGCCTTTTAAGTCCAGATTTTTACTGAATCTAATTTACTAATTTACTCTCACTTTTTGTTGTTCCTATTTCTTTGGTTAAGCACATACGCCACTGGTCCCATCGTTCACTGACATCACAGATACCCTATTCTCCTAACTGCACCATTATCACTTGCACCATGAGCAAGTTACAGCGCAACACTAATTCAGCTTGAATAGTTTAGGGAAAAGACGATGACACCACGATATACTCTGCTTCCAGCAAGATCTGGCATGTGATGCAAAGACGAATCACGGTGTGACTGCCTCAAACTGGTCAAACAACACTTGCCTCAATGGACTTCAAGCAACTTTACACCCAATTTCCATTAGATACTTCAGTCAGCGAAGCCAAAATTGTTTTAAAAAACCTTTCAGCTGCCACTAAAGTTGCATCATTTTGTTGACTCAACCGAAATATTTACTGATATGCTCCACCAGGAAAATATCCCCAGGTTTATTAAAAAACCATAAACGTGATAGACTGCAATAAAAGGAGAATGACCTCACCAGGATTCTATCCTGAATTACCATTAACCTCGGATAACACACAGATACAATGAACAGATTGCAAGACCTCATGCCACAAATCCTGTTTACGTATCTACAATCGAATGGAAATAAAGTTCAGAAATTCTTGACTTTTTTTTATATCTAATGGAAACTTTTGAAACTTTGCGGTCGTACCAAGGTGAGATTAGATGGGAATTAACTGTTGTGCATTAAAAGTAAAATCACCAGGGAACGCTTTCTGACTCTCGGGCCTTTTAAAAAAAATTTCAGTGTTATGGTTGGATCAGGAATCCAGTTTGAGTAAATGGGAACTGGTTGGATCTGTTGGAATACTGTGCTTAGGTCAGGTAAGTGTTTATCTCCAGCACTGTAATACAAAACCTCATTGTAACTCCCTTGACCCATAAACATTAACCTAAACCGTACATGTGGAAGGAATAATGATAAGTTCATAAGATCTCACAGTTGTTTTTTTTTACGGTAATTTTCATTTTAAATAGCGTCTTCTAATGTTCTTCTGTCTTTATTTTCACCTTCAAGTAATGATTCAAATCAAAATGTCATTCCACAGACACTGGGGCCTCAGTCTTATGATTATCCCTCTCCTTATCCTGGGATGCGAAGGCCAATTTTACCAATTAACTATTGTTCCCATGGTAAGGGGCAGTTAAGCACAGTTTCTTTCGGGGTTCAGCAGTTGTTCAAGGTGACATGCCTTGCAGCTAAATTTCAGAAAAAAGCTAAGCCTCTGGGATGCAATAACCTAATGCCAGGAAAACAGGCTTTCAGAGCACTGGTAATGGTTGACCAGCTAATCGTTTCACTGTTATTTGTCATTTATATTAATGATTTGGTTGAGAATTTAGGAGGCATGGTTAGTAAGTTTGCAGATGACACCAAGACAGGTGGCACAGTGGACAGTGAAGAAGGTTATCTAGAGTTGCAATGGGGTCTTGATCAATTGGGCCAATGGGCTGATGAATGGTAATTGGAGTTTAATTTAGATAACTGCAAGGTGATGCATTTTGGTAGATCGAACCGTGGCAGGACTTATTCAATTAATGGTAGAGCATTGGGGAGAGTTATAGAACAAAGATATCTCGGGGTAAAGGATCATAGCTCCTTGAAAGTGGAGTCACAGGTGGACAGGGTGGTGAAGAAGGCATTTGGCATGCTTGGTTTCATTGGTCAGAACATTGAATACATGAGTTAGGACATCTTGCTGAAGTTGTACAAGACATTGGTACGGCCACACTTGGAATACTGTGTGCAATTCTGGTCACCCTATTACAGAAAGGATATTATTAAACTAGAAAGAGTGCAGAAAATATCTACCAGGGTGCTACCAGGAATTGATGGTTTGAGTTATAAGGAGAGACTGGATAGACTGGGACTTTTTCCCCTGGAGCATAGGAGACTTAGGGATGATCTTATAGAGGTCTATAAAATAATGAGGGATGTAGATCAGATAGATAGTCAACATCCTTTGCCAAAGGTAGGGGAATCTAAAACTCGAGGGCATAGGTTTAAGATGAAAGGAGAGAGATACAAAAGGGTCCAGAGGGTCAATTTTTTCACACAGAGAGTGGTGAGTGTCTGGAATGAGCTTCCAGAGGCAGTAGTAGAGACGAGTACAATTTTGTCTTTTGAAAAGCATTCAGACAGTCACATAGGTAAGATGGATATAGAGGGATATGGGCCAAAAATGGGCAGTTGGGACTAGCTTAGTGGTAAAAACTGGGCAGCATGGACAAGTTGGACCGAAGAGCCTGCTTCCATGCTGTAAACCTCTATGACTCTTTGGGACTGAAGGAATCAAGTGGTCTTGGGGTTGAGCTCTAGATAATCAATGTTTGAACAGGTTGAGTTGTTCAAGTTGAAGGTGCAGTGGGAAGGAGCTCTGATACACTGCTAGATTTTAGCTGCTTAAACTCACACAGTATTCCAAATCATATCCCAGGATTGTGAAGCCTTGAATCTCTGCATAAGCTCTCTAACCTCGGGTAAGAATATGCCCGACAGATATTGTCGAGTGGGAATAGATTTCAGTAGCTTAATTTATTGATTCAGATTTGATAACATAATCAACTAACTCATCTTAAACTAGCATTCAAAAATGGAAACCTCCTCTGCCCTGAATGGCTTAGTTACAGTGGATGATGGAAAGGCTTTATTCCGTACTAACATTTATCTTTGTTGACCATTTTATTTGGAAGAAAGGGTGTAGAAGAGCTGTGTACACCACATTTCATTCCCTTGTGTTGTTTTATTTTTTAAGCAAAGCATTAAATATTAAAGTTGGTTTGAAGTGCCCTGTAAACGTTTCAGACACACTTTGTACCATTAACACTTGCTTTATAGAAATATGTGTAAAATACAACCAAGAAAATAAAGACTTCCATTTATGTGGCACATTTCATGACCACGGGATGTCTTAAAGTGCTGGGCAGTCAATGACACATTTTGATGTATCACCACAGAGGCAGCCAGTTTGGACACATTTAGCCACAACAAACATCCCTGTGATAGGGGGAAAATAATCAGCATTTGTGATGTTGATTGAAGGGTAAATATTGGCCAGGACACCACCGAGAACCCACCTGCTCTTCTTCGAAATAGAGGCAGGGAATCTATTACGTCCACCTGAGAGAGCAAACCTTGCACTCCAGCAGTGCCGTACTCTCTCAGTATTGCATTAGAGTATCAGCCTGGGTCATGCTCAAATCCTGGAGTGGAATTAGAATCCACAGAGCTGGCAGTTCAACAGCTGGCACCGTTTTGCAGTACACAGGATAGACCTTTTTAAAAACATATTTTCCATGTGTTGCTAAGCTCACAGTTATACAGGATATTGAACAGAGGTGAAGGGCTAAATAATACAGGAAATACGGGCTGCACATCTCTCTGGAAATAACGTTGGCATGGAGCTGACATCGTCCACACCGCCCCGTCACGCCCCACAACAATAAAGCACTGTGGGGCAGACTAACGAGGGCTGATTGGGTGTTCTGTCCCTCATTGGGGTGAAGGTCCCACCCACTGGAGCTGCCAGCCAATCCGATTCACTGACAGCACCAGGAAAGTGTCAGTGATTGCTGGAAGGATGGCAAAGAGGATCGAGGCCCATGGATTCCTGGAGCAGCCCGATGTCCACTGAATCCCAACCACCCTGCAATGTAAATCTGACCTGTTGGAGCATTTTCTCCTGGGTCAGGGTTGCAGAGTGGAAAAGAGAGACAGAAATAAAGAATGGGAAAGGTAGAGAGGGGAAAATGGATAGAGAAAGGAAGCCAGAGAAATATAGAGCCTGGGAGACAGATAATAAGAGAAGAAAGAATGCAAGAAAGGGAGAATAGTAATGAAGGGAGATCTGAGCATTAATTTGTGTTGGTCGCTGATTCCCATCAACTCATGCAATGTATTAGAATCTCTTGGACAAGTAAACTCTTGCCAGGGATTAAAGGAGAAGTTCAGAAATGATGTTAGATCTTGGTAATTGCATTCTGAAATGTATCTGATTGTGCAATTACCTCCTGTGTACAATGGGCCATTACGTTTTTGGAGTGACCCTCAGGTTACTGATTAACCGCAACAGTGCACGATGCATGTAGCTGACAACCTTGGGATATTGTGACAAATTTCACATTATCGACAGAGATCACTTCTTGAAGCTTTTTGTCCATTTTAGTCCAAACATTTCAGGCATGTGCATATTTTCCTGAAGGAACAGGGCAATGGTGTTCGTACACCTTACACCGAAAGCAATCAGCATTGTTTAGTATGCGGAATGTTACTAACCAATTCTTTAGTAATTGGTAATTAGAAGATGAATAGAGGGAGGATATTCAACCTATTACGCGCCAGCACCAGGTAGGTGTTATTTCTAGTAATAACTTCCAGTCATATGGCACCTTTAATTTCGAAAAATGTTCCTCTTCAGAAGGAAATAGAGCAGAAAAGAATCCAAGCCAAAACTGGAAATAGGGCATATCCAGGAAGTGCTTGCACTAGCCACAGTAAAATTGTGCAGGTGTGAAGTTTTTTTTTGAACTATCATCTAAGTGGGTAGGACTGCTGTCACCTGCTTCCATTCTTACCTATCCAATTGTCCGGAGAGAATCACCATCAATAACTTCTCTTCCTGCTCCTGCACTGCCACTTCTGGTGTCCCCAAGGATCTATCCAAGTTTCCATCTACACACAGCTTCTTGGTGATATGATTTGTTTCCACATACATGCTGACAGGAGACAGCTCTACCCCAGCACCACCATCTCTCCCGACCCCACCACTGTCTCAAAATTATCAAAATTCTTATCCAATATCCAGTACTGGATGAGCAGAAATTTCTTCCAACTGAACATTGGGAATATTGAAGCCATTGTCCTCAGTTCTGGCACAGATTCCATCATCATCATTGACTCCATCCTTCTTCCTGCCAACTATAACACTGAGGGAGTCTGCTCACAACCTCGGTGTCATGTATGACCCTGAGGTGAGATTTCAGCCACATACCCACACCATCATTATGACTTCCTATTTCCACTTTTGTAATATCACCTATCTTCACCCCTGCTTCAGCTCAGCTGCTTATCCAAAACCTTTGTTACCTTTAGACTTGACTATTTGAATGCATTTCTGTCCAGTCTCCCACATTCCGCCCTCTGTAAACCTGAGGCTATCCAGTCTGCTCACCTATCAGGCTTGTGCTTGTTGACCGAAATTGGTTGTCAGATGAGCAATACCTCAATTAAATATTTTTAAAGTTGGGACATCTTGTTGAAATTGTACAAGACATTGGTAAGGCCACACTTGGAATACTGTGTGCAATTCTGGTCACCCTATTATAGAAATTATATTATTAAACTAGAAAGAGTGCAGAAAGGATTTACTAGGATGCTACCGGGACTTAATGGTTTGAGTTATAAGGAGAGGCTGGATAGACTCGGACTTTTTTCTCTGGAGCGTAGGAGGCTGAGGGGTGATCTTATAGAGGTCTATAAAATAATGAGGGACACAGATCAGCTAGATAGTCAATATCTTTTCTCAAAGGTAGGGGAGTCTAAAACTAGAGGGCATAGGTTTAAGGTGAGAAGGGAGAGATACAAAAAGGGTCCAGAGGAGCAATGTTTTCTCACAGAGGGTGGCGAGTGCCTGGAATAAGCTCAGTAAGAAGTCTCACAACACCAGGTTAAAGTCCAACAGGTTTATTTGGTAGCACAAGCCACTAGCTTTCGGAGTGCTGCCCCTTCACCTGATGAAGGGGCAGCGCTCCGAAAGCTTGTGCTACCAAATAAACCTGTTGGACTTTAACCTGGTGTTGTGAGACTTCTTACTGTGTTTACCCCAGTCCAATGCTGGCATCTCCACATCATGGAACAAGCTGCCAGAGGTAGTAGTAGAGGCGGGTACAATTTTATCTTTTAAAAAGCATTTAGATAGTTACATGGGTACGATGGGTATAGAGGGATATGGGCCAAATGCGGGCAATTGGGATTAGTTTAGGGGTTTTTTAAAAAAGGGCAGCATGGACAAGTTGGGCCGAAGAGCCAGTTTCCATGCTGTAAACCTCTATGACTCTATGACTCTAAATGCCTCTGCCTCTCCCTCCCCATCTAGAAAGAATGAAATGGCCACTTTTACAGAGCATTGGATTACACGATTGAAATGCCTCAAGATGCCCCATAGGATGAATTACTCTTTGGAGTGTAGTAAATGTCGGTACGTAGACGTACATTTAATCGCAGCAATAAACCATAGATATAATAACCAGTTATACAGTCCTGGGTGGTATCATTGCCCAGCGAGTGAAGGGAACCCCATGTTGCTCCTCAAACTTTGGCTGCATGTTTAGAACTTGTAAGATTGAGGGAAACTTTCAAAGCAAACAAACATCAAGAAACTGTCAAACTCATTTTGCGGAGCTGATCTGAAATGAATTATGTTTAAATAAATGTGCCTGTCAAAGGACACTGCTGTGTAATGTGAAATAAATTCATCATAAAAATAGAGGGAATTAAAACAGCGTTAAACATTTGTTTTGATTGGATGAAGTACAGTCCTGTTTTACTTTCTTAAAAAGACCCATGCAATTATTAGAATCAATGATTAAGCGGGCAGCGGATAATGTTTCACCTGAAAGATGGGGCTGCTGCTGACAATGTTCCACTCTGTCAGTATTACACCAAATACAGCATGAACCATGAAGCCAGATCTTGGAACGTGGTTTGAATCCACCATAGAGATAAGAGTGCCAGCAATCTGAACTAAACTGATGACATTGAAACTGTTGACACCACATGTCCCAGTTATGTCCAACGCTTTTCATTGGTAAACCTAATTTCCTCACAAGCATTGTTAAGACGATTAGAAAACTGTGATAATCCCTTACTAATAACTGCAATTGACTCTTCAAAAAGAATCAGATGTCTTTTCACATTCCTTGATGCAGAGTTAATCTGAAGCGACAAGATGATTACAATAAACCCCATTGCATGTCTGACAGCTTGAAGTGAAGGAAATGATAATAGATGGAGTTGTAAATTAAAGGGTGGCATCGGATCACTCTCTGGAAAGGAAATGAAACCAGGGAATAAGGCAGCGACAACGAGAGATAAATGGAGCAGCTCTAATTAAAATATAATTTAAAAGTGAATCAGTACCTTTTGAAAGAAATGACTGAAAGTTAGTTTTTATGGCCAAGCTGTTTCAGCAAAGCTGGCATTTACCTGACAATGAGGAAAACTACCCAGGGTCCTGTCTACAAATAGTAACATAGATAAAATCACTGCCCCTTCGGTCTATATTCTCAATCACAAAATGAAGAAAAGCATTGTTGACTGTGTTCTCCAATGGAATTTATTCCCCAACAACCTGCTCACCAATGCTAGGATCACTTGGTTCCTGACCTTATTACGGCCTTCATCCAAACATGGACAAAAGAGTTGAATTGCAGAGATGATATGAGAGTAACTACTCTTGCTATCAAGGCAGATCTGACCAAGTGAGACATCAAGTAGCCATGGTAAAGTTGAAGTCAATGGGAATCAGAGGGAAAACTCTTCATTGGTTGGAGTCATACTTAACACAGAGGAAGAAGGTTGTGGCATTGGAGGTCAATAATCTCAGCTCCAGGGTATCACTACAGGAGTTCCTTAGAGCCGTATCCCAGGCCCAACCATCTGCAGCTGCTTCATCAATGACACTTCCTCCATGAGAAGGTCAGAAATGCAGATGTTTGTTGATGTTTGTAAAGTGTCCCAACACCAACACCTCATTCCCAACACCTCAGATACTGAAGCAGCCTTTGCCCACATGTTGCAAAATATACACAACATTCATCCCTGTGTTGAGTAATGGCAAGTAATATTAGTGTATATTCATATTAACTATTATATTAATATGAAGTAATATGAAGTGAAATCTCCTGCAAAAGAGAATCTAAATATTTCTCTTGACATGACCATCACTGCATACACCACTATCAAAATCCTGGAGAGGTTCGTAAACAAATTTGGAGCACATGGGATTGAGGGTAATACACGAGTGTGGATTAAGAATTCATTAACAGACAGAAAACAGAGAGTCGGAATCAATAGGTTATTCTCAAGATGGCAGCTTATTACTAGTGGAATATCGCGAGGATCAGTGCTTGCACAACTGTTCCCAATCTATATAAATCATTTAGATACGGGGGCCAAATGTAATATTTTCAAATATGCTGATGACACAAAACTCGATAGAAATGTGAGTTGGGAGGAGGATGCAAGAAAGCGTCAAAGGGTTTTGGACAGTCTAAGTGAGGGGCCAAGCACATGACAGATGGATTATATGGTAAATGGTGGAAAAAACAGAAAGGCAGAATATTTCTTAAATGGTGAAATGTTGGGAAATGTTGATGTCCAAAGGGACCTGAGTGTCCTTGTTCATGAGTCACTAAAAGCTAACATCATGGTGCAACAAGCAATTAGGAAGGCAAATAGTACGCTGGCTTTCATTGCAAGGGGATTTGAGTAGAAGAATAAAGATGTTTTGCTGTAATTGTATAGAGTCTTGGTGAGACCTCACCTGGAGTACTGTGCATCGTTTTGGTCTCCTTGTCTAAGGGAGAATGTACTTGTCATGGAGGGAGTGCAACAGAGGTTCACCAGACTAATCCCTGGAATGGCAGGATCATCTTATGATGTAAGATCGGGGAAACTAGCCCTGAATTTGCTTGAGTTTGAAGAATGAGAGCTGATCACATTGAAACTTACAAAATTCTGATAGAGCGTGACAGGGTACATGTAGATAAGATGTTTCCCCTGACTGGTGAGTCTAGAACCAAGCGACATAGTCTCAGAATAAAGGGCAGGCTACTTAAGGCTAAGAGGAGGAGGAATTTCTTCATTCAGAGAGTCGTGAATCTTTGGAATTCTCTACCCCGGAAGGCTGTGGAAGCTCATTCATTGAGCACGTTCAAAACAGAAATTGATGTATTCCTGGATATTAATGACACCAAGGGTTATGGGGACAGTGCGAAAATGGCTGATCTGTTTGAGTGATGGAGCAGGTTCAATTGGCCAAATAGCCATCTGCTCCTATTTCCTTTATTCCTATGCTCCTTTCATTGACCAGAAACAGAATTAGATCAGCCACATAAATACAGCAGCCACAAGAACAGGTTCGGTGGCTGCATGTGAATACCTGCTGGCTTCCCAAAGCTTTTCCAAGACACAAGTTCAGATTGGAATGAAAGAAATACTTCCCACTTGCCTGGATGAGTGCAGCTCCAACAATGTTCATGAAGCTCAACACCATCCAGGACAAAGCAGCCCACCTGATTGACACCCCATTCACCACCTTAAATATTCATACCATCTACCACTGGCAGCAGCATTCACAATCTACAAGATGCACTGCAGCAAGTTACCAAGCCTCTTTCAACAGAAACTTCCAAATGAACAACTTTATCACCCAGAAGAACAAGTACAGCGAGTACATGGATCACGAGCACCTGCAAGTTCCCCTTCAAGTCACACATCATCCTGACGTGGAAATATGTCACCATTCCTTCAATGACACTGGGTCAAAATTCTGTAACTCCCTCCCTAACAACATTCTGGGTGGACACATAGACTGCAGTGGTTCAAGAAGGCCTCCACCTTCTGATCAGCAATTAAAAATGGACAACAAGGGCTAGCCTTCTGGGAATGTAGCACGCATTTTAAATCTGTACAAATGTATTACAACACAAGGAACAAGTTAATATGTTTTGAGTCTAGAACAAGGTAATTAATTATTAAATTGGGTAATAGTCTAACCATCCTTCCAGGCAATATTCTCAATTTGAAGAAATCCTTCATCTCTTTTCTGGGCTTGCTTTATTTCATGCAACTTCCTTCAATAGCTGGTAATTTCTGAGTGATGAAGGGTGGAGATGCTTCAATCCCCTCACTGAAGTGTAAATCCTCTTGTTTGGATCCTTCTAATGGGACTCGTCACTGTGTGTCTGCTAATAATTCTGGGAATTCATTTTGGAATATAATGCTGTAATTTTCACCACCAACTTCATTCATTTTACAGATTAATTCCAGTTTTAGACATGCCTTTCTGCCTTGTAGAGAACATTCTTGATTTTGAATGACAGAGGCTCGAGTAAATTGGTTTTTCATTTTTAACATAGTCCCCCAGGATCGTGTAATTTAATAGATGAGTGTTGCAATGTAATCTGTTTGAGCCATTTGACTTCAGCTGATAAAATAGAAACTCCTGCTCCTGTGTCTAATTTTTAAACGCTGTGGGATGTCCATCCATTTCAAGTTTAAAATTTGATTTTAGTGTAATTTCCCACCCCCAAGAAGATTATTTCCTGTTCTTGTGGTTCTTCCACTTCTTGTACGTGGCTGTTTTAAATTTTCTCCCTCATTCTCGAGGTTATCAA
This sequence comes from Mustelus asterias, assembly GCF_964213995.1. Lineage (NCBI taxonomy): Eukaryota > Metazoa > Chordata > Chondrichthyes > Carcharhiniformes > Triakidae > Mustelus > Mustelus asterias. Next base: position 83,052,889 of record NC_135819.1, on the reverse strand, counting down.
TATTTTCCAGGGATAAAGTTTTGAGCTGGTCTATTGTTGCACAGTTGTGGTCCTCTGCTCCACCTGATGGATATTCTCCTTGCAGATTTCGAAACGGTGGTTGGTGAGCTTTGTCCAGTTTTGTCGGGCTTGGGCTCAGGAGTGCTTGCTCTTTTATGGTTTACAAACTGAATGGTCTCATTCCATCTTCTCAACAGGACTCTGCTTCCCCTTAAATGACCCTTTCTTAGCTTCTGTTTGCCTCATGATCTGTACTGCTTTCACCAGCGTGCGATGCTCTCCTGTCTGTAGGAGGTATGATAATGCTTTGTCTGCAACTCTGACTCCGACTCTGTTGCAAATCAGGCCGTCTTTTAAAATGTGACTCTTTGCCAACCTACCGAGATCGCTGATGAAGAAATCCATGTTTTCACCCAGTCTTTGGTTTAAATCTTCGATTAAAGTTATTCCTTTCAATTATTAAATTCTGACTGACACTGAAATAAGAGTCAGAAACATTTAATACTTCTTTATAAGCTGAAATCTAATCAACACCCTGCCGTGCTATCATCGTAGGTGATGGATCCTGCAGCAAAAAGTTCTGACCTGGTCTTTTGGATCATTTTTGTGTAATCCTGTATCAGTTCTGTCCCTTTCTCTCCAGTTTAGGTTCTGTTGTGGGCCTTCTACATTCTGGAACAATTCTGGGAATGGTTGTGTGGATTCTATTCTTCTGCTGAGCCCTGAGATTACATAATCCATAGAACCCCCACAGTGCAGCCCTTTGAGTCTGCACTGACTCTCTGAAAATGCACTCTACCTAGGCTCTGTAACCCTGTGCAATGATCATGGCCAATCCACCCAACCGTCACATCTTTGCACTGTGGGACAAAACGGGAGCACCCGGAGGAAATCCTCGCAGACACGGGGAGAATGCGCGAACTCCACACAGTCATCCGAGACCAGAATTGAACCCGGGTCCTTGGCACTGTGAGGCAGCAGTGCTAACCACTGTGCCACCCTATTGTTCTTGCTCTCTGCTACTTGCTACTTTGGGGCTCTACTCACAACTCTGGGTCTGTGTCTCAGCTTGCATCTCTTCCTCCTGTTCCCAGGTCCTGGTGAGCCTTGGATTTTTTCTTTTTTATCTTTCCTTCGATGACCTCTTCGCTCGAAAGCCCTGCAACTTCTTTCAATCCTTGCTGGGATTTTACTCACTGTGGGGTCAGAGGTTGCCCCTGATGTACACAGGGCAATGCCCAAAAGGAGGCTACTGCCTTCCTTCCTGCCCTTTCATCACAGCTGGTGAAACTCTAACCTCTTGTGTCCGTCTCCCGCTGGCCAGTGTATTGTGGCGGCAGAGGCAGATTGAGAGTCTCAAGTGGCAAGAACTGGCCATTCAGGGCCTCAATGGGCCTGATGGTGGACTGTCTAGTGGGGGTGTTACCCACCTCCCTGTATGAATAGGATTGGATCAAGGGTTGGCAGGAGAACAGTGGGCCAGCCACCCGACACACCTGTGCCTCTCCGGTCGAAAGTGTGCCTGGTGGGATGGGGGTACATACAAAACAGACCATTGGATTCACCAAGCTTTAGGGGCTCTCAGAAGAAACAAGCACTGTCCCAGTCCAACTGATACAGGGTTCTCCCCGTCCCGTCTCCACCTATAAGGCAGCGAGAGTCATCCTGCAGGGACAAAACATTTTACCCTCGCCCTAATGCCACGGGCACACACGATCAGTGTTTCATAAACAAATGATGGAAAACAGAAATAATATTCATGGGGTCTCAGATGTGAAGATTAAAGCAAACACAATGTTAAATTTGTAGCAATTTGGTGGAAAACAAATGGAGCTTTTCTCCTGGTGCCAAGTCTAATTAACCGTGCCCGGAATCCTTTGTAGGGTCCTGCTGGCAGGAATCTCGGGAATTCTGTGTCCGAGCTGTATGTGACACCCCAGAGGTAAGTGGATAGCATGTGGTGCTATCGGCAACATAGAAGCTAAAGCTTCCAACTCAGTGATGTTTTAGCTGGAAGACTAACAGACCGCAGCCAGAAGTGGAGTCTAAAAATGCTGTTGTGGTGAATTATTGCTAGAGGCAAAATTCTAATTGATGTAGACAGTAAATATATATCTATACTTTAAACCATGCTGCCTGCTGCTCCAGCAATCACTGTTAAAGGAACAGCCCTCAGGAACGTCAACCAGGGAGAACAAAAATATTTTTCTATAAGCTCATACCGGCATGCACTTTAACAGGGTTTAACATGCTTTATTTTCAGATAATGAACAATAAACTGTCTCAAATTTATTTCTGATGTCTCTTCCATCTTTTGAGTTAGCTCTGGACAGATGGGCTGCACTTGCTGATGATGTCCCTTTAATATTTAAAGATGTCTTATTTCCTTCATTGTGAAAACAGTCCCAGAGAGATTCTGAAAATCAGAGAGGGTTGTTTCACCTGGATTATATTGTATCTGCGTCCTCTTGACTCGCTAAAGATCATTCCTCGATTCCCTAATTGCAGAATGTATGTTTCTGCATTTCGTACAGGCAGAGTATGGCCACCCCATCTCAATGGAGAATTTCCAAAAAGCTCTTATTCATTTGAGGGAGAATTTTACTAGGTTCTAATTTAGTGAAGGAGTAAGTGATATAGTCATTTCAGAAATCCTGGAACATCTTATTGAAAACTGGGATTGTCTGCCATTCTGTGATCATTTGGAGAGATTCTTCTCATAACTGTAATTTTGATTTGTGCTTCATATTTTAAAAGAATGACATATTAATGGTGTTTCAAAAGCCTCACTGCAACAAAGGCAGCCTAGTTATTCTGTCAATTTAACACTGGTGTGGAGTTTGGTCTTGTGATCCCATTTCACACTTTGCCAATCAGTCGGTGACCATGTCCGGGAGATACTCTCTCCTCTCATACAACTTTATTTTAATTGATTATTAAACAACTAGAGTAAACCTGGCAGTCTGCACCTTTAACAATTGAAGACACATTGTCAGCAGACACAACCTAATGTTAATGCCGAACAAATGCAAAGGATTAAAAGGACATTAAAAGTAAGTTAATAATACAGAATAATCGTATTGTTCTCTTAAGATAATATTTCCCTTCAAATATTTATCTAATTTCATTTTGAAAGCCACAATTAAATCTTCCTCCATCCTATCCTCAAGAGATCGCCACCGTTCACTGAATAAAAAGGCTTTCCCTCATGTCACCTCTGAGTCGTTTTCCAATTAAAATCTGTGTCCTCTGGTGCTCACCAAATCTTTATATTGGTATTTAATTGGCAGTTCCCATCAGCTCTGCGTTGTGTGTTCAGATTAAGTAGTATAACTTCAGTCTGCCTGCTCTTCATTGCTCTAAGCGAATTCTCTGTGTAAAACCAGTCAGTTTGGTAATAATTGCAATCTCGCAGCAGTCCTGGTGTCAGTAGATTGTTCTCAGTTTGTTGTTTGCTAAAAGTAGGTGGTTGTATGTTACATTTGTTCATAATTTTAGGAACGTCTGAGGATATTTTTGCACAATAAAGGAAAAATATGAAAACATAAACAGTGCCAAGTATTGTTTTAACATTTTCCCTAGGCATTTGATAAGGTTCCCCATGGTCAGCTCATGAAGAAAGTAAGGAGGTGTGGGATAGAGCGAAATTTGGCTGATTGGATAAGAAACTGGCTATCTCATAGAAGACAGAGGGTGGTGGTGGATGGAAAATTTTCAGACTGGAGACCAGTTACCAGCAGTGTACCACAGGGATCAGTGCTGGGTCCTCTGCTATTTGTGATTTTTATCAATGACTTGGAGGAGGAGGCTGAAGGGTGAGTCAGTAAATTTGTTGATGACACCAAGATTGGTGGAGTAGTGGATGAGGTGGAGGGCTGTTGTAGGCTGCAAAGAGACATTGATAGGATGCAGAGCTGGGCCGAAAAATGGCAGATGGAGTTTAACCCTGATAAGTGTGAGGTGATTTATTTTGGTAGGACAAATTTGAATGCGGATTACAGGGTCAACGGCAGGGTTCTGAGGAATGTGGAGGAACAGAGAGATCTTGGGGTTCATATCCACAGATCTCTGAAGGTTGCCACAAAAGTGGTTAGAGGCGTGAAGAAGGCCTATAGTGTGTTAGCGTTTATTAACAGGGGGTTGGAGTTTAAGAGCCGTGGGGTTATGCTGCAACTGTACAGGACCTTGGTGAGACCACATTTGGAATATTGTGTGCAGTTCTGGTCACCTCACTATAAAAAGGATGTGGAAGCATTGGAGAGAGTGCAAAGGAGATTTACCAGGATGCTGTCTGGTTTGGAGGATAGGTCTTATCCTCCAAAGAGGAAAGGTCGAGGGAGCCAGGGCTTTTCTCTTTAGAGCGGAGGAGGATGAGAGGTGACTTAATAGAGGTTTATGAGATGATATGGGGGATAGATAGAGTGGACGTTCAGAGACTATTTCCTCGTGTGGATGTAGCTGTTACTAGGGGGCATAACTATAAGGTTCATGGTGGGAGATATAGGAGGGATGTCCAAGGTAGGTTCTTTACTCAGAGAGTGGTTGGGGTGTGGAATGGACTGCCTGCTGTGATAGTGGAGTCGGACATTTAGGAACTTTCAAGCGGTTATTGGATAGGCACATGGAGCATACCAGAATGATAGGGAGTGGGATAGCTTGATCTTGGTTTCGGACAAAGCTCGGCACAACATCGAGGGCCGAAGGGCTTGTACTGTGCTGTACTGTTCTATGTTCTAGTGTAAAGTTCACTACTTGCAAAGGTAGTATTTGCTGCCTCATTGCTGGCTAAGGTAGTGCTAATATCTTGGTAACACAGAGAATAAACACATAGTCAGCATCACCTTGGGTCCACTCAACATTTTCAATATGCACTGCTGCCACGGTGGATTTTTTCAATGTGATACAGATTTCTTCATTGCAGTTTACCATCTCAGCTTCTAACTCTATGGAGAAGCTTTACAGTTATTACTTATTGATATGAGTATTAAATTTAGGCATTGGGTGGTTTCTTGTTCACTGCTTCAATGGCTCAGTGTCGTGTGATTATGATCCATCTAGCCACAAGGTCCCAGGTTTCTTATTGTGTTATCTGGCAGGTCGGTGTGAGGGCTCCAATTAGCCTCCATGCCCCTTTACCAGGGAAGTGAGCTCGGTTTCCAGCTCTGATCAGAGATTCATGAAGGTGTTTTGGTGTGAATGTGAGGTGAGGAAAGGTCAGCACCTTAAAAGGGAGAAAGGAAAGGAAGAAAATTGGGAGAAAAGGTCAAGGCACATTCTCCCATTCTTGATTTTTCCAACAGAGGCAGCAGTTTCCCCCTGCCTATGCTGTCCTCATGATTCTGTGAATAACCCAATCAACTCTCTTCGCAAACTTCTCCAAGCCACCTCATTCCTGGAACGATTCGAATAGGTGTATTCTTAGAGAAGTACAGACTTGCTGTACATGTGCTGATCTTTCTAATCATTCTCAAACCCTTTTATTAAGAATTTTGGCTTCACCGGCAAAACACCAGTGATTCAGGAGCCATTTCAGGCTATTTGATTCCACAAAGAGTTTGTTTTATTCTGTAGTTTATTGCAGAGGTTTCACTGTGTCTGACTTCAGGCAATAATTTAAGACAGATGGGATTAAGAACGAAAACTGTACACATGTTAACCACAATTAGAATGGGCTAAGGAAAGTCTAACTTCAAATAAATACAACTTTAATAGTTTATTATTTCATCCAATTGGGATAAATTACCAGAAGTTGAGGCTGGTGTAATGGCCTCATGATTGTTATTTGGCTGAGGTGAGGTATCAGAATATGGAACGTCTATTGCTTTAGCACCGGGCAGTAACAGTCCATTATCGAGATCAAATCCAGAATAAGTCAATATCAAGCAATGAAATAAACTCCAGAATAAACCAGCCACAGTGAAATTCAATAATTAAGGACAGCTTTAAGGAAGAATGGAACTTTATCATAGAGACTCGCCACGGACTCGGCTGAATTTGTGAAGGAAAACATCCTCATGACTAACTGCATGAGATGGTATCTGGGCTTGTGATGAGAAGCAGTTTATCTCTCTGTCGGGTCCTGCGGAGGCTCCAGAACTGCCTCCAGGAGCTAGCTGTCATACCACACCAATTATCAAACAGAGTTAATTAGGAGCAGACTCAAACTGGACCAGATAAGCTGTGGTAAAATGGGGATCAAGATTACCCAATTCACTATTAATTGCACCAATTAACATTCCAAATGCAATACCTGCTCCCAGGACATCATTCCTGCAAAATATTAGGTGAGTTGCAGTGAGTAGCTTTCTGCACTAAACAACAGAGAAATCGGGAGGCGTTGTCAGCGGCCCTCAGGGTGGGGAGCAGGCTTCAGCTTGTGGTCAGGAGAGGAGGATGGTAACTGGGGGTGAGGCAGTGAAATTGAATATGGAGCAGGAGGGGAGCATCATGGACCTCCTGACTCCAATTTGGACTTTACTCGGGTGGCTGCCGTTTAGACCTCATGTACATCATTTTTTTCTGAACCACTCTGGCACTGGCGACATTTAGGACAACTCAATCTCGCACAGGAGACCTCAAGCAGAAATTAGACCTCCAATTTACAGATGCAAAGTGATTAATATCTGCACAATCTCTGGACATTCTGACAAGACCAATACAGCAGTTAGCGCACACCTACCCACATACACTCCTGGCAGATTGTTGATTGACCTAACAGTGCTGTGTGTGTGTGTGTGTGAGTGAGTGTGTGTGTGTGAGTGAGTGTGTGTGTGAGTGAGTGTGTGTGTGAGAGTGAGTGTGTGTGTGAGAGTGAGTGTGTGTGTGTGTGTGTGTGAGTGAGTGTGTGTGTGAGAGTGAGTGTGTGTGTGAGAGTGAGTGTGTGTGTGAGAGTGAGTGTGTGTGTGAGAGTGAGTGTGTGTGTGTGAGTATACAAATGTAACCATCCAAATTATTTGTAACAAACTAAGATAGACCTTTGAGAGAATTGTTTTCTGTTGAGTGGCATTATGTTTTTAAATACTCTGCACAAGATGCACCATAGAAAGCATTCTTTCTGGTTGTATCACAGCTTGGTATGGCTCCTGCTCTGTCCAAGACCGCAAGGAACTACAAAAGGTCGTGAATGTAGCCCAATCCATCATGCAAACCAGCCTCCCATCTGTGGTGAACCATCGTTGGTTCCCACTGGATAGTACTGAGCCGGGGTCTGGCCAGTACTACAAGTATGTACATATGTTGCTGTTGGATTAGGGATGGGTTGCGCTACTTGTTGCTGTTGGGGTTAGGGTGGGGTTGTTACACCTTTGTATTGTTGTGTTGTGGTACATCCCAGTCGGGCTCCGCCTCCTGGGAGAGGTATAAAGGTCCCTGCTCTGGCTGGGACCCCTCAGTCTGGGATCGTGTATATAATTGGCAGCTGCCTTGTTACAGCAAATAAAAGCCTTTATTTCCTGAGCATCAAGCCTCGTGTATGATAACGCGCATCACCATCCATTGACTCTGTCTACACTTCCCGCTGCCTCGGCAAAGCAGCCAGCATAATTAAGGACCCCACGCACCCCAGACATTCTCTCTTGCACCATCTTCCTTCGGGAAAAAGATACAAAAGTCTGAGGTCACGTACCGAACAGCTTCTTCCCTGTTGCTGTCAGACTTTTGAATGGACATATCTTGCACTAACTATGACTGTAACACTACATTCTGCACTCTCTCGTTTCCTTCTCTATGAACGGTATGTTTTGTCTGTATAGCATGCAAGAAACAATACTTTTCACTGTATGTTAATAATTGTGACAATAATAAATCAAATCAAATCAAAATGAAGCAATTTAAACTATTATGCTAGTTCACCTTAAATAAACATATTGCTGCAATTATTTTACCTTGCCTTGGGAATTCCAGTTACTGCAGAGCTTTCAACACAACTCCTTATGTCCTCCCTTATCTAGACCCCTGATCTAACTCTGTAAGATATAGACTTGTGATTCATTAAGGCAAACCACATCCCAGATCGACAGATTGTACAGCAGACCTGATAAAAGAGGGGAGCTACCTTGTATAAGGTTGAAAATGAACAGCCTCACATTAACCCTTCACATGTTTGTATTTTTTCTGCAGGAATTCACCCAAGCAGCCACTGAGCAAACAAAAGGTGCTCGTATCTCCGAATTCCCACTTGTTCTGCCATCTGCAATCAGAGTGACACTGGACAATGAATGGGCGAGAAGTCCATGATCGATGAGAATGACAACAGTCAAGAAACTGAGAACAGCTTTATGAGCAGCCAAGGGAGCGCTGGCTCTTTCACAGCTGTCACAAGCACCTTCCATTAACACAGACTGGACTTAAAGTTCAGACCTTTGCAATTCATTACTCCTTTTAACATTGTAAGTCACTGCAATGTCATTAGGCACCATTCAGTCAGCAGCTCGCCAAGGACCTGATGAGCGAAGCAGAAACGAATGCAAAAAAAGCAGAGATTTAACCTGTCTTTTCACTTAAATTCTGCTTATTTCATGAACTCCATACGAACGGAGATTATCACCATTATTCTGACATTTTACCCAGGCATTTCTTGATTCCAATGATCTTCCTGCTGTTTTATTAACACCTAGGCCAGAGTGAAGATTATGAAGATCGGTGAATACTCTAGATTTTTGTTAACAATCTTCAGGAATCTGATTAATTATGCAGAATTTCCCATCAAGAAATGAAATAGATTGCATCCTTGATAGAGTCTTCATAGAGTATTAGAGGGCGGGACAGTAGACTGTCCAGGGTCAGTGGAAGATGTTGGCTTTTGGCAAGGACTGTTCCTCATGATACATCTTTGTATAAAGTGCCAATGCTGTTAATTTCTGGAGTGGTGGAGCTCAAAATACAGCTTTCATATAGAGAACAAACATGAGAATTTAGAACATTTTGTGGTTTTACTGATCAGCCACACTGCAATGAGAGGCGAGTGAGCCTGCTGTCTACTCAAGAAATTGTAGTATTAACTGATGGAATAACTAGCTACAAACTGAAAAACCTTACAAAGAGCCTGTTGCCCCATTGCAGTGTTGGCAAGTGAGACTGGCCAATGTAAAGGCAAGCTTAATCACACAGTAATAGCAGACAAGGGGCTGATGAAAGGTCATGACCCAATATGTTACCCTGTCTTTTATCTTGACAGATGTCTTAGACTTCCTGAGCATTTCCAGGATTTGTTGTTTTTATTCTAATGGCATAGAGATTCTTTCACCTGCAACCTCCTTCAGTGAAATTGATCTGTTAAGTCAAGAGTATTCTTTTCATAAGAGAGAAAAATGGTTGTTGGAAAGAATTTCCCTCTTGGGACGGCTGACCGTACACAATTTCAGGAATAATGAAAGATTAGAAACATTGGCTTTGTTCCTCAGTGATTGTTTCAGAATATTGTGATTAGACACAAGCCAACAGGGAGCTGCCCTGCCCACCAGATCCAGCCATTCCCACAGAGACCGACCTTTTCTCAATGTCCTTTTTCAACTCTGAACAAGAGAACTGTAACAAACAAGTCATGCCGGATTAGGCAAAAGATTGGAACAAAGGAGCCAGTGGTTCGAACTTTGCCTTTTCCCGATCCACAGGGGCTGCGTAACTCTACCTCAATTTTAGTGATAGTTAAAGGTATGTTATCCATTGGCCCAATCTGTTCTTAGTGATCAACAGTTATTGCTATGTATTCTCAGTAAACTGTCTCCTGCCGTGGCCATGATTACATTGCATTCTTTCCTCTTTCTCATTATGTGGGCATTTAATTGTATGTTTATATCTTGAGAAAAGATGACAGTACTGAGTTCAGATAGCATTTATGTTAATTATACATTTAACAGAGCAGGGAAATGAATAAGGAAGGAAATGTCAGCTTTTAAACAACTATGCAGATGAATGCGTTATAAACAGTGTGCTTCAGAATCGCAGATGGAAAAACACAGACATGTACTTTACACAATAGCAGGTTGCTTCAAAATTAAAATCAGGCGCCACAAAAAGACTGCATTGCTGATTCCAGCATTATTCTGATTCAGGTACAGAACTCTGACTCACTTGCAGTCACTTAATTCACTCTTACTATATGCAATTCAAAGAACAAAGAGTACAAAGAACAGTTCAGCACAGGAACAGGCCCTTGGGTCCACCAAGTCTGTGCTGACACAGATGCCTCTCGAATCTAATATTTTCTTGCCTCTACATGTTCCATATCCCTCGATTCGCTGCCTATTCATGTATCTACCCAGATGCCTCTTGAACTTTGTTATAGAATCTGCTTCCATCACCTCTTCCGGCAGCACGTTCCAAGCATTCGCCACTCTCTGTGTGAAAAACTTTCCCCTTACATCTCTTTTCAGCTTTCCCTCTTTCACTTTCAGCCTATGCCCCTGAGTAATTGACTCTTCGACCCTGGGAAAAAGACTCTGACTATCCACTCTATCCAAGCCTGTCATAATCTTGTAAACCTCTATCAGGTCCTCCCTCATCCTCCGACACTCCAATGAAAACAATCCAAGTTTGTTCAACCTTTCTTCATAATCCATATCCTCCAAATCAGGCAACATCCTGATAAATCTCTTCTGCACCATTTCCATTGAATCAACATCCTTCCAGTAGTGTGGTGACCAGAATTGTACACAGTACTCCAATGCGGCCTAGCTGCAACATGATTTTCCAATTCCTATACTCAACGCCCTGACCAATGAAGGCCAGCATGCCGTACGCCTTCTTGACCACCTTGTCCACCTGTGTTGCCACTTTCAGGGAACTGTGGACTCTTCATTGGACACAGGTGAGGTCCCTGAGGATTGGAGGATAGCGAATGTGGTACCGTTATTTAAGAAGGGCAGCAGAGATAACCCGGGTATTAATAGGCCAGTGTGCCTGACGTCCGTGGTAGGGAAGTTGTTGGAGATGATTCTTAGAGACAGGATGTATGTGCATTTAGAACGGAACAATGTCATTAGTGACAGACAGCATGGTTTTTGTAAGAGGGAGGTCGTGCCTTACAAATTTGGTGGAGTTTTTTGAGGAAGTGACAAAAACGCTTGACGAAGGAAGGGCCGTGGATGTCATCTATATGGATTTCAGTCAGGCATTTGACATAGTCCCTCATGGCAGGTTGGTTAAGAAGGTTAAGGCTCAAGGGATACAAGGAGAGGTGGCTAGATGGGTAGAGAACTGGCTTGGCCACAGGAGACAGAGGGTAGCAGTCGAAGGGTCTTTTTCCGGCTGGAGGTCTGTGACCATTGGTGTTCCGCAGGGCTCTGTACTGGGACCTCTGCTATTTGTGATATATATAAATGATTTGGAAGAAGGTGTAACTGGTGTTATCAGCAAGTTTGCGGATGACACGAAGATGGCTGGACTTGCGGATAGCGATGAACATTGTCGGACAATACAGCAGGATATAGATAAGCTGGAAAATTGGGCGGAGAAATGGCAGATGGAATTTAATCCAGATAAATGCAAAGTGATGCATTTTGGGAGAACTAATGTAGGGGGGAGTTATACAATAAACGGCAGAGCCATCAAGAGAATAGAAACACAGAGGGACCTAGGTGTGCAAGTCCACAAATCCTTGAAGGTGGCAGCACAGGTGAAGAAGGCATATGGTATGCTTGCCTTTATAGGACGAGGTATAGAGTATAAAAGCTGCAGTCTGATGTTGTGGCTGTATAGAACGCTGGTTAGGCCACATTTGGAGTACTGCGTCCAGTTCTGGTCGCCGCACTACCAGAAGGATGTGGAGGCTTAGAGAGAGTGCAGAGAAGGTTTACCAGGATGTTGCCTGGTATGGAGGGTCTTGGCTATGAGGAGAGATTGAGTAAACTGGGTTTGTTCTCCCTGGAAAGACGGAGAATGAGGGGAGACCTAATAGAGGTGTACAAAATTATGAAGGGTATAGATAGGGTGAACAGTGGGAAGCTTTTTCCCAGGTCGGAGGTGACGATCACGAGGGGTCACAGGCTCAAGGTGAGAGGGGCGAAGTATAACTCAGATATCAGAGGGACGTTTTTTACACAGAGAGTGGTGGGGGCGTGGAATGCCAAGTAGGGTGGTGGAGGCAGACACGCTGGCATCGTTTAAGACTTACCTGGATAGTCACATGAGCATTCTGGGAATGGAGGGATACAAACGAATGGTCTAGTTGGACCAATGAGCGGCACAGGCTTGGAGGGCCGAAGGGCCTGTTTCCTGTGCTGTACTGTTCTTTACATCCCTAGATCCCTCTGTATGCTATTATTTAGAAGGGGTCTACCATATACTGTATACTTTCCTTCTGCAGTAGACCAAATCACCTCACCTTTGTCCGTGTTAAATTCCACCTGCCATCTTTCGACCCAGATCTCCAGCCGATTTATATCCTGACGTATCCTCTGACAATCCTCCTCACTATCCGCTACTCCCCCAATTTTTGTATCATCTGCAAATTTACTAATCAGATCACCTACATTTTCCTCCAAATCATTTATAAACATTACAAACTACAGAGACCCCAGCACTGATCTTTGTGGAACGCCGCTTGTCACAGACCTCAAGTTATAAAAGTACCCTTCCACTGCTACTCTCTGCTTTCTATGCCCAAGCCAGTTTATATCCATCTTACCAGCTCACCTCGGATCCCAGATGACTTCACCTTCTGTATCAGCCTGTCATGAGAAACCTTATCGAAGGTTTTACAACATCCACTGCCCTGCCCTGCTCAATTTTTCTTGTCACTTCCTCAAAAACTCAATCATGTTTGTGAGACACGACCGCCCCTTCACAAATCCATGCTGCCAATCGCTAATAAGCCTATTCTCTTCCAGATGTGAGTACATTCTGTCCATAAGAATCTTCTCCAATAATTTCCCCATCACTGATGTAAGGCTCACAGGCTGTAATTTCCCGGATTGTCTCTTCTGCCCTCCTTAAACAGGGGAACAATGTTACCTACTCTCCAATCCTCTGGCACCTTGCCTGTGGCTTAAGAGGATTCAAAGATTTTGGCCAAGGCCTCAACAATTTCTTCCCTCCCCTTTTTCAGTGTTCTGGGATAGACCCTATCTGCCCCTGGGGACTAGTCCACTTTAATGTTTTTCAAAACCTCCTCCGTTTTTATCTCAACATGTCCTAGAATGTCAACATCCTCCTTTCTACACTCACCATCCACCATATCCTTCTCCTTTGTGAATACTGATGCAAAGTACTCGTTAAGGAGCTCATCCACCTCATCTGGCTCCATACAATTCCTGATCTAATGAGCAGATTTTAAGTAAATGAGAGAGTTTGATTATTACATCAGTCATTTCTGGAGAAAACAACAGTGTAACATTACTGGACTCAATTTCCCGTTTGTGGAGTAACATCCTTTGATCATAGAACCATAGAATCCCTACAGTGAAGAAGGAGGCTGTTTGGTCCATTGAGCCTTCACTGACAACAATCCTACACAGGCCCTATCCCCGTAACCCCACATACAGACTTACTAATTCCCATGAAACTAAGGGTAAATTTAGTATGGCCAATCCATCTACTCTGCAAATCTTTGTTCCATGAAAGCAAACCAGGGAACCTGGAAGAAACCCACAGAGACATGGGGGGAATGTGCAAACTCCACCCAGTCAGTAACCCGAGATTGGAATTGAACCTGTGTCCCTGGCACTATGAGGCAGCAGTGCTAGCCTCTGTGCTACCATGCCGTCATGTATTAGCATCAACCAGGGATCTGCTTTTCATGTCTTCTTTTACAACAACAAATATCAAACACACATTCACAATCTTAGATAAAAGTATATCCAATAGTTCTTTAAGAATGCTCCTTAAAACCTACTTCTTTGACTAAGATTTGCCTTTTGATCTACTATCTCCATATGGGGCTCTGTGTCATTCTTTATAAAGCTCCCAGGAAGCAGGGATATTTCATCTCATTAGAGGCGGTTGCAATATAAACCCATTGCTGTTGTTGATTAAGGTTGAATGTTTTGTTGAATGTATTGTAATCATGGTACATCTTGGTATAATGCCATTGCAAATACTCAAGTCTGAGCTTTTTAAAGTAAATGTATTCTAAAGAACTGGTTTATAGTGAAACGATTCTGTATGCGTCAGCTCCCAGTGCTCTGCAATTTGCCATATTTATTCTTTTGAGAAAATATATAACTCTGTACGATCCCTTCATTCCATCAATTCTAGCCTCTTGGGGCATCATCCCTAATTTTGGCTTCACTATTGTTACTGAGCTCTAGAGTTCCCTTCCTAAACCATTCGCCCTCTCTTTCCTTCTTTAAGCTGCTCCTTAGAACCTACATTCATTGGATGGATGATGCCATATCCCCAAAGAGCTCCAGTGAACTGATGATGAAGTAACAGCCTCCTGTTCCCTCATTCTTCAGCCTCAAGGACACCTGCAAGTGAAATATGACATTGACACTGACAACTGGGAGACAGTCACTGACTCCATGGCCTGTGGAGGCCAGGTCATTGAGTGTCTTTAAGACAGAGATAGATAGGTTCTTGGTTAATAAGGGGATCAGGGGTTATGAGGAAAAGGCAGGAGAATGGGGATGAGAAAACTATCAGTCATGACTGAATGGCGGAGCAGACTCGATGGGTTGAGTGACCTAATTCTGCTCCTATGGGCCCAATTTTACCATTGTGTCAGATGCGAAAACGTGGTAAAATCGGGCGTGAGGCCATTAACATGATCCGTGCCCGCGTCCGCGCAGATGCCCACTTTACCAAGGCCTGTAAATGGCCGCGATCTAATTTGCACCCGAAACGGGCGCGACGGTGATTTAAATGCATTTGCATGCATTTAAAATGAATTAATGAACTGCCCGCCCAACTTTATCAGCATTTCCCCCTTTACCAGACCTGCTCGGCAAAGGTCTGTTTTGGGCGCTCCAGCTTCTGAAGAGGTACGTTCAGAGCTTCCAACGGCTCTCTGACTCAGATCGGTGGTGGTGGTGGGGAGGGGCGGTGGGGGGGGGGGGGGGGGGGGGGGGGGGTGGAGGGGGGGGGTTGGTGGCTGGGAGAGGAGGGAGGCGGGTCAGATCATTCTCTGGTAGTGGGGGGTGGGAGAAGGGAGGCCAGACTGTTGTCTGGTGGAGGAGGGGGAGGGGAGGGAGGGAGGTGGGAGGCCCAATTCTGGTTGGGGGGGGGGGGGGGGAGGGAGGGAGGTGGGAGGCCCGATCATTGTCTGGTGGATGCGGGGGGAGGGGGGGTTTGCGGGGAGGGAGGCCAGATTGTTGTCTGGTGGGGGGGTGGCGGGAGAAGGAAGGCCAGACCGTTGTTTGGTGGAGGGGTGGGGGGGAGGCCCGAACTTTCTTTTGGATGGGGGGGGGGGCGGGGGGTGTTAATTCTATCCCATCACATTTCTAATTCTGATCATTCCTGTTATAAATGCTGCTTAGATTATATTTCACTTGCCATGAATGTTGTTTTTTTCCCCTACACCAGCAAGTTCAGAAGAAGTAGAAATTATCTTATTACCATTTCCCAAATTATCTTCTAAACTTGGAAATGCAGCTCTTAGAATTTACTGCAAGTTGGCTGTTGCTGGACACAATTGCCAAGGTTGTTGAATCAAGCAGCGGTTATTTGTACACACACGATATGTTTCACTACACAACTTCAATAAAGGCCTGGATATGTACCTGGGTGGATTTTGCAAGTACAGGCAGCAGAGAGAAGGGATTCCACAGTTAGAATAGTGCACGTACATTAATTAGTGAAACTGTCAAAGTACCCGGCTGTGAGTATGTGAAATATACTGGGAGGGAGGCCAGATGGATGTCTGGTGGGGGGGGGCGGGGGGGGGCAGGGGCGGTGGGGGGTCTGCTGCCACTCTGCGGGCGAAGGGGGGCAGAGGGTTGCGATCAATCTGTGTAGTGGGGGGAGGTGGGTGGATAAGGGGGACAGTTATGTTGTAGGGGTGGGGGCGATGTCTGTGGGACCATCACTCCCGGGCCGCTTTATCCGCTTTTTGCGGCCCGGGAGCGATGTGACAGCAGCGCAATTTTCAAATTTTTTTCCTCACTGCGTACGTGCAGTTCAGAGCTCCGATCATTCGGGCGCGCTAAGCCCCGCCCACAGCGCGATTCAGACTCGCCATTTTTTTTCAGACTGAGTGCATCTGGGAGCCCCTGAAAGCAGGTTTCCAAATCGGATTTGAATTGCGCCCAGATTCAGCACTTAGAATGAAAATGGTAAAATCGGGCCCAATGTCTTATGGACTTATGGTCTTATGGCCAGTGCTTAGCATAGAGTTGGCAGAGGCTGATGGAGGATATTGGAAGAGGAGAGGAGAAACAAAAAGCTCAGCTGGCCAAGAAGAGGGCCCAAGGAAAACCAGCAAACAGTGCATCTTCTCAGCCCACCTCCTCTACAGCAAATGTGGCAGAGACTATCGTGACAGAGTCACTCCAGGCAGATTCACCACTCTCTTCAGCCAGAGAGTGGTGAATCTGTGGAACTCTTTGCCGCAGAAGGCTGTGGAGCCAGGTCATTGAGTGTCTTTAAGACAGAGATAGATAGATTCTTGGTTAATAAAGGGATCAGGTGTTATGGGGAAAAGGCAGTAGAATGGGGATGAGAAAAATATCAGCCATGATTGAATGGTGGAGCAGACTCGATGGGCTGAATGGCCTAATTCTGCTCCTATGTCTTGTGGTCTTATGGTCAATGCCCAACATAGAGTTGGCCACCACAGCACAAACAAGCGACATATGTGACTGAAGGCTGCCATCACCAAAACCCGTATCCTTTGACCAAGCTTTAGGTCACCAATTCATATCTCTTCATCTGGTTCAGTGTCAAATTACTCCTCCGGTGATACTGGGACACTTTCACATTAAAAACATTTACAAATTGCAGGGTGTTGCTTCATTTTGAATGCAAGAGTGAAATAAAAATAATTATGCAGGGACAAGCTGTAGGGACACGTCTCGTGAAGGTGTGCTGGTGCCAGAGTCGTGTTGCTGCTGGTTTGGCATCTTGCTGTTACATAAATGCTACACAACAGACAGGGAACTAAACTACTCTTTGTTTCATTACATGGTGAAATAGCAATTAAATGTAATCCAACAATGCACTGAATGGCTCTGACAAACACATGAGTGAGAACCTTTGCACTGACTTCCCTTTGAATCCACAACAATAAATAACCCTCAAGCTATCTGAATTTTGAGAAACTTCCTGTGGTAAAGTTGCCCAATAAACACATCACCTTTAATGTGTGAATACCAGCAGTGAGCTCTTGCATTCAGTATCCAAAACAAACTAAAGCATTCAGACAATACCGTTTCAAAGGTTCTTTTCTCTTCAAGACCAACATGTCAATAGCCTCTTTCCAACTGTTACCTTTATGAGAAAGCTTGAGTCTGGGAAGATTCTGTTTCCATGTTTCTGCAAGTGGAATAATTAATAGTAAAAGGAAGCTCCATAGCAACCGACAGATTTGGAGCAGTTTGCGACTTCTATTTCTTGGAGATTTCCACATTGCTTGCGTGATTGACTCCATAACCAACGATTAAGACTCTTGTGTCAACAGGATTTCTGTAACAAGAGAAAGGAAATTTACAAAGGATAGAAAATAAACACACTCACACTTTTAGACAGGATAAAGTGAACCTCAAGCCCTCAGATCAATGATGTTAAGATTGTTCAAATTCATTGCTTCACTGAATTGGAAATGTCAAAACAAATATAAACAAAATATCCGAGTTAAAGAAAAGACACCCTCAAATCAGGCATTCCAATAACTCAGTTATTAGCTGCATGTGATCTAGTACTAAAATACACACATCAGAAAATTCAATCCCTGCTGTACTCTGCTGATGTACGGTGAAGGGCACTAAAACCAGATGTGTAGCCTGATGTAGAAAACATAAGACATGATTTTACTTTGCTGAGAGACCAACATGAAGGGCAACTGCCAACAGCGCAGAGAGACACGAGACACAGATTAAAAAATAATGAAGGTGAGTGAAGACCAGTTATAGCAGAGAGCAAACCTTGAGATTATAGGAATAAAGAAAGTGGGTCGATAGTTTTGAAGTTATGGAATAGAATGAGTTGATGTTGGATGTTTAATAAGGCTTAATTTCAACAGAGTGAAGATTCAGGGAAGACTCAGCATTTGGAGAACAATGAGTTTGGAGTTGAGGAAGAACAAGGAGTGGAACATTGAGAAGAACGTTAATCACAGAGATATTGACAAAATAACAATAAACCAACATGTTTGCAACAATGGAGGAATGGTTTGAGGTTAGAAATCAGAAAGGAATCGCCTTTAAGGTAGAAAGCTTTCTTCAATATCCTGTCCAGGTGTGTGAGAGCAGTGTTGGAACAAATGGCACCAGTACAGAATTGTTAGATAGACTTGAGCTTTGTAAAAATTAAGAATTGTTGAAAAGAAGATAAGGAAAACCTCATAGCAGTAGCTGTAACAATAGCAGAGGCATCGGAATTTCCTTTGAGGTCAGATAAGATAGCACAACCAAAAATAATGCCTCCTCCCTAAGTATTTTGCGCCAGACTGCTCTGCACTATCTTATACTGGAGTTTGGCAAGAACTACTTACTGCTATCTCACTAGTGGGTTTAGACATCAAGAATTTCCACTTGGTGTAGATAGGAATGTATCTCAATCTTCAGAAGAGGTATGCAAATTGCAAATAATTATGAGACATTCAAAGGAAGGAAAGTAAACAAGCTCTGTCAGGTACTGAGTTCCTTCATCCCAGCCAGAAAATTCAATCCAGTTCGTATTATTAACCATGATTCAGGTGGTAGCATTCTCACCTTTGAACCTGCAGTTCTGGTTCAAGACCCATTCCAGACTTGAGCACAAAACCCAAGGATGGCGTTCCAGTGCAGTACTGAGGGAGTGCTACACCCTCCGAGGTGCTGCCTTTAGATAAAGTGTTAAATCAAGGCCCCTCAGCTAGATCATAAAGCCACCATTTCAAAGAGGACCATGGGAGTTACCCTGAGCATTCTCACCAATCTTCTTTCCTCAATTAACATCACAAAAACAGATTATCTGGTCATTTCCACATTGCTGTTTGTGAGCATTCGCTGTACCCAAACTCCCGACATTAGAACAGTTCTACACCTGAAAAATACTATATTGGTCGTAAAGTGCTTTAGAATACCTTCTAATCATGAAAGAAGACCTTTGAATGCAAGCCTTTTTTTAAGATGGTACCGCTTGCATTTACTGCCATGTAAGATTGAGATATCGCTCAAAGTGTTTGCATAATGAATTACCACTGGAAAACAATGAGAGTTGTTAACACCTTCCAGAGTCAGAAATCTTCCACACATAAGATCATATGAAGTATGAGGTGTAGGCCATTCAGCCCCACTATTTAAAACGGAGGGCAGCAGGCCAGCTGAGTACAAGCTTGGGATTTGGTAAAGGGAGGAGGGGAGCGGGGGGGTGGGGCGAGGGCGGGGGGGGGGGGGCGGTGTTCAGTGAAGTGTGGGCAGGAAATTCTGTTTCCCTTTGCTTTTTCTATCTTTCTCAGCCCTTAGGACTGGTTTGTACTCTGCTGCAGGGGAAGGAGCTAGCTGCTTCGTGAGAATCTGGTAAGTGGGTAACTTCTACTCTGTCCCTAAGTTTTAAAACAATGCACAATGGGGCATTGCAGTAGTAAAATATATAAATAATTAAATAATGTGATTAAGTAATTGTTTAAAACACAAGAAGATGATAGGACAGGTGTTGTGTCAAGGCAGCATGTGGGGGCTCCTGGATAACATTGTGACCCGGGGAAACACGTCTTCAGTAAGTGTTCGCAGCTCAAGGAACTTCAGGTCAGGCTGACTGAACTGGAGGTTGAGCTGTGGACACTGCGACACATCAAATTAACTTGATGTTTTGTACCAGGAGGCAGTCACACCTCATAGGATAATGTCTTCTGACCTGAGGGGTGGCACAGTGGCACAGTAGTTAGCACTGCTGCCTCACAGTCCCAGGGACCCGGGTTTGATTCCTGGCTTGGGTCACTGTCTGTATGGAGTCTGCACATTCTCCCCGTGTCTGTGCGGGTTTCCTCCGGGTGCTCCAGTTTCCTCCCCCAGTCCAAAAGTGTATGGGTTAGGTTGATTGGCCATGCTAAATTGCCCCTTAGTGTTGGGGGGATGTCAGGGAGATTAGTAGGGTAAATATGTGGGGTTACGGGGATAGGGCCTGGGTGGGATTGTGGTCAGTGCAGGCTCGATGGGCCAAATGGCCTCCTTCGGCACTGTAGGGCTTCTATGATCTGGCCAGTGGTCAGGGACAGGAGAGTGTGATTGTGAGTGAGGCAGGTGAGGGGACCCAGAGGGCAGGAGTGTCAGCCAAAAGGTCTGAGGTTCTCTCAGCTGGTGAGGCTGCAGGATGGTTGAGCTGGCTGACATGGCAACGTGGTACAGAAAGCCATTCAAGTGGGGGGAAGAGCATAAGAATGCAGTGGTAGTCTAGTAACGGGGGGGGGTTGACACTTTTCTCTGCAACAAGGAGCGAGAATCCAGGTGGCTGTGTGGCCAGGGTTCAGGACATCTGCTCCAAGCTGGAGAGGAGGGGGGAGGATCCAGATATTGTGGTCCAGGTAGGTACCAATGACATAGGCTTGATGAAGAAGGAGATTTTGCACAGTCAATATGAGGAGTGAGGCACCAAATTAAAACGCAGAATCTCAAAGGTTTCTGGATTATTACTTGAGTCATGTGTAAATTGGCATTGAGCAAATAAAATTCAAGAAATGAATATGTGGTTCAAAGAATGGTGTGGGAGAAGTAGGTTGCAGTTCCTGGGGCACTGGTACCAGTACTGGAGAAAGAGGGATCTGTACAGTTGGGATGGTCTACACCTGAACCATGCTGGTGCTGATCTTTTATTGAGCTGTGTAATTACGGAAGTGGAGAAAGATTTAAACTGAACAGTGGAGTAAAAGAAACAAATGTGGGAAGACATGGAATACCAATGTGTTGAGAGAAGGTAAGAAGGAATTTACTAACATGGTAAATAATAAACATACCATGGCAGGAAGGTTCAGAGAGTACAAATCGAAGAGTAATTCAACAGGTAAGGCTAGATGCTTCAAAAATAATATAAGGACAAAACTAAAGGCTCCGTATCTGAATGCAGGTAGATTTTAAAACAAAACGGACAAACAACTAATGCAAATAAAAATGAATAAGTATGATCTGATAGCCATTGTTGAGGAATGGCTATGGGATGACAGATTGGGACCTCAATATTGAGGGGTATGTGGTATTTAGGAAGGACAGGAAGTTAAGAAAAGGTGGAGGGGTGGCTTCATTAATTAATGATGGTATTAGCACAGTCGAGAGCGATTAACAACGTTCAAGAAACCGGGATGTCGAAGCAGATTGGGTTGAGATGCAAAATTATAAAAGCAAGAAGTCACTTGTGGAAGTGATGTACAAACTCCCTAATTGTAACTACAAGATAGGACAAAAGAAGAGATACCGGGAGCTTGTCAGGAGGGCACAGGAATAATCATGAGGGATTTTATTCTACATATGGATTCGGAAAATCAGATGGGCAAAGATAGCGTAGATGAGGAACTCATAGAATGTTTTCAGGATAGTTTCTTAGAACAGCAGGTTCTGGAGCCAACCAGAGGGTAAGTTATACTAGACCTGGTATTGTGCAATGAGATAGCATTCATTGATAACCTCACAGTGAAGGCACCCTCAGGTAGCAGTGATCATAATATGATTGAATTTTACATTGAATTTGAGGGAGTGAAGAGTGCATCCAAGACTAGTATTTTAAATTTAAATAATGAGGGCATGAAAGTGAAGCAAGCTAAACTGAACTGGCAAATGTGCTTAAGCGACAGATGGCAGACTTTTAAGAGGATCTTTCAGAATACACAGAATGGATACTTTATAATGAGAAAGACAAATTCCAAGGGGAGGATCCACCATCTGTGGTTAATTAAAAACGTTAAAGACAGTGTTAAACTTAAAGAAAAAGCAAAGAAGATTGGCAGGTCAGAAGATTGGAAAGGATATAAAGAACATCTAAGTGTGATTAAAGGATTGCAATGGGAGGATATACTAGAATACAAGAGAAAATTAGCGAGTAATATAAAGACAGATAGTAGGGATTTCTAGACATATTTATCCCTTGTTTCTATCCTATGTTTCTATCAAGGGATATGGGGGGAAGGGGGGATCAGGATAATGAATTTGATGATCAGACATGATCAAAATGAATGGCGGAGCAGGCTCGAAGACTCAAAGAAAAGAGTTAACAAGTGAGTGTTGGTCATATAGAAAGTTCATCTGGAGAATTGATAATGGAAATCAGGGCTATGGCAGATGAATTAAACAGGTATTTTGTATCGGTCTTCATTATAGAGAACACACGCAACATCCCAGAAATAGCTGGAAAGCAGGAATTAGAAGGGAGGAAGGAATTCAAGAAAATGATAATCACCAGGGAAGTGGTAGTGAACAAATTGTTGGGCTGTTGGGTCTGGATGGACTTCACTCTAAGGTCTTGAAAGTGGCTAATGAGATAGTTGATGCATTGGTTTTAATTTTCCAAAAATCCCTATATTCAGAGGAGATCCATTAGATTGGAAGATCGGATGATAGCAAATGTAATTCCTTTATTCAAAAAGGGAGAAAGACAGAAAGCAGGAAACTACAGGCTCATTAGCCTAATATCTGTCAATGGAAAATGTTAGAAGCCATTATTAAAGATGGGCACTTGGGAAAATTGAAGGCAATCAGGTAGACTCAGCATGGTTTTGAGAAAGGGAAATCATGTTTAACCAATTTATTGGAGTTCTTTGAGGGAGTCACATGTACCATGGATAAAGGGAAACTGGTGGAAGTACAGTACTTAGATTTCCAGAAGGTATCTGTTAAGGTGCCATATCAAAGGTTATGGAAAATAAAAGCTCATGTGTAGGGGTAACATATTTGGCATGAATTGAAGATTGACTATCCAACAGGAAACAGTTGGCATGAATGGGTCTTTTTCGGGTTGGCAGGATGTGACAAGAGGTATGCCACAGGGATCGATGTTGGGGACTCAACATTTTACAATTCATTGAAATGACTTGGATGAAGGGACTGATGGTAAGGCTGCTAAATTTGCTGAAGACACAAAGATAGGGAGGAAAATAAATTGTGAAGAGGATCTAAGGAGATTAGAAAGGGACGCAGATTGGGGCAGAAATCTGGTAAATGGTGTATAATGTGGACAAATCTGAAATTGTCCATTTTGGCAGGAAGATTGCAGAGCTCTGAGATGCAGCGGGATCTGGTGTCCAAGTGTATGAATCACAAAAGGCTAGTATACCGTTGCAGCAAGTAATTCAGAAAACTAATAGAATATTATTGTTTATTGTGAGGAGAATTGATTACAAAAGTAGGGATGTTATATTTCAGTTGATAGGATGGTATTTGCTACCAAATAAACCTGTTGGACTTTAACCTGGTGTTGTGAGACTTCTTACTGTGTTTACCCCAGTCCAACGCCGGCATCTCCACATCATACTTCAGTTGTACAGGGCATTGGTAAGAACACATCTGGATAATTGTATACAGTATTGATCTCCTTATTTAAGGAAATATGTAAATGTGTTAGAAGCAGTCAGAAAAGGTTTACTAGACTAATAACAGGAATGGCAGTTTGTTTTATGAGGAAAGGAGAGGTTAGGTTTGTATCCACTAGAGTTTAGAAGACAAAGAGGCAACATGATCAAAACATATTAGATCCTGAGGGGTATTGACAGGGTGAATGTGGAGAGGATGGTGGATGTGGAGAGGATGGGGGGATACATGATTGGGAGAGGGGGAGGTTCCGCATGCCTGAGGTGGGGGAGTAGGGAGGATATATGGTGATTTCCTGTGTCCTTGGGGTCACCCTTTTCCGTACATCTATGTCAGATCAAGGTGCCTTTTAGAAAGTGAGGTCCAATCTCTTGATGGCCAACGTTGCTGTCAGGGAAGCCTCCAGATTGCTTTTGGCCAAGTGTGAAAAATGATAGCGGGTTCTCGGTTCCACAGTCGGAACATTCCCATCGGCAGTGCAATCCAGTGCCCACTAAATTCACTGATCACCTGTGCTGGAATGCGTCACTTAAACTCTCGATTAATCTCAGTAAGCTTGCTTCTTGGCTTTCCTGATGAATTGGAAACTATTTATGACTAGACAGGAAGAAGCACAAATTTAAAACTAGCCAGATGTGTGATAGAAGCAGCAAGGTGATAATGGAGGAAGAGCTCAGATACTTGAGAAGAATTGGGTTACAAACAATCACACAAGAATACTGACTGATTAGCAATGTTAAAAGACCATGTTATGGCTTAGTTGTGTTCTGAGGCAGTCATTGGTCATCATGGGCTAAAATGTATGCAGGAGATTGTATGTTTAGGACACAAAAGCACAACACTTGTATGTTCTGTTCAGGTTATGTCACAATCAATATATTACGTTGCAAATCGATGCTGACAATAGTTAAAATGCTGACAGTTGTTCACCATTAGAACACATCCACATTATAACGCGTTCTCACTGGTTCATACAATCAGTTATTAATTTTCAGTATTTGTTAAATGTACATTAAAACAATGGCAACAGTTTAACCTAAAGGTACAAGTAATCAGATCAGTATAAGATTCTGGAAACTTTATCGGATACATAGTAAACATAGAAACTAGTAGCAGGAGTAGGTCATTTGACCCATCGAATTCAATATCCTGATCCCTCCTTCCCCCCATATCCCTTGATCCCTTTAGCCCCAAGAGCTATACCTAATTTCTTCTTGAAATCAGGCATTTTGGCCTCAACTACATTCTGTGGTCGTGAATTTCACACATTCACCACCCTCTGGATGAAGAAATTTCTGCTCACCTTAGTTCTAAAAGGTTTACCCCTTATCCTCAAACTATGAACTCCAGTTCTGGACTCCCCCAACATCGGGAACATTCTTTCTGAATCTACCCTGTCTAACGCTGTTAGAATTTTAGAGGTTTCTATGAGATCCCCTCTTACTCTTCTAAACTCCAATGAACATAATCCTAACCAACTTAATCTCTCCTTATATGACAGACCTAGCATCTCAGGAATCAGCCTGTTAAACCTTCATTGTACTCTCTCTATAGCAAGAACATCCTTCCTCGGATAAGAGCGCCAAAACTGCACACAATACTCCAGGTGTGGCCTCACCAAAGCCCAATACAATTACAGTACATAATCAGAGTATATTCCTATACTCAAATCCTCTCACTATGAAGGCCAAGATACCATTTGCCTTCTTCACTGCCTGCTGTACCTGCGCAATTACTTTCAGCGACTGATGCACGAGGACACCAAGGTTTCACTCAGTATCCACCTCACTCAATTTACACCCATTCAAATAATAATCTGCCTTCCTATTGTTGCTACTGAAGTGGATAACCTCAAATTTATCCACATTTTACTACATGTGTCAAGCATATGCTCACACATTCAGCCTGTCCAAATCACGCTGAAGCATCTCTGCATCCTCCTTCAAGCTCACCCTCCCACCTAACTTTGTATCCTCTGCAAATATGGAGATAATACATTTAATTCCCTTGTCCAAATCATTAATATATAATGTGAACAGTTGGGGTCCTAGCACAGATCCTTGCAGTACCCCACTAGTTACTGACTGCCAATCAGAAAAAGACCCATTTATACCTATTCTTTGTTTCCTATCTGCTAACCAGCTTTCTATCCATCTCAAGACATTACTTGCAATCCCAAGCACTTTAACTTTACATAGTAGACTGCTATGTAAGACTTTGTATATCGTAGACCTTCAAGAATATTTTACTATTCTTACTTTATATTTTTGATGTATTTTGGTAGATTTATGAAATTGGAGTATTTGGGGCACAATGTTAAAGTATTATGAAGAAATGCATGAAAATATTCTAAAAATGTTGTGAACACTGTGATATAATTAAACAGGTGATAACTAACAGATTCAATCAATCAAAGGTTAACGCTCCATTATATTATTAAATAAATGGCGGGATTTTATGTGATGGTGGGGCCACAAAATGCAGCGAGCTGTTCAAAGCTCCATCGACTCTGGCGGGAGTCAACGGGAGGGGCTCGTAAAATTCCACCCACAACCTTCCTGCCTGTGCATGCTATCAAAGCTGGGAATGGTTGAACCAGAGGAAGCACCAGTTAACAAACACGGTCAATTCTTCTCATGAAAAGGAGTGAGTATTCCTTTAGGATTTAAATTTAATTCAGTATTCAACTCTCCACTAAAGTCAATGCCATATTAGGAGAAGGTGCACAAGAACATTGGATTGTGCAATTCCATGTCCAGCACTCTTATGCAGTAGCTCGAAACACAATGCATTCCACAAAAGCTGCCACGATTCATCATCATGGTGATGTTCCACTAATTGCACCTGTTTCTCAACCTTCCAGGAGATTTTTAAGATTCAGATTATTTTTGACACAAGGACACCACTGGGAAAATAAAGTTACAAAAAAAAACCCCACAATTTACTAAGAAATTGACTACAATGCAACCAAGAAACTAGTAAATTAAACTAGTTAATGAATCATAGAACAGCAACAACACAGCAGGCCATTCAGCCCATTCTGTCTGTGCTGGCACTCTGCAGGAGCAATTCACCTTGTGCCCCTCCTCTGCCTTTTTATCCGTAACCCTGCACATTTTTGCTTTGCAGATAATAATCCAATTCCTTTTCCAAAGCCTCGATTGAACCTGCCTTCCAGACAGTGTGTTCCAGATCCTAACAACTTGCTATGTAAAAAAGATATCCTCGTGTCGCCATAGCTTCTTTTTCCAATCACCTTAAATCACTGCCTGCCGGTTCAGGCTTTTTTTTCGTTATTTTCAGTTATTTAAAATTTAAATATTTCACATGGGTAACTCTGTGGCACACTCTGCAACGCTGAACACACTTAATAAAAATACTTGTCAATTTGTGATGAAACCCACTTTCAGCTGCTGTATTAGTTAAAATGCACCAAGCTAAACTGCACAAGTGCTGGAAGTGGATAACCTTACTGGCGTGACTTTAGTGGTAGTTGTCAGTGCAGACCCTTGTTCACAGAATCCCTACAGTGCAGAAAGAGGCCATTCGGCCCATCGAGTCTGCACCGACCACAATCCCACCCAGGCTCTACCCCTATATCCCTACATATTTACCCACTAATCCCTCTAACCTACACATCCCGGGACACTAAGGAGCAATTTTTAGCATGGCCAATCAACCTAACCCGCACATCTTTGGACTGTGGGAGGAAACCGGAGCACCCGAAGGAAACCCACGCAGACACGAGGAGAATGTGCAAACTCCACACAGACAGTGACCCGAGCCGGGAATCGAACCCGGGACCCTGGAGCTATGAAGCAGCAGTGCTAACCACTGTGCTACCGTGCCGACCCAATGGGCTGAAGTGCCTTTTCTGCGCAGTATGACTCTATGGGCGTGTTTTTACCGGCCGTTCATGCCACACTTCCGCTGCAGCAAAGTCGGAGAACTTGGCGCCCAACCAAATCTTCATTCACTGCAGCAGGATGGGAAAATCCCACCGGTGTGAATGGTGATAACATTCTGGCTGATGACTTTATGACTCAGTTACCGGTCAAACATATTAAGGAATATTTTTAATACAATTTTTTTTTAAATTACTTTATAAGACACTGCCCTGAGGTTCATGACCAATTTTCTGTTTATAAAATCTCTTTGTAAAAGTAGTGCGAGTTGGAGCACAGTTTTCACCCAGGTTTTCAGTTGTTTCAATGTGAAAATTCCATCTGTTTATATTCCAGCTAAAACTTTGAACTTTCGTCCAGAATGGCAAAGTAAGAGGGAATATAAAGTTTTGTGACTCGTTTCCAGATTATTCCTTCAATGGGATTGACCATGTTTTGTGTACAGTGATGGTGTTTTGGGGCTTTCAATAAGCTCCTGGAAGCAATGTTCGCACAGCTTGAAGCTGAAAGCAGAAACGTCGCAGTCCCATCTCCGCCGACAGTTACAGTGCCTTATCTTTCCATAACCGCGCTCACAGCTTGTTATATTCTTGCTGCTTGAGCTTATCTTGAGAATGGTTGCTTACATGCAGCCAGCTCTCATTTGCTGATTGCTAAGTCAATATGTGTGCAGCAACACTTGCACAAGGCTGGCAAAAGAAGCAAAACAATTAGACAAGTACGCACTTACCTGGCAACGAGCACTGACTCAGAACAGGAAAGTCCAGTGTTGCCACTCACTTGCTATTGAACAATTACTGTGCTATTTTCCTGAAATTCTTCAGTGCAGAATTAATTCACTTTTCTATATGTGTTGTTCTATTTCAACTGAAGATTTGGAGCTGGTAACCGATCTACAATTGCATAATCTCCCCAAGTCAAATAACATTGGGATAAGTATCAATGTTTTACATTCAATGTAGACCTTGCTTTTATTTTCCTCAGTAGAGACTACTATTTTTTTCAAATCTCAGAGACAATTTTATTTTACCAATATATGCAAACGGAAACAATTATGACATGTACACATCTGCAAATAAAAAGTTGTTTGAAAGTAAAACAATTTGATTCCTAAGAGAGGTTTTAAGAGTAATGGTTAATTTAATTTCTATCACTCACTTCAGAGGGTGGCAGTGGGAGTTTACAGCCTGGCATTCCAGTTTTGGGGCAATCGCACCATTGTTTGCTTTGGCTCCTGGTAATGCAACCTTCAACCAGCTTTCCAGAGGAAACTGAGCAATATCTATCACATCCTGCACTAGTGTCCCTCTGTTATCAGCTGTGAACACACTGAATAGCATACGCTTCAGCAAAGGCCGGATGGGTTCACATCGTAACAAACGGAGTTGTTCAGACGAGAAAGGTGTGCGATTTGGCTTCCCTGCTGCGCTAGTCAATCTAAATTAGACTGGCAGCAGGGGGCAATAACAAATAGCCTCAGCTCATGGAGAAGCTAAGATCAAGTGCCGGATTGAGCCCAAGATGGGATGCAATGCCTTACCTTGCCAGCTTGGATCTTGTTTGCCTCTCTCGTGGGGACCTTGAATTGGATTCAATTGGATTTTGAATTTAGTTTTTAGAGCAAGCAAGGAATGGGATTGAGTCCATTTTGAGCATTGACTTTGGAACCTTAAGGACGGAGTAAAGAATTTATAAAAAATTCTCCTGCTCCTGAACTAAAGCCTGATCCCAACTCAGCAGCGATGCATTTTGTAATGGAATGAACATTCATTTAATCCCAGCCTGTTTGAAGCTGATCAGAGAGGAAAGGTTGATGGGACAGAAAACGGATGGGGAGAAACAACGCCAAAAAGTTTTCATCAAGGCATAGATTACAAAAGCAATGAAGTCACGTTGGAGTTGTATAGAACTTTGGTGAGGCCACAACTAGATCCCTGTGTGCTGTTCTAGTCGCCACATTATAGGAAGGATGTGATTGCACTGGAGGGGGTGCAGAGGAGTTTTACCCCGATGCTGCCTGGGATGGAACATTTAAGTTATGAAGAGAGGTTGCTTGTTTTGCATCATTTTTGTTGAAACAGAGAAGACTGAAGGGTGACCTGATTGAGGTGTACAAAATTATGAGGAGCATGGGCAGGGTGGATAAAGAGCAGTTGTTCCCCTTCATTGAAGGGTCGGTCAGGAGGGGATATAAGTTCAAGTTGAGGGGCAGGAGGTTTGGGGGGATGTAAGGAAAAACCTTTTTACCCAGAGGGTGGTGATGGTCTGGAATGCGCTGCCTGGGAGGGTGGTAGAGGTGGGTTGCCTCACATCCTTTAAAAAGTACCTAGAAGAGCACTTGGCACATCATAACATCCAGGGCTATGGACCAAGTGCTGGTAAATGGGATTTGGTAGGTAGGTCAGTTGGTTCTCATGTATCTGTGCGGACTCAATGGGCTGAAGGGGCTCTGTATGATTCTGAGAATCTAAGGATTAATTTGAATTGCAACATCAATAGAATTCCAAAAAATAAAATCACAAATCTTGTTTTTACTTTCCATGTAGTAAAACATAAAAAAAAGAAAGATAGGTTATGAAAGTAAACTAGCACAAAATATAAAAACTGATAGTAAAAGATTTTACAAATATATAAAACGTAAAAGAGTGGCGAAAGTAAATGTTGGTCCCTTAGAAGACGAGAAGGGGGATTTAATAATAGGAAACGAGGAAATGGCCGAGGCCTTAAACAAGTTATTTGTGTCGGTCTTCACAGTGGAGGACACAAATAGCTTACCAATAATTGACGGTCATGGGACTGTAGGGGGTGAGGACCTTAAAACGATCACTATTACTAAAGAGGTAGTGCTGGGTAGGCTGATGGGACTAAAGGTAGACAAGTCCCCTGGTCCGGATGGAATGCATCCCAGGGTATGAAAAGAAATGGCAGAAGTAATAGCAAATGCATTAGTTGTAATTTATCAAAATTCACTAGACTTTGGGGAGGTGCCAGCTGATTGGAAAACAGCTAATGTAACGCCACTGTTTAAAAAAGGAGGTCAACAAAAGGCGGGTAACTACAGGCCGGTTAGCTTAACATCCGTAGTTGGGAAAATGCTGGAATCTATCATTAAGGAAAAAATAGCAGGACACCTGGAAAAGAATGGTTCAATCAAGCAGACGCAGCATGGATTCATGAAGGGAAAGTCATGTTTGACTAATTTATTGGAATTTTTTGAGGATATAACGAGTGCGGTTGACAGAGGGAACTGGTGGATGTGGTGTATTTAGATTTCCAGAAGGCATTCGATAAGGTGCCTCACAAAAGGTTGCTTGCATAAGATAAAGGTACATGGAGTTGGGGGTAAGGTGTTAGCATGGATTGAGGATTGGCTATCTAACAGAAAGCAGAGAGTCGGAATAAATGGGTGCTTTTCCAGTTGGCAATCAGTGACTAGTGGTGTGCCGCAGGGATCGGTGCTGGGGCCTCAACTATTTACCATATACATAGACGATCTGGAGGAGCGGACCAAGTGTAGGATAACAAAGTTTGCGGCTGACACAAAGATGAGTGGGAAAGCAAATTGCGTGGAGGACGCAGAGAGTCTGCAGAGAGATTTGGATCGGCTAAGTGAGTGGGCAAGGATCTGGCAGATGGAGTATAATGTTGGTAAGTATGAGGTTATCCACTTTGGAAGGAATAATAATAAAATGGACTATAATTTAAACAGTGAAAAATTACAACATGCTACTGTGCAGAGGGACCTGGGGGTCCTTGTGCATGAATCACAAAAACTCAGTTTGCAGGTGCAGCAGGTAATCAAGAAGGCAAATGGAATGTTGGCCTTTATCGCGAGAGGGATGGAGTATAAAAGCAGGGAGGTCATGCTGCAACTGTACAGGGTACTGGTGAGGCCGCACCTAGAGTACTGTGTACAATTTTGGTCCCCTTATTTAAGAAAGGATATATTAGCTTTGGAGGGGGTACAGAGAAGGTTCACCAGGTTGATTCCGGAGATGAGGGGGTTAGCTTATGAGGAGAGATTGAGTAGACTGGGCCTGTACTCAGTGGAGTTTAGAAGGTTGAGGGGAGATCTTATGGAGACATATAAGATAATGAAGGGGCTGGACAGGGTAGAAGCAGCGAGGTTATTTCCACTTACAATGGAAACAAGAACTAGGGGGCATAGCCTCAAAATACAGGGGAGTCAATTTAGAACAGAGTTGAGGAGGAACTTCTTCTCCCAGAGGGTAGTGAATCTTTGGAATTCTCTACCCAATGAAGCAGTAGAGGCTACCTCGTTAAATGTGTTTAAGTCACAGATAGGTAGATTTTTAACCATTAAGGGAATTAAGGGTTATGGGGAGCGGGCGGGTAAGTGGAACTGAACCCACTATCAGATCAGCCATGATCTTATTGAATGGCGGGGCAGGCTCGAGGGGCTAGATGGCCTACTCCTGCTCCTATTTCTTATGTTCTTATGTTCTTATGTAAAATGTGCTTTTATGATCCCTTTTATAAAGAGGTCATTTATTGTGAGGGTGTGGATGTTGAACAATAGGAACTGCCGCAGGGTAAAGTATATAAATGGCAGATCTGGGACCTAACTCACAGCCCTAGAACTTTATTTGTAACTTCCAAAGTTTTTTTTATGGTCTGACACAGTGGTTTAATTTCACATTTGCTCCTCACTTGAACCTTCCTGGTCATTTTGCACAGCCCCAAGCACCAGAAAACATCACAAATTATTTCTGAGAATGTGTTTCTTTTGAAAGACTGAACCGCACATTATTCAGAAGCAGTTTGTTAATAGACACTATTGTAAATCTGAATAGTTCTGGAGCATGGATTTTCCAGGCTGGTAGATCCCAACACAAATATAACTGTTCACCCATGGCTTAAAATATTAAAATTGTTCGGGAATATTCTCATAATTGTGTCACTAAATTGATCAGTAAAAATTTAAATGCCCAATGATCCTGCGAATTTTGATAATATTTGGAGAATTTCAAGGCAACATTTTCAGATGGAAATGATCACTCAAAGAGATTCCCCTCGGTTAGTCTAGAATCATAGAATCCCTACAGTGGAGAAGAAGACATTCGGCCCATTGAGTCAGCATTGACACTTCAGCAGAGAATTCCATCAGGTTCTATCCCCGTAGCGTCACATATTTACCCTGTTAATCTCCCTAACCTACACGTCTTTGGACACTAAGGGACAATTTAGCATGGCCAATCCATGTGATCTAAGCATCTTTGGATTGTGGCAGAAAACCGGAGCACCGGAGAAAACCCACACAGACACAGGGAGAACCTATAAACCCAAGGGCGGAATCAAAACCAGGTCCCTGGCGCTGTGAGGCAGCAGTGCTAACCACTGTACCACCCTCGACTGTTAAATCCAAATGGAATTTAAAAAGGAAGAGATTTACATTCCTGCATACAGCACTTTAAAAAACCTCCCACATGATCAAATGTTTTGCGATAAATTACTTTGCTCATTTTTTAGGACTCATAAATTATGTAAAATGTTATTATTCCTAAAACCAAAGCAACAAAGATAGGTAAATCCAGAGAAAGTTCAGGTGCTGTGGTCATATTACAACACAATCATACGGACTCGTGAGAAAGATACAGATGTGCATAGTTTGTCAATATCGACAAATGTTTTGGTGTCAAGAGGGTCAACCAGAATGCACTGGGGGCTTGGGATCAATTAAGACAAGTCTCTACATCAAAGATGAAGATTTAGACTAAAATGAGTGAGACTCACTCCGACTGAATAAGATGTGATAGATCTTTGTTACCAAGTTTACCTGAGGGCAGTGCACAGATAACAATGTAAATAGAGTGGATACAGGTCAGTCCAGGTCAAAACATGGACATAAATAAATTCCTGAAACTTACAGTTCATCCTGTTGTAGCTGTTGATTCGAGACATTTGTATCGAAAAGGACCAAATTTTCATCTGAGTGCGGAAGTGCGTTTAGGATTGCAATTGGGCACATTTTAGATTCTTTTGGAAGAAATTTGCTTTTCTCCCCCCTCCCCCCTCCCATCTCCATGAAGTCAGGTTCCCCATTTTAAATGCCAGCTGAAACTTGGATTTCCTCATGCACACCATTTTCATCGAGTGTCGCGGCGTTTTGGAAACTTATTAAAGGCACATCAGGTTTCAGAGATTGTGAAGAAAGTAAAAAGCCTTCTGAGCAGCTGGGAAGATTCTAAAACACAGAAACATATAAATTAGAAGCAGGAGTAGAGCATTCGGCCCTTTGAGCCTGCTCCAGCATTCATTTTGATCATGGCTGATCATCAAATTCAATATCCTGAGCCCCCCCTTTCCCCCCACATCCCTCGATCCCTTTAGCCCCAAGAGCTATATTTAATTTCCTCTTGAAATCACACAACGTTTTGGCCTCAACTACTTTCTGTGGTAGTGAATTCCAAACATTCACCACCCTCTGGGTGAAGAAATTTCTCCTCACCTCAGTTCTAAAAGGATTACCCCTTATCCTCAAACTATGATCCCTAGTTCTGGACTCCCCCACCATTGGGAACATTCTTTCTGAATCTGCCCTGTCTAACCCTGTTAGAATTTTATAAGTTTCTGTGAGATCCCCTCTCACTCTTTGAAACTCCAGTGAATATACTCCTAACTGATTTAGTCTCTCCTCATATGACAGACCTGCCATCCCAGGAATCAGCCTGGTAAACCTTCACTGTACTCTCTCTATAGCAAGGACATCCTTCCTCAGATAATAACACCAAAACTGCACACAATACTCCATGTGTGGCCTTACCAACACCCTATACAATTGCAGCTAAACATCCCTATCCCGATACTTAAATCCTCTCGCTATGAAGGCCTTCTTTACTGCCTGCTGTCCCTGCGCACTTACTTTCAACGACTGATGCACGAGGACGCCAAGCAAAAACTGAAGTGGGAGAATCCATCAAAGAGAGTTGTGCAATGTTGATCTGTGGAATCAGATGATCTCCTATGGGGCTACTTGGAGTCAGTGGACTGGTCAGTATTTAAAAACTCTGCGACCAGCCTGAACGAGTACGCCACGACAGTAACTGGTTTCATTAGTAAGTGTACAGAAGACTGTGTGCCAAAGAAGCAAATCCGTGTGTTCCCCAACCAGAAACCATGGATGAACAGGGATATCCACTGCTTGCTGAAGTCCAGGTCTGAGGCGTTCAAGTCAGGTGACACTGACCTAAACAAGAAAGCCAGATACGATCTTAGGAGATCCATCAAAGATGCCAAAAGACAATACCGGACTAAGCAAGAGTCCCAGGCTAGCCACCTCGACACCCGCTGACTATGGCAAGGTCTGCAAGACATAACAGGCTACAAGATGAAGGCATGTAAAATCGCCGGCTCCAACACACCCCTCCCTGATGAGCTCAATGCATTCTATGCCCATTTTGAGCATGAGCGAGAGCATGCCCTAAACCCTGGAAGCCCTGGATGAACCTGTATCTGGGATCACCATTGCAGATGTCAGAGCAGCTTTCTTGAAGGTCAACCCACGGAAAGCGACTGGCCCGGATGGGGTACCCGGACATGGACTCAGATCCTGCGCGGATCAGCTGGCGAAGATATTCACAGACATCTTCAACCTCTCTTTACAACAATTTGAGGTCCCTATCTGCTTCAAGAAAATGACCATCATCCCGGTACCTAATAAAAACCAAGCAGCGTGCCTTAATGACTATAGGCCGGTGGTTCTGACATCCATCATTATGAAATGCTTCAGAAGGTTAGTCATGGCACGAATCAATTCCAGCCTCCCGGACTACCTGGATCCACTACAGTTTGCCTATCGCTGCAACAGGTCCACAGCAGACGCCATTTCCCTGGCCCTGCACTCAACCCTGGAACACCGAGATAACAAGGACACCTATGTCAGAATCCTATTTATTGACTACAGCTCAGCCTTCAATACCATTATTCCCACGAAACTCATCTCCAAACTCTGTAGCCTGGGCCTTGGCTCCTCCCTCTGTGACTGGATCCTGAACTCCCGAACCCACAGACCACAATCAGTAAGGATAGGCAACAACACCTCCTCCACGATAATCCTCAACACCAGTGCCCCACAAGGGCTGTGCTCTCAGCCCCCTACTATACTTCTTATACACCTATGTCTGTGCGGCCAAATTCCCCTCCAATTCGATTTTCAAGTTTGCTGACAATACCACTGTAGTGGGTCGGATCTCAAACACTGACGAGACAGAGTACAGGAATGAGATAGAGAATCTGGTGAACTAGTGCAGCAACAATAATCTCTCCCTCAATGTCAACAAAACGAAGGAGATTGTCATCGACTTCAGAAAGCGTAAAGGAGAACATGCCCCTGTCTACATCAATGGGGACGAAATAGAAAGGGTCGAGAGCTTCAAGTTTTTAGATATCCAGATCACCAACAACTTGTCCTGGTCCCCCCATGCCGACACTATAGTTAAGAAAGCCCACCAACGCCTCTACTTTCTCAGTGGACTAAGGAAATTTGGCATGTCAGCTATGACTCTCAGCAACTTTTACAGATGCACCATCGAAGTCATCCTTTCTAGTTGTATCACAGCTTGGTATGGCTCCTGCTCTGCCCAAGATCGCAAGGAACTACAAAAGGAGAACCAGTGGATGTGGGTTACTTAGACTTTCAGAAGGCTTTTGAAAAAGTCTCACAGAACAGACTACTGTGTAAAGTTAAAGTACATGGGATTGCAGATAATCATAGAAATCATAGAAACCCTACAGTGCAGAAGGAGGCCATTCGGCCCATCGAGTCTGCACCGACCACAATCCCACCCAGGCCCTACCCCCTAATGTCTTGAGATGGATAGAAAGCTGGTTAGCAAATAGGAAGCAAATAGTTGGCATAAATGGGTCTTTTTCAGATTGGCTGCGAGTGACTAGTGGGGTACCGCAAGGATCTGTGCTGGGACCCCAACTGTTCAAATTGTACATTAATGATTTGGAAGAGGGAATTGAATGTATTATCTCCAAATTTGTAGATGATACAAAGTTGGGTGGGAGGGTGAGCTGTGAGGAGGATGCAGAGATGTTTCAGCGTGATTTGGACATGCTGAGTGAGTGAGCACATACTTAGCACATCCAATATAATGTGGATAAATGTGAGGTTATCCACTTCAGTAGCAAAAATAGGAAGGCAGATTATTACTTGAATGGGTGTAAATTGAGAGAGGTGGATACTCAGCGAGACTTGATTTGATTTGATTTGATTTTTTGATTTATTATTGTCACATGTATTAACATACAGTGAAAGGTATTGTTTCTTGCGCGCTATACAGGCAAAACATACCGTTCATAGAGAAGGAAATGAGAGTGTGCAGAATGTAGTGTTACAGTCATAGCTAGGGTGTAGAGAAAGAGCAGCTTAATGCAAAGTAAGTCCATTCAAATGTAGCCCAATCCATCACGCAAACCAGCCTCCCATCCATTGACTCTGTCTACATTTCCCACTGCCTTGGCAAAGCAGCCAGCATAATTAAGGACTCCACGCACCCCGGACATTCTCTCTTCCACCTTCTTCCTTCGGGAAAAAGATACAAAAGTCTGAGGTCACGTACCAACTGACTCAAGAACAGCTTCTTCCCTGCTGCTGTCAGACTTTTGAATGGACTTACTTTGCATTAAGCTGATCTTTCTCTACACCCTAGCTATGACTGTAACACTACATTCTGCACTCTTTCGTTTCCTTCTCTATGAATGGTATGTTTTGTCTGTATAGCACGCAAGAAACAATACCGTTCACTGTATGTTAATACATGTGACAATAATAAATCAAATCAAATCAAGTCTCGCTGAGTATCCACCTCTCTCAATTTACACCCATTCAAGTAATAATCTGCCTTCCTATTTTTGCGACTGACGTGGATAACCTCAAATTTATCCCCATTATATGAGATGTGCTAAGTATGTGCTCACTCATTCAGTCTGTCCAAATCACGCTGAAGCATCTCTGCATCCTCCTCACAGCTCACCCTCCCACCCAACTTTGTATCATCTGCAAATTTGGAGATAATACATTCAATTCCCTCTTCCAAATCATTAATGTACAATTTGAACAGTTGGGGTTCCCAGCACAGATCCTTGCGGTACCCCACTAGTCACTCGCAGCCAATCTGAAAAAGACCCATTTATGCCAACTATTTGCTTCCTATTTGCTAACCAGCTTTCTATCCCTCTCAAGACATTATCTGCAATCCCATGTACTTTAACTTTACACAGTAGTCTGTTCTGTGAGACTTTTTCAAAAGCCTTCTGAAAGTCTAAGTAACCCACATCCACTGGTTCTCCTTGGTCAACTCTCCTAGTTACATCCTCAAAGAATTCCAATAGATTCATCAAGTATGAAAGATAAGTGTGAAGTATTTTCACACCTTCAAAAGTCCCAATCAAGTGTTATACTGTAATGTAGATGTATCTTTTGTGTACGAATGGTCACAGGGATCTGTCTTTTAAAGTTAAGTTGAACCTAACATTAACCAGTATTGTGCATTGATTCACATGTAGTATGATTACAGGGAAAGCAACATAATGAAGTGAAAACTATCATGGAATGTCATGTCTACTGTGATTTAAATCACTCTGACTGATCAAAAAAATCTAACTACTGCTTCTTTACATTAATTAGCATGAATTCAGCTTTGAAATTGAAATGAACACCTTCTGTTCTTTAAGATAAAGGCAAAATATTGCAGATGCTGGAATCTGAAACAAAAACAGAAAATGCTTGAAAACTCAGCAGGTCCAACAACACCTGTGGAGAGAGAATAGAGCCAATGTTTCAGAAATGTTGACTCTATTCTCTCTCCACAGATGCTGTCAGACCTGCTGAGTTTTTCCAGCATTTTCTGTTTTTGTACCTTTTGTTCTTTCCTTCTTAGAGAGCAAGCTATTGCTTGAATAGCTGTAGCCATTATTAATGCTTGGCTGAGTTTCAAGTGCTAATGAGTTTCAGCACAGTATGTATTCCATTCATCTGAGGATTTTTAAGTGTTTTTCATGGGATGTTGACCTTGTTGGCAAAGCCAACATTTCTTACCCTTTCCAAATTACCCTTCTGAAGTGCTGTGGTGAGCTGCCTTCTTGAACTACACCAGTCCATCTAGTGGAGATGCATCTATAATGCTGTTAGAAGGGAGTTCAAGGATTTTGATCCAGTGACATTGAAGGGACAGTGATATAGTTTCGAGTCAGGATGGTGTGTAGCTTTGAAGGGAGCTTGCAGTTAATGGTGTTAGAAACCATAGAAACCCTACAGTGCAGAAGGAGGCCATTCGGCCCATCGAGTCTGCACCGACCACAATCCCACCCAGGCCCTACCCCCACATATTTTACTCGCTAATCCCTCTAACCTACGCATCCCAGGACTCTAAGGGGCAATTTTTTTTTTTTAACCTGGCCAATCAACCTAACCCGCACATCTTTGGACTGTGGGAGGAAACCGGAGCACCCGGAGGAAACCCACGCAGACACGAGGAGAATGTGCAAACTCCACACAGACAGTGACCCGAGCCGGGAATCGAACCCGGGACCCTGGAGCTGTGAAGCAGCAGTGCTAACCACTGTGCTACCGTACCGTGTTCCCATGCAATTTCTGCCCTTGTCCTTGTTCTTCCAGGTGGGACAGATCACAGGATGGAAAGGTTCTGTTGTTGAATCATTGGTGTGCTTCAGCAATGTAACTTGTAGTTAGTACGTTCTACTGCCATTATGCTTTGCTGGTGGAGGGGGTGAATGTTTAAGATGGTTGATGGAGTTTTAATATAACGGACTACTTTGTCTTGGATGGAGCCACATTCATCGAGGTAAAGGGAAAGTATTCCATCACAACCCTGATTTTTAAAAAATATTTCACTGGATGTGGGCATTGCTAGCTTGCTCAGGGTTTATTGCCCATTCAGGTTGCCCTTGAGAAAGTGGTGGTGCCTTCTTGAGCCACTGCAGTCCCTGAGGTGTAGGTGCACCCACAGTGCTGTTAGGGATGGAGTTCCAGGATTTTGACCCAGCCTTGTAGATGGTAGACAGGCTTTGAGGAGCAGGAGGTGAATTACTTGTCACAGAATTCCCAGCTTGCACCTACCCTCATAGCCACAGTATTTATATGGTTAGTCCAGTTCAGTTTTTGGTCAATGGAACCCCCAGGATGTTGACAATGGGAACAATGGTAATGCTATTAAATGCCAAATGCAGAATGTAGTATTACAATCATAACTAGGATGTAGAGAAAGATCAACTTATTATGAGGCAGGTCTATTCAAAAGTCTGATGGCAGCAGGGAAGAAGCTGTTCTTGAGTTGGTTGGTAGGTGTCCTCAGACATTTGTATCTTTTTCCTGACAGAAGAAGGTGGAAGAGAGAATGTCCGGGGTGTATGGGGTCCTTGATTATACTGGCTGCTTTTCTAAGGCAGCGGGAAGTGTAGACAGAATCAATGGGTGGGAGGCTGGTTTGAGTGATGGGACTGGGCTTCGTTCATGACTCTTTGTAGTTTATTGCGGTCTTGGGCAGAGCAGGAGCCATACCAAGCTGTGATACAACCAAAAAGAATGCTTTCTATGGTGTATCTGTAAATGTTGATGAGAGTCGTCGCCGACAGGCCAAATTTCCTTAGTCTTCTGAGAAAGTAACGGTGTTGGTGGGCTTTCTTAACTATAATGTCGGCATGGGTGGGACCAGGAAGGTTGTTGGTGATCTGGACATCTAGAAACTTGAAGCCCTTGACCATTTCCATTTCATCACCGTTGATATTGACAGACAGAAAGCAACTGCTTTCTCCATGAATTAGTGACATGGAGCTTATTTTTTCACCAGAAAAAGTGTAACATATTTCCAGTGATATTGTACAGAACTAGGGGGGTTACTGGGTGAATGGCCGTGAAGATTAATAGGGGAGGGGGGATATAAAGGTGCCATGTGGTGACAAATGTGGTCTGATGGGGTATGGACTGGCACAAAGGTGTGGGTGTCGGGGGTGAGAGTTTTAGGGGGCATTTAAACACTTTTGGGAACAGGGATACTGTACTGGAGAAGCCAGGTGGGCTTTCTAACTTGCCTGCCTCTGCTACCACACTTATCCTTCATGAAGTGCAGCTCACAAACTACACTGCAAACTCAAACACAGTGCGTAAAGACAAAAATGGCCTGTGAAGTCACACATGGGTCAAGTTTTCTCACACTCAGAGGAAGGTTTGGCTCAATTTCTGATTTCATCTCACAACGTTTTGTCACAGTGACATTAATGTTGACAACATTCACAATGGTAACAGAACAGGGGAATCACAAGTAAAATGCCCATTCCCCAACCGCCTGCAAACACAAGTTTGAAAACACAATGAGAGGTGTCAGAGGCAGCTCTCGTGCCTCTGATTCAGCAGGTTGCAGCTTCAAGTCGCACTATTGAAACTCGAGCACGTGATCCAAGCTGACACTCGAGTTGAGTACTGAGGGAGTGCTGCATTGTGGGTGGTGCTGTCTTTTAGATGGGACCTTAAAGTTTAAGGCTTAAACCAAGTAAAAAACTGCATGGCACAACTTTGAAGAAAAATAAAGTTCTTTCCAGTGCTCTGGTCAAGATCAATCTCTTAATTGACAACACCAAAGCAGATTTTCCGGTCACTATCCTATTGCTGTCTGAGACATTGTTGTGTGAATATTGACTCTTGTGCCCTCTACAAGACAACAGTGACAACACTTC
The DNA here is from genome assembly GCF_964213995.1 of Mustelus asterias. NCBI lineage: Eukaryota > Metazoa > Chordata > Chondrichthyes > Carcharhiniformes > Triakidae > Mustelus > Mustelus asterias. Next base: position 83,011,680 of record NC_135819.1, on the reverse strand, counting down.
AAAAGTAATTGATTGTAAAGTGCTTTCTGATGTGCTGGGATCATGACAGTTACCACATCAATGCAAGTTTTTCTTTGTAACAAAGATCAATTCAAGTAATTACTTTTATTCTATTTAGGATTATGTGATAATTCGATATAATAGTTTCATTTTAAATAATAAATACACCAAAGGAAGATGTACCACCTGGTTCTTATCCCTATTTAAAACCAATTTTTGAATTTCCAGCCATTAAGCTGGACTCTGTCTGCACTGTTAATGTGGTAAGAATCAGCTTTGATGTCAACACACAGTAAAAAGAAGCTAAATCCCCATGTCAGATTAAATTCAATTCTGATATAAGTGGTTTTTAACTAGACTTGTGCAAACAGGCTCATCCAAACGTTTACTCGCCTCCAGCTGCTTTGTAGCACGCACTAACACATGCCACACGAGATAATTGGCTGCAACCTGATACCACCTGGTTCTGAGTTGAAAGGAGAAACGCAATGCTCCATGTTTCCTTAACCACACTGTGTTGATGCAAAATACCCAAGCTTCAATTAAAAGGAAAAATAGAACCTCCACCAGCTAAAATACTACCACCCTCCAATTAATAATTTTCCTCCCAAAGCAAAGGTCAGCGAGTCATCACTGAAATCCCTCTATCACAGGTGTGTCGAAATAGTGAATGGAATTGACCAAAATCACCTTCTACATTTCACAACACGGAACTGCTGCTTGTACTGTTTAATCTTGGAGGTGAAATTATTTTCTCATTATGTAGTAGTGTCGTGTTTTTCACCTTTTTCTAAACCTTCCGAGAGGAATATCAAACATGTTCACTCTGGAAGCTTGGGAGTGTTCGTGAGCACCAAGAAACTATTCCTGGAGCACAAATTGAAAAGCTTCTGAGAGAATGGGCAGGATTTTCCAGCCTCGCTTGCCCCAAAACTGGAAAATCCCACCTGAGGTCAACGGACCTTTCCACGTGGCACAGTGGTTAGCACTGCTGCCTCATAGCACCAGGGACCCGGGTTCGATTCCTGGCTTGGGTCACTGTCTGTGCGGAGTCTGCACATTCTCCCCGTGTCTGCGTGGGTTTTCTCCGGGTGCTCCGGTTTCCTTCCCCAGTCTGAACAATGTGCTGGTTAGGGTGCATTGACCTGAACAGGTGCCAGAGTGTGGCAACGAGGGGAATTTCACAGTAACTTTATTGCAGTGTTAATGTAAGCCTACTTGTGATTAAGGAATAAAATAAATAAATGGTCCGCGCCTCGCTCACTCTGATTCCCGTGGCAGGTGGGATGGGAAAATTCACCCAAAGATGCGCAGGTTGAGTGTATTGGCCATGCTAAATTAATCCTTTGTGTCAGGGGGTACATACATGGGGATATGGTGATAGGGCCTGGGTGGGACTGTTGTCAGTGCTTGATGGGCTGAATGATTCCCTTCTGCACTGTCCAGACTCTATGGTAGGTTCTATAATCTATTGTGAATGCTCTTTTGGCTAAATAACCACTTAATGAGCAGAAATAGTGTGGTTTGGGGCAGCACAGTTGTTCTGGGGAAAAGGAGAGAGTAATTCACCAAATGCGAGGTTACGGGACTGTGCTGATGATTGTTTTGTGGTGTCCAACACAGTCAAGTGACCAATCACATTCATCTCTGCTCCACTCTGGATGGAGCAGAGATGATCCACCTAAGAAGAAGCTACAGCTCTTTATTTCCAAAGAAAGGGAATTCATAAAATGATACCTCACTGAGCTCCAAATAATCTACCTCAGCAGCAAGGTAAGGTGTACCAGGTTGATATTTGTGAAGGGCAAATTTAAAAGAAAAGAAAATACCAGTAAATATTCCCTGATACAGGAAATGATGAACAGCTGGGAGTGTGCAGTCCGGATGAGTAACTGGAGAAAACAGTCTGCTTGGATTTCTGCATAGCTATGATCAAATGTGTTGAAGGGCTTTCTTCACACAAAACTACGCTGTGAGAAGGTAATTACGATGCTCACAGACAACTTTCCAATTCTCCTTTTAGCTAAGCTAGCTCTGCCCTGACCTTCAGTCATCATGAGCACTGGAGTATAGCAAACGTGGCACAAATTAGAAGTTGAGTTATGATACAATCAAACAGCTATTGTGCAAAATATAGAGAGAACATTTTGCCTTTCTGTACAGCTGGAAATCCAGAGGGGCACACAGCTAGTAGCTCGGTGACACATGAAACTTAAAACAACATAGCAACAATGCTGGATCACACTGCATGCAAGAAAGGAGAGGTGCGTGTCGGCCATCTTGCTGCCATGTACCATGTGTTGTATGAGTGAGAATGCTGCCACATGGTAAAAGTACTCTGACTTGTCCCACTGATCCATCCTTTCTATTTGTTGCACTGATTAAAAACTGATTACACAATTTGTTTCCACCGTTGTGAATGCTGCAATTAGTCAATGGCTGAAATCTTACTAGAAAATGGCAAAGTGTTGGTTCTAGTGAGAAAACCCAACACGCCGGTCTTCTCTCCACATCTTTTTTTTCAATTCATTTGTGCAACATGGAGATTGCTGGTTGGCCGGCATTTATTGCCCATCCCTAGTTACCCAAGGGCAGTTGAGAGTCAACCACATTGCTGTGGCTCTGGAGACACATGTAGGCCAGACTGGGTAAGGACAGCAGATTTCCTTTCCTAAGGGACATTAGTGAACCAGATGGGTTTTCCAACAATCGACGATGGTTTCATGGCCATCAAAAGATTCCTAATTCCAGATATTTTTTATTGAATTCAAATTCCACCATCTCCCATGGCGAAATTCGAACCCGGGTCCCCAGAACATTAGCTGAGCTTCTGGATTAATAGTCTAGCGATACCATCAGGCCACCGCCTCCCCATTCTGCCACAAAAAAAGGCGTGTTTCATGCCATCATGTAGAGGCGGGGCTTCAACACGCCAGCAAAGCCCAACTGCACTGACATTGGGGCGCCATGATTAAAGGGCGCCCTGATCAGATCAAGCAATGACCTCTCCCCTAGCCCACCATGGACTAGATGAGCCAAATGTTCTCATCTTCTTTTCTATTGAACAAAACATATTTTGATTAAAGTCTAAAATCCTTTGTCAAAATTAGGGGAGTTTTCCCATCTTGGCCAAGAATTATCCCTCAGTCGAGATGACTGATGAACAGGGGATTATCTGGTCAGTACTATAATGTTGTTTGATGGATTTTGCTGTGCCCTTACATCAGTGACTACGCTTCACAAAGTCCTTCATTGACTGTTACACTGCTCAGGACATTTTCAAATTGCAAAAGGTTTCATAGAAATGCAAGATTCTTCCTCATATCAAACACCTCAGAATGTTTGCTCGGTTGTTTTTGACTCCCCGAGGAGAGCAACAACTGTTTGCAGTTAGACAGCCCATCAAGTTGTTAGAAATAACAAGTTTGTTGCAGCTGTAGGTGACACGTGTCTGTTCCTATTGAGGCTGTTCTGTAAAAAACAGATGGCTGTCAGCAGCTCCAAAGCAAACTGCACTCGCCTGATTCTCTGCTGATGACATTTATCTGACCCCACACATACACATGCACATCCAGCACAATCTCAAAATATTCAAGTTCCAGGTTATTTAGTGTGAAAGCAAACTGTCGGCACATTCTCAGAGGCTGAATAAGTATCACTGCGATGCCATCGATGTTCGTTGCAGTTTAGTGATTATGTCAATTCTGATAAATTAATCCTCAAACTCTTGATTGTCCTTGGTATTCTGAAATCCATATCCATAAAATTGCACTTAAATAATCTCAAAACGTTTTGACGCATATTTAGATTATCCGCATCATTTATCATCAGCTTTAGGTGGATTAAATGAATTCCATCCCTTTAGAATCAGAATGTTTGATTATTTATCCAGTTGAAGTCTGCATGGTGGTAAATGTTGATGCTAAATTTAACCTTGCGAGTAAAAATAATATTCAGGCCCAATGAAAATTTAGTTTATCGGATGACCATCACTAAAAACCAATCTGCTCTTCCTCCAATAATCTAACGTTCTCATTAAAATTAGCACCAGAAAGATTGAGTCAATTATATGTACCAGAATCTGTTCATAAAGAATGGATTTACGATTTGGCTACTCAAAGAAGAAAGCTTTCCCCACAAGAGCACTGCTTTCCTCCCTCCCCCACGATATCCAGGCCGTTTTCCTCAGAGCTTGCTTCCAATGTTATATTGGAATCTGAACTTTAATTAGCTCCATATCTGACCCGATATTTGTTATTACGCTTGTGTGAAAATAATGATGATTGATAAAGTTTCCTCATTGTTTATAATATCAATGTTGGATGTTTCACTCATTCTCCTTATTCGCTGAATGAAGTTGTGGATATGTTGGTTAAAACCTTCAAAAAGGAAACTTATCTGGAGTTGGAACCTTTTGTAATTGGGATTTGTTCCATCTGGGGGAGAGTGTACAATGTTAACTGGATAATAGAAGTGGGAAAAAACATTCCGTTCTATAGCATCAAAATCCCTTCAGTTGCACTGGGCTTAGAAACGCAGGTGGGAAGCGAATGGATATAAATTCCTGAGCTGAAACTGTCCTGTGGAACATGGAGCACTGAGGAGCAGGATCGCTCCCCATGCAGCCACAACTCGATCCCAAGAAACTGTGAAGAGCTTCACAGAGGGGAAAATCTGTTCCACGCTGGTAATTAATGCTGAACCATTCTGCAAATGTAAGTTTCATAGCATCCAAGACAGGTTTCATAATCACAGTGTCAGTGAATATCTGTAAAAACAGGTTTCATAACAGAAGCGTGAATTTTGTCATGCAAATGTTTTGCAATGCTAATTGTTAAAAGAATCTCCATGTCATCCTTTACACCGGGTATGCCATCAGTTACATCAAATGTATGAGGTACCTAGAAACTGCACAATTCAGAAGGGTTATTCAGATGAAAGTTTCCGAAAATGAGGCTCGAGGTGTGAAAAAGAATCCTTTCCTTTCTCTCATCTGTTCTTTTTCTTTCTCTTGAGGGAGAGTGAACTGAATTCTCACTGATCTGTGAGACGTTGGCACTGGAAATTGGAATAAGCATCATACACCCAATGGGATGAGGTGCAGCTGATTCAGATGCAGTGTAAAGTTCTCTTTGCCCTGTCCAGCTACAGGTCCTAGCATCAATTTCAGAAAAGCACCATCTACAACGCCACAAGGCAAAGTTTTTTTTATCCTTTCATGGGATGTGGGTGTTACTTGCAAAGTTCACATTTGTTGTCCCATTCCTAATTGCCCTTGAACTTGCTGGGCCATTTCAGGGGCAGTTAACAGTCAACCTAATTTTTGTCGGTTTGGAGCCATATATGGGCCAAACCAGGTGAGGACGACAGGGTTTCTTCCTTCTCTAAAGGAGATTAGTGAACTAGATGGCCGGAATTTTACCACCCCGCCCACAATGGGAATCGGAGTGAGCGAGGGATGGACAATGGGAAGATCCATTGGCCACGGGCAGGATTTTACAGTTTCGGGAAGAGTGAGGTCGAAAAAACCCACCTGATGGGTTTTTGAGACGAACTTTCAAATCCAGATTTATTAAATTGAATTTAAATTCCACCAGTTGCCATGGTGGGATTTGAACCTATGTCCCCCAGACCATAGACCGAGTCCTCGGGATTACAATTCCAGTGAGATTATCACTCTGCCACCATGTCACCATTTCCTACATTGTGAAACTATCAGTTCAGTAGACAAAGAGCACAGAGCATTTAATTCACACTGCTGCCCAGATTAAACCCTCCAAATAATGTAATCATGGCCCATCATTCTAGTTGGATAAAAGCTCTGTCCCAGTGAGAAAGGCCGAGATCTCTTATATTTTACAGAGGTGTTGGTTATGAAAAATGTTATTGTTCCTGAAACTTGTCACAACTCTGTATTCCCCTCTCTCCATTTGATTTGATTTAATTTATTATTGTCACATTAACATACAGTGAAAAGTATTGTTTTTTGCCTGCTATACAGACGAAGCATACCGTTCATAGAGGAGGAAATGAGAGAATGCAGAATGCAGTGTTACTGTCATAGCTAGAGTGTAGAGAAAGATCAACTTAATGCAAGGTAGGCCCATTCAAAAGTCTGGCGGCAGCAGAGAAGAAGCTGTTCTTGAGTCGGTTGGTACGTGACCTCAGACTTTTGTATCTTTTTCCCAACAGAAGAAGGTGGAAGAGAGAATGTCCGGGGTGCGTGGGGTCCTCTCTTCCCCCAATTTCTGTTGAAGAGAGTGATTTATCCATGGGGACATGGTTTAATCGAGGGAATGGGGAGCTGCCCCACCACCTGGAGAACCAGCATCCAATCATCTCCTTTGGGGAAGGCCCACCAAATTCAATGCCCTTCTGGCAATTCACTGGCCAATGATAGGCCTTCCTTGGGATTAATGACTCTGGGCAGATGGTGGAGGTAAATTCCACCTGTGTGTCCACCACTATCTCACCAGGGGGGACTTCTTGTGTGAAAGGAATGAGTGACACAGGTTTATCTATCTCCCAGGGCAAGAAAAGAGGTTTTCCTGATAGTGTCCCTATCCAATGGCCTTGCATTTCTCAGCACAAGTGACCAGGCAGCAATAGGAGATGAGAAAACCAGCCCTCAGGTCAGTTATACCGATCAGTCCACAAGCTCAGAGTACATTATTTATTTATTAGTGTCACAAGTAGGCTTACATTAACACTGCATTGAAGTTACTATGAAAATCCCCTAGTTGCCACACTCTGGCACCTGTTTGGGTACACTGAGGGAGAATTTAGCACAGCCAATGCACCTAGCGAGCATGTCTTTGGGCTGTGGAAGGAAACCGGAGTACCCGGAGGAAACCCATGCAAACATGGGGAGAATGTGCAACGCTGCACAGGCAATGACCCAATCCGGGAACCGAACCCGGATCCCTGGCGCTGTGAGGCAGCAGCGCTAACCACTGTGCCACCATGCCGCCAGTCAGCCAAGGATCAAACTGGAAATGTGTCAGCTCAATACTACCATGTGACACATTGAATCCAAAGTCACTGAGGAAGTATGTCACATGGGTCTGGAGAGAAAGTTTGTACAAGTAACAGAGAGAGTCAGGCAATAGTTGTGAGCGTGAGAAAGTGTCTACAGGAGAAAGGAAAGGCTGAAAGGGAGAATTGTGAGGGAGTGATAAACCAATGGAAACAAAAAAGTTTCTGGTCCAATTATTTTCTCTGCTCTGATATTTGTGATGAAAAATCACAAACTCATCCTTTGATGCCCTACCACTGATTGGCTGAAGTTTAAGAGTTTAGCAACTGTTTGCTGAAACTGAGGCTACCATCCTGTTGAAATCAAAGATAAAATACACTTTAAAGCTTCTTATCTCTAAACAAAGGCATTGGTTTATAATGTTAAAAACAGCAAAGCTTGATCGTGTGTGCAGGTGAAGACTGAACCATGATAAACTTCTGTCACAGAATTAGCCCCAAAGCCTCTGGATGTGTGTCAGTCTAAACAAAGTGACGGCACTGACGTGTGTGAGATGAAATCTTATTTACTCTTCAGAGGTAGGGGAGATATTAAAGCTTACTGATTGTGACGGTTTTTAACATTAGGTGCCAACCCCAAAGCCATGGTTTAAATCATGTTTTAAACAAGCAAACACAATTCAGTTTGCCCAATTTCTAAAAGTCAGACCATGTTTATAGATCAACTCAGTCGTGTCATCTATTTGTAGATTCATAGACTCATAGACTCATAGAGGTTTACAGCATGGAAACAGGCCCAAATTGTCCATTTATAACTTTCAGTACAACCACTGAAACACTAAAGGCACAACTACCCATTATAGCTATGATCAATTAATGTATTTATAGTGCAGAAGGAGGCCATCAAATAGAGTCATAGAGGTTTACAGCATGGAAACAGGCCCTTCGGCCCAACTTGTCCATGCCACCCTTTTTTGTTTAAACCCCTAAGCTAATCCCAATTGCCCGCATTTGGCCCATATCCCTCCATACCCATCGTACCCATGTAACTATCTAAATGCTTTTTAAAAGATAAAATTGTACCTGCCTCTACTACTACCTCTGGCAGCTTGTTCCAGACACTCACCACCCTCTGTGTGAAACAATTGCCCCTCTGGACACTTTTGTATCTCTCCCCTCTCACCTTAAACCTATGTCCTCTAGTTTTAGACTCCCCTACCTTTGGGAAAAGATATTGACTATCCACCTTGTCTATGCCCCTCATTATTTTATAGACCTCTCTAAGGTCACCCCTCAGTCTCCTACGCTCCAGAGAAAAAAGTCTCAGTCTATCCAGCCTCTCCTTATAACTCAATCCATCAAGTCCTGGTAGCATCCTAGTAAATCTTTTCTGCACTCTTTCTAGTTTAATGATATCCTTTCTATAATAGGGTGACCAGAATTGCACACAGTATTCCAAGTGTGGCCTTACCAATGTCTTGTACAACTTCAACAAGATGTCCCAACTCTGCACCATCTCTCTGAAAAAACATCCCACCCAACCCTAACCCGTAACCCCACCAATCCCCTAAACCTTACATCCTGAGACACAAAAGGGCCACTTATCATGGCCAATCTACCTTATCTGTACATCCTTTGAGGAAACAAGAACACCTGGAGGAAACTCACACAGACACGGGGAGAACATACAAACTCCAGACAGACAGTGACCCAAGGCCGGAATTGAACCCAGGTCTCTGGAGTTGTGAGGCAGCAGTGCTAACCACTGTGCCACCGTGCCACCACATACAGACAACGAGGGTCAGATTTTAGCGACTGAGGCCAGTAGTTGGTGTTGGGAAATTTTCTGACTCACCAGATTCACATCAGTAAAATTTGCCCCATGATGCACAGTGTTTGCTCTGGGCTAGATTTGGGGAGATGGGAGATGGGCGGTTTGATGTGTTGGGGGTGGGGAGGGGGCAGGGTGTGTAACAGGTTGGGGGTTGGTGGATGAATGAATACTTTTCTTTAGTGTTCACCAAGGAGAGGGGCCATGTTTTTGAGGAAGAGAAGGTGTTACAGGCTAATAGGCTGGAGGAAATAGATGTTCGGAGGGAGGATGTCCTGGCAGTTTTGAATAAACTGAAGGTCGATAAGTCCCCTGGGCCTGATGAAATGTATCCTAGGATTCTTTGGGAGGCAAAGGATGAGATTGCAGAGCCTTTGGCTTTGATCTTTGGGTCCTCGCTGTCCACGGGGATGGTGCCAGAGGACTGGAGAATGGCGAATGTTGTTCCTCTGTTTAAGAAAGGGAATAGAAATGACCCTGGTAATTATACACCGGTTAGTCTTACTTCGGTGGTTGGTAAATTGATGGAAAAGGTCCTTAGGGATGGGATTTACGACCATTTAGAAAGATGCGGATTAATCCGGGATAGTCAGCACGGATTCGTGAAGGGCAAGTCGTGCCTCACAAATCTGATAGAATTTTTTGAGGAGGTAACTAAGTGTGTTGATGAAGGTAGGGCAGTTGATGTCATATACATGGATTTTAGTAAGGCGTTTGATAAGGTCCCCCATGGTCGGCTTATGATGAAAGTGGGGAGGTGTGGGATAGAGGGAAGGTTGGCCGATTGGATAGGTAACTGGCTGTCTGATCGAAGACAGAGGGTGGTGGTCGATGGAAAATTTTCGGATTGGAGGCAGGTTGCTAGCGGAGTGCCACAGGGATCAGTGCTTGGTCCTCTGCTCTTTGTGATTTTTATTAATGACTTAGAGGAGGGGGCTGAAGGGTGGATCAGTAAAATTGCTGATGACACCAAGATCGGTGGAGTAGTGGATGAGGTGGAGGGCTGTTGTAGGCTGCAAAGAGACATGGATAGGATGCAAAGCTGGGCTGAAAAATGGCAGATGGAGTTTAACCCTGATAAATGTGAGGTGATTCATTTTGGTAGGACTAATTTAAATGTGGATTACAGGGTCAAAGGTGGGGTTCTGAAGACTGTGGAGGAACAGAGAGATCTTGGGGTCCATATCCACAGTTCCTCTAAAGGTTGCCACTCAAGTGGATAGAGCTGTGAAGAAGGCCTATAGTGTGTTAGCTTTTATTAACAGGGGGTTGGAGTTTAAGAGCCGTGGGGTTATGTTGCAACTGTACAGGACCTTGGTGAGACCACATTTGGAATATTGTGTGCAGTTCTGGTCACCTCACTATAAGAAGGATGTGGAAGTGCTGGAAAGAGTGCAGAGGAGATTTACCAGGATGCTGCCTGGTTTGGAGGGTAGATCTTATGAGGAAAGGTTGAGGGAGCTAGGGCTGTTCTCTCTGGAGCGGAGGAGGCTGAGGGGAGACTTAATAGAGGTTTATAAAATGATGAAGGGGATAGATAGAGTGAACGTTCAAAGACTATTTCCTCGGGTGGATGGAGCTATTACAAGGGGACATAACTATAGGGTTCGTGGTGGGAGATACAGGAAGGATATCAGAGGTAGGTTCTTTACGCAGAGCGTGGTTGGGGTGTGGAATGGACTGCCTGCAGTGATAGTGGAGTCAGACACTTTAGAAACATTTAAGCGGTTATTGGATAGGCACATGGAGCACACCAGGATGATAGGGAGTGGGATAGCTTGATCTTGGTTTCAGATAAAGCTCGGCACAACATCGTGGGCCGAAGGGCCTGTTCTGTGCTGTACTGTTCTATGTTCTATTGGTGATGGGGGGAAGACATAGAGAATGGCAGAAGCAGGATAGAGTCAGTCTCGCTGACATAACATCTGAGTGCTGCTGCAGCAGTCAAATCTCAGAGTGTTGTTATTCACAATGTTGATCACAATGGGCAGAGGGCTCTTGTCACAGCAGCTGCAGCAAGCTGCGCCTCAATAGATTACTGGGAATACTGGGCTTCCATCCCCGGGGAGTGAAAATGATTTCTAGAAGCACAAACTTGCTGCCATATTCAGGGTGACAGATTCGTCTCCCCTCTCTGCCACTTCATGAGTGCCCCAGCTGTTGCCTGTCAGCTCAGTAAGAAATCTCACACCAGGTTAAAGTCCAACAGGTTTATTTGGTAGCCCAAGCTTTCGGAGTGTCACTCACCTGATGAAGGAGCAGCGCTTCAAAAGCTTGTGCTAGCAAATTATCCTGTTGGACTTTAACCTGGTGTTGTGAGACTTCTTACTGTGCTTACCCCAGTCCAATGCCGGCATCTCCACATTATGCCTTTCAGCTGTCTCAGGCTGCTGTCATCTGGGCCGAGGCAGTACAATCTGATTCCAATCTTTCTAGGCTCAGAGCTCTAAAGTACATCCTCCCAGCAACCTACAGTCTCCTGTACTCAAAATCAATGGTCGTGCACCAGCTGCGCTGCAGCTACTGACAGCATTGCTTTGCAGGAACAATCGGACAGGTAAAGGTGCGTGGTAGACAGGCACTTAATTTGATTTGATTTGATTTATTATTGTTACATGTATGAACATATAGTGAAAAGTATTGTTTCTTGCACGCTAAACAGACAAAACATACCGTTCATAGAGAAGGAAACGAGAGAGTGCAGAATGTAGTGTTACAGTCATAGCTAGGGTGTAGAGAAAGATCAACTTAATGCAAAGCAGGTCCAATCAAAAGTCTGACAACAGGAGGGAAGAAGCTGTTCTTGAGTCAGTTGGTACGTGACCTCAGACTTTTATATCTTTTTCCCGAAGGAAGAAGGTGGAAGAGAGAATGTCCGGGGTGCGTGGGGTTAAGAAATTGCATTAGGGCATTGTTAGAGAGTTTAAAAGAGTTAGAATGAAGTTACAGAAGCATAGAACGAGAGTAAAAGATAGAATTAGAAGGTATGCTGGGCACAGCTGCAAGAAGTCGCCTTGCTCTGGCGCCATCTTGGAATGTGTCTTAGGAACTGAACAAGGGTCATAGAATCATAGAACCCTACAGTGCAGAAAGAGGCCATTCTGCCCATCAAGTCTGCACCGACCACAATCCCACCCAGGCCCTACCCCCATATCCCTACATATTTTACCCGCTAATCCCTCTAACCTACGCATCTCAGGACACTAAAGGGCAATTTTTAGCATGGCCAATCAACCTAACCCGCACATCTTTGGACTGTGGGAGGAAACCGGAGCACCCGGAGGAAACCCACGCAGACATGAAGGGAATGTGCAAACTCCACACAGACAGTGACCCAAGCCGGGAATTGAACCCAGGTCCTTGGAGCTGTGAAGCAGCAGTGCTAACCACTGTGCCACTGCGCCGCCGTGATCTATTGATTTTTGTATGCAATGTAACATGACTTCCTCCAGGTTCAGAGTATTTGTTTTGTGGTGGTTTTCAGCATTGTAGCCAAGCAGACAATGTAATGGGCAATAGCCGAGGGAAGGTTTGGTGAGAGTTGCGGGGTGGTGATGGCTGGGTTCACAGAGCTGAGAATTCTCCCAACTCCGTGCAGCCGACCCAGGAGCAAAAATCTGGGCCTTGCTATTGGACCTGGATGAGGGCTTCAACAGCAGGATGAACTGTGACAAAGACAAAGATGGCTGGTGTTTTCAAGATGGAATTGGACGATCTTGGGGATGCCGTAGACATAAATTTGGAAAAACACTCCAGTGTCAAAAAAGGCATCAAGGATGCAGACGGTCTGGTTCAGCTGTATTGGGTTTGTTAAACATGACCTATACTTCACAAAGAAATGCAGACATTCTCATCCTCTTATACTTTTCCAAGTGCTCACTGACTTATGAAGAATGCTAGCAATTTTCCATGACTCGCAGGAAGCTCACTGAATACTTGAACACCAAACATCTTTCCTTGCCTTCACACCAGAGAAATTTCACCCTTACCATTTTCTAGATGTTGACCATTCTGAATAAAATAATTACGAGAAAGGAAACATTGAACATAGGAAATATGAAATAAAATCAAAACATAATGCAAATAAGACATCTCATTAAAATTCCCATTTAAGTAAAATTTTCTCTTTCAAATTCTGATTAGTTTACTATTATTCCATGTGTTTTTATTTACTTCATACTGTTCAATGATAGCTGGAAACTATTTTATTCATTCATGATATGTGGATGTTGTCAGTTAGGCCAGCATTGCCCAACCCCAATTGTCCTTGAGAAGGCAGTGGTGAGCTGTCTTCTTGACGCACTACAGTCCACATGGTGTAGGTACACCCACAGTGCTGTTCGGAAGGGATTCCAGGATTTTGACCCAGCGACAGTGAAGGAACGGTGATAGATTTCCACGTCAGAATGGCGAGTGGCTTGGAGGGAAACTTCTAGTTGGTGGTGTTGCCTTGCATCTGCTGCTCTTGTCCTTCTAGATGGTAGTGGTCATGGGTTCGGAAAGTGTTGCCTAAGGAGCCTTGATGAGTTCCTGCAGTGCATCTTGTAGATGGCACACACTGCTCTATCAGTGGTGGAAGGAGTGTGTGTTGAAGGAAGTGCATGGGTGCAAATCAAACAGGTTGCTTTGTCCTGGATAACGTCAAGCTTCTTGAGTGCTATTGGAGCTCAACTCAACCAGGCAAGTGGAGAGTATTCCATTATTCTCCTGACTTGTGCCTTGTAGATGGTGGACAGGCTCTGGGCAGTCAGGAGGTGAGTTGCTCACCACAGGGCTCCCAGCCTTTGGCCTGCTCCTGTAATCACAGTATTTATGTGGCTAGACTTCTTCAGTTTCTGGTCAATGATCACCCCCAGGATATTGACATGGTGGGATTCAGTGATAGTAATGCCATTGAATATCAAGGGGTGATAGTTGGAGATGGTCATTGACTGGCACTTATGTGGCGTGAATGTTACTTGCCACTTGTCAGCCCAAGCCTGGATATTTCCGGGTCTTGCTGCATTTGAACACGGACTGTTTCAGTATCTGAAGAGTCACGAATGATACTGAACATTGTGCAGTCTTCAGCTCATCTCTGGAGTTCAGCTTTTTTGTGCAGGTTTGAACCATGGACGTGTGAGCTGTATAATTTCACCACCGTCAGTGAGCCTTTAGGAGTAGAATTTATAAGAGATGTTCTCTCGTTGTCGAATATTACTGTCCATGTCACAAGCATTTGGATGATACAACTTTAAAAACTTGTGCGACGTGAGTGGAACAATATACTTGTGGTCTAAAATTGGAATGAAACAAGTATGTTTCTTTCTCTCCCATACAGATGTGCACATCAAACTCGCCTCTATCTCTCGAGGGGACAGCAGACCAATATAGTTCAGGAAATAACCCAGCAACAGCACTGCTCCCCATTCCCAAATAACCTCCAAGGGTCAAGACCAAGCTAATTCCTTCGACCCTTTAGTACACATTGTTCTCTCTGCATTGTGAGTCAGGTTGGCTAACCCAATGTTCGACACTGTATGCTTCATTCAGTGAGCTGAGGGCATAGATTCAAACATAGAATAGGGACAATGAAGAAATCATTGTTTGAGTTAACTTTGGAATCAGCCTGCATTGGTCTTCCCCTACCACGTGTGTCCTATATTCCTTCATAACGTATCAAATCATTTCACAGATATAGGAATAATGTATATCTGTTGCTTTTTTGTATACTCTGATATGGCAGCAGCTTCATTATTGTATTCTCATCCATTTCAGTTCAACAATACAAACATTGAAAACCAACAAGTCTGCAATGCCTCCGAGATGATAATTTATATGGGTGTGTCAGAAAGTAATAACCTGCATTTATATTGTGCCTTATAATGTCTCAGAAACATTCCAAAGTCATTCACATAAATAAATTACCATGGGTTAAATCATAACTACTATTACAACTATACCGAGAGTTAGCAACACGGTAATTAATGCCTGCTTAGTTCAATGATTCCAGTCCATATTTCAGCACTTGGGGAGATATTTGATAAGTAATGTCATGCCAAGAGAATCTGTTTTGATCATCGAAAGGTTCAATAAATACATACATTATATCGTAAACCTATAGCTAATTTCTAAAATTTGAAAAGCTAGACTCTTTTTAAAATGGCTCAAGGTATAAGACCATAAGGTATAGGAGCAGAATTAGGCCACTCGGCCCATCGAGTGTGCTCTGCCATTCAATCTTGGCTGATATTTTTCTCATCCCCATTCTCCTGCCTTTTCCCCATAACCCCGATCCCTTTATTAATCAAGAACCTATCTATCACTGTCTTAAAGACACTCAATGACCTGGCCTCCACAGCCTTCTGCGGCACAGAGTTCCACAGATTCACCACTCTCTGGCTGAAGAAATTCCTCCTCATCTCTGTTTTAAAGAACTGTCCCTTTAGCCTGAGGTGGGGCCCTCTATTTCTAGTTTTTCCTACTAGTGGAAACATCCTCTCCACGTCCACTCTATCCAGGCCTCGCAGTATCCTGTAAGTTTCAATAAGATCCCCCCTCATTATGTTTGTCTGTGACCATCGAAGAAAAGGAACATTCTGTTAGCATCAGGAAAACCTATAACTCGTTATCTCTGAAGATACACTAATAACCCTATGGGCTGCAGAGACAAAATTCAGCAGAAGCTATATAAGGGCCATTTGCATTTCATAAGCCAAGCCTGGCCAAATGGAGCTTATCCTTCTGCTCGGACAAAAGACCCCACAACCATCCTTTCAGGTCTTAATCTTTGAAACATTTAACCATCTCGGGATCCCAGACAAAGGGATACACACTCTTTGTCAAAGCCAGAGTTGGGAGGTGGGGGCCACATGACAATGAATCTTACAGCTTGTATAACCAGTAATATTGCCTTTTTGTACTGAGAAAAATTCAGTCTGCCATTTTTACCATCCACAAAGCAGCAACAAAGTGGCTCTGCCCTGGCTGAATATCTGGCCTCACCTGCAGTGTTACTACTGGAACTTCTGCAGCATCACCTACAGGACTGATTCATCTCTGCATACCTACATTCTCTTGGAAGTCAACTCTACTGGAAAAATGAATTATCCAACAACAGTTTTCTACCTGCAGGTCTCGGTGAAGGAATACACCATTGGACTTTGATTCTGGACTCTGGACTCATGTGTTACAATAATTATTTTTTCTGTAGTCATTGACTTGTAAATCTTTCTTTTCTCTGTCCCTCTGTTGCTACATCGCTGTGCAGGGGGCTACATTGGGACCCTCCTTCTGCATTTAAGTGTGTGAAAATAAACCAAATTACCGAGTTTATCCTTTCATGGCTTTGTTGTGGGGTTCATAATAGAAATTGGATGACACCAAAATGAAGAAGTTGGGAAATATGCAACCGCTTATAATGGGTGAAGTAAATCAAAAACACCTTTCTGTTTGCGAATGGGTGGCGAGAGGAGCAATCAGGGCTGTTTAAGTTAGCCCCCCCTCCCCCCCTTCCAGTCCACAGCTGAATACATTGCTTTAAGCTGGTGGCTCGGTCATTGTAGTCCTGTTATGTACAAACTCTGGTTATGTGTTTCCTCTTTTCCACATGCCAAGATTGTCAGCTGGGCTTGTGTTCCATTTCAATTGTCAGTCACGGAACATCACAACTCACACACCCATACAAACTTGCTGTCTTTCTTGACATCCATGCCAAAACAAGATTTGAAAGTGAGCTTCATTTCAAAGTGTCTGCTTGTCAATCTCGCTCACAGCCGCCCTTCAAAACCATCGTCTTAATGTCATTTACGTTCCCTTCTGACTGAAAATCTGCCCTCGGAGCAGGATGGGACAGAGTCATCGCTCTCAGCCAGTCAGAAGGAAACTTGAGATTTCTCTATCACTGCTCCAACTCCCCGATGAATTGTGAATTCTGAACTCTTATTGCTAATTGCTATATTTTAATCAATTCCCATTTGTAAGCACACTATCACTATCACTGACTGGTTACCACATTACCATAAAATTCAGTCCAGATCAAATACGTTGCTTTCTGCTCAGTTTGTGAGACATTCGGGAAGAACTGATGTTCCAAAGAGTTTTACATTTTGCCTCATGGGTGTTAATCTAATGCAACCCAACACATTTGTGACATTGAACATGACTACAGGAATATTCTGCCCAGAGAATACCGTGTCTTTGTGACAAATCCATTGCAAAAATCAGACAAAGTTCCATTTTATTTCTTCCTCAGTTTAATTCTTTGTAAGTGCAGAATATCGGTGGCGCAGTGGTTTAGAAAGGAATTCCGTTCTTTCATCTCAAGACCCTCACTCAAATCTGAGATCAACAGCATGAATTCATCTTCTCTAATCGCTTCTCGTTCACGTACAGTACATTGAGGCAAGTGTCACCTTGTGTATTTTAAAAATGTGTGATTTTATCAGATTATAGTGTTTCGCATCAAATTGTGGTGCTTGATCTGGTCACTTTTTCAGCCAGGTTTGGTCCTTGCTAAAGGGGAAGAAATTTGAAAAAGGAAAATAACTTCCGCATATTTAAAAAAGTGACTTTCATTGATGTCACACATTTTGTGACCTTAGCATGGATCAAAGCTTTTCACAGCCAATTAACTATTTTTAAACTCTAGTTACTTTTGCAATTTAGAAAATGCAGCCCTAAATTTGCACACATCCAGTCCCCATAAAGAGCAATGTGATCGCGACTCGATAATCTTGATTACAGATAAAATTACCTGACTCTGGCTCAAAATCAAATCAAGCCATGGGACTGTCCACCTGAGAGGGCAGACAGGGTCTCAGTGTAATGTCTCATCTGAAAGATGGCATATCTGACAATGCAGCACTCTGGAGAGTGGACAATAAAGAAGCATTTGATCATCTCTTGCATGATCAGTACATTAACCAGTTTGTGTGGCCCTAGTTTTAACAAAGATATTAGCTGTTATATTTTTGACATTAAACAGTTCTTCTCTAAGATGCATACAAGGCAACTCAGAAGAGCATACTAAGGTGTTAATTATAATCATATTGTACAAGGAAGATTGGAAGTGATAAGGTAATGTGAGGTAATGCATTTTGGAAGGAATAATACAGAGAGGAAATATACAGTAAATGGCAGAACGCTTAAGAGTATTGATAGGCAGAGGGATCTTGGTCTACAGATACACAGGTCACTGAAAGGTGGAGAAGGTAGTCAAGAAGGCATACGACATGGTTGCCTTCATCGGCCGGGGCATTGAGTTTAAAAATTGGCAAATCATGTTCACAGAAGAATCATAGAAACCCTACAGTGCAGAAGGAGGCCATTCGGCCCATCGAGTCTGCACCGACCACAATCCCACCCAGGCCCTACCCCCACATATTTTACCCACTAATCCCTCTAACCTACGCATCCCAGGACTCTAAGGGGCAATTTTTTAAACCTGGCCAATCAACCTAACCCGCACATCTTTGGACATGTTGCAGCTTTATAGAACCTTAGTTAGGCCGCACTTGGAATATAGTATTCAATTCTGGTCACCACACTACCAGAAGGATGTTGAGGCTTTGGAGAGGGTACAGAAAAGATTTACCAGGATGTTGCCTAGTATGGAGGGCATTAGCTATGAGGAGAGGCTGGAGAAACTTGGTTTGTTCTCACTGGAACGACGGAGGTTGAGGGGAGACCTGATAGAAGTCTACAAGATTATGAGGGGCATGGACAAAGTGGATAGTCAGAAGCTTTTTCCCCAGGGTGGAAGAGTCAATTACTAGGGGGCATAGGTTTAAGGTGCGAGGGGTAAAGTTTAAAGGAGATGTACGAGATAAGTTTTTTACACAGAGGGTGATGGACGCCTGGAACTCACTGCCGGGGGAGGTAGTGGAAGCAGATACGATCATGACATTTAAGGGATATCTTGACAAATACATGAATAGGACGGGAATAGAGGGATATGGTCCCCAGAAGGGTAGAAAGGTTTTGTTCAATTGGGCAGCATGGTCGGTGCAGGCTTGGAGGGCCGAAGGGCCTGTTCCTATGCTGTAATTTTCTTTGTTCTTTGAAGTGGAAAGTTTAGCAGCTATTGACTGACTGAATTTTTTACCAGAACATTCTTGCTCCTACCTTTCAGGAAACCAATCAAAGCCAATGCCATATCCATAAAGTTATGTTTCCTACAAATGAATAACTTGTAGAATTCTTACACTTCATACATCAAAGTGGTGAAATATTTGGAAAGGCTGATGCAACAAACCATTCTTTCAACAGCTGTTTTTATTTATCCAAAAAAATGACTGATGTTCTTGGGAAGATGACTAAAATGGCCAAAAATGGAAGTCCAAAAATGTTAAAGCATTTGTTTGTCCTATTATTTTTTTCACAAACCTCTCAATACAAATCTTAACAACGAACTTAAACAGGAATTCAAACAAAAAAATTCCTTCTTTAGAAGGTCATGGTAGTTTGGTGAGACAATTGCTTATGTGGTTTACAAACTATATTTATTCTGTCACATCACTGAGGAAAGAGATAAACAGCATTTACGAGATGTAAACCATTATCTGTGAGAGAGTAAGTAGAGTTGGCAGAGTCAGGAGGACAATTCTTAACCATTCATTACACACCATTCAATTAAACAGCTCATACATGCTGATAAATAAACATCGTCAATTCTGCAACCCGAATGGTGGCCCATATTTGGTGATGACATTTTGTTTGACAGGGATTTTGATTTTCCCTGGCATTGACAGATTGTGGACATGTCTGCTCAACAACATCATCACAATGTAGGTCACCTAACCAAAGGGGATCTTTGGGGGATGGGGAGAGGGGAGGAGGAAATCAGTCTGTGGGAAAAATAATCAAACACACTCTCAAACCATAAACAAATGAAGCCATTTAAAGCATGTGTCCTATCAAAACAATCCCTCTTCATCCATCCAAGATTCTGTTTTGGTAAAGGGTTTTTGTTAAAACAGGTTAATATCTATATTCCAAGGTTGTTTCCAATTATACCAATTGTGTATTCATGTTTGTCCCGAGTTAGAATAAGGTCACTTTAAGAGTCTGATCACATGATGTGTTGATAACATAATTGGCCATTTCTGAAGGTCATTGGACAGTCTATCCTAACAGCCTGCAGAGTAAACACCTTTCCAATAAAGTTCTTGTCTACTTTCATGGTATACAAACCTATCCTTTTAAAAATACCACAACCAACAGCTTAGATTTTTTTTTAATTCATGGGATATTGGTGTTTCTGGCTAGGCCAGCATTTATTGCCCACCCTTAATTGCCCTTGAACTGAGTGGCTTGATAGGCCATTCAAGAGTCAACCACATGTGGGCCAGACCAGGTAAACATGGCAGAGTTCCTTCCTTAAAAGGCACTAGTGAACCAGATGGGTTTTTACAATAATCAGCAATGGTTCCATGGTCATCGTTAGACTTTTAATTCTAAATTTTTATTGTATTCAAACTTCATCATCTGCCATGATGGGGTTTGAACCTCAGTCCCCAGAACATTAACCTTGGTCTCTGGATTACTAGTCTAGTGACAATACCACATTGCCACCACTACCTCAATCAAATGAAATAGGCTTGATTGTCCACAGTTAAGTTTTGTTCATTTAAACTATGCTTAAATATATTCAAGCACAGGCCCTGAATTTACAGAAAAACATCTTAATGTTTTAACTGAAAGAGATCAATTTCAGATAAATAGATGAAATATTAAATACTTGTGTACAACATTTTCATTTCAAAGATTTGTAAATTTTGTGATAACTGCTAACAATTTATCAATTGATTACATTTCCTCAGTTAGCCTTCACCCTCTGAATAGCTGAGAAGGAGAGAGCGAGAGAGACATTGGGATTGTCTCCAGTTTGGCCTGGGTTCACAGATATCTCTTAGCATTTCCTGAAACTGGCAAGTAATAAGACCATAAGATATAGGAGCAGAATTAGGCCATTCAGCCCATCAAAGACCGATAGGCCTGAACGTTTTGGCATTTTAATTATGGATAACGCATCAAAAATGTATTATTTTGCAGTCCCAGTCTCCATTGCAAAAGTTGGTCTCTTAAATCTTAACATAATTGTTGGAATTTGGTAAACATTATATAGCAAGCTTTAAAAAATTATAAACTGTTGTTTTATTAAGGAAAGCATTAAGTGTTCACATGCTCCATCTGAATGCCAATGAACCTATTATGTATTTCAAGCACTTCCTGTTTTTATTTCACATTTCTAGCACTTTCCTTTCTATATCTCAGCGTTCCATTTTAATTCTTTTAAAACTTGGATCTTCTTTGCCTTTCACACCCACAGGATTTTACAAACCACTTCACAACAAGTGCATTGCTGAAATGCAATCACTGTTCTGTCAGTTAACACAATGGGTAATTTTATCCACAGCAAAGCCACATGAACTACAATGAGAGAAATGACAAGTTGATTTGTTTGATGTTGGTTGGATCAACACTTGTGTCTTAGCTCTTATCCTAGTTCAAAAACAGACAAGCTGGAAAAAGCCGTCTTCCCCATTTTCAATTCACTCTTGCCATTAGACCATAAGACATAGGAGCAGAATTAGACCACTCAGCCCATCAAGTCTGCTCCACCATTCAATCATGGCTGATATTTTTCTCATCCTCACTATCCTGCCTTTTCCCATAACCCCTGATCCCCTTAATAATCAAGGACCTATGTATCTCTGTCTTAAAGACATTCAATGACCTGGCCGCCACAGCCTTCTGCGGCAAAGAGTTCCACAGATTCACCACTCTCTGACTAAAGAAATTCCTCCTCATCTCTGTTTTAAAGGATCGTTCCTTTAGCCTGAGGTTGTGTCATTAAATTATGACAGTGCTCCTGTTTAACACTCCTGTCCTTAATAAAATAATGCGTCATCTAATTTATCATAAGCAATCAGTTGGTATCTATATGGCACTTCAACATACTAAAAACAGTTTCTTTAAATTTCACACAAGTTAGTTTTGGCTTGAAGTCAGATATCCACAAGCCGCTGTCAATCTGCATATTTGACTAACCAACAACTAATCTCCAACTGATCCCAGGATTTGTCGTATTTAGATTTTGTGATCCTAAAGGGATATTTCAAATTCAACAGGCTAAAACTCTGCTGTAGATTAATACAAGTTCAATACAAGGCACTTATAATCAAACATATTGTCTGTCTTAACATGAGTAACGTAAGGTGAGATTCATTAGTAATTTACACCGATGCTGAACTTCAGAATGATGGTGTTTTCTGACTTGTCCTGGCACCACACAATTGAACCTTCCACCCTTTATTACTGGAGAGATGGAGATATTGCAATCACTGGGGGATGCACGGACTAAAGCAATTCTCGCACACGGGGGCTAAAGACACCCTAAAAGAGACACAAGGGCTGGCGATTTTAGAATATTCCTCAAAGAGACACACTGATTTTCATGGTTTCAATCACTTTAGGGCACAGTGCAGGCCATCATTAGCCAAATCTTCTTCAATCGGACAG
Organism: Mustelus asterias; assembly: GCF_964213995.1. NCBI lineage: Eukaryota > Metazoa > Chordata > Chondrichthyes > Carcharhiniformes > Triakidae > Mustelus > Mustelus asterias. Next base: position 82,989,371 of record NC_135819.1, on the reverse strand, counting down.
TCATTCTTAGTTCTGACTTTCACTAACTGGGTCACAGCCCTTGGCTCATTAAGTCCTGACCTGCTTTAGTCAAGGTTCAAGTCTATGACCTATGAGTGGTTCATAGTGAAGAATTGTATTCCTAGCGTGAAATTACTTAAGGGCCACTTAGCCTGGGACATAATCTATGGTTTTATATATCTTTTATTACCTTTACTAAAAAACAATTAAAGTTTCTGTTTCCAAAATAATTTATTTTCTTTTGCCATTTAATGCTCAAATAAATAAAAAATCACTGGCACAAAAGCTCATGATTTTTTTATCTGCTGATTAGCATTAGATGGTAACCCATAAAGAGTAAAGTCAGAAGCAGACATTGGTGTCCCAGTCACCAAACAGGACAACCTATTCAATCAGTGAAATGTTTAATTCGGAGAAAATTCAATTAGAAAATGAAAAATATTTTTGTAAAAGCTGCTTGTTATTGAAAGTGATCGAGTCAATTAAATGATGCTTCATAGAACTATAGAATCCTACAGTGCAGAAGGAGGTCATTTGGCCCACTGAGTCTGCACCGATCACAATCCCACCCTATCCCCATAGCCCCATTTATTTACCCTAGCTAGTCCTCCTGACACTAAGGGGCAATTTAGCATGGCCAATCCACCTAAACCGCACATCTTTTGACTTCAGTAAAGAGGCAGCATACTTATGACAATAAGATACAACATTTATAATGTTTGGCTGGAGCGCTTTCTATTTGTGTCTGGGGTAATAAAAGATGTGAAAGAGGTGCCCAACAAAACTTTCCTATCAGTGAAAGTTTCTCACAATTGGACAGGTGCTCCCGAGAAGCCAGTCGTAGGTAGGAATATGGAAACCAAAAATTCCCCTTCTTACTAATTGTAGGAGCAGCCTTACATTGCCAGCTTCATTCACCAATACCCTGAACGAATCCTTTTTTATCAAACAAGAATCAGTAAGAATTTCTCGATAGTATAGAGAGCTGTTTGTTTTGGCTTACCTCTCTAAAATACAAATCATTTCATTATAACTCATTAGACATTTCATTCCAGGTTTCTGAAAGCTATGCTCAGTGGCTGCCAGTTTGTAAGAGTTTCATTAGGGACCCTGGTCTTTCAGTGATGACAGGCAACCGCAAAGTAACAAGGAGAGAAAAGACGAAAATACTGGAAAGCGGATCAGAAGGAGAATTCTCTCTCATCCTTTTGCTGCTGTCAGAACATCAAATTCAATCACTCTGACTTGGAAAGGTTCCTACTCATTCCACATTCTTCTGCAGCAGTCCCAGAACAAACAGGCATTCACTGCATGTGTTCATTTCTCATCATGATGCTGAAGACCACAACTCTCCACCCGTGACGCTACTGGGAGTCTCCAGTCCCGCTGCTGTGAATGGAGATTTGGCCGAGTGTCAAATTCACCGTTCTTTCTGGTAGCAGCAACAGGGCGTGCGAGACCAGAGAATCCTGGATGTAATCTTCATTTTTCATTTAGGAACATGCGTTCTAGAAATATATTGCTCCTGTTATGAACTGATTTTGTTAAATTGGGCTTCTCCTGTGTATGTTATGGTAAAATGGTGATGTTTGGGGCCAGACAGGATTACTATGTTAGAAGGATTCAAGCCAGAGAGTGAAGTATGAAATAGGACACTGATCTCCTCCTTGTTAGTAAGTTTATTCACAGGATGCTGCATTATTGATCTCTGCCTTCAAACTACCAGCCCAGTGTTCCAGCTGACTCGATATGCAATTAAGTAAACTAAAACCAAATAAATAAACCAATTAACAACCTCTTAAAGGGGAACTGTAATTACAATAAAACTACAAATAAAACTCATCAAATTACACGGAGGGAATTTCCACGAGGTGGCTCAAATTGTGGGGCTGAGGTTGCAAGGAAGGTTTGAGCACCGGAAGGCCGATATGAGATTCCTTCTGAAAGGGGGGGGGTGTCAGTTCAGACAGGAGTCCACCGCAGGATAAGCTGCCCCGTCAACAGGTATGAGTGGGGCTGACTCTCTTTATATGTGCTCTAAGTCCTTCATCAAAATGTGGAGATGCTGGTGTTGGACTGGGGTAAGTAGTCTCACAACACCAGGTTAAAGTCCACCAGGTTTATTTGGTAGCATGAGCTTTCGGAACGCTGCTCCTTCATCAGGTGAGTGGGAGTTGGGTTCACAAACAGGGCATAAGTTCCCTTCAGCAGTCAAGGGCATTCAGCCTCTGATCATTGGGTAAACGTTCTCCAAGGCGGCCTTCAAGACACACGACAACTCAGAATCTTCGAGCAGAAACTGATAGCCAAGTTCCGCACACGTAAGGACGGGCTCAACCCGGATCTTGGGTTCATGTCACACTATCTGTAACCCCCGTGACTCGCCTGGGCTTGCAAAATCTCATTAACTGTCTGGGCTGGAGACAATACACATCTCTTTAACCTGTGCTTAACCCTCTCTCCACTCACATTGTCTGTACTGTTAAAACTCGCATTCCAACCATTATCTTGTAATTGAGTCTGTGTCTATAAATGCCCTGTTTGTGAACCCAACTCCCACTCACCTGGTGAAGGGGCAGCGCTCCAAAAGCTTGTGATATCAACTAAACCTGTTGGACTTTAACCTGGCGTTGTGAGAGTTCTAACTGTCCTTAATCAAATGTTGGCCATCACCATTGTATCTTTCACAACAGAATCAATCTACCGTTATCATAATAAAAGGGAGAATCTACAAGACGGTTGTGTGACTGGCCTCATTATATAACGCAGAAACCTGGACAACTTCAAGGAGAGAAGAGCAATGGCTGGACAGCAATCAGATGCAGATGCTGAGCTGGAGGTGTGGAATGATGAGGAAGGACAGAATCAGGAACCACCACATCAGGCGGGCAGTGACGATTGTGGGATTGTGACAAAGCTGCTGAGAAGAAATTAAAATACTCTCATCATCAGTTGCAGAGAGTGGGAGAGAGAGAGGGGAGGGATGTAGTGAGGCTAATGGTGAAGATGGGAAGCCAGGGAAATGGAGAAAAGGAAGACCAAAGACCGGATGGAAAGATGCAGTGGCGGCGGAGCTCAATGGAGCGGAATTGGATGAGGAATGGGTGACTGACAGGAGGAGATGGATCACCCAGCATTGTGGGGACTCCGGGTAAACTGGCAGCAGCTGAAAGGAGAGTGGGACCCAATTCAGCTAAAGTTTGGAATTCTTCAGATAACGGAGGAGCCAGCTCCTTTGCCGTTTGAGTAATTAATGCAGAAAGGTCACGACCTGAAAAATTAGCTCCATCTTTCTCTCCAAAGATGCTGCCAAACCTGCTGAACATTTTCTGTTTTAAAAGAAGCTTACCACTTCCTCATCAGGGAATGTTAGACAGTTAAACTTCAGCATCAATCCTTAATTTATCTTAAGAGTTTCTGTCAGAACCTACAGTTATGGTAAAAAAAAACTGCAAGTGAAAGGGTGGGAGGCCCAGCAGAGAGGGGAGGGCGGCGGGAGGCTGGTGTTTGAGGCAGGATTTTCAGATGGGTTTATAAAATAAAGGGAATAAGAGTAGGAGTGGGCCATTTGCCCCATGGAGCATGCTCCAACATCGAATGACATCACGGTTGATCTGAATATGGCCCCAACTCCACTTTCCCGTGCGCACCCTTTCACAGTAAGAAGTCTCACAACATCAGGTTAAAGTCCAACAGGTTTATTTGGTAGCATGAGCTTTCGGAGCGCTGTCCCTTCGTCAGGTGAGTGGGAGTTGTGTTCACAAACAGGGCATATATAGACACAAACTCAATTTACAAGATAATGGTTGGAATGCGAGTCTTTACAGGTAATCAAATCTTAAAGGTACAGACAATGTGAGTGGAGAGAGCATTAAGCACAGGTTAAAGAGATGTGTATTGTCTCCAACCCGGACAGTTAGTGAGATTTTGCAAGCCCAGGCAAGTCGTGGGGGTTACAGATAGTGTGACATGAACCCAAGATCCTGGTTGAGGCCGTCCTCATGTGTGCGGAACTTGGTTATCAGTTTCTGCTCAGCGATTCTGCATTGTCATGTGTCGTGAAGGCCGCCTTGGAGAATGCTTTCTCGAAGATCAGAGGCTGAATGCCCATGACTGCTGAAGTGTTCCCCGACTGGAAGAGAACCCTCCTGCCTGGTGATTGTCGAGCGGTGTTCATTCATCCGTTGTCGTAGCATCTGCATGGTCTCCCCAATGTACAAGTGCACCCTTTCTCCCAGACACTCTTCAAAAAATAACCATGAGAGGTGGGGATTGTCTGCTTCTGGAGTATGATCACACGTAACTAACCTTGTTGGGTCCGGAGGAGACACACCTGTTCCCCACCCTATCATCTCTCAAGCAGCACAATAAAACACACTTATATCATGGCCCTGGTTTGCTCTTCACTCTTCACTCACTCGGAATCCTGAAATGCAGGAACAAAAACTACAAATTCTGTGCAAATGGAGATGTGCAACCTCCTCAGATTTCTGGGAAAATAGACTGGCCACTGTCCGGCCACTGTTAAAACCGTATGTAGGAAGGTTGGAGATGGGTTGGAGTTAAGTTTGTGATTTGAAATAATTTATCTTACCACCTTCTCCATAATCCACCCATCCGCAGTTGGGGTTAGAATTCACTCAAAGTACTAGGTTAGGAAGCCAGCAATGCTCATACCAAACAGAAACTCAACATCAACTTCTTAGTAATCTTGACTTGGGCAGAGTTAAGAATGTTGCTAGGTTTTTTTTGCATGTGTCAGACAGCTGATTAATCAAAATGAAATGAATCGTGTTGCAATCCTTACCAGGTGTTATATAACATTGCTGTTTTACAAGTGTCTGCTCAGCTTCATTTCTCATGTGCAAGTGATTCCAGGAGCTTTGTAATTTACCAAGAATCGGAATCAAAAATGCAAAAGTGACTATTTGCTGTAACTTCCTATCGAAAATCAGTGCAACAAAGTGTAAACTAAATTGTACAAAGGAGAAAAGTCACAAGTGGATATTGGTGCCTCAGTCACAAAATGTGACATCTTCATCAATCAATGAAATCATAGAATCCCTACAGTGCACAAGGCCGTCACTCAGCCCATCAAATCCGTACCAATTCTCCATTAGAACATCCCATTCAGGCCCCCGCAATCCCCCTAATGTACATATCTTGGGACACTAGGATCAATTTAGCATGGCCAATCTACCTAACCTGCACATCTTTGGACAGTGGGAGGAAACTGGAGCACCCGGAGGAAACCCACACAGACACGGGGAGAATGTGCAGACCCCATACAGACATCTTACTGTTAAGAGTAGATTGAGTTTAAAAATGTTGTTGTAAGAGCTACTTGTTATTGAAAGTGACCTCATCAATTAAAGGTGCTTCAGTAGAGAAAGGGCACAATATTTATAATGTTTGGCTGGGACACTTTCTAGTTGTGTCTGGGGCAATAAAGGACGTGAGAAAGATGCTCAACAAACCTCTCTTAGCAATGAAATGTCTGTAACAATTTGAAATTTCACGATGAAATCTGTTGATACATGGGTCGTCTAGTTTGAAATAAATCCATTTCTCATTCAGAAATGTCAAAAATTCAGTGCTGTGCACAATAGCTGGCTGCAGCTTTGAAGAGGAGCGTGCGACTGCCTTTCTGTGCTTTATGCTTAAAAATGCTAGTCAGCTAAAGTCATGACCTCAGGCCTATGGCTGTCAGCGTGAAATCCTGAATTCTCACTCCGATAGAGCACGTTAATAGAGTTGCAACTCTGTCTTCATTATGTGTCCTTTTACAAACGGCAAGTTTGTGCCACAGAAGGTTTCAAGAGCAGAAAATCTTCCCCTAAATATTTCAATGTTGCAAATTTATTGAAGGTTTTTCAACGATTAGCTCAGTGGTTCCCAAAGCGTGTGGCGCGCCACACTGGTGCGGCGAGAGAGGATGGCAAGTGTGGCGGGAAGATTCAAGGACAATCAAAGAAACATTTAAACATGGTTTAAACAAGCATTGTTTTATACTTTCTGGATGTCCCATGATCATATTATAAAGTAGTTGTGTTCTGTGTTATGAATCAAGCACTGCTAGGAGTTGTTTTTTTTTGTTTTTGAATGTATTTCTTATCAATAAAAAATTTGGTGTGGCGCCAGCAAATTTTTATTCCGAAAGTGCGGCCCAGTGAAAAAAGTTTGGGAATCACTGGATTAGCTCATACGCTCAGAGTAACAGTTTGTGAAATTTGCTTGTCAAGGCCATCCAGTTACCTTGAAGATATTATTCTTTAGCCATTTGCTGATGTGTAAAGATCATACGCAAGGGCAAGTTCTCCTCACTGAGGATTGTGGAAAGGAACAGATGTGACTTCAGAACTTCTTACAAAGCCTCACTTGTGCTGTCAGTTGACCTACACCTACTGGTGGAAGTCTTGAATCAGTGACCACTTGTTACTTTAAGAACACAGGAGACCTTTATTTACATTAGTAATTTTCTCTGGCTGAGACTGACACCTCCACCATTTTCATACCACGTGCCAGATTCAAATTTTCCCTTTACAAACCAGGTGATGCGTGCATTCAGTAATTCTCCATGGCTTTAGGAGAAATTATTCTGGCATTTAAGGAAAAAAATGTTCTAATAAGAAATCTCAGCATAGAGGTCTATTTATAACCATCTGATGCCCTAAATATTAGAAAACAATCTGAAAGTATTTCATGGTAGACTTACACTGCCCTTTTAAACAGATTTTAAACTGATGTTAGACAAATACCTGGAGGAAATCTTACACATCCCAACTTCAGCATGCTTGGTCGTCTAAGTTACTCTGAGAATAATTGGCAAATACACACCTAAACCATCCGGCATAAACACAAAATTGGCAGTATAACTGAGAATAAAAATCATTTTAATGCATTCCATAAATATGCCATGCAAAAACTGGTCATTTTGTGTAATTTGCCAGGGATTGAATGAGTAATGATGTACATGAACTAGGTCACCTAAACATGTTTTTCCTTTCAGTCTGTAGATAAGAATGGTGTCACAAATTCTTTCCTTTGGCTTTCTCTTCCCTTGCCCTCATTCCTATGTGCAATCAATTAGGTTATGGAATCAATGACATTTATCAGTTAACTATTATGGAATAACAAGTTAGTGCGCAGAGATTTTAGCAACTAAATGTGAGTTTTCTTTCAATTTAGAGTGACTACAATCAGATTTGTGACTTGTCAACAATTGTCAAAAAATCAAATTAGTTTGCTAAATCAACCCTCATGCCGTTGTGAATGGATAAACTAACAGGCGGGATTATCAGGCACAGAGGCCAGATAATTAAATTCAAATGGACTATAATGTGGTTCTCAATGTTAATCCCATTACATCACTGGTGGTAGTTGGGAGGGTGGTGGGAGATGGATTGTAATTTGGACATCTTGAGGGTTTTTCCACTCCAGTCACCCATTGCACGATGGTTAGAACTGCTGCCTCATAGCGCCAGGGACCTGGGTTCGATTCCAGCCTTGGATAACTGCCTGTGTGGAGTTTGCACATTCTCCCCATGTCTGCATGGGTTTCTTCTGGGTGCTTTGGTTTCTTCCCACAGTCCAAAGATAGTTAGGTAGATTGGCCATGCTAAATTGCCCATTTATGTCCCAAGATGTGCAGGTTAGGGGGATTAGCGGGGTAAATACATGGGGTTACAGGGATGGGAACTGGCTAATATGTTCTGTCAGAGAGTCAGTGCAGATTCAATGGGCCGAATGGCTTCCTTCTGCACTGAATGAAAACAGGAGCAGAAAATTCCTAACTACACTTTTAGCCTTTAATATGAACCACAATAGTGATGGTTGAAACAATTTCAATTTCTGTAATACTTCAAAGGTATTGAAATGTGCATTAAAACTAATTTGAAACAAAGATAGGAAATGAAGACTGAGGGTATTAAAGCAGAATCAATAAACAGAGCTAAAAACTTTCCAACATCAACATCCAATAAAACGGAGGAAGCATCAGTACACTTTCCTAACTCTGAAAAAGACAACTTCAAACCCATATTTAAACTGCAGCGATTGAAACCATAACTGGACATAAGTAATGTGATGCTTTGTTTTACCAGAAATGGATTGATGTCTCGGTTAAGCCAGAATAATGTGGGGTGTGCTGTGGATATCTTATCAGATTCAATGTTATCTGCTTTTGCATCTCTTGCATACTACAGTTATGCATACTAATCAATAATTACTTATATAATAGTATCAGCCAGAGAATATAACAATTCACCTCCTTCGATGTACAGCCAGAATATTGTCTAGGCCCTTATTTGGGCTTTAACAATCTGTCAAGAGGCAAGCTGTTGACACTTTAGATCTCTATGGTCAGATGTTAACCTATGGCCTCCTCTACCCTCTCAGGTGGATTTCAAAGATCCCACATCACTATTCAAGAAAGAACAAATTGTTGTTCTCCCGTTGTCTAGCTCAATACTTACCCATCAATCAACATTGCTTAAAAAACTATCGTTTTAAATCTCATTGTACTTTATGGGATTTGAACATAACTTGGCTGTCACGTTTGAGTCCAACATTTAATACGCCAAAAAAACATTTAATTGGCTATGAAGCTTCAAGGAACTTGAGGCGACTCAACGTGGCAAGTAACAAACTAAAAGGTTTATTGACTGAGAACCACTAAGAGTTTAACAGCACAGCCATACAGGTCTACCCCTGATAACGGCCTGACTCTGACTGAAGCTTTCCAGACCCAGGATTGTGTGTCCTTGCTCCTGATTGGCCTAGGTTCAGATGCTCGCAATCCATTGGTTCTGGCCCGCTCATGTGATTTATGAAGGGTTGCCCATTAAAGGGGCCAGACTACCACAAAGCTCTTTCTTTGCTACAAGAAAATAAATATCATCACAAGTTCTTTATCGATGAGCCGTGGTCAGGTGAAAACATAAACCTGTTTCCTCACAATGGTCATGATTAGATTCATTGAACACATTCAGTAAAGCTTGTCTTCTCATAATACAAAATATCTTACATATGTCCCCTCCCCCCATCCCCCACCCCCACCTCATTCAGTAACAACTGCACAGCTCACAGCCCAGTCTTTATATTAGAACTTCTTATGCCTATCAAATAAATTGGGAAATCTTTGAAGAATAACACTGAGCAACCTTTATATGAAATAATACAGACTCTTGGGAAATATTTCTCTGCACATTCAGTGCTACAATCAGCTTGCTGTTAAATTCAGCTGTGATATTGATCTCTGTAACCAGTTTGACTGACCTTCATTATTCATCATTCTATCCCCTCTCTAAATTCTCCCTCAGTGTCACCCGAACAGGTGCCAGAGTGTGGCGACTAGGGGGTTTTCACAGTAACTTCATTGCAGTGTTAATATAAGCCGACTTGTGACACTAATAAATAAATTTTAAACTTTAAGCTTAAACCTTAAACTTTAATATTTCATTTGAGCAATTCAATCAGGAACATGATCGATTCCAATCCAATCCAATATTTTTTGTGAATCACTCAAACCTTTGTGAGTACAACTTTTTGCCAATCTAACAAACTAAAGGTTTCCATTATTTTACTGCAAACTGACACACTCATTTTTTGTTGCTGCGAATATGATATAATTCTTGAAAATAATTCCAAAAATTACATTTCTTGCCCACTAGTCGTTGATGGAGCCGTATTTACAAATTGGGAAAACTGCCAGTAACCAAAGCAAACAAAACCAGCCAAGTATCAAAATCCCACGGAAAGTATCTTTCCCTCGTCACCCAGGCTCAAAATTCTGTAAACTCTCGCCACATATAAACATGGACATGGCTCAAGTGAAACAGGACAGCGGCATTGCCAACATAACCACGTAGGACCTGATGGTCTTCTCTCTTCAGCTAGCTTTGTAATCACTTGCACCTTAAGTAGTCGATGCCATATCATTTACACAAGTCTTCTTAAAGTTGTTTCAGGTGGTGACTGTCCAAACAATTAATCTTTCTCGCAGCTTAGTGACAGATCTATTAAAGAGAAAGTTAAGTCTCTATGAAGCTGAATGGATCTTCCTGTTTATTTATGAAGTTGCTACAATTGCCTTTATTTCATGTTTGGTTACGCATGGCCCCGAGAATTGAAAGGACCGAACATTAGTTTGTTAGAAAAGCACGACAGCATCACAATGCCACGGTTATGTCAATGGGATTTGAGTGGGGCCTGGGTTAAGCAGGGTCGAAGACTTGTCAAGTTAAAGATAAAATAAGCAGCAAGCTTGAAACTATTATGAAGCATTTTGCTACATTGATGATGAAATACCCCTGTTGAAAGTAAGGTATGTGCATGTTTTACACAAACTGAATGGCTTTGGACCACCAACAGTGGCTGAAGAAATTAATTCTGCTATGGATTCATCTAGTATCTGTGCAGCTTGTTATAGTTGATGACCCAGATATTCCAGTGTGATATTCTGTTGTTTTATTTTGAAGACATTGTTCCTTTCAATAATTTTTCCGCAATCTCAAAATAATACACAATTTGTTTTGCAAAAAACAGATCACTCCATATAGTTGCTTTACACCATTAATTTTAAACACTATAGACATTAGTTTGTGATTGATGGAAAAGAAGAAAGAAAGAAGGAAAGCTGTGTGGTGTTTAACCTCTGAACTGCTGTCAGATAGAGGAGATCATCATTCTTTCCCTGTGCTTTGAGTGGAATGTAGGTCTCAAGAGTTGAAAGGACAGTATTGTGACAGAGTGACAAACTACACACTCCCTGATCTTCCCTTGGGCGATTCGATGTGCTGTACCTCTGCAGGGATGTAAGAGATAAAGACTCTGGTCACCCCACAGAAAGAAGCTTGTTCCATGATTGCTGTTGGAAACCATGGAGAAACATCTCCTGCAAGGAAGGCTACTGAGATGCCATTGAGTAGCTGAGTGAAGGTTTGGGAACTATGATGTGATTTAATGAAGGAAGATGCTAACAATAAAAACATCCATTCTGTATTTGATCAGAGCTTTCTGAAACTTAAAAAAAACACCACAAATGAATCTGTTGTATCATAAATGACAGGATTTCAACTATATTAAATCCATATAGAATAGTTTGTCACAATTATTTTGAAAATCCAGTTACTCATAATATACCACAAATGGATGTCAATTTCCAGGTCTGTAATTTGGAAATGCCAACCATTTATCAACGTAATTGTTTTTATTCATTCATGGCATGTGAACGCCATTGGCTAGGCCAGCATTTATTATCCATCCCTCGTTGCCGTTGAGAAGGTGATGGTGAGGTGCCTTCTTAAACCTCTGAAGTCCATGAGGTGTAGGTACACCCACAGTGCTGTCAGGGAGGGAGTTTTAAGATGTTGATCCAGTGACAGTGAAGGAATGGTCATGTAGTTCCAAGTCAAGATGGTGAGTGACTTGGAGGGGAACTTGCAGGTGGTGGTGTTCCGGTGTATCTGCTGCTGTTGTCCTTCTAGGTATAGAGGTCGCGGATCTGCAAGGTGCTCTCGGAGGACTCTTGGTCAGTTGCTACAGTGCATTGTAGATGGTACACACACAGCTGCCACTGTGTGTCAGCAATAGACAGAGTGAATGTTTAAGGTGGCGAAAGAAGTGCCAAAATGGGCTGCTTTGTCCCGGATGGTCTCCTGAAGAAAGAGACAGAGAGAGAGTGGAGCAAACTAAGAGGCTCCAAGCAGTAAAATTGTTGTATTTGACAGGCCTTAAGAAAGGAGAACTCAGGGGAAATCCTGAGATATCAGTGGGAGTTTGGTGACTGTGCTGCGGGTCGTTGAAGCAGAGGTAACCCTTTGGAGCAGTGGCGGGCATTCTGCTCAGTGTGGCTGAAGAGATGACGCTCTGTCTGTGAGTTGGTGCTGGAATGCAGGGAGATGGAGTCTCAGGATTTGAGATTGAAACCGTGGCAGGTGAGCAATCATTGAGGCAGTCCGGTTCAGAGCAACATTTTGAGAGAATTTCAAGGCTAGATCTTCAAAGCTGAAGGCGGGAATCCCTTCTGATTGAGACACAAAGGCCAGAATGTTACTGCCTCGCCCACCCGGAATCGGGGTGGGTGAGGCTCGCAGAACGGAAATCTCCTTTGGCCTCGGGTGGGATTTTATGATCTTGCCCGAGCGAGGTTATAAACCCCCGCCCAAAGTTTCAACAAGATTATTTCACTCAGTTTTGAGTGACAGCTGGATGGGTTGCTGAGAAATCTTTGCCATATTTGCCATGCATTGTGGTGTGTTTGACCAGTTTGCCTGTTAATTCACATCTACCTCATATTAACCCGACATGTTAGCATCGTAGATGGATATTGTAAATTTTATTAGCTTCGACTTTGTATAGTAACATGTATTTTTGTTTGTTCAGAAACTGTGGAATTTTGTAGCTTTATTCTCTCTGCGAGTGTCTGGAACCTCAAATTTTGTCTACCTTAAACAAGAAGTTACTTGTCCCTTATGAGGATTGTACTGAAAGCTTGCAGACTGGTCTCGGAGCAGAATATACTATTTATCTTTAACTAGTTAAGCTATTTGTGCAAATTTCACAATTCACCAGTCTCATCCCAAAATAGCAATAAATCGTAACCTTCATTGGGTCTGAGAGTTCCTTCCTGCTGTACAATGTGCACAAATAACCTCAGCTGGATATCTGTGAATGGAACCCTCATCCCCGCACTCTCAACTTTGGTCCTACTTTCCTTAATCCATTTACACTTTGTATATTATGTGTTAAATGCTTGAGCATTCAACTCCTTTAAACGCAAAACACTCAAAGCTTGCTGTGCACACAGAAATCTCTTTGAATCTGACTGAAAATGTTATGAATCTTTGAAACATAGAGATGTGAAGGGACTAACCACAAATATACGAAGTCTATCAATGAACTCACTGATAGATGTCACAGCGAGTTCATAACGTTGTTGAAAGCCAAGTTATACAGGTCAGTTCATGGGTTGGAGACAAGGAGCTTGTACATTTTATAAATGGCCCAAAGCTGGGAAATAAATGCCATCGCTGTCAGATTACTGCACCATCAGATACCCCGTTCATTTCTAAATCAAAACTTGGGGCAACTCTACAACAGGAACCAATCAGCAGAAAGCACGTATCACTGAACAAGGGCTTTTCACAGTAAATTGTTACAAAGTTATACAGAACTAGCCGACACCTGTCTCAGGAATTTAGCCTGTGAAAGAGAGGTCTCTTAAAGCTTCTTTAAATCTTATTTTTAGTTGAAAACAAATACTCTATACATAGCCCAATCCTTCTTCCGTGTGATAGCAACATTCCAAATCAAAAGGGCAGATGGGCCAGTTAATTGCAATGTCTTTCCTGGGAGTGGTTACTGTTTAATGTCCAGGATTGAGAGGACGTTGAGTTTCTCCTTGTGGGTTTAATGGCTCACAATTCTGATGAAAGTTCTCAGACAGAGGCATTGAGTGGAATTTTACGGTCCTGCTGTTGTGGGACAGGACTGTAGAATGCGGAAAGCCATTTAAAAGTCCATTGACTTTGACAGAACCGGAACATCCCACCCGGCAAGGAGGTTGTAAAATTCCACTCGTGTTTGAAATTTACCGCCTTGGCCGCCCCGGAATCGAGGCAGGCGAGGCTCGCAGAACGGAATTCTCCATTGGCCGCGGGCGGGATTTTATGAGCCGCGCCCGATTGGGGTTGTACAATCCCAGCCATAAACTCTGTTTCTCTCCTCAGACACTGCTTGGTGTGCTAACTATGTCCAGCATTTTCTCTTCTTTATTTGCCATACCTGTACTGTGTGCTCCCTTTCCATTCTCTTCTGGCCCAATTCAGGTCTGCAATTCAATCTACAGCAAACTAATACCTTTAAACACCAAATCCCACAATTCCTAATATAAGATATTGATGCAGGATACACTGCGCACTGGAAATTAAGAGAAGGGCACCGTATAGAACATAGAACATTACAGCGCAGTACAGGCCCTTCGGCCCTCGATGTTGCGCCGACCAGTGAAACCAATCTAAAGCCCATCTAACCTACACTATTCCAATATCATCCATATGTTTATCCAATAACCATTTGAATGCTCTTAATGTTGACGAGTCCACTACTGCTGCAGGCAGGGCATTCCACACCCTTACTACTCTCTGAGTAAAGAACCTGCTTCTAACATCTGTCCTATATCTATCACCCCTCAATTTAAAGCTATGTTCCCTCATGTTAGCCATCACCATCCGAGGAAAAAGGCTCTCACTATCCACCCTATCTAATCCTCTGATCATCTTGTATGCCTCTATTAAGTCACCTCTTAACCTTCTTCTCTCTAACGAAAACAACCTCAAGCCCCTCAGCCTTTCCTCATACGATTTTCCCACCATACCAGGCAACATCCTGGTAAATCTCCTCTGCACCCTTTCCAACACTTCCACATCCTTCCTATAATGCGGCGACCAGAACTGTACGCAATACTCCAAGTGCGGCCGCACCAGAGATTTGTACAGTTGCAACATGACCTCCTGGCTCCGAAACTCAATCCCTCGACCAATAAAAGCTAACACACCGTACACCTTCTTAACAACCCTATCAACCTGGGTGCCAACTTTCAGGGATCTATGCACATGAACACCCAGATCCCTCTGTTCATCCACACTACCAAGTATCTTACCATTAGCCCAGTACTCTGTATTCCTGTTACTCCTTCCAAAGTGAATCACTTCGCACTTTTCCGCATTAAACTCCATTTGCCACCTCTCAGCCCAGCTCTGCAGCTTATCTATGTCCCTCTGTAACCTGCCACTTCCCTCCGCACTGTCTACAACTCCACCGACTTTAGTGTCATCTGCAAATTTACTAACCCATCCTTCTATGCCTTCATCCAGGTCATTCATAAAAATGACAAACAGCAGTGGCCCTAAAACAGATCCTTGCGGTACACCACTAGTAACTGAACTCCAGGATGAATATTTCCCATCAACCACCACCCTCTGTTTTCTTACAGCTAGCCAATTCCTGATCCAAACCACTAAATCACCCTCAATCCCATGTGTCTGTATTTTCTGCAAAAGCTTACCATGGGGATCCTTATCAAACACTTTGCTGAAATCCATATACACCACATCAACCGCTTTACCCTCATCCACCTCTTTGGTCACCTTCTCAAAGAACTCAATAAGGTTTGTGAGGCACGACCTACCCTTCACAAAACCGTGCTGACTATCCCTAATCAAATTATTTCTTTCCAGGTGATTATAAATCCTATCTCTTATAATCCTTTTCAATACTTTGCCCACAACAGAAGTCAGGCTCACCGGTCTATAATTACCAGGGTTGTCCCTACTCCCCTTTTTGAACAAGGGGACAACATTTGCTATCCTCCAGTCTTCTGGCACTGTTCCAGTAGACAATGACGACCCAAAGATCAAAGCCAAAGGCTTTGCAATCTCCTTTCTAGCCTCCCAGAGAATCCTAGGATAAATCCCATCCGGCCCAGGGGACTTATCTATTTTTACCCTTTCCAGAATTGCTAACACCTCCTCCTTATGAACCTCAATCCCATCCAGTCCAACAGCCTGCATCTCAGTACCCCCACTCGACACTGTCCCTCTCCAGTGTGAATACTGATGAAAAATATTCATTTAGTGCCTCTCCTATCTCTTCAGACTCCACGCACAACTTCCCACTCCTGTCCTTGACTGGCCCTAATCTTACCCCAGTCATTCTTTTACTCCTGACATACCTATAGAAAGCTTTAGGGTTTTCGTTGATCCTACCTGCCAAAGACTTCTCATGTCCCCTCCTGGCTCTTCTTAACTCTTTCTTTAGGTCCTTCCTGGCTAACTTGTAACTCTCAAGCTCCCTAACTGAGCCTTCACGTCTCATCTTTACATAAGTCACCGCACATTGATGCATACACAATATGTCACATATCACACCATCAAAGGTAACAACTACGGTTGATTAATACTGGGGAGAAATCTCCTATTTGTTTTTAAAATCACTGGTTCTGTTACTTTCACCTGAAATGGCCGGCAGTTTAATTCCTTGGGTAAAAGAACAGCCCCCCCAACAGTGTAGGACTTCCTCAGCCTGAAAGTACGCTGAAGTCTCTGGAGTGGAAATTGAATCTACCACCCTATAGCTCAGAGACAGGATAACCTGGGCTAGCTAATAGGGGAGGAGATGGCCAAGTGGTATTATTGCTTGACTATCAATCTAGAAACCCAGATAATGTTCTGGGGACCTGCGTTCGAATCCCACCACGGCAGATGGCGGAATTTTAATTCAATAAAATATATCTGGAATTAAGGCTGGAATTGTACTGGTGGGACTTTTCCCGGGACGGGCAAAGCTCGCAGAACGGAATTCTCTGTTGGCCTCGGGCAGGATTTACTGATAACTATGAAACTATTATTGATTGTCGGAAAAACCCATCTGGTTCACTAATGTCTTTTAGGGAAGGAAATCTGCTGTCCTTACATGCGACTCCAGAGCCACAGCAATGTGGTCGACACTCAACAGTCTTCTGAAATGGCCTCGCAAGCCACTTAGTTGGATCAATCGCTACAAAGTCTCAACAAAGAAATGACCCACAGCACATGGACTGCAGTGATTCAAGAAGGCAGCTCACCACCACCTTCTCAAAGGCAACCAGGCATTGGGCAATAATTGCTGGCCAGCCAGCGACGCCCATGCCCCACGAACAAATAAAGGAAAAGCTGCTCCTGAGCCACAGCTAGCACCCAATATAAATATTAATAATATTTTGTTGCCAGGGATTGAACAAAACACCCTTGTTAGTATAATTTTCTCACTGGAAATAACATGGGTTCCTATTTCCCCCTGCTCTCTAAAGAGTGAAAGGATAATTTTATAATCTATGAACCAGATTTGTTAAAGTTAAATGGCAAAAACAACAGCTGAGCAAATTTCACCAGTTCACTTGGTTTACGAGATAATCAGGCTTGTAACAACATCGAGATAACTTTCCCAATAATGATAAGCCTCAGCAGGGTTTTGAACATTAGAAACTTCTTGTGGTTGAATCTATTCCAACAGAGGTTCACTCATCAACCACAAAAGAAAGCAATAATAATCAAGCAAGCATTTCTTTCAAGGTTACAAGATGTAAGAGTGATTGTCAGAATTATTTCAGACACAAATTAAAAAAATTAAAATGCTTGAATTATGAAATAAAAAGAAATTCTAGAATATTCAAATTTAACGTTCGCACGGAAGCTGCATAAAGGAAGAGAAGAATTTGCAGAATTTTTTGTTTTCATTTCAGATTTCATGCTTAATTGAGCAAAGCTATCAAAGTGATGGCTTCTTGGATCTTGTAACAGACACAAGACACAAATCTATTCACACCCAGTTCCAAGCACTTTTACTTCAATTGATTATTTTTAGAACAAGACAAATAGCCAGTCCCCACAGGGCCGTGGATATGTTCCCTGTCCAATACTTGCCCTGCAATATTTTTCCAGTTTAAATACATTGATGTAACAAAATGTCCTGTTCTTTCACAGAGTTACTGTGGATGTTTCTAATCATGGTTAACTAGTGTGAGTGTGTGTGTGTGTGTGTGTGTCATCCGTGGGACATGGGCATCGCTGGATGACCAGCATTTATTGCTCATGCCTAGTTGCCCTTGAGAAGGTGGTGGTGAGCTGCCTTCTTGAATCGCTGCAGTCCATGTTCTGTGGGTTGACCCACAATGCTGTAAGGGAGAGAATTCCAGGACTTTGACCCAGTGATTGCGAAGGAACGCGATATATTTCCAAACCAGAATGGTGAGTGGCTTGGAGTGTGTGTAACATTAATAGTATGAAGTTCAATGGCATTAACCAGGATGGATTTTAGATTTATTTATTGTATTTAAATAGCATTTAAAGGAAGAAAAGGAAAAGGCAGGACAATGGTAATAAGTAAAATGCTCATTTGGAGAGTCAGTACAGACATGATGGGCCAAATGGCCTCCTTCTGCACCGTAACAATTCTATGATTTTTATCCTGATCCTAATCTTGCCTTTAAGGGATCAAGTGTGGGAAGAATGGATCAGTTAAAGAGAGAAGACAAAGCAGAGAGCAAGATAGCAATGAGTGAAATGATAATCAGAGTGTGGTAGGAAGAGAGAAACCTCAGAGTGAGCCAACAGATAAGGTCAGAGATTGGAAAAGTGGTAGAAAGACAGAGTTCAGGACTCTGTACCTGAATACATGTAGCATTCATAATAAAACAGATACAGCTCAAATAGAAATAAATATCATCTGATAGCCGTTACTGCAAGCCATGCAGCCATGGCTGCAAGATGGCAAAGGCTGGGACCGAAAGATTCAAGGATATATAACATTTCAGAAGGGCAGGTAGCTGGGAAAAAGTGGTGGAGAAACTCTGTTAATTAAGAATGGCAGTAAAACTATGAAGTGAGATTAAATTAATTCTAAATATTAAGATGTAGGGTCAGTTGGGTAGAGATAAGAAATAATAAAGGTAGGAAGTCAACTGTGGGAGCAGTTTATGTGCCCCTAACAGATGCTACACTTTAGGATGGGATATACAGAAAGAAATAATGGTGGGCTGTGAGAAAGGTACAGCGATAATCATGGATGATTTTAATCTACATGTAGATTGGCTGAATCAGACTGGCAAAGGTAGTCTGCAAAGGGAACTCAGAGTGTTTTCAAGAGTATTTCTGAGAGCAGCATGTGCTAGAGGCAATCACAGAGCAGGTTACACCAGATCTGGCAATGGACAACAAGACAAATTTAATTAACAACCTCATAGTAAAGATGCCTCAAAGTGACAGTGATCATAGCATAATTGAATTTCACATTCAGTTCGAGGGTGAGAAGAGTAGTTCTGACGCTGGTCTTTTGAACATAAATGAAGGCAATTATGAGGGTATGAAGAAAGTGCTGGTTAAAGTGAACCGAGAAATTAGGTTAAGGGATAAGCCGGTACAGATGCAGGAAGGAACTTAAAACAATTACAATCACCAGGCAAAAGATAATGAGAAAACCATTAGAAGTAAAAGTCCTGAAGGACTTCATCCTAAAGACCCAAAAGAAGCAGCTGCTGAGATAGTAAACTCATTGGTTTTAATTTTCCAAAATTCCCCAGACTCAGTAAAGATAGTGAATTTAACACCTCTATTAAAGATAGGAGGGAGACAGAAAACAAGAACTACAGGCCACTTAGCTTAACATCTACAGGCCAGTTAGCTTAACAAAGGCTGGAATCTATTATTGAGGAGTTTACAGTGGGCCACTCAGAACATCTCAATGCAATCAGGCAAAGTCAACATGGTTTTGTGAGAGGGCAGTTGTGTTTGAATAATTTATTACAAATCTTTGAGAAACTAACAAGTGAAGTGGAGACAGGGGACCCTTTGGATGTATGCACGGTGGCACGGTGGTTAGCACTGCTGCCTCACAGCACCAGGGACCTGGGTTCAATTCCCAGCTGGAGCCATTGTCTGTGTGGAGTCTGCACATTCTCCCCATATTTGTGCGAGTTTCCTTTGGGTGTTTCAGTTTCCTCCCACAGCCTGAAAGACGTGCTGGTTAGAGTGCATTGACCGTGCTAAATTCTCCCTCAGTGTACCCGAACAGGCGCCGGAGTGTGGCGACTAGGGGATTTTCACAGCAACTTCATTTCAGTGTTCATGTAAGCCTACTTGTGACACTAATAAATAAACTTTAGATTTGCAGAAGGCATTTGACTAGATGCCAAATGAAAAGCTACAACAAAAAATAAAAGCTCATGGTATAGCAGAGTGTACATTAACATGGATAGAGGATTGGTTCGCTAACAGGGACACAGGTGTCGGCATAAATTGGTCTTTATTGTGCTGGCAAATGGAATGCTACAAGTTTCGTGCTGGGGCCTCAACTATCTGCAATCTATATTCAAGATTGGATGACAGGATAGAATGTTGCTAAACTTGCTGATCACACAAAGATTGGTATGACAGGAAGTTGTTGAGAGGACATAAAGGGTGGGATTTTATGACCTCGCTCATCCCGAAACCATAAAATCTTGCCTGAATTGATTCATACCAGGACCTTTCGAAGCACTTCATAATGATGGATGTCAGAGCCACCGGCGATAGTCATTAAGGCACGCTGCCTGATTTTACTTTGGTACTGGGATGATGGTTGTCTTCTTGAGGTAGATTGGTGTTGTGCACACCTCTATAAAGTCACCCCTCAGCATTCCTTGTTCCAAGGAAAATACGCCAACCTATATAACCTCTCCTCACAGCAGCATTGTTCTAATCCTGACAACATTCTTATAAAACTCCTCTGCACTCTCTCCAGAACAATTATGTCCTTCCTGTAATATGGTGGCCAGAACTGCACACAATATTCAAGTTGTGGCCTCACCAGTGTTTTACACAATTCCAACATTATATCCTTACTTTTATATTCTATTTCTCTGCCAATGGAGGAGAACATTCCATATGCCTTCTTTGCAACCTTGTCTACTTGAACCACTGCCTTTAGGGACTTATGTACTTGTACACCAAATCTCTCACTTCATCTACCCTTCTTAGTATATTCCCATTTATTGTGTATTCCCTATGACTGTTTGACCTCTCTGAATGATTTAACACACATTTTCCCATCTTAAAATCTATCTGACACTTTGCTGCCCACTCCATCAACCCATCGGTGTCATTTTGTAGATTATAGCTATCCTCTACACTATCCACTACTCGGCCAATCTTATTGTCATCTGCAAATTTTCCAGTTGTGCTCCCCACGTTGTGCTGTTTCATGGAAACTTTTACGTTTGTGATTTATGCAAATAGACTTTAGCAAAAACATGGAGTGGGATTTTCCAGCCTGTGCCGCCAGTGAGATCCTCCAGTTTAAAAAAAAATTTACTTACTAACTTACTCGCTGGCTAGGCCAGTATTTATTGTCCAGGCCTAATTGCCCTTGAACTGAGTGGCTTGCAAGACTATTTCAGAGGCCATTTAAGACATTGTTGTGGATCTGGAGTCACATGCAGGCCAGACCAGGTAAGGATGGCAGATTTCCTTTTCTAAAGGGCATTAGTGAATCAGATAGGGTTATTTTTAGAACAATCATGAATGTTTTCATGGTCTTTGTTAGACTTTTAATTCCAGAATTTTATTGAATTCAATTTTCACCATCTGCCACAGTGGGATTCAAATCTAGGTCCCCGAAGTATTATCCTGGGTCTCTGGATTACTCGTCAAATGGCAATATCACTCCATCAACACCTCCCCTGCAGGGACCCAGGTTCGAATCCAGCCATTAGTGATTGCCTCTGTGGAGTTTGCACATTCTTCCCGTGTCTGTGTGTGTTTCCTCCAAGTGCTCCGGTTTCCTCCCACAATCCAAAGATGCGCAGGTTGGGTGGATTGGCCATGCTAAATTGCATCCTTAGGGCCTGATTTTACCATCGCATTGCGCCCATTTTCGGTTGCGAAAACTTGGTAAAGTCGGGCATGAGGCGAATAGCGCAATCCGTGCCCACATCCACGCCGATTCCCCCTTTACCAAGGCCCGAAAATGGATGCGATCGGGACCGTGCCCGAAATGGATGTGACGTCAATTTAAATGCATTTGCATGCATTTAAATTGACTTAATGCCCTGGACAGCTATTCTTACCAGCATTTCCCCCTTTATCATCACGTTCGCCCATCCAGATTCGGCGTAAAACAGACCTGCTCGGCAAAGGTCTGTTTCGGGCGCTCCAGTTGCTGAAGAGGTAAGTTCAGAGCTTCCAACGGCTCTCTGACTCAGATCGGTGGTGAGGGGGGGAAGGGGGGAGGGCAGGGGGAGGCGAGCCAGATCATTCTCTGGTGGGTGGGAGGCAGAGGAGGGAGTCCAAATCACTCTCTGCTTGGGGGGAGTGGGGGGGAGGAAGCGGGCCAGATGGATCTCTGGTGGGGGTGGAGGGGGGTCCGCTGCCACTCTGCGTGCTATCGGTGGGGGGGAAATGTGCCAGGGGGCCGTGATTGGACTGGGAAGGGGGGGATGCATTGGAAAAAGAGAGGATCAGGCAAACTAGGAAAGTGTTTATATGGAGTAAGGGGAAATATGAAGACATTAGACAGCAAATTAGAGGAGTAAATTGGAAGGAGGTATTCTCGGGCAAATGTACTGAAGAGAGGTGGCAGTTTTTCAAGGAATGTCTGTCTAGAGTTCTACAGGACAACGTTCCGAGCAGGCAGGGAGGTGTTGGTCAGTTAAAGGAACCGTGGTGCACGAAAGCTGTGCGGGACCTAGTCGAGAAGAAAAGGAAAGCGTACAAAAGGCACAGAGAGCTTGGCGAAGATAGGGATTCAGAAGAGTATACGGCTTGAAGGAAGGAACTAAAGAAGGAAATTAGGAGAGCCAGAAGGGGTCACAAGAAGGCCCTGGCAGGTAGGATTAAGGAGAACCCTAAGGCGTTCTATAAATATGTGAAGAGTAAAAGGATGAGACGTGACGGAATAGGGCCTATAAAAGGTGAAGGCAGGAAAGTCTGTACGGAACCAGTAGAAATGGCAGAGGTGCTCAATGAGTATTTTGCCTCGGTTTTCACAGAGGAGAAGGACCTGGGTGGATGTAGTGCGGGCGTGCGGTGGACTGAAAGGATTGAGTATGTGGACTTTAAGAAATAGGTTGTGCTGGAATCTTTGAATGGCATCAAGATAGATAAGTCGCCGGGTCCGGATGGGATGTACCCCAGGTTACTGGGGGAGGCGAGGGAAGAGATTGCAGAGCCTCTGGCGATGATCTTTGCGTCGTCGATGGAGACGGGAGAGGTGCCGGAGGATTGGAGGATTGCGGATGTGGTTCCTATTTTCAAGAAGGGGAATAGGGATAGCCCAGGTAATTACCGACCGGTGAGTCTAACCTCAGTGGTTGGTAAACTGATGGAGAAGATCCTGAGGGACAGGATATATGAGCATTTAGAGAGGTTTAGTATGCTCAAGAATACTCAGCATGGCTTTGTCAAGGGCAGATCATGCCTTACGAGCCTGGTGGAGTTCTTCGAAAATGTGACTAAACACATTGACGAAGGGAAGGCGGTAGATGTGGTTTACATGGATTTTAGCAAGGCGTTCGATAAGGTCCCCCATGCAAGGCTTCTGGAAAAAGTGAGAGGGCATGGGATCCAAGAGCTGCTGCCCGGTGGATCCAGAACTGGCTTGCCCAAAGGAGGCAGAGAGTGGGTATAGATGGGTCTTTTTCTAAATGGAGGTCGGTCACCAGTGGTGTGCCCCAGGGATCTGTTCTGGGACCCTTGCTGTTTGTCATTTTCATAAATGACTTGGATGAGGAAGCGGAGGGATGGGTTGGTAAGTTTGCCGACGACATGAAGGTTGGTGGGGTTGTGGATAGTCTGGAGGATGTCAGAAGTTACAGAGGAACATAGATAGGATGCAAGACTGGGCGGACAAGTGGCAGATGGACTTCAACCCAGATAAATGCGTAGTGGTCCATTTTGGTAGGTCAAATGGGATGAAGGAGTACAATATAAAGGGAAAGACTCTTAGTACTGTAGAGGATCAGAAGAACCTTGGGGTCTGGGTCCATAGGACTCTGAAATCGGCCCCGCAGGTGGAGGATGTGGTTAAGAAGGCGTATGGTGTGCTGGCCTTTATCAATCGAGGGATTGAGTTTAGGAGTCCGGGGATAATGATGCAGCTATATAAGACCCTTGTCAGACCCCACTTGGAGTACTGTGCTCAGTTCTGGTCGCCTCACTATAGGAAGGATGTGGAAAAGATTGAAAGGGTGCAGAGGAGATTTACAAGGATGTTGCCTGGATTGAGTGGCATGCCTTATGAGGATAGGCTGAGGGAACTCGGTCTTTTCTCCTTGGAGAGACAAAGGATGAGAGGAGACCAAGTAGAGGTGTATAAGATGTTGAGAGGCATAGATCGGGTGGACTCTCAGAGGCTTTTTCCCAGGGTGGAAATGTGTGCTATGAGAGGACACAGGTTTAAGGTGCTGGGGGGTAGGTACAGGGGAGATGTTAGGGGTAAATTTTTCACACAGAGGGTGGTGGGCGAGGTGGAATCAGCTGCCGTCAGTGGTGGTGGAGGCAAACTTAATGGGGTCTTTTAAGAGACTCCTGGATGAGTACATGGAGCTTAATAGGATGGAGGGTTATAGGTAGGCCTAGAAGGTAGGGATGTGTTCGGCACAACTTGTGGGCCGAAGGGCCTATTTGTGCTGTAGTTTTTCTATGTTTCTATAAGTGGGACAGTTATGTTGTGGGGGTGGGGCGATGTCTGTGGGGGCCATCGCTCACGCTTTTTGCGGCCCGGGAGTGAAGTGGCAGGGGAGCATTTTTCAAATTTCTTTTTACTGCGCATGCGCAGTTGAAAGCTCCGGTCGGAGCAGGAGCATTTCGGGCGTGCTAAGCCCCGCCCAAAGTGCGATTCAGATTCGCGATGTTTTCTTCAGGCTGAGTGCGTATGGGGGCGCCTGAGAACAGGTTTACAAGTCAGATCTGAATTGCGCCCAGATTCAGCACTTTGAATCAAAATGGTAAAATCAGGCCCTTAGTGTCCAAAGGTATGTAGGTTAGGTTAGATTAGCCAAGCTAAATGCCCGGCATTATGGGGAGAGCGTGGGGGAAGAGTCTGTGGAGAGAGGGCCTGGGTAAGATCCTGTTTGGGGAGTCAGTGTAGACTCGATGGGCCCATTGGTCTCTTTCTGTACTGTCGGGATTCTATGGTTCTATAATTCCAAAAAAAATGGAAGATGAGCAGAAAGACACAGCAAGGCAGACAGAGGCAGATGTTGCAAAACACTGCCAGTTAAACAAAGAGACAGAGATTGATATTTTAGTCCATAAGGTGCACTGTAGGAAACCATTCATTCCATATACATATTTCAAATCAAGTAAATGCATGAAAGAAAGCTGTGGTTTGACTCCCTCCTGAGCCATTTATGTGAAGGCCACCATGCAAGCTAATCATTACTTTCCAAAACATCACAAGGACAAGGAAAATGATTTACAAAAATGATTAATTGTCTTGTAGTTTTCATCAATCTAATAGAGTTCTTCCAGTCCGCTGGAGCTAATTTCAATGCCTGTTAACCTCTTATACCCACAACTCCCAAGGTACATAAAGGACCTTTATTGCTCTGCCTCTGTTCTGCTTGAATGGCCCAGCTTACACACTGTATTAGATCTGACTGCATTTAATAGCATGTATAAGGAACAGATGTTGCTAATTAAAGCAAAGTTCAACAATACAGACTAATTAATAACCGATTAACCCTTTCAGGAGTCTGAGGCTTCCCAATGGCATTCCCTCCAGCTCAGACAGAAAACACAACTGGGTGATTTCAAGTATCTTCACAGCTATGGGTAAAACTTGACAATCAGGGACAGGGTGGAAGGGAATTATAACCTCATGCATAAAACTCATGAGGTTTTTCCTCACCTCATCTATCAACTGAAACACAACTTTATTCTGAATCTTGTGAGCTGATTAAGTTTCACAATTCAATGTTGGGTGTGGATTGTGGAGTGTCTCAGTGAGGTTTTAGATTGTTGAATTACAGTGGACAGAACATCTATTAACGATTATTGGAAATAAGAATTCTCTGGTTTAACTCATTTATTTTGTGGATCTTGCAAATTGTTGCCTAATCTCCCTTGCTGACATCTACACGGTATCTGATGAGAATGACAATGATTGTAAATATAAACAAGGAGAATAATGCTGTAAGACTGGGTTGGGTAACCTCTCTTAATTGATTCTCCAATTTAGAAGTGCCTTAAGCACAAATAACACCCAAAGGCCAGGTTCCAATTCCAAACAAGGTCACACTGAGTTCATTTTTATTACCAATCTAATATCACTAAACTCTTTGCAAACCAAAAAAGGATTTAATCAACATTTTTTAAAATAACTAATAGAGAATGAATGTCCAACAATTCTTGACAGTTAATGGTCAGTCACTATCAACTGGTGCATTCTCTGTGGCAATGTCTCTAAAATCAGAGTCCACTTGTCAGTCAATCAGCACCCTCTTCTCATACAGTGTAAAGTTGTTGTTTTCCCTAACATTGACATTCTTGCAACTTGTCCTGATGGGTACAAGATGAAAATCTTTGACAAAATATCTTTTTTGGCAATACTCAAATTCTAATCTACTGAAGGATTAATTCTTAACTAATCGTACCAATTTTTATCAATGAGTTTACAACAGATCCAGATATCAGGTGAGGAATAATTTGAGTGGAGAGCTTTGGGAACCCCCATAGGTCCAAAGTCTCCTGTTTTTCCCAAACACTCTACATTCACCATGTGGCATGTCACCAATTCTCATACGCTATATCCCAAAATATTATTTGCATTTGAATGAATCGCTGCTTACCACTGTCTCCCCAGGAAGCCGTCTCCGTAGATTAACCTCTTACTCACTGAGCTAATGAGGTGTTTTATTTTTTGTCACAATTTGAGTCCATACTTGGTGCATTTCAAATCAAGTAAATAAAAGACTGCTACGTTTCTCTTAAGTTAGGGCAGTAACACATGGGTGCCACAGTGCCTAAATGTTCCTGTGAGCCCCGCCACGCAAGTAATTATTTATGTTCACATTGTGATCTTTACAGCTGCTCAGATTCCTTGCAAATGATTGTTGTCTGAATGGAATCAGCAGAGCAGCTTGAAAGCAAACTGACCCAGTGTCAATACTGACCTACAGTGGCTCCCAGTGGGTTGCCTCAACCCAGCATTAGTGTCTAAGACACAAGCATGTTTTCCATCACATATGTCGCCTAAAATAATGCTCAAGTATTGTGCAATAAAGAACGTATTTGTGTAACAAGCAGAAATTCAGATGCTTGATTTTATTTAAATGTCAATATTTCAGTTGCTCTGCTATCATACGATGTTATTTTTCAAAATTCATAATTTCCTAACTACGCTGAGGGCACAATTAATTTCTTCAACTTAAATTTTAACATGGAAGCGATGTAACATATTCGACATCATTTAAGCATTGGTTCAGAGCCTCTCATGAAAAATAATACCATTGCATTGTTCTTCCGTGGATTTAAATTGTGCCAACAATTAATTGTTGTGGAGGAAGGATTGATTTTCACAATGGATTTTGATGTTACAATATTTGCTGAAAGAAAATCATTGAGGTGGGTGGGTGTTGAGTTATTGTTTAACACACCTCCTCCTGTGTCTGAACTCAAGGTGGCTGAGGTACACATTCAGGATTGCAGGAGCTCTCTCTCAGTTATTTCACTGTTTTACAGGGAATTCTGGATGTGTCACTGATCATCTACTGCCAGCCTCATTAGCTCAGCTCCTGTTTGTGTTTTTATTTAACTGCAGATGTCCTGTTGAGGAAGGATGGAAGGAGCTATTCGAATTGGCAGACACATGATAATACACTGGTCATTGTACAATCACTGAATGGAGTCTATTGTGCTGTGGACAATGATTTTATTCACTTGGGTAGTACTCTTCTATTGGTACCTGTGACCCAGGGCTTGTACGCAGCTTCACATCGCAGATTGCAAGGTAGATTGGAGATCCCTGCAGCCCTACAAGCTGGACTTCTGTCTGTTAACTCAATCTTAAAGTTAGGAAAACAAAAAGTAAGACAGGCAGTTCTTTGCTGAAAAGAGCAAAAATGAAGCTTGAGGAAGTTTGCAAGCAGTTTCACTGAGATCCGTGTAAAACTTTATTTTGCATTGCTAACAGTCAATGTATTGTGAGAGATGTTGATGTTCCCATTTCTCAAATTAGATTCAGATAACTTCACAGCAGAATTACACTGCACAATTTCCAGAAGGTGGGGACAAAGCCAATTCATGTTGACACAAATTGGGTTGAATAAAAGTTTGGAAAGGAGCAAATAATAATGTGCACTCGAATCAATTCTGGGGTTCTGGGGACCCGGGTTCGAATCCCACCATGGCAGGTGTTGGAATTTGAATCCAATAAGAAATATCTGGAATTAAGAATCTACTGATGGCCATGAAACCATTGTTGATTGTCAAAATAATCCATCTGGTTCACTAATGCCCTTTAGGGAAGGAAATCTGCCGTCCTTACCTGGTCTGGCCTACATATGACTCCAGAGCCATGGCAATGTGATTGTCTCTCAACTGCCCTCTGAACTGGCCGAGCGAGACACTCAGTTTCAAGGGCAATTAGGGATGGGCAATAAATGCTGGCTGGACAGCGATGCCCATGTCCCACGAATGAATTTTTAAAAATCAATTAAACCAAATGAAGAATCTGTAGTGTTAGGAAACACAGTAAGAGTTTTAACAACACCAGGTTAAAGTCCAACAGGTTTATTTGGTAGCAAATGCCATTAGCTTTCGGAGCGCTGCTCCTTCGTCAGATGGAGTGGAAGGGGCAGCGCTCCGAAAGCTAATGGCATTTGCTACCAAATAAACCTGTTGGACTTTAACCTGGTGTTGTTAAAACTCTTACTGTGTTTACCCCAGTCCAACGCCGGCATCTCCACATCGTGTTAGGAAATGCCAATGTAATTGTGTCTTACTGCTAATGAGATAGGCTTCATCACAAGAAGTATAGAATATTTAAAAAGTGTAGTTATTGTAGACTGGCCACACTTCATTTAGAGAATTATATTCAGTTTTGTATCTATTTGCCTTAGACAGATTCCAGCAATGATAACCAGTTTGAGTTATGATGGAAGATGAAGGTAAAACCTGTGCCATATTTCTTTGATGATCTGATTGATGTGATTACAATAATGAGGAGAATTGATAGAAAGCAAATTAATCTTCCTTCTTTCTTCATACACCTAGTGATGTTTGAAACAGACAAAGCGCACATGCCAATGTCTGTTTCCATAGCTAGTTTCTCCTGGAACATGTCACCGGCCTGTCACCAGAAGCTGTAACTTGAGAAGCCCCACTCTGCAGCAAGTGTGGCTGATCAGGAGTCTCTCCTTCCCTTACTAGTCTCTCCTACTCTTCTCTGGCTCAGGGCAGAGGAAAGACAAGACCTCCTACAAGACCTCCCTTCCTTCTAATATGGGAATCCAGGAAAAAACAGCATCATCTTAAAATCAAGAACAGGAGGGAAATAAAGATTCACGTAACAAGCTATGAGGGTTGCAGCATCCTAGAAGGATATCTTTGCAGATTCAATCGGCATGTTCTTGTTCTATGTAATTACGGTATTAAGAGACATTAGAGAGGGAAGGGAACCTGGAATTAAAAACATAAATATCTACCATATGCAACAAAATAGCTTACTTGTTTTCAATATTTCCTAGGATAACAAAGTTAGAGTAAGAGTATAAATGTCACTGCTACACTCACAATTCATACAAATACAGATGTACTAACTTGTCTGAGTGAGTGACCAATCTTGTCCAGTGTTATGGAGACTGAAAGCTGGTCATGTTAACTGATGAAGACAAGAAGACTTTTGCTAACGACAAGCTGTAAGTTATGACAATGACTATCTACTTCTCATAATCAAAACAGCAAAAATGTTCTCCTTGAGGCAGAGCCAAGAGGCAGTGCTGGAGAGAGGAGGCACGGGCAAAGAATTTTGTCCTGAGGCTTCCCGCTGTGTTCCCTGCAACTCCCAATATCAACACATGGCAGTAAGCCACTCTCCTACATTCTGAACGGTATTACGCCTTGTCAGCTTTTATAGTATTTTCCCCATGCTGAGGCCAGGTGGAATCTAAATTTAATTGCTCGAGGGAGTTGTTTAGATTTAGGAAGGGAGAAATCACACAGGGAGTACATTTTGCACCGTGGCACCATTAATTTCGATAATTGAATAGGAACATTGCACTTGTTGGCACAAAACCAGAAATAAAAACTGCAACTTAATGTTAAAATGGTGGTAATGTAACTAGCTTCCAAGAAATCACAATATTAGCTTTACGAGATCAAAAAAAAGTTTTTAAACTTTGCCGAGAATGCAGCATTAAAACAACCCAGAAACAATCCACAAAGGAGTCACCTCTGGATCAAAACTTATAAGAACATAAGAACATAAGAAATAGGAGAAGGAGTAGGCCATCGAGCCCCTCGAGCCTGCCCCGCCATTCAATAAGATCATGGCTGATCCGAAGTGGATCAGTTCCACTTACCCGCCTGATCCCTATAACCCCTAATTCCCTTACCGATCAGGAATCCATCTATCCGTGATTTAAACATATTCAGCGAGGTAGCCTCCACCACTTCAGTGGGCAGAGAATTCCAGAGATTCACCACCCTCTGAGAGAAGTTCCTCCTCAACTCTGTCCTAAACTGACCCCCCTTTATTTTGAGGCTGTGCCCTCTAGTTCTAGCTTCCTTTCTAAGTGGAAAGAATCTCTCCACCTCTACCCTATCCAGCCCCTTCATTATCTTATAGGTCTCTATAAGATCCCCCCTCAGCCTTTTAAATTCCAACGAGTACAAACCCAATCTGCTCAGTCTCTCCTCATAATCAACACTCCTCATCTCTGGTATCAACCTGGTGAACCTTCTCTGCACTCCCTCCAAGGCCAACATATCCTTCCGCAAATAAGGGGACCAATACTGCACACAGTATTCCAGCTGCGGCCTCACCAATGCCCTGTACAGATGCAGCAAGAGATCTCTGCTTTTATATTCTATCCCCCTTGCGATATAGGCTAACATCCCATTTGCCTTCTTGATCACCTGTTGCACCTGCAGACTGGTTTTTTGCGTCTCATGCACAAGGACCCCCAGGTCCCTCTGCACAGCAACATGTTGTAATTTCTTTCCATTTAGATAATAATCCAATTTGCTATTATTTCTTCCAAAGTGAATAACCTCGCATTTGTCAACGTTATACTCCATCTGCCAGATCCTCGCCCACTCATTCAGCCTGTCCAAATCTCTCTGCAGACCTTCTACGCCCTCCACACGATTCACTTTTCCACGTATCTTTGTGTCGTCTGCAAACTTTATTACCCTACACTCAGTCCCCTCCTCCAGATCGTCTATATAAATGGTAAATAGTTGAGGCCCCAGTACCGATCCCTGCGGCACGCCACTAGTTACCATCCGCCAACCAGAAAAGCACCCATTTATTCCGACTCTCTGCTTCCTGTCGGATAGCCAATCTCCAATCCATGCTAACACCCTACCCCCAACTCTGTGTGACCTAATCTTCTTCAGCAACCTTTTGTGAGGCACCTTATCAAATGCCTTTTGGAAATCCAAAAACACCGCATCCACCGGTTCCCCTCCGTCAACCGCACTCGTCACATCTTCATAAAAATCCAACAAGTTCGTCAAGCACGACTTTCCCCTCATGAATCCATGCTGCGTCTGCTTAATCGAACCATTCTTATCCAGATAGCCTGCTATTTCTTCTTTAATGATGGATTCCAGCATTTTCCCAACTACAGACGTTAAGCTAACCGGCCTGTAGTTACCCGCCTTTTGTCTATTTCCTTTTTTAAACAGTGGCGTAACATTAGCCGTTTTCCAATCCGCCGGCACTACCCCAGAATCCAACGAATTTTGATAAATAACCACTAACGCATCCGCTATTACCTCTGACATTTCTTTCAGTACCCTGGGATGCATTCCATCCGGACCCGGGGACTTGTCCACCTTCAGTCCCGTTAGTCTACCAAGCACTGCCTCCCTGGTAACATTAATTGCATTGAGTACCTCTCCTCCTACCAACCCTCTATCGTTAATATTCGGTAAACTATTTGTGTCTTCCAACATGAAGACCGACACAAAAAACGTATTTAAAGTTTCAGCCATTTCCTCATTTCCCACTATTAAATCCCCCCTCTCGTCCTCCAAGGATCCAACATTCACTCTTGCCACTCTATTCCTTCTACCCCAAATTCTTATCAGGGACCTGTCCTGCCTTCAGACAGCAGGCTTTACTGAGGAGTCCCACCCGATATGTAACCTCTTTCAGATGGTAATGGGCACACGGATCAGAATCTTGATGTGCTCAGACAGCACATCCCTGATCCAGAAGCATGGGAAAACACACGATAAGACATTGAGTGCACATGCTGGCATCATGATGCACTCATGCAATATTTTGGTCGACCGGTGTGTGTGAGAGTTGGAAGCAGGCGCGGTGACAATCAAACAGACAATTTAGCGCACCGAGAGGCCAAGCGAAAACAATTTTACATGGCCCGTCTGCCGTTATGGTTGATGAGTGGGCTGACCAGCCAGGCAACCTTAACGTTTTAGCTGCAGTCTCAATCCAGTGCAGGATGAAATGTCAGGGCTGAAATAAAATTAACAAAGGTGTTTGGGGAGTGCTGCCTACACACTCTTTGCATAGTTTTCCTATTGCAAGTTAATTTCTACGGGTCTGTAGCTAACTGATACAGCTCCATAGCAGCCCTCCCTCCCTCCCTTTTCTCGCTGCTCACCCTGTCTGACAGTGCCCAGCCTTTCCCAGGATGCTTTAAATGTGGCTGCCTGGTTCTTGGCCAATCTGCATGAAATTGTATTCCAGGGCCAATCACAGCCAGAAACGGGCTTTGTCTTGGGTTCTGGGCCTGCCACGTGTGTGAGCCCGACAGGTGAAAACTCAAACCTTTTTTTTCAAAATTTTCTTTTTTTTAATTAAAAATAACGCTCACAATTTAAAATTTTTCCTTTTTTGTCAAAAGGCGTCTGAAACAGAAGGAGATTCATTTCTTTCCCTTCAGTTTTATGTTTTTCATTCATGTTCAGGCTCTCCCATTCTTTAAGCTGGGCGGCACGGTAGCACAATGGTTAGCACTGCTGCTTCACAGTTCCAGGGACTTGGGTTCGATTCCCGGCTTGGGTCACTGTCTGTGTGGAGTTTGCACGTTCTCTCCGCTTCTGCGTAGGTTTCCTCCGGGTGCTGCGGTTTCCTCCCACAGTCCAAAGATGTGCGGGTCAGGTTGATTGGCCATGCTAAAATTGCCCCTTAGTGTCCTGAGATGTGTAGGTTAGAGGGATTAGCGGGTAAAATATGTAGGAATATGGGGGCAGGGCCTGGGTGGGATTGTGGTCGGTGCAGACTCGATGGGCCAAATGGCCTCTTTCTGTACTGTAGGGTTTCTATGATTTCTATGATTTCTATGATGACACCAGCACACAGTGATCTGATGCACATCATCTGGTGATCACCAGGGCTTGGCAGGTGTGTCTGTCATGATGTGGAGATGCCGGCGTTGGACTGGGGTAAACACAGTAAGAAGTTTAACAACACCAGGTTAAAGTCCAACAGGATTGGACCTGTTGGACTTTAACCTGGTGTTGTTAAACTTCTTAAGGTGTGTCTGTGGGCAGCTTTCCCTCCTTGACTGCTCTCTCTGTGGTGATGGTGCCGTTGAGCTCAGGCAGTGGTGATGTAATGGTCTGGAATCAGAAGCTCTGCTCCAATCCCACCCCAGAGCATTGAGTACAGAGTCAATCTGCCAATGTGCTGCAATTTCAAAGGTGCTGTACTTTGGATGAGGTGTCAAACCCAAAGCCCTGTTTATGTACTCATGTTGATGTAATAAGTCCCTGCTGCCCTTTCCAATATTTATTCCTCAAACAACTACTAAAAGATTGATCTTCTGGTCATCATCACATGAGCATTGATGGAACTTTGCTGTTTCAGAGCTGTTGCGTCTCCTTCCATGTCTCAGTACCTTATTGGTTGTAAGGTGCTTTAGGACAGTCTGGGCTTTTAAAAACCCAACATAAGTGCAAAGTTTTTATTCTTCTCCTTTCCCAGTGTCTGCACCGACCAGATAACTAAACTCAGTCATTATTTCAAGGTCTGGAGTGACTCACCTTCTGCATCTCTTCAATTTCTCAGTTCCTGCGCTGTGAGTGTAACTGACAGTGACCAGATGATGAATCACGGGTTCAAAATTATTTCCAATTGTTAACCATCTTTAACTCAAGGGCAATCTCATTTTAATGCATGTCACAAAATCAAAATTCAATGAAATTTCTCTGCCCTGAGAGACCATTAGTTCAGAAGCTTTTAATAGCATTTCACTGACAGAAGTGATATAAACATAGGTTCCTAAAAGGTGCACAGTACTGTTGACATATTCTCAATACATTGAACTCTTAATCCAGGATAAATAAAATGGCTGAACTTGTCCTAAACATAGCCAATTTTTCACTGTGTTAATCTTGGGTTTTCCTGAGGAAAGACAGATTACTGATATGCGACATTTCCCACCTCACTTTCTGATAACAGGCACTCAAGTGAGTCAGCGTCCACATATAGTTCATCTTACTGCCTGCAGCCAGCCTTCTCAGTTAGAGCCACCGAAGGAAGGCAGTCAACAAACATGTGGAGGATTCAAAAATTTAAGTGCCTTATTTGTCAAACCAAAGCTAGAACAATAATCAATGAGTTTGAAGGTCTCCAGTTGCTCTTGTTGGACCTAAATCAGCTTACCCAATTGACCCAAAGCCAGGATTATAGGTGGACTCCGCGATGAGTGTGGGGATCAGTAAATCAGTATTTCAAATAACTTGTTTCAATATAGGTTTTGGTGCAACCTGACTGATTAATGGATAATAGTGCGCACAATATAGAAACATAGAAAATAGGAGCAGGAGTAGGCCATTCAGCCCTTCCAGCATGTTCCACCATTCAACATGATCATGACTGTTCCTCTGTCTGAACGCCGCACTCCAGCATTCTCCCCCTATTCCTTGACGCCTTTAGAGTCTAAAAATCTAACTATTTCCTTCTTAAATATATTCAGTGACTTGGCCTCCACAGCCTTCTGTGGTAGAGAACTCCACAGGTTCACTCCTCTGAGTGAAGACATTTTTCCTCATCTCAATCCCTTTTAGTAGCATTTAAAACAGAGATGAGGAGGAATTTCTTCAGCCAGGGAGTGGTGAATATGTGGAACTCTTTGCCGCAGAAGGCTGTGGAGGCCAGGTCATTGCGTGTCTTTAAGACAGAGATAGATAGGTTCTTGATTGATAAGAGGATCAGGGGTTATGGGGAAAAGACAGGAGAATGGAGATGAGAAAAATATCAGCCATGATTGAATGGCAGAGCAGACTCGTTGGGCCAAGTGGCCTAATTCTGCTCCTATGGCTTATGGTCTTAGGGTCCCAAATGGCCGACACTGTATCCTGAAACTGTTCTAGACCCTCCAGTCAAAGGAAACAACATCTCTGCAACCAGTCTATTCAACCCTGTCAGAATTCTAGATGTTTCAATTAAATCTCCTCTCATTATTCGAAGTGAATCCAGGGAATACAGGCCCAGCTGAGCCAATCTCCTCTCATACAACAATCTTGCCATCCCAGGATATGCGTGTATTGTCTATAATCACCATGTAATTAGGAACAGAAGATAGCTGTGCATTTATTTAACAGGTTAATGATCAAGTTCCCTAATTTATGATGACGGAATAGACCAACTTCAGTTGCAGTGAATTGTATTTTTATTATCATACTTGGGACACGTCTTGCATGATTCCTTGCATTTTATTTAGGGTTATGAGTAGGTAATTCAGCCCATCGAGCCTGCTCCACTGTTCAATGAGGTCAAGGCTGATCTGTCACCGAACTCCATGTACCTGCCTTTGCCCCATATCACTTTGGTTAACAAAATAGCTTTGGTTAACAAAACTCGATCAATCAGGTTTGAAAAATTGATCAAGCATCAGTTGCTATTTGCAACAAAGAGTTCCAAACTTCTACCATCCTTTGTGGGTAGAAGTGTTTCCTAATTTCACACCTGTCAAGTCTGGTTGTCTGTTTTATCTGTTGTATTATATTCCCTTATATTTGTTTCTAGTTTAATGGTGCACTTATTAGTTTGAAACAATCAACAGAAAATTAAAAGATTGCTTTTTATGACCTCAAAGTGTCCCAAAGTACTTCATAGCTAATGAATATCACCTTATGTTTGGCTTTGTAAGGAATGCAGCAGCCAGTAAGATCCCACAAGTTGCAAATTCATAGAATCAGAGAATTCATGGAATCATTACAGTGCAGAAGGAGGTCATTCGGCCCTTAAGTCTGCATTGACTTTCCGACAGAGCACCTTACCCAGGCCCTATCCCTGTAACCCCTCATATTTACCCCGCTAATTCCCCTAACCTTCACATCTTTGGTCACTAAGGGGCAATTTAACATTGCCAATCTACCTGACCTACACATCTTTTGACTGTGGCGGGAAACCCACGCAAACATGGGGAGAATGTGCAAACTCCACACAGGCAGTCTCCAAGGCCAGAATTGAACCCGGGTCCCTGGCGCTGTGAGGCAGCAGTGCTAACCACTGTGCCACCGTGCTGCCCTAATTAGATAAATGATCAGAACTGGTCCTGCTTATATTAGTTGAGGTGGTGAACATTGGCAAACATCATTGAGTATACTTTGAATAGTTCCTCTGTATCCATCTGAACAGATTCCTAGAGTTCAATTCAATGCCTCACTTGCAAGATAAAATTGACAAAAATACTTACCTGGCTGGGGTATTTTTTCCCAGTGGGCAAAAGGGCCTCTTGCTGTGCAGTAACATTTTATGACTCTGTGACAATGAACATTGGAAGTGAGTTCTCCCATTGACTCTCCAGTTAGACAAGTGGAGCTTCCAATATTACACATGAAATCACAGTTAATTTCTATTCACTAAAGATTAGTTCTTAGCTTACTCCATAATGAAGAGAAAAAATTCTATGCCCCCCAAGCCAACCACCTCTTCCCCTTTCAAATGCTCTAATCTCTGCCTGCACCTGTTTGGTTTCAGTGTTCTCTTTGGGGTGATCTTTTGCTCTCAGTTCAAAGGTTTCACTAAACAGTGATGCAGCACTTTGCATTGTTGCAAAATCAGAACTGCATCAAATGGGGCAAAAACTGCACCATGAGCATGTGATAAACAAATCAGGAATACTTATACAGAAAGACCAAAGTGAATTGGAGCCATTTCAAGGACAGTATCCCCAGTCAAAAATGACTTTCATTGTAACATACATGTTAGAATGCTCTCTGTAAAACACCATGTGTTGCAATCTGATGTACACACCAGAAACAGCATAAAGCTGCACAATGTTTTCCCTTTGCCTTTTGAATGCTCTGATGTCCATGAGTTTACCAGTAATAATGATAATAAATCACATGAAAGAGCTTTCATTTACCTCACCAAGGACTCTCAAACAATGACATGTACTCCTGAGACTGAACATCACAGTGTGCTAAGTTCTCAAAAATCTTTTATTTTCCTCCTACAAGTTGCACAAAATAACCATTAAGTGATAATTTACAGATGCCCTTTTTTCCCTCACCAAGGTACGTTATCATATTCAACAACATACACAACAACATTTTATCTTAGTATTTTGCTTTTTGCTTTTATATTCATGTTATCATTCTGCTGCCTAATTTCATTGTTTATCTGGGATTTTGCAAATGTAAATTCAGTTGGGATGCTTTCCTCCTCTCCATTCAACTTTAATTTCAGAAACTCCACATTTTAACGTGATTTCAAGATCCTGAGGAATTGTTATGTGGGACAGAAGCAAAACTTGAAATCTGAATTTCAGCAGACCGGCTCAACATTGAACAAGTTAGACTTTAGATTTTAAGATACAATTTATGAAATAATGCTGCATTAAATTACACATAATCATTGTTTCCTTTCAATTAAGCAACAGAAAGAATGATTTACTTTTCCAGTTAATATGTTTGAAAGATTTCGATCCTAAATTGCTCCAGAGCAGTAAAACACATCAAAGCAAATCAACACTCCTTTGGAAGGGAGAAGTAGAATAGACCAATTGTACATAATTTACCATCTGTTATCTATAAAAATGTTACTGTGTTAACATTTCAACACACAATCTACCCCAACTGGCCTGTCACCAGGAGATCAGATATTTGGGTAGGTCACTATATTGTCCTATACTATTTAATTGATATCCTAATTGACTTCCTCTCATAACCACTGCGTGTACAGGCAAATCCAGCTACCCATTTCATTTCCCAGAGTTTTTCCAGATCCTGTCCTGAAGGTGGGACCTTGCTTTTCATGGAAACATGGAAAATAGAAGCAGGAGTAGGCCATTCAGCCCTTTGAGTCTGCACCACCATTCATTATGACCATGGCTGATCACCAAATTCAATATCCTGATCCCACTTTCCCCTCCATATCCCTAATCCCCTTAGCCCCAAGAGCTGCAGCTAACATAGATGCAAGTGGAAAGGGTTGAGAGCTTCAAGTTTTTAGGTGTCTAGATCACCAACAACCTGTCCTGGTCCCTCCATGCCGACACTATAGTTAAGAAAACCCATCAACATCTCTACTTTCTCAAGAGACAAAGGAAATTTGGCACGTCCACGATAATTCTTACCAACTTCTATAGATGCACTATAGAAAGCATTCTTTCTGGTTGTATCACAGCTTGGTATGGCTCCTGCTCTGCCCAAGACCGCAAGGATCTACAAAGGGTTGTGAACGAAGCCCAAACCATCACTCAAACCAGCCTCCCATCCATTAACTCTGTCTACACTTCCCGCTGCCTCGGAAAAGCAGCCAGCATAATCAAGGACCCCACGCACCCCAGACAAAGAACAAAGAACAGTACAGCACAGGAAACAGGCCCTTCGGCCCTCCAAGCTGTGCCGCTCCTTGGTCCAACTAGACCAATCGTTTGTATCCCTCCATTCCCAGGCTGCTCATGTGACTATCCAGGTAAGTCTTAAACGATGTCAGCGTGCCTGCCTCCACCACCATACTTGGCAGCGCATTCCAGGCCCCCACCACCCTCTGTGTAAAAAACGTCCCTCTGATGTCTGAGTTATACTTCGCCCCTCTCAGCTTGAGCCCGTGACCCCTCGTGATCGTCACCTCCGACCTGGGAAAAAGCTTCCCACTGTTCACCCTATCTATACCCCTCATAATCTTGTATACCTCTATTAGATCTCCCCTCATTCTCCGTCTTTCCAAGGAGAACAACCCCAGTCTACCCAATCTCTCCTCATAGCTAAGACCCTCCATACCAGGCAACATCCTGGTAAACCTTCTCTGCACTCTCTCCAATGCCTCCACGTCCTTCTGGTAGTGCGGCGACCAGAACTGGACGCAGTACTCCAAATGTGGCCTAACCAGCGTTCTGTACAGCTGCATCATCAGACTCCAGCTTTTATACTCTATACCCCGTCCTATAAAGGCAAGCATACCATATGCCTTCTTCACCACCTGTGTTGCCACCTTCAAGGATTTGTGGACTTGCACACCTAGGTCCCTCTGTGTTTCTATACTCCTGATGACTCTGCCATTTATTGTATAACTCCTCCCGACATTATTTCTTCCAAAATGCATCACTTCGCATTTATCTGGATTAAATTCCATCTGCCACCTCTCCGCCCAATTTTCCAGCCTATCTATATAGAACATAGAACATAGAAAGCCACAGCTTTCCTGCTGTATTGCCCGACAATGCTCTTCGCTATCCGCAATTCCAGCCATCTTCGTGTCATCCGCAAACTTGCTGATTACACCAGTTACACCTTCTTCCAAATCATTTATATATATCACAAATAGCAGAGGTCCTAGTACAGAGCCCTGCGGAACACCACTGGTCACATTCTCTTTTCCACCTTCTTCTGTCAGGAAAAAGATACAAAAATCTGAGGTCACGTACCAACCGACTCAAGAACAACTTCTTCCCTGCTGCTGTCAGACTTTTGAATGGAATTACCTCGCATTAAGTTGATCTTTCTCTACACCCTAGCTATGACTGTAACACTACATTCTGCACTCTCTCCTTTCCTTCTCTATGAACGGTATGCTTTGTCTGAATAGCGCGCAAGAAACAATACTTTTCACTGTATACCAAGACATGTGACGTTAATAAGTCAAATCAAGTAAGTGATAACATAAGGTGATACAGCCCACCTGCACTCGGTTCAAACACAACTCTGGGAGGTCAGTGCCATTTGGACTGTTCAACCAAACTTGGCTATCGCGGATCAGAACTCCACACACCTGAACTTCTCACAGGAACCATTGGGTGACTATTCCTCTTTCAAAAAAATTTCAGCCTTGACAAAGGTCAGTTAAATCCACATCAGACCGAGAAACAAGTCTGGGTGGGAGCTGGTTAGTCTGCAACCTCTGAACACACTGCACGGTGAGTGTATCTGCGGGGCTGCGAGAGGAGGCAGATTCACTGGAAACTCAGTTTCCCCACTCATGGATATGACTTCACTGAAAGACTTCATGGAATGATAGGATTTCAGCGGGCTGCAGTCAAATAGTTAACATTTTTCTCCGCATGGGCATTCACACCGGGTTACACACACTTACAGCAGGTACTTTAATGTAGGTTTGTAATAAAAAAGCACGAAATGATTTTCCAGAGAAATGGGTAAAAACATATTTCTGTGACTAAACACAAACTAGAATATGTTTGCATCAAAGAACACTTTTGATTAAAGAACTGTTTGCAAACACCTCAATTACAAGCGATACTAGTCACATTGTGAATGCATTGTATTAGAAATAAGAAAGTACAGTTTTTTAATGATTAGCCAGTGATAAATTGGATCGCACTCTATTTACAGAATCGCGAGCGAGTCCATGTTTACAGTAACCGGCAGAGGGTAGGATCAGGCTGGGAGTGGGTGAATCATTCATTACCTCTCTGTCCAATGCGGCGAGTTGAATGGGCAGCGAGCTCCGGGCAAGGTGAAGAGGGAGAGACTGGCTGGTCAGGAGGGTTCCTCCAACATGCGGCCAAGTGTCAAAGTGAAACTGCACGCTGTCCAAAAGTCTGGTGAATAAAGGGGCAATAAACCCCCAGCCCGGGCAGGAACTGAGTGCCACTCAGCGCACGGTCAGAGAGTCACCCAGTGCCGGGACTGACTGGGAAACTTGCTGCTTACTCTGGGCAGAGTTACTGTATCCCCCCTAACCCTAACCCGAATCTGCTTTCAACTGCAGCCTCCCACCTTCAGCTGAAATGATGTTTATCCGCTCATTCTTTCATTCATTATTTTCTCCCTCCCCCCCCTGCCTGTCAGCAAGCCAGGCTGGCTGGAAATATGAGGCAGTGATTCCAATAGTGTAATGTGGGGCGGGGAATGAGGCAGGCAAACACAGGAGCAGCCACTGGGCTGGCCTTTCACAGCTGGAACCTCTGCCTTTCCGACAATACTGCAGTGTAAGAGATCCCGGGTTAAAACCTTCCCAAATGCACCCCCCCCCCCCCCCCATCCGAACAAACTGAAACTTGCTTCTCGCCTCATGAAGGGTTTCAACAAAAAAAGTTTCTCAGTTTGAGAGGGCGACGGACAGTCAAACTGCAGCCAGAAAAGGCTCAATATAATTTCTCCCCAAACCTCATTCTGTTTAATATGGATTGGGATGAGTCATATGGTTAACGACACTGTTCTATATCCCTGGGATATATCTGGGGGCAGCTGAACAGGCTCATTCAAGGCATTCTCTTCCAATTCCGTTAAACTTTCACAGCTTCAAACATGCTTCAAGACAGCGATGTTTTATTTCAAAATGTTCTCCTGTCATGCAGTCGGGAAATTAATTCTTCGAAGAGAACTTTTCAGAGTCTGGAGATTTTGCTGAGAGTTTTGCTGGGTTAAGGTACATTGCCTTTGCTCAGACACAAGCTGCAAAATCCGCCCGCTTTGCTGTCAGTGACCAAGAGTCATGATGTGGAGATGCCGGCGTTGGACTGGGGTGAACACAGTAAGAGTTTTAACAACACCAGGTTAAAGTCCAACAGGTTTATTTGGTAGCAAATGCCACTCGCTTTCGGAGCGCTGCCCCTTCGTCAGGTGGAGTGGGAGATGTGCTGAGTGGGAGATGAGCACATCTCTCACTCCACCTGACGAAGGGGCAGCGCTCCAAAAGTCAGTGGCATTTGCTACCAAATAAACCTGTTGGACTGTAACCTGGTATTGTTAAACTTCTAACTGTGTTTACCCCAGTCCAACGCCAGCATCTCCACATCATATCTCTGCATGAGACAGAGGTGCTAAAATTATGATATATATTATTTTTGTTGTAACACATTTCTGTGACATTCCTTAGCCCGTTGTTAAGGAATCAGTTTTAAACAGATTTACCCGTTGCTGAAATAACAGACCGACGAATTGAATTTGAATGTGTTACATTTATTAATTTGAATCCCAGTGACTAGCATGCATGATGCTGATGCTAATCACTATGGGGTCTGCACACGGTTCTCAGTGGGATTATTAGATAAGTTTGTATTTGTAAGAATGGGGCGGTTTCTGTTCCAAGAGTTACAAATGGCAAAACATGCCGCAATTCTTTCTAAATGTATTTGCAGCTCA
The DNA here is from genome assembly GCF_964213995.1 of Mustelus asterias. Taxonomy (NCBI): domain Eukaryota; kingdom Metazoa; phylum Chordata; class Chondrichthyes; order Carcharhiniformes; family Triakidae; genus Mustelus; species Mustelus asterias. The sequence continues at coordinate 82,947,105 of NC_135819.1, read as the reverse complement.
CTGGGTCAGAAACACGATATTTAAATAAAAACAATCCTTCTGGTTGCTGCCACTGATTCCAGATCTCTCCAGGGATCTATCTTTCTCAACTGTCTCAGGAGAGCCCATTCTGTTCACCTGCTTTGCACTCAGCACAACTGCTGCTCATTGCAATGTTTGTCCACAACTCTACCCCTACTGGTGAATTTCTGTACCAATGGGAGGGAGATTGGGGATGAGGGTCTCTCCAAGACTACAATCCAAACAGGTGAACTGGATCTCCCTGGATTTGTCTGCCTCTCAGGATCAGTCACGATGTGGAGATGCCGGCGTTGGACTGGGGTAAACACAGTCAGAGTTTTAACAACACCAGGTTAAAGTCCAACAGGTTTATTTGGTAGCAAATGCCATCAGCTTTTGGAGCGCTGCTCCTTCGTCAGATGGAGTGGAAATCTGCTCTCAAACAGGGCACAGAGACACAAAATCAAGTTACAGAATACTGATTAGAATGCGAATCTCTATAGCCAACCAGGTCTTAAAGATACAGACAATGTGAGTGGAGGGAGCATTAAGCACAGGTTAAAGAGATGTGTATTGTCTCCAGACAGGACAGCCAGGGAGATTCTGCAAGTCCAGGAGGCAAGCTGTGGGGGTTACTGACAGTGTGACATAAACCCAACATCCCGGTTTAGGCTGTCCTCATGTGTGCAGAACTTGGCTTTCAGTTTCTGCTCAGCAACTCTGAGCTGTCGTGTGTCGTGAAGGCCGCCTTGGAGAACGCTTACCCGAAGATCAGAGGCTGAATGCCCGTGACCGCTGAAGTGCTCCCCCACAGGAAGAGAACAGTCTTGCCTGGTGATTGTCGAGCGGTGTTCATTCACCCGTTGTCCCCAATGTACCATGCCTCGGGACATCAGAAGCTATGGCATCTCCTCCAGAGCCTTCAACATGTCATTGATGAAGATGAACATCTCGCCAAGGCCATGCCCACACCCCCACTTCTTGCCTTCAAACAACCGCACAACCTCAAACAGACCATTGTCCGCAGCAAACTACCCCGCCTTCAGGAGAACAGTGACCACGACACCACACAACCCTGCCACAGCAACCTCTGCAAGACGTGCCGGATCATCGACACGGAGGCCATCATCTCAGGTGAGAACACCATCTACCAGGTACATGGTACCTACTCTTGCAACTCGGCCAACGTTGTCTACCTGATATGCTGCAGGAAAGGATATCCCGAGGCATGGTACATTGGGGGAAACCATGCAGATGCTACGACAACGGATGAATGAACACCGCTCGACAATCACTAGGCAAGACTGTTCTCTTCCTGTGGGGCAGCACTTCAGCGGTCACGGGCATTCAGCCTCTGATCTTCGGGTAAGCATTCTCCAAGGCGGCCTTCACGACACACGACAGCGCAGAGTCGCTGAGTAGAAACTGATAGCCAAGTTCCGCACACATGAGGATGGCCTAAACCGGGATGTTGGGTTTATATCACATTATCAGTAACCCCCACAGCTTGCCTCCTGGACTTGCTGGCTGTCCTGTCTGGAGACAATACACATCTATTTAACCTGTGCTTAATGCTCCCTCCACTCACATTGTCTGTATCTTTAAGACCTGGTTGGCTGTAGAGATTTGCATTCTAATCAGTATTCTGTAACTTGATTTTGTGTCTCTGTGCCCTGTTTGAGAGCAGATTTCCACTCCATCTGATGAAGGAGCAGCGCTCTGAAAGCTAATGGCATTTGCTACCAAATAAACCTGTTGGACTTTAACCTGGTGTTGTTAAAACTCTTACTGTGTTTACGCCAGTCCAATGCAGGCATCTCCACATCGGTCAAAGAAGACAGAGGGTAGCAGTGGAAGGGTGCGTTTCTGAATGGAGGGCTGTGACAAGTGGTGTTTCTCAGGGATCAGTGCTGGGACCTTTGCTGTTTGTAATATATATAAATGATTTGGAGGAAAATGTTTCTGGATTGATTAGTAAGTTTGCGGACGACACAAAGGTTGGTGGATTTGCGGATAGCAATGAGGACCATCAGAGGATGCAGCAGGATATAGATCAGTTGGAGACTTGGGCGGAGAGATGGCAGATGGAGTTTAATCCGGACAAATGTGAGGTAATGCATTTTGGAAGGTCTAATTACAGATAGGAAATATACAGTAAATGGCAGAACCCTTAGGAGTATTGATAGGCAAAGGGATCTGGGTGTACAGGTACACAGGTCACTGAAAGTGGCAATGCAGGTGGAGAAGGTAGTCAAGAAGGCATACGGCATGCTTGCCTTCATTGGCTGGGGTATTGAGTTTAAAAATTGGCAAGTCATGTTGCAGGTTTATAGAACCTTAGTGAGGCCGCACTTGGAATATAGTGTTCAATTCTGGCCGCCACACTACCAGAAGGATGTGGAGGCTTTGGAGAGGGTACAGAAAAAATTTACCAGGATGTTGCCTGGTATGGAGGGCATTAGCTATGAGGAGAGGTTGGAGAAACTTGGTTTGTTCTCACTGGAGCAACAGAGGTTGAGGGAGACCTGATAGAAGTCTACAAGATTATGCGAGGCATGCAGAGAATGGATAGTCAGAAGCTTTTTCCCAGGGTGGAAGAGTCAATTACTAGGGGGCATAGGTTTAAGGTGCGGGGGGCAAGTTTTAAAAGAGATGTACGAGGCAGATTTTTTACACAGAGAGTGGTGGGTGCCTGGAACTCGTTGCCGGAGGAGGTAGTGGAAGTGGATACGGTAGTGACTTTTAAGTGGCGTCTTGACAAGTACATGAATGAGATGAGAATAGAGGGATATGGTCCCCGGAAGTGTAGGGGGTTTAGCTAAGTCAGACAGCATGGTCGGTGCAGGCGTGGAGGGCCGAAGGGACTGTTCCTGTGCTGTAATTTTCTTTGTTCTTTGACTGGGAGCCGGGGATTGGTGGGGCAACATGAACAGAAGCAAAGTTGATGTGTTTAAACCTGCACATCCATCTTGTACTTGGTGCCATGTGGCAGGCTTTTTTAAACCCAGAAGAGAAAATGCTGGAAAATCTCATCAGGTCTGGCAGCATCTGTGAGGAGAGAAAAGAGCTGACGCTTCAAGTCCAGTTCACCCTCTGTCAAAGCTGTCAGGGTCGCCTGGACTCAAAACATCAGCTCTTTTCTCTCCTTACAGATGCTGCCAGACCTGCTGAGATTTTCCAGTGTTTTCTCTTTTGGTTTCAGATTCCAGCACCTGCACTAATTTGCTTTTATCCAGGATTTTTTAAGTGTTGTGTTTTGCCAGTGTTTATTCATCCTGTATCTCTGTGTGTGATTGTGAATAATGACTGATTGGGTATGGGATGATATGACAAGTGGTCAAACTTATTTACACACTTGACGGTTTGAATCAATGGGACAGTCAGCCCAAAAAACACTGGGGAATTCGCTCGTTGTAAAGATCTGAGAGGGATTTATTTAATTTGTGAAAATCTCCATGGAATCACAAGTTAGTATTTCCAGTCCAACTTCTCCCCAGGCTTTCCAGCCAGGGCTTTCCAGCCAGGGTTTTCCAGCCAGAGTTTGCCAGCCAGCTTTCCAGCCAGGGCTTTCCAGCCAGAGTTTTCCAGACAGCTTTCCAGCCAAGGTTTTCCAGCCAGCCTGACCTGTCAATGTATCACCCAGCGGCAACTTCAGAAAGTCACTCCACTTCAGAAGTTTACTCAGTTCAAATGTGATATTTTCTTTCCATCCTGTGGGCTGTCCTGGGGATTTTCGGTTCCCTTGGTAACTTCTTACTCATTTTGACTTCACACATCATTAGGAGAAAATAAAGCGCTTAGCCGCACGGCAATTGATGAAGAATCCGCATTAATAAACCGACCGGTGTCCCTCATTACACCGTGAGGTCACAGTGATCACTTCAAAGCTGAGTTACAGTGCGCCAGTACACTGTGAGGTTACAGTGATCCAGTACAGGTGAGGTTACAGTGATCCAGTACATTGTGAGGTTACAGTGATCCAGTGCACAGTGAAGTTACAGTGATCCAGTACACAGTGAGGTTACAGGGATCCAGTACACTGTGAGGCTACAGTGATCCAGTACAGGTGAGGTTACAGTGATCCAATACACTGTGAGGTTACAGTGACCCAGTACAGTGTGAGGTTACAGTGATCCACTGCACAGTGATCCAGTTCACAGTGAAGTTACAGTGATCCAGTACACAGTGAGGTTACAGTGATCCACTACACTGTGAGGCTACAGAGATCCAGTACAGTGAGGTTACAGTGATCCAGTGCACAGTGAAGTTACAGTGATCCAGTACACAGTGAGGTACAGTGATCCAGTGCACTGTGAGGCTACAGTGATCCAGTACAGGTGAGGTTACAGTGATCCAGTGCACAGTGAGGTTACAGTGATCCAGTACACAGTGAAGTACAGTGATCCAGTACACAGTGAGGTTACAGTGATTCAGTACACAGTGAGGTTACAGTGATCCAGTACACCGCGAGGTTACAGTGATCCAGTGCACAGTGAAGTTAGAGTGATCCAGTACACAGTGAGGTTACAGTGATCCAGTACACAGTGAGGTTACAGTGATCCAGTACACCGCGAGGTTACAGTGATCCAGTACAGTGTGAAGTTACAGTGATCCAATGCACTGTGAGGTTACAGTGATCCAGTACACTGTGTGATTACAGTGATCCAGTACACAGTGAGGTTACAGTGATCCAGTACACAGTGTGGTTACAATGATCCAGTACAGGGTGAGGTTGCAGTAATCCAGTGGTACCATGAGAATCCAGTGATCCAATACACAATGAGGTCACAGTGATTCAGTACACAACGAGGTTTCGGTACTGTGAGGTTACGGTGATCCAGTTCATTGTGAGGTTACAGTGATCCAATATACTCTGAGATTACAGTGATCTAATACACGGTGAGGTTACGGTGATCCAGTACAAAGTAGAGTTACAGTGATCCAGTACGATGTGAAATTACAGTGATCCAGTACACAATGAGGTTACAGTGATTCAGTACACATGGGGTTACAATGATCCAGTACACAGTGAGGTCACAGTGATCCAGTCCACTGTGAGATTACAGTGATCCAGCACACGATGAGGTTACAGTGATCCAGTACACATGGGGTTACAATGATCCAGTACACGGTGGGGTCACAGTGATCCAGTCCACTGTGAGATTACAGTGATCCAGTACACTGTGCGGTTACAGTGATCAAGTACACTGTGAGGTTACAGTGATCCAGTACATGATTAAATTACAGTAACACAGTGCACAGTTAAGTTTCAATGATCCAGTAGACAATGAGATTACAATGATCCAATACACAGTGAAATTGCAGTAATCCATTACATGGTGAAATTCCAGTGACCCAGTGCCCGGCCTAATTACAGTGATCCAGTGCCCGGCCTAATTACAGTGATCCAGTACACAGTGAAGCAACAGTGATCCAGTACACAGTGAAGCAACAGTAATCCAGTACACAGTGAAGCAACAGTAATCCAGTACACAGTGAAGCAACAGTGATCCAGTACACAGTGAAGCAACAGTAATCCAGTACACAGGAGAAACTCCCCCTCTCCTGGTAAATTTTGTATTCTTCCAGATGGAAAATGGGAATCCGGGGGAGGAACAATTCTGTGATTGTGGAAAATGTTTATATTGGATTGTGCAATTGTAAAAACGTGTTAACTCTCCTACAAATCTAATGGTCGTGGTGATGTTGTCTGATGTGAATCCAGTCACCTCTTTCTATAAATATAATGGACATTCATTTGTTAATCATGTTCACTGCGATTGTACAAATGCTGCATTAGGTTTGTCTGTGGCAGACACATGATTTAATATGGGAAGCTGAAAGCTTTGTCCCAGGAGGGTCCCTCCTGCTGTCCTCGTCACTTCTAGAAAAATAAAGACTTTGGGGGCAAAATTCCCAAAAACACCAAGTGCCCAACAGGTGGGAAAACGGGAGATGTTCCCGCCTGTTTAGTTGGTTGAATCTCCGGCACTCTGTGCTTCACAGATTCTGCCGGAAGATTCACACTAGTACTGGGGGTATGGGGCTTAATCCCACCTAAAAGGCTGGCATAAGAGTGCTGAGTGGGTCACTAATATTCGCTGTTCCCATTGTAGGGTGAACGGCATATGGGCACAGGCACCCCCCCGCCCCCCATCGTCAGCCTCCCGATTGCCGGCATCTGGATAGTGTCCCCAAGCACCCCCCCATGGCCAGTTCTGATTGCCCCCTCCTTCAGCTACCAATCCCTGTGCAGAGTATGCAGTGGTTCACTTGCCCATTACCTCGGGCCGCACCCCCTGACACTTCCTGGTGGCCAGTGGGCAGTGCCAGGGTGTGTGGTGGGCAGTGCCAGTGTGCCAGTCTGAGCCATTGGAATGAATTGTACAGCATGAAGTCACTGAACATTTTGGTAGATACAAACTAAACTGCAACAGAAAGTTAATTCTTATCGGTTTCAGTCTAAGTAACCTTGTAACATTCGATAAGCTTTAATTACTGTCTGTTAACCTTTCTGGCACTGAAAATTAAATATCGCTCACACACAATTTCTTGTACACACACACACACTCTCTCTCACTCACAGAAACACACACACACTCTAGTTCACAGACACACACACACACACTCACTCACAGGCACACTCTTGTTCTAACATACACTCTGGTTCACACACACTCACTCACACAAGTTCTTGTTCACATGCACAAAAACACTCGCTCACAGATGCACACTCTTGCTCTCACACTCTCGCACACACTCAGCTTTCCCACACACACACTCGCTGAAACACACACTCTCATGTACCCTCTCGCTCACACACACACTCTCACACATATTCTCATACACACTCTAATTCACTCTCACACATGCACTCACACACTCAAGCTCACACACACACACTCACACACTAGGGGAGGCCGTGTCTCATGAACTTGATTGAGTTTCTCGAGGAAGTGACGAAGATGATTGATGAAGATAGGGCAGTGGATGTTGTCTACATGGACTTCAGTAAGGCCTTTGACAAGATCCCTCATGGCAGACTGGTGTAGAAGGTGAAGTCGCATGGGATCAGCGGTGAGCTGGCAAGGTGGATACAGAACTGGCTCAGTCAAAGAAGACAGAGGGTAGCAGTGGAAGGGTGCGTTCCTGAATGGAGGGCTGCGACAAGTGGTGTTCCTCAGGGATCAGTGCTGGGACCTTTGCTGTTTGTAATATATATAAATGATTTGGAGGAAAATGTAACTGGATTGATTAGTAAGTTTGCTGACGACACAAAGGTTGGTGGATTTACGGATAGCGATGAGGACCATCAGAAGATACAGCAGGATATAGATCAGTTGGAGACTTGGGCGGAGAGATGGCAGATGGAGTTTAATCCAGACAAATGTGAGGTAATGTATTTTGGAAAGTCTAATACAGATAGGAAATATACAGTAAATGGCAGAACCCTTAAGAATATTGATAGGCAAAGGGATCTGGGTATACAGGTACACAGGTCACTGAAAGTGGCAATGCAGGTGGAGAAGGTAGTCAAGAAGGCATACGGCATGCTTGCCTTCATTGGCCGGGGTATTGAGTTTAAAAATCGGCAAGTCATGTTGCAGCTTTATAGAACCTTAGTGAAGTCACACTTGGAATATAGTGTTCAATTCTGGTCGCCACATTACCAAAAAGATGTGGAGGCTTTGGAGAGGGTACAGAAAAGATTTACCAGGATGTTGCCTGGTTTGGAGGGCATTAGCTATGAGGAGAGGTTGGAGAAACTTAGTTTGTTCTCAGTGGAGCGACGGAGGTTGAGGGGAGACCTGATAGAAGTCTACAAGATTATGAGAGGCATGGACAGAGTGGATAGTCAGAAGCTTTTTCCCATGGTGGAAGAGTGAATTATTAGGGGGCACGGGTTTAGGGTGCGAGGCAGATTTTTTACACAGAGAGTGGTGGGTGCCTGGAACTTGTTGCCGGGGAAGGTAGTGGAAGCGGATACGGTACTTACTTTTAAGGGGCGTCTTGACAAGTACATGAATAGGATGGGAATAGAGAGATATGGTCCCCAGAAGCGTAGGGGGTTTTAGTTCAGTCGGGCAGCATGGTCAGTGCAGGCTTGGAGGGCCGAAGGGCCTGTTCCTGTGCTGTAATTTTCTTTGTTCTTTGTTCATACGCACACACACACACACACACTCACATACACACACACATACTCACATACACACTCACTCACACACACACATTCACACGCACATACACACACTCACACACACACACACACACTCATTCATACAGAGACTCTCCCTCCTGCATATATCTCACACACACACAGACTTTCACTCTCATACACACCAGCAACCAGTCTATTGTCCCCCCACCCGGCAGCTGCTGACCCCATGCCTGGCAGCCACCTTAACTCTTCCCCTCCGTCCTGAACACATACCACCCCGCTCCCCCCTCAACCCCCCTCACCCCCCACAACCCCCCCCCCCACAACCCCCTCACCCCCCACAACCCCCCTCCCCCCCCACAACCCCCCTCCCCCCTCAACCCCCCTCCCCCCCACAACCCCCCTCCCCCCCACAACCTCCCTCCCCCCAGCATGTTCAGGCCTCAAGCTGAAGAAAGCAGCTCCTCCAATCAGAGACTGCTTCTCTCCACATTTGCTGCTGATTGGCTCACTAGTGATCCTAATAACAGTAAATGTGGGTGAGGAATGGCCAACCAGTGTGATTGGAGGAGCAATTCTTTGAAGAATATTTGAATTCACTTTCCGACATAATGCACACGGGCTGATACAGAGGCCTGGGGGGCCGTGTGTTAGCCAAGCCTGAGATCACCCCTTATCCCAGGAATCTGCTGAGTGAAGGATCTTGGAACTGTTTCTAACGCAATTATATCCTCTCTTAAATCAGGATGTGGAGCGGAAACTTCCGAAAAAATGACAAAGTGTCTGACGGAAAACCGGTGTGTTTCTCCCCAGAGAAACAGCCAAGTTCATCTCCACGTCTGCTGTCGCTTTGTCAAAAAGAAAAACATCATTCTCGGAGTGGTGCGGCCGAAAGACGCCGGCAAGCATGGCTTCACAGAAACCGCAGCCCTTTTTAACCGGAAACCTGATCTCAAAGTTAACAAACAGGCCCCCCACACCCCAGCCCATCGGCATGGGGATTCCCTCTGCCCCTCCCCATCCATCATCAATAATCGTCTGCAATCTTCACCCCATTCATCACCACTGGCAATCCCACCCACCCACCCCACCCTCTCAAGCCTGCTTTCCCAATCGATAAGATCATGACTGATCTCATACAGCCCCTTACACCACCCCAGGACTACTCTAAGCACGACATAGCCAATGAAGTACTTTTGCAACGCTGGAAACTGAGCGATCAATTCGCTCAGGAAGCTCCCAGTAAAAGCAATGTGATAATGGCTGATAATCCCTTCCAGTGATGTTGATTGAGGGGCAAATATTTTCTGGACATCTGCCTAATCTGCCTAATTTGCACCTTCCATGTTTGACCAAGTATCTCTGCAACAGCACTTAATCTACTTCAACTGAATCCTTCGTGAAATCATTTTAAATTATGGAAATTTATTCAAAACATCCCTCTAAACTTGAGTAATCATAGAATCTCTACAGTGCAGAAAGAGGCCATTTGGCCCATCGAGTCTGCACCAACCACAATCCCACCCAGGCCCTACCCCCATATCCCTACATATTTACCCGCTAATCCCTCCAACCTACGCAACTCAGGACACTAAGGGGCAATTTTAGCATGGCCAATCAACCTAACCCGCACATCTTTGGACTGTGGGAGGAAACCGGAGCACCCAGAGGAAACCCACGCAGACACGAGGAGAATGTGCAAACTCCACACAGACAGTGACCCAAGCCGGGAATTGAACCTGGGTCCCTGGAGCTGTGAAGCAGCAGTACTAACCACTGTGCTACCGTGCCGCCACGGCAAAATGATTGTTTACAAATTTTCAATACCATTAAATGTGATTATTTAGAATATCTTGACCGAAGCAGCTTTAAAACTATTATTGCAATACAGCCTATTTCTGCTTCCCCTGCACGTTCCTTCAAACTATCCTTTCCTCTCTGGAGCCCAGCTGATTCTGTGGAGGATAAAAGTTTCCCCATGTTGACGACTAAAGGGTCCTCTGTGAAATTGTTTGGCAAATCTCGATTGTTTCCGAGTGGGCGTGAATCCAACTGGACAACTCCTCAGGGGCACTAATTGGCAATAAATTGGCAGCTACCCTTAGACTGGAAATTACTGTTAACCAAGTTATTGTATGAATTCTAAAAGATGGCCATATCAAATTCCTCTCTGCATTTTCATGGGGGAGTTAAAATCAGTGAGTCTAAGCCTCAATTAAAACAGAGGGATTTTGTACTTGTGTTATGCGTTCCTACAATAACATCAATGATAATTTCCTGTCTCAAAGGCTGACTGGAATTGCAACAGTCACAATTGTGCAGTAGGGGGCAGTTTTCTGCAGTTAGAGATAAGGTACATTAGATTAGAACACAGGGAGCTTTACTTTGCATCTGGCCAGCTTGAGAATGCTTGATCACTGCTAGCAATGAATGCCTGAAATAGACAACTGCTCACCAAACATATATTAAATATCAGAGAATCATAGAATCCCTACAATGCAGAAGGAGGCCATTTGGCCCATTGTGTCTGCACCAACTCTCTGACAGTGTGTCTTACCCAGGCCCTCACCCCCGCACTATCCCCGTAATCAGGCACATTCACCGTGGCTAATCCCCCTAACCTACACATCTTAGACCACTAAGGGGCAATTTAGCATGGCCAATCCACCTAACTTGTACATCTTTGCACTGTGGGAGGAAACCAAAGCACCCAGAGGAAACCCAGGCAGACACAGGGAGAATGTACAAACTCCACAGTCACCCAACCAGGGTCTCTTGTGCTGTGAGGCAGCAGTGTTAACCACTGTGCTGCCAATATGTCTTTGAGTGGCACAGTGGTTGGCATTGCTGCCTCACAGCTCCAGGGACCTGGGTTCAATTCCCGGCCTCGGGTCACTGTCAGTGCGGAGTCTACACGTTCTCCCCGTGTCTGCGTGGGTTTTCTCCAGGTACTCTAGTTTCCTCCCACAGTCTGAAAGACGTGCTGGTTAGGGTGCATTGACCCAAACAGGCACCAGAGTGTGGTGACAAGGGATTTTCACAGTAACTTCATTGCAGTGTTAATGTAAGCCTTATTTTTGACTAATAAACTTTGTTCATTTAAATAAGACAATTGTTAGTTGTATGTTTGTGACATCTGGATTAATATTACTGCGATTGTGAACATGTCAGTGTTTGAAGGTTTGCTTCACTTTGTTACACACATCATACTAACTGGCAGCTCAGTGATGGCATTCCTTGACTGCTCCATCTTCATTCTTACCTGTTCTTCAATCCACAAACAAAATCTGCTAAAGAAAAGATTGGAGCATTATGGGGTGTGTATTCACTGTGCTTTTATGTTTCAATAAATTGAGATGCCACTGCTTCAAGATGTAGTAAATGATTTCGCCATACTGAGACAGTGTTTGAACAAAAAGCAGTAATAGCTGTAGAATGTTAATAGAATTAAAGACCAACTTCCTGGTATCGCCTGAAGCTGAACTGCAGCTGAAATTAAATGTGGCAGAAAGCTATTTTAACAAACCATTATATACTATCAAACAATCTATTCAGTTTGTCCATTGTGTAAATATAGCCCTAACATTTACCCCAAGTGCACATTTTACCTCCAGTCATGACAACTTGTGCTTAAAATTCAGCACAGGATACGTAGCCCAAGGGCTGTTCCAACACTTTTGGAAATGTATCAGCTGGTTTCATGTGATTCAGGAGGAACCTGTGTAGATGGTTGAATGCAGTCTGGTGATTATGGTACTGATGAAGGTCGACACAAATCAAAGTACAACCCGGAGCAGGTACTCAATGTCAGCCTGGGCATTAATATGAATTCCTTCTATCGCTCACCAGCCATTCTTATTGGCTACCTGAATGATATTGCCAATTTGTAATAAATTCTGAGTGATTTTGTGCTGCCCACCACCAGTTTGAATCATAGAATCCCTACAGCGCACTAGGAGACCATTCTGCCCGTCAAATCTGTACCATCTCTCTGACAGAGCATCCCACCCAGGCCCTATCCCCGCAACCCTACATACTTATCCCGCCAATCCCCTAACCTATATATCTTGGGACACTAAGTGGCAATTTAGTATGGCCAATCCACCTAACCTGCACACCTTTGGAGGGCGGGAGGAAACTGCAGCACCCAGAGGAAACCCATGCAGACACGGGGAGAATGTACAAGTTCCACACAGTCACCTGAGGCCTGAATTGAACCTGGGTTCCTGGCACTGTGAGGCAGCAGTGCTAACCACTGTGCCACCATGCTGCCCGTTTTTAGATTGGACTCCTTAAATCAACAGGGAAAGAAAGGGTTCATCCTCTATTGTGAGCTGGTTTCAAGCCAACAACTCCAAGGTGGAAGACTTATTGTGCTGAATGACTGCATAGGAACACAGGGGAAAGAGTGGGCCATTTGTGGAGTGCCATACCCATTTTACCTGTGAACTGATATATTACAAATACAAAAACGGCTTTGTACACTAGATGCCTGCAGTGGTGCCGCCAGTGGTCATAAATAAAGAGTTTAAAGGTTACGTTTAGAGTTTTGAATCCATACATCAGCAAAGCCCAAACCGAATGTTGCAAATATTTTCTGTCTCTAAAGTTACAGAAGCCTGAGGGATGAAGCCGAGAAACACCTGACGTAAGATTTACTGATTCACTTGTACTGACTGGTTGTTATTTGTGAATATAACTGACAGCTTTACACATCAAGCAGCATTGACAACTGTGTTAGAGTGTATTTAATGAGCTGGAGTTGTCTGTCAAACAAACCAAGCTGATTCCGTTTCAACTTTTAGAAAAATGCAAGATTAGAGCAGTTTAGAAAGAAAGAAAATGCATTTGGATAGCACCGTTCACATCCTTAGCTATTCCCAGCCAATAAATTATTTTTGAGGTGGAAACATTTGCATAATATACATGAAGTTTAACTACAAAATAATGACCAAATCTGCAGGTCAATTGTCCTGGACATTTCAACTTCCAATGAGTAACTCCCTGGCCCATTAACAAAGTCTCCAACTCTGAGTTAAGAGTTGGAGACTTTGGAAAACTGCGACTCACTTACCTCAACAGTTACTCAGGAAATGTTAGACCGAAACAAACTATGTTTAACTCATGGGTAACTATACAACGGACCGCCCCCCAAACTCCCCACTGACACCCACCAACTCCTCGCTGACCCACCGACTCCTCGCTGACCCACTGACTCCTCCTGATGCCTCGACTCCCCACTGACCCCCGAGATCTTCCCCTGACATCCCACAACTCCCCTGTCCCTCGAACCCCCCAATCTTTCAATTCTACCTGACCCTCGGACTCGCATTGACCTTCGACTTCGCACTGACCCTCAGAGACATTCCTCCCATGTCCCACAACTCCCCTGACCCTCCAATATCCCCAATCCTTCGACACACTCAGCCTTCTGATTCCCCCCAACCCCTCCTGACCTGACCTCACCACCCTGCCACCCTAGCCACCCTTACCCTACCAACCCTGTCATCCTTTCAATTTACCTCACTCACACTCATTCATTAACACACTAAAAAGTTTTCTAAGTGTTCCAAAGCTTTTCAGAAAGCTTTTTAGTGTGTTAGTGGCTGAAGGCTTACCAAAATATGATGGCCAATGCCCTGTAAAGCAGGCTTGGCTTGGCTTGGCTTCCTCCGATGATCCTTTGCTACGAGGAAACACTGCAACAACGGGTACATTCCACATTTCTGAAGAGGCCTGTTAGGATTTATGGGTAAGAAATCACAGAATCTTTAAGTGCAGAAAGAGGCCATTCAGCCCATCAAATCTGCACCGGCTCTCTGAAAGAGCATTCCACCTTGTCCCACTCCCCTGCCTTATCCCCGTACCCCTACACATTCTTTTTCAGATAGCAATCCAATTCCCTTTTGAATACCTCAATCAAACCTGCCTCCACCACCCTCTCAGGAAGTTTGCCCCAGACCCTCTGGGTGAAAGACATCTTTCTCAGATCACATCTCCTCCGCCTTAGTGCAAAACAGCAGGAGCAGAGTAATAATCTGATGGTGATTGCCACTCTTCAGATGATTCAGCTCAATGTGTTTGCCTAATGTTTGTAACGCTTTATTGTATTGCAATAATGTTTGTAATGGTTTATTGTACTGCAATAATGTTTGTAATGGTTTATTGGATTGCAATAATGTTTGCAATGGTCTATTGTATAGCAAAGAACAAAGAAAAACAAAGTAAAGTACAACACAGGAACAGGCCCTTCGGCCCTCCAAGCCTGCACCGATCATGATGCCCGAATCTTCGAGCAGAAACTGATAGCCAAGTTCCGCACACGTAAGGACGGGCTCAACCCAGATCTTGGGTTCATGTCACACTATCTATAACCCCCGTGACTCGCCTGGGCTTGCAAAATCTCATTAACTGTCTGGGCTGGAGACAATACACATCTCTTTAACCTGTGCTTAATGCTCCCTCCACCCACATTGTCTGTACCTTTAAGACTTGATTATCTGCAAAGACTGCATTCCAATCATTATTCTGTAAATTGAGTTTGTGCCAGTGTATGCCCTGTTTGTCAGCATTTCTCCACTCCACCTGACGAAGGGACAGCCTGTTCCGAAAGCTAGTGGCATTTGCTACCAAATAAACCTGTTAAACTTCTTACAGTATTTCTTTAAGCCAGGGTGGAGGAAAGAGTGAACTTATCAATAAATAAGTGTAGTTGTTGCAGTTGTGTCACCAAACATTATAACCAATTTTCACAGAGAAAGATCATCAATGTGCTTTGGTGGTGTTGGTTAATGGAGGAATCTTGATGAGGATATCAGGACAACTCTCCAAAGTCTTCCTCAGGTGGAGATTTGGATCTTACACACTGAAGATCTCCAACAATCCAGAACTCTCATGGCATCAGTTTTGATTAAATGTGTTGGGCGGGGGGAGGTGTTGGGGTGGCGGGGGGGGGGGGGGGGGGGGGGGGGGTGGTGGGGGGGGTGTTGTTGTTGGTGGAAGACGGGGGGTGATCTTGTCTGCAGTGGGTAACGTCACTGCCTCTGGGCCTCCAAGGTTCAAGTCCCACTCCTGACCATGGAAGAAGCATTCATAATGTGGCCAAACAGGTTGATGATCTGCCTGTAACTCCCTCCAATACTCTGGTTGGCAGTGGTGTGAGTGGGAGATTTCCCGGACATACAGCAGAAAGTAACAGCAAACCACTGCAGTACTTTGTCAAGCTTGATCATGGACCAATCCAATTGAAGCCCAGGTCACCAACACTCACATAGAGCCTGGTCCCTGGAGGAGGATGAGGACAGAGTTAGAGGGGGCTGGATCCATTGAAACCGAGATCCGTTCTGCTGGTTCAGTGGATGATTTTAAGGATGTTGGAGACACTTTGTGATGAGCTTTTGGGGAAGTGCTAACCTGTTTGAAATCTAAGTAGGATTTTGTTTTCCCCATTTTAAAATTAAAATGATCAGTTGTAGAGTGATAAAAATGAACTATTTGCAGTACCTGCTCTGCAAAAATTCGAGGAACTACCAGTTCGCCCAGACTGGTTTGGGGGAGGTGGGTTCGTGAAGGAAAAGGAGCAGGTGGAAGATGTGCGCACAATTCCAAATTCCCCAATGTAGCCCTGACTGCTAGAAGTTCCAAATCAATGGAAAGACTTGCATTTCTCACACATGCAAGGCATACAAATGGTGTTGACCTCAGCGTGACTGGAAGGCCCCACCAGCAGCCAATAGTGAGCTGCCTCCACTGCTGGAAAACACAACTGGGGAATGGAAAATCCAGTACTTTAAAATATGGTCATTGTTTGTATTATAAGAAATGAGAGATTGCACAGCAAGATCCAACAAACATCAATGTGATTATTACAGGGTAATCTGCCTGGACACCAGGGTAACTCCCCTACCCTTCTAAACAACCCCATGGGATATTTGGTGTCCATTGGCCAGTGCAGACCGGGACTCAATTTATCAACTCACACAAAAGATGGCCTCTCAGACAGTGTCACACTCCCTCAACACTGAACTGAGGTGTCGGCCGAGAGTTTAAGCTCAATTATGTGGAGTGAGACTTAAACCCTCAGCAGTAAATAAACTATCAACTCAGGCATGGCTGGGATTTGATCCAAGTTGTTTTCATGGAATTTAAAAATAAACTTTTCTCAATACTAGAACATCTGCTGCTACTGAAAGAAATTTTTAAATGTTAAGGAAAATAAATATCTCCAAAAAAATAGTGAATAATAACATTTCTAAATGGAAAATTCCTGCTCATTGTAGTTTCTAGAATATTGAGCACTGCATCAAATGAAGAGTCAGGTGATCCTGCACACTTTACAAAGGTGCATTTGTCACTATCAGATGTGGAGGGAATCGGGGAAAGCTCAAGATATTTTCTAAACTAAATTGAGCATTATCTTTGACAGCTGTTTTTTCCGCCTCCCAACCACAAACAAACCATCTCCTGTGTCTCAGGGCAACCAGCCAGGAATCCCAAAGCTTTGCCATTTGCTTTCTGCAGTGTCACCATTTCCTCTGTGGCAACAGCAGAGTTTGATCGTCTTCTGAAGCATCGATCGGATTGCTGCCTCTCTCAGCTCCATTCCCACCTCGCCATTCTGTTCCTAGCCAACAGCAGACTGGAGTCCTTAAACATCTTTAATTAAGTCTCACACCACTAACACAAGATAAAGGTCTGTCTCCAGTAGGTCTGCCTCCACAGTGGAACTGTGCACAGTGGCACAGTGGCTAGCACTGCTATCTCACAGTGCCAGAGACCTGAGTTTGATTCCTGCCTCAGGTTACTGTCTGTGCACAGTTTACACGCTCTCCTCATGTCTGTGCGGCTTTCCTCCGGGTGCTCAGGTTTCCTCCCATAGTCCAAAGATGTGCAGGCTAGTTAGTTTGGCCATGGTAAATGAAGTGTCTTAAGATGCATAGAATTTATGGGATAAAATGTGGGGAAATATGTGTGGTTACAGGGATGGGGCCTGGGTGGGATGCTGTGTTGAAGAGCCAGTGCAGACTTGATGGGGTGAGGGACCTCCGTCTGCAATGTAGGGATTCTATGCTGCACTTCTTAATCTACAAAGCGTTGTCATTGACAAATATAATTCATCACAACAACTAAAGGTTTATTTGATTATTTGCCCTGTTTTCATTAGAATTTATTGCTGGAACCAACTCAGATGCAATATTGTCAAATGTTTCAAATTCAATGACAAAGGACTGATGAAATAAAAGTGCCATTTGCTTCCTATTTATTAATATTCATCAAGACAGGAGCGAGGTTCCAGTCAATATGCCCCGGTATAAATACTGATAACAGGATAAATCTGAAGCAAGCATGTGAAGAGTGGAACTCTTTGCCGCAGAAGGCTGTGGAGGCCAGGTCATTGAGTGTCTTTAAGACAGAGATAGATAGGTTCTTGATTATGGGGAAAAGGCAGGAGAATGGAGATGAGAAAAAAAACCCAGCCATGATTGAATGGTGGAGCAGACTCGATGGGCCAAGTGGTCTAATTCTGCTCCTATGTCTTATGGTCTTATGATCAACTTTCAGATGAGACCAGCATCACAAAGAGCAATTACAAAGCTGCCAAATTTTACTGGGAACAGGGTGAATTATCAAACAGAGCTACAGGCCAGAATTTTACTGTCCCGCCCGCCACGTGAATCGGAGCGGGCGAGGGGGAGGGGGGGTGGGGGGGGGTGGGGGGGGGTGGGGGCGGCGGGGGGGAGGGGGGGGCAGACCATGGAAAGGTCCGTTGACCTCAGGCAACACGGTTTCAGGACGAACGAGGCCGTAAAATCTCATCCATAGTTTTTCTAAAAGTTTTAGAAAAGTCTTACCGCATGTCTCCTTGGATTCTTTTACCAATCTCTTTAAACTGTATCCCCTTGTTCCTGAACCAATTGGCGTTTATTGCAGAAGAAATGGAATTCCTGCCCAAAACACCCTTTTTAACAGCATTTTGTGTTTGTGTGAAGCATAGCTTCTCCTGCCCACAGGAAACACACATAATTTGTGGTTCCATCCAGTGCACCAACTCCCTCCAAAACAGAGGCATTTCAGCACATGTACAGGCAGCAATTCCACTGGATTAGAAATAATTCTGAGCTCTGATTTCATTATTTATCGTTGCTGCTCTTCTGCAGAAAGTATAAGACTTGCAAACAAATTATGATTTAGCGTTGAGTTGTGCACAGGTATATCAGAAGGATTGCAAGGTCATTTTAACTTTATGAAATGAATTCAGTGAAACCTTTCACAATGCGAAATCACATTTTCATGTTCGCCTTCAATTGACAAAGTTTGTAACTTGCAAACCACCTTTAATTGCCATAGATTGAAACTATTACCTTTTCACCACATTTCTTTGTGATACCCTAACCCCTGTTAACTGAAACAACTTAACATCAGATCAATATGAATGGGTAGTGTTAATAGAAGGTGGCTCATTCCGAGTAACTCTGTCACGCTTATTCCCACTGCAGGTTCTTGCATGTCTGTATTTTGTTTTTGCAGACTTTATGCCCTTGTATATACGGTGCTGACAGTGTGATGTATAGAAGCATTCAACCTCACACTTGGTCTGCTGAAAATAAAACTTGATAGATAAAAATGTCTATCTTTAATAAATAAATTAAGTCTATTGATGCACAGATGGGAAGAGAAGATGGATTGTTTAATATACATTAGTGAGTACCAGACATGGCCAACCTTGAAAAGAGTTGGAAAGAATATAAGATAATTCAAATAGCAATGAATATACGATGCCAAACTTTGGTTATAATTCCCTGCAAAGTAAGAGGCGAATGGAGAAAGTGATCATCATCAAAGTTCAGAGGTTCTAGAACAATAAATGAAAATGTGATTAATCTTGATCTCAGCACAGATTGCTGGAAGTTCAGAGGGGAGAGATTAAAGCGCTGAGACCAGGACTAAAGTGTTGCCAATATTCAACTTATTTCTGAAATATTTTACTGACAGAAACAGTTTTTAAAAGTGCATTGGACAAAATATTAGATGAAGCTTTCACACTCCAGTCTCATTCCTAATGATACATAAATATCAATAAAGTAATGGATCTAAGGTTACAGATTGGCAGCCCGAGCCCATTGTAAAGCAACAGCATGTCGCCAAAGGCAAGTAATTCAGCAAAAAATCTGAGTAAAGTTATCGCTATAATTGCATCTCCTTAGGCACCTTTACAAGGTACTATTACAATTAGTGTATTAGCCAGAAAGAAAATTCTTGGTCTTATGAAGATACAGTGCAAGATAAACTTTGCTTCAATGTCAATCTATCAAGGCCAATGGCTTGAAGGTAAGAGTAAAATTGTTCATATTTTATGACAATATTGTCATAGAGATTGGTTAATGAATGCAGTAAAACTTCTCATTGAATGCTTTGTGTTTTTAATTTTATCTATTCCCATCACATCCCTTATAGAATCAAAGAGTCCCTACAGTGCAGAAGGAGGCCATTTGGCCAATCGAGTCTGCACCTACCTTCCAACAGAGCATTTCACCCAGACTCACCCTTCGCCCAAACCCCATAACCCAGCGCAATTACCATGGCTGATCCCCCTAACCTACATGTCTTGAGACACCGAGAGGCAATTTAGCATGGCCAAACCAACTAACCTGCACATCTTTGGACTGTGGGAGGAAACCGGAGCACCCGGAGGAAACCCACGCAGACACGTGAAGAATGTGCAAACT
Organism: Mustelus asterias; assembly: GCF_964213995.1. Classification (NCBI taxonomy): domain Eukaryota; kingdom Metazoa; phylum Chordata; class Chondrichthyes; order Carcharhiniformes; family Triakidae; genus Mustelus; species Mustelus asterias. The sequence continues at coordinate 82,927,221 of NC_135819.1, read as the reverse complement.
CCACACAGACAGTGACCCAAGGATGGAATTGAACCCGGGTCCCTGACGCTGTGAGGCAGCAGTGCCAACCACTGTGCCACCCCTTTATCAGAATGATTGCAATTATAAACAGTAATGATTGCTATACGGACATTATAATATAACCTGTAAATTACCACTTCAGCCAGTGTTGCCTCAGACAGTAGTTGCCAATTCAGCAGATGGAAGCAAACCATTGTGAATGTGGAAGTCTACATCTGAAATTGTAATAAAATACAGCAGACACTTTCCAAGATTCCGTAAACACATACATGTTAAATGGGAAGTGAAATATATTTTGACATGACCAGACTAATAAATGTCCTGTACCTTGTTCAGGTGCCAAGTTTGAACAAAGATGTTTCTCTTTTGTAAATTTGGCTGGAAATACAGTGACTGTTTAGAATGACTGAATCGGAAATAATGAACAGCCAATGCCAAAGCTCTCCACCCCTGTTCTTTCAACATTGCGAGATCTATATATAATTTGGGTGAGGCCAGGTATAACAGTATACTGCATTCATTGCCTTCAGCTGACCTGTCCAACCCCCAATTATTGTGCTGTATATCAGGCTTGTCCAACGTGCAGCCTGAGGCTGGATGCGGCCCTCAAAGACCCTCCATGAGACCCCCAGAGCTAATTTTGAAAATGCCAGTCAAACAGGTAGGTTTGGATGAAAGATTCTGCGTGGAGCTGCTCCTCCAATCAAAGACTGTTTCTTTCCCATGTTTGCTCCTATCAGAAGTAGAGTGGGAGAGAAATATTTTGTGATTGGAGGAGTAGTGGACACCAGCAGCGAGGAGTTTGGAGTTTGGGGGACCAGAGCTCGGAGCTGAGGAGCGGGGCCTGAGGTGCTGAAGGTAGCGGAACTAAGTAACTGTGCCCAGCGAGGCGAGAGACAGCAAGCAAGCCCAGAGAGCAGAGGAGCTGGGGAGAAGGGCCCAGGGAGTGGGGCCCAGGCATCCAGAGCAGGGTCCAGGTGGGCCAGAGTGGCGCACAGGACAACATGAGCAGGGCCAACTATTGTCGGAGCGTGTGAGGGGCTGGAAACTGTGTGAGGGGGTGAAAGAGAGAGAATTTGAGGGGAAGAGAGAGAATGTGAGTGAGAGAGAGAGAGAGAATATGAAGGTGAGAAATAATGAGGGGGAGCGAGAGAGTGTCAGGAAGAGAATGTGTGAAGGGGGAGAGAGTATGTGAGTGGGAGAGAGTGTGAGGGGGAGAGGGAGAAAGAGAGAGGTTAAATTCTGACTGCTCCTGTCGACTCCACAAGGAAAGTTTGGGCCTACGATGTTCTGGGCTCAGAGCCTTCCTTGCCAGCTCATGAATCTGAACCAATACCGTCCCTTCGCTCCACCACCTGCCTGAGCGTCAGTGGGTGAGACTTGTGCCATTTGTTCTTCAGCCGCCGGATATTGGCCAGTTGTCAGTTTTTGCCTCTGAAGTGTTGACTGGGTAATGATTTTCAATTGCATCCAGTGACCTACCATTGAAATTCTGCTTCGATTGTTAAAGAAAGTAAGAAATATCAGGGCAGAAAGTACCCGGATATCGTTCAGAGTGCAGAGTTTCTCCTGCGGCCACTATCAACTCAGAATGTACCTGACACCCCACTGGACACCTCACTGGACACGTCACTGGACACCTCACTGGACACCTCACTGGACATTCATAGACACCTACTTTGGAATTTGCTCTTGTTTGATGCAGTGCCCCTTTAAGGGGCTGTCGTTTTATTTTGCCCCTTAATTTGTTAATTTAGTTTCAGTGATTTGCCAGAAAGGAGGATAAATGCTGGGTTCGGGTGAGCAGGTATGCCTGAGGGACTGAGGATCTGATGCACATCATGGAATGAGTGCAAATGTCGGGAACTTGCCTTTGGGGGTGTGGCCAGTTTTATGGGTGCAGATTGCTTCAGATGATGGGATGAAGGTGAGGTGGGAAGTATTACCCTTGGTATCAAGGCAGCATTTGACCAAGTGTGGCATCAATGAGTCCGTGCAAAACTGAAGTCAATGGGAATCAGGGTCAAGCCCTCTGCTGGTTGGAGTCATTCCTGGCACAAAGGACTATGGATGTTAAAGGCCAATTACCTTAGTCCTAGGACATCACTGCAAATGTTTCTGAGACCCAGCCATCTTTAGCTGCCTCATTAATGATCTTCCCTCCATCAAATAGTCAGAATCAAGGATGGTCTCTGATTGTTGCATGTTGTCCAGTAACAGTCATGACTCCTTGGACACTGAGACAATCTGCACCCATATAGAGCGAGAGCTGGATAATATTCAGGCTTATCCTGATAAGTGACAAGTAACCTTTGCATCACGCAAGAGAAATGGCCATCCTCAAAAAGAACTACCTCCCCTTGACCTTCAATGGCATTACCATCGCTCAATCCCACAGTATCAACATCCTGGGGGTTACCATTGACTGAACTGGACCCATATAAACACTGTGGCTACCAGAGCAGATTTAAATCTAAGAATCCTGCGGTGAGTAACTCATTTCCTGACTCCCCAAAGCCTGCCCACCATCTACAAGACACAAGTCAGGAGTGCGATGGAATACTCCCCACTTGCCTGGATGGGTGCAGCTCCAACAAAACTCAAGAAGCTTGACACCATCCAGGACAAAGCAGCCCCACTTGATCAACACCCCAACCACAAACATTCACTCCCTCCACCACCAGAGGCACAGTTGCAGCCATGTGTACTATCTATAAGATGCACTGCAGCAACTCACCAAGGCTCCTTAGACCTTCTAAAACTGTGCCCTCTACCACTTCAAAATACAAGGGCAACAGGAACATAGGAACAAAGACAGAAAATGCTGCAAAATCACAGCAGGTCTAACAGCATCCATGCAGAGAGCGAAATCAGAGTTAATCTTCGAGTCTGGATGGCCCTTCATCAAAAACATCACCACCTGCAAGTTCCCTGCCAAGTCACAGACCCCGCTGTCCTGGAACTATATCGCTGTTCCTTCACTATCACTCAGTCAAAACCCTGGAACTCTTCCCAACACCTGCCCCCTAACAGCACAGTGAGTGTATCTACACCACAGGAACAGAAGGCAACTTATCACCACCTATTCAAAGATAATTCAGGATAAGCAATAAATGCTGATCTTGTTAGCGAATCTCACATTCCATGAATAAACAAAAGCGAGTGTTAAAAAAAGTCACAAATACTCTGGTGTAAGATAGTTATGGGTGCAGCTCACCCACACTTCAATTTCTGTTAACTTTTGTGCTATTTGATTTAATTCCACCCAATTTACACTGTTATCTCAATGGGAGTCAGGCTGAAACTGCAGGCCGGAATCTATAGAATCTGTTGAGAATGCCGCTCGCCATTTTAAAATCCTGCTGTTTAAGATTCAAAGATATATGGACAAACGCAATCCCAGCTTCCCTCTGCTTTGCGCAGCTCATGAAGCTGCTTTCAGTTATTGCACCCTGGGGTTTTTGGTACTCTGGATTTTTTGTTTGTGTGGTTTGCAGCCGCACCACTAACTACCTGTTAGACACATTCCCCATTTCACTTACTGCCTGACTTGACAATCTGAACATACTTTTACCCTTACAATGCTAGTATGTTCCAAAGATAGAAACTTAGACTGGCACCACGAGGCCTTAATAAAATATAAAAATTTAAGACACTTGTTGAGGTAATTCTGAGCACTTTATCAATCTATTCCCAACACCACAATAAATAAATTATGCAAACAAGAAACCAGTAATATACGTTTCCTATTGAAATGAAACAAACTCCCTTGGGAGTGATGGAAAACATATTCATTTATTTGAGGCACTGCTCTTTCGGGATCATATTTATGGGAGAAAATGCAACTAGTTAATGGATGTATGTGCAGAAATTGTTTTCCTTTTAATAACTTTTAGAAGTCTTAATCCGTGAATTAGACAAAGGCTGTCACTAATTGATCACCACCTGATATATATTTCAAGTATGATGTGGAGATGCCGGCGTTGGACTGGGGTGGGCACAGTAAAAAGTCCCACAATACCAGTTTAAAGTCCCACAGGCTTATTTGCAATCACGAGCTTTCAGAGCGCTGCTCCTTCATCAAGTGAGGGGATTTAAAATATGGGTTCACTCTTACTCATGGATAATTTGTGGTCAGCAAAAGATTGAACTGCTCATCCCTAATCTCAAAAAGAGATGTCTAAAAACGATCGACTGATCTATGTGAAGTGGATTTTCCTTTACTCAACCTTAGTTTGAGTCTGGCGTAATGTCAAGGGAATCTATTGCCGAGAAGCCAATCACATTAACGAACTCTCACAGATAGCAAACCAGGAAATAACGATCATGTTTTATCCTTCACTTTCTATAATTTTGCAGAAAAAGGAATGAAGATGGAGATGTGGGATTAAGGTAGAAGCTGAAATAAAAGACGTATTTTTTCATTATTTTTAAAAGCTATAGAATGTGTATCACTGAATGAAGAGTTTTGAGATTTCACAAATACAGGATTAGCTTTTCAGAGCTGGAGAGTTTGTTCAGTAGTAATTATGACTGAGTATGCCTTTAAAACCCCACTTGCACCTCATTCAACATGGTACAACATTTTCAAATGTTTCTACAGTGAGACTAATACAAAGAACTTGATTCATAAATATATCAATAACAAATGCTGCTGTAATCCAACATGAAGTTGTATCAAATACCAAAGTGTGGCAGTGGAAACCAGTACACTGTCTTGGTTTACAGTCTCCTGTGAGCTGTGGTTCGCTGATGAGTACGATGCTATTGCAACCACTTAGTTGTGCTTCTTTTACAAAAAATACTTCCATGGGATGTAGGCATCACTGGCAAGGCCAACATTTGTTGCCGATCTCTATTTACTACAATTGAGTGGCTTATTAGACTATTCAGAGGGCAGTTTGGAGTAAACTACATTGCTGTGGATCTGGAGTCACATGTAGGCCAGACCAGGTGAAGACAGAAGATTTCCTTCCCTGAATAGCATTAGTAAACCAGATGGATTTTCACAGCAATTGATGATAGTTTTATGGTCACTTTCAGTTAATTTTCAATTCTTGATGTTTTGTTCATGAATGCTTCAAGTTTTTAGGTGTCCAGATCACCAACAACCTGTTCTGGTCCCTCCACGCTGATGCTACAGTTAAAAAAGCCGACCCATGCCTCTACTTTCTCATTAGTCCACTATGACTTTTACAGATGCACCATAGAAAGCATCCTATCTAGTTGTATCACAGCTTGGTATGTCTCCTGCTCTGCCCAAGGGTGAAGAAACTATAAAGGATCATGAACGAAGCCTAGTCCATCACGCAAACCAACCACACATCCGTTGACTCTGTTTACACTTTCCACTACTTCAGAAAAGCAGCCATGGAAATCCAGGACCCCACACACCCCGGACATGCTGTCTTCCACCTTCTTCTTGTCTGAGGTCATGTACCAACTGACTTAAGAACAGCTTCTTCCCTGCTGCCATCAGACTTTTGAATGGAACTATCTTATGTTAAGTTGACTTTTCACTACACCCTAGCTATGACTGTAACACTACCTTCTGCACTCTCTCCTTGCCTTCTCTATGAACAGTATGCTTTGTCGGTATGGCGCACAAGAAACAATACTTGTCACTGTATACTAATACATGTGACAATAGTAAATCAAATCAAAATTTAATTTAAGCTCTACAAACTGCTATGGCATTATGCCAGAGGATAAGATGCAATTGGCTAAGGTATATGACAGGTATTATTGTTGATTTATGTATATTGAAGATGATTGATTTAAAGCTAATGAAAGGCGGGGGTAATTGATAAGAAAATCTAAAATTAATCTGTTTTGAATTGTACATATCAGATTTCATTGGAGAGGTCTAGTCATTCGACCTTGGGAGCTGCCCTGACCCTTTAATGATTTCTCCTAGCGGCTGCTGGTCAAATAAAGGTTACGCCTTTAAACTGAAACACTGCCTTTGTGAGCCTTGTATTGTCTGAGATTTCTAAACACAAGATTTAGGAGGCAAGTGTCTGTCTCTTAGTGGGGAGCTGAGGGCTCTGACCTAGAGAAACTCCCAGAGAGGGGTCTGCGGAATCGGAAGGGAATGCGGATAGAAGTTAGAAATTAAAAAGAGAGATAAAGTGAGCGAGAAAGAAAAAGTCAGTGATATGAAATTGAAAACACACTGGCCAGAATCTTACCGCCATGCCCGCCCCAGAATTGCAGAACAGAATTCTCTGTTGGCCTCAAGTGGGATTTTACGAGCCTCGCCCAAGCAAGATTGTAAAATACCAGCCACAGAGTGAAATGAGAAAGTCTAGAGTGTCCTCTTGTGGTCTTGTAGAGTATGGCAGAAAGTGTAAATTTGACACGGGGAAGAGACGATTCTTTAATACAAATGGTAGTAACAGAGCACGATAAGCGAATTCGGAAAATGATAGAGAAAGGATATGATTCAGAGGTTCCCAAATCTGAGCAAAACGCCTGGTGGAAAAGCCAGACTAAGCAAAAACCAGAAATGGCTTAAGACTTACCTGGATAGTCACATGAGCAGCCTGGGAATGGAGGGATACAAACGATTGGTCTAGTTGGACCAAGGAGCGGCACAGGCTTGGAGGGACGAAGGGCCTGTTTCCTGTGCTGTACTGTTCTTTGTTCTTTGTTCTTTGGCTACAGTAGCTCTCACTGATATGATGAGAAATTGCCTTCAGAAAGAGACAGTCAACAAGCAGTTAGTCACAGCAAACCAAAAGAGAAAATGCTGGAAAATCTCAGCAGGTCTGGCAGCATCTGTAAGGAGAGAAAAGAGCTGACGTTTCAAGTCCAGATGACCCTTTGTCAAAGTTAAAAGGCAGAGAAAGTGGGAGATATTTATACTGCAGGGTGAGGGAATGAAAGATGAATCATAGCCACAGAAACCAGGGAAACCAGCTAATAGCTGTCCACAGAGAGAATAAAGAGGGTGAATGGTCAAAGGGCAGAGAAGCTAAAATGAAGATGTTGGGGGAAGGAGGGGGGGGGAGGGGGTGGAGGAAAATGGATGGGACAGAGGTAAGATTTAGAAAAGGAGAAGCAAAGGGGGAGAAAAGGTAAGGGAAGGGGGGTAAGGTAGGGGGAAAGAGTGGGGGGAGGGAATGAAAAATGAAGAAAGACAATAAAGAAATAAAAGGTAGAGAACAGTAAAAAATTAAGTAAAATAGAATTAAAACAATGGGGACGATGTGGGGTCGAGCAAATCATCTGAAGTTGTTGAATTTGATGTTGAGACCGGAAGGTTGGAAAGTGCCCAGCCGGAAGATGAGATGCTGTTCCTCCAGTTTGCGTTGAGCTTCACTGGAACATTGCAGCTGGCCAAGGACAGACATGTGGGCATGGGAGCAGCATCGTGTGTTAAAATGGCAAGTAACCGGAAGGTCAGGGTCCTGATTGAGCACAGACCGAAGGTGCTCAGTGAAGCGATCACCCAGTCTATGTTTGGTCTCTCCGATATAGAGGAGACCACATTGGGAGCAGCGAATGTAATAGACCAAATTGAAAGAGGTGCCAGTGAAACACTGCTTAACCTGGAATGAGTGTTTTGGGCCTTGGATGGTGAGCATGGAAGAGGTAAAGGGACAGGTGTTACACCTTCTGCGATTGAGCCCACAGGGAGGATGGTAACAAATTCATTGTATCCCCCAATCCCAGAGGAGTTGGATGAGGAGGAAATAGTTAGGGAAGATTTATCAGAAAGGGTAACTCAGGGAGATGGAAATCCCCCTGATAGTAGTAAGGTGGGATTGTCCGTTCCAGTAGTACCGCTCCGTACTATAATAAAACTGAGACACTGGTTCTGTGAGTGTTGTATTTTCTGAGATTTCTGACAGTACTTGGCCTTCTCGGAAAACCCACCAACAAGACCCATTACCTGGAGTTTCACACCCACAGGTATCGAGCCCACATCAAACAGGGACTCTCTTGAAAGGGACAGATTACAAATGCTCAGTGCTGGACTTTGATCAACTGTAGCTCTCCCAGGACAATGGGAACTGCTAACCAAACAGAACTGCTAACTCCTCAGACATTCAACGCACCCCCCCCCCTCGGTGAAGGATAAAATAACCCATCTCCAGGTGATTTCTATCTTGAAATATGTGAAATTTTTCAGAGATGAAAAGAACAAAGAATAGGATTACAAGTCTGCACAGTAAGAGTTTTAACAACACCAGGTTAAAGTCCAACAGGTTTATTTGGTAATTATGTTGGACTTTAACCTGGTGTTGTTAAAACTCTTACTGTGGTTACCCCAGTCCAACGCCGGCATCTCCACATCATGATTACAAGTCTGCAACAGTTACTACAAGATATGCTAAACGAATGCCTTTCTGGGAATATACAGACAGGAATTCAAAAACTGGTTCTACCAAGCAGGCTCAGAAGTAAGTGGCATGGGCAGGGATGTGGGGGTGGGGGCTACAGGGGGGAAGGAACAGCACAGCACCTAAATGCACTGTTGTAAAAAAGAAAAAAGAAAAATCTCTCTCTCTCTGAAGCCAAAAGAATATCTTTAACAAATTACAGATCTCACAAAGGAGAGGGACATGTTGACTGGTATTGTCTCAGAGAGATGTGTTGAACCGTTAGTAAAAATCTCAATTACAAGGAAGTGTTAGGTTTTTTAGGAAACATTAAGACAGACAAATCCCCAGGGCTGGATGGCATCTATCCTAGACTCCTCAGGGAGGCAAGAGATGCAATTGCTGGGCCTCTAACAGAAACCTTTGTCTCTTCGCTGGACACAGGTGAAGTCCCAGAGGATTGGAGGATAGCAAATGTGGTCCCGTTATTTAAGAAGGGTAGCAAGGATAACCCAGGTAATTATAGGCCGGTGAACTTGACGTCCATGGTAGGGAAGTTGTTGGAGAAGATTCTTAGAGATAGGATATATGCGCATTTAGAACTGAATAATCTCATTAGCGATAGACAGCATGGTTTTGTACGAGGGAGGTCATGCCTCACAAATTTGGTTGAGTTTTTTGAGGAGGTGACAAAAACGATTGATGAGGGAAGGGCCATGGATGTCGTCTATATGGATTTTAGTAAAGCATTTGACAAGGTCTCTCATGGCAGGCTGGTGCAAAAGGTTAAATCTCACGGGATAAAAGATGAGCTAGCTAGATGGGTGGAGAACTGGCTTAGCCATAGAAGACAGAGGGTAGCAGTGGGGGGATCTTTTTCCGGTTGGAGGTCTGTGACTAGTGGTGTTCCTCAGGGCTCTGTACTGGGACCTCTGCTGTTTGTGATATTTATAAATGATTTGGAGGAAGATGTAACTGGTGTGATCAGTAAGTTTGCAGACGACATGAAGATTGCTGAAGTTGCGGATAGTGATGAACATTGTCAGAGAATACAGTAGGATATAGATAGGCTGGAACATTGGGCAGAGAAATGGCAGATGGAATTTAATCCAGATAAATGCGAAATGATGCATTTCGGTAGATCTAATGTAAGGGGGAGCTATACAATAAATGGCAGAACCATCAGGAGTATAGACGCACAGAGGGACCTGGGTGTACAAGTCCACAGATCCTTAAAGGTGTCAGCACAGGTGGAGAGGGTGGTGAAGAAGGCATATGGCATGCTTGCCTTTATTGGACGGCGCGTAGAATATAAAAGTTGGCATATGATGTTGCAGCTGTATAGAACGACGGTTAGGCCACATTTGGAATACTGCGTCCAGTTCTGGTTCCCACACTACCAGAAGGATGTGGAGGCTTTGGAGAGAGTATAGAGAAGGTTTACCAGGATGTTGCCTGGTATGGAGGGTCTTAGCTATGAGGAGAGATTGGGTAAACTGGGGTTGTTCTCCCTGGAAAGACGGAGGATGGGGGGGGGGCGGGAAAATAGATGTGTATAAATTTATGAAAGGCATAGATAGGGTGAACAGTGGGAAGCTTTTTCCCAGGTCGGAGGTGACAAACACAAGGGGTCACGGGTTCAAGGTGAGGGGTGCAACGTTCAACACAGATGTCAGGGGGACGTATTTTACACAGAGGGTGGCAGGGGCCTGGAGTGGACTGCCAAGCAAGGTGATTGAGGCGGACATGCTGGGATCATTTAAGACTTATCTAGATAGCTACATGAACAGACTGGGAATAGAGGGATACAAAAGAATGGTCTAGTTGGGCACATGAGCGGCGCAGGCTTAGAGGGCCAAAGGGCCTGCTCCTGTGCTGTATTGTTCTTTGTTCTTTGTTCTTGAACCAAGTCAATCCCAGAATTCTACTGGAAAGCAACTAACTTCAAGCAGCCAGCTCAACAATCTACCCTCAAAGACAAGCAAAGGACTTAATAATACATCGTTTTAACATTTTATTGAACTCTAACTTTTTTACTTCTGATATCTCTCTGTGTGTGTTCGTGTGAGCCAAGGCTATGGGCCAAGTGCTGGCAAATGGGATCAGGTGGGCAGGTCAGGGCCTTTCATGCATCGGTGCAGACTCGATGGACCGAAGGGCCTCTCCTACACTATGATTCTGTGGTTCTGTGTGCATGATCGTGCCTTTATTATTTTCTTCTTGGGTTTGGTAACTAATAATCTTTCTTTGAGAAAACTGCATTTATTTGGTTTCTTATTAAAAAATATATTTGGGTTGGAAAAAAGCATCTCCAGGGTAAACACATTTTGAAAACCAACGTTGCGACCAACCAAGGGGCTGAATAAAAGGGGAGCAAACTCGTTCCTCCTCACTATGCCAACAAGAAGTGGCCAGCTGCATGTATGGTAGCAGAAATTTTCTGTACCAATGGAGTGATACATTAGTCTGAGTGAACACTTCAGGAAAGAATAAAGAGGGAGGGAGGGAGAGGAAAGAAAATGAAAAATAACTAAAAAGGAAAGAAAATTTATTCTCTGTAAACAACATTATGCATTGGTTCTAAATTTAGTAACATGTTTGGATTCAGAGAAATTGGGCAAAAGTCCAACCACGACGATGTAAAAGTCCGATTAATTTTATTTCCAAAGCCTTCGAATCAGACAAAAGCTGTAAAATACTCCTGCTGGGTCCAATCCAATCCATGCCAGGAGTAACAAGAAACTAACAGAAATGGAAAAAACTGTCTCATTTTAATGACCATTATTAGAACGCCGTAAAGTTACTTTTTCGATACACTTGCTCCTAAAATTGAAGTCACTTTATGTGGAATCAGTGAGCTGTTTTTTTCCTTACTTGAGTAATTTAACCATTTCTAAAAGAGAAATGTACTGTTCAGGATGTGGCTGATTGTAAATTCCGAGTTGTTCAAATCCCAGAGGGAAACAGGAAATAACTATCCTTAACCGTATTTACAATTTGTATAGCATGGAGAGAGCTTCGAAATCCAGAAAATGTCCCCGACTCTTCATGATGATTTTAACAAAGGAAATGTTTATTAAGAAATAGAAACAAGCAGTAAAGTAAACTAGAAGTACACTTAACTAAGACAATATAATGCTCTCTATAAAGCATTTAGACAGTTACATGGGTAAGATGGATATAGAGGGATATGGGCCAAACTTGGGAAATTGGGACTAGCTTAGGGGTTGAAAAAAGGGGCAGCATGGACAAGTTGGGCCGAAGGGCCTGTTTCCATGCTGTAAACCTCTACGACTCTATGACTCCATGACTCTGATAGCTTCACACGATGGGCCCGATTTTACCAAAGATTCCCGCCCGCTTTCAGACGCGAAATCGCGGTAAATTCGGGCGTCGGGCCTTTAACGCGATCTGCACCCGAATCCGAGCAGATTGCGGCTTTACCGACACCCGATTCGGGTGCGGATCCGGTCCGCGCCCGAATTGGGCGGCCCGACGATTTAAATGCATTAGCATGCATCTAAATCGATTTAATGAACTGCGCACCCAACTCTACCGCCAAATCCCACTTTACCACCGCGCGGCCCAATCCGGATCCGCGCTTTTAGCGACCTGCTAAATAAAAGTCGGAAGCCGGCGCTTCCTCAGTGAGGGTTGGCAAGGAGGTAGGTGCATGGCATCCGAAAGCTCTCCGGTACTTATAGGTGTCTTGTAGTCACAGCCATTCCGCCGTCCCGGGTCGGTGGCGGCTCTGTGAGTGTGTGTGGGGGAGGGGGGGAGAATGTATCTCTGGTTGGGGGGGAGGAGGGGGGAGGATGGATCTCTGATTGGGGGGGAGGAGGGGGGAGGATGGATCTCTGGTTGGGGGGGGAAGAGGGGGGGAGGATGGATCTCTGGTTGGGGGGGAAGGAGCAGGGGAGGATGGATCTCTGGTTGGGGGGGGAGGAGGGGGGGAGGATGGATCTCTGGTTGGGGGGAGCAGGAGGGGGGAGAATGGATCTCTGGTTGGGGGGGGAGGAGGGGGGAGGATGGATCTCTGGTTGGGGGGGGAAGGAGTGGGGGAGGATGGATCTCTGGTTGGGGGGGAGGAGGGGGGGAGGATGGATCTCTGGTTGGGGGGGAGGAGGGGGGGAGGATGGATCTCTGGTTGGGGGGGAAGGAGGGGGGAGGATGGATCTCTGGTTGGGGGGGAAAGGACGTAAACCATTCCAGGCACCTAAACCATTCATTATCGTTACTGTAAAAGGATAGGAATTGAAACATTTGAATGTTTTAATTCCTATCCTTTAACAGTAAAAAGCATTTCTTTTAAAAATATTGTTACACTTTAGAAAGTTAATAAACTAATTTTTCTGCATAAACTACCATTACATTCATTTGATCTAAAATATCAAACTTCTGACACTGTTTAAGTCGATCCTAGATGTTCCTGGGACTAGAAATTTCTTCTAAAGAACTGTTGCTTCTGGATATATGCTACAAGTACTGGGTTTGTTACATATTTATTTTACAATATGTTGTTGGGGAGACGTCTCTGTGACAACAGGAATGAACAGGTACTCAAAATGATATGGATGTACTTTGTTCTGTGTGGTCGAAGATTCTCAGAAATGCACATTTTATTTTTCACTTGAGCCCTGCAAGTCGATACAATCAGCCCAAAATAACCCAAGCAGCTCACATTCATTACTGAGACAAAAGCTTTGAGTTTAATAGCGTTATCAGATTGTTAGAACAATATTTTCTCTAACAAGAGCAGGTATAATTATTGCCAACTCTTCCATGTGTCAGAGAGCCGCTCTCTCTGCTTTTTTTTCTTTCCCGCCCGGGCGCGCTGCTTCAGATTTTTTTCGAACTGCGCATGCTCAGTTCAGAGCTCCAATCGTTCTGGCAGCACTAAGCCCCACCCACTGCGCGGATCGGACTGGAGCCAGCAAAAAGCATATGGGCGCGCTGCAAAGAGGATTCCGGGCTCGGATCTGTACTACGCCCGGATCCCACCCTTAGACTCCAAATGGTAAAATCGGGCCCTATATCACTGCAGTTCTGAAAAATCTTAACTTCCATCTGAGCTTTATAATCCTGCTCCTAGTTCTTATGTTCTTACAGGAATTAAGGGTTATGGTGAGCGGGCGGGTAAGTGGAGATGGGTCAATGTAAAGATCAGCAATGATCTTGTTGAATGGTGGAGGAGGTTCAAGGGACCAGATGGCCTGCTCCTGCTCCTAGTTCTTATGTTCTAACTCTCCCCTATCTGTTCCACAACACCTTTGTAGATTTTGAGACCAATAAAAAATTGCTACACAGTGTCTTCACGTTGTTTCTGATGTTTAACTAACAGTTTGCTTTTCAAATCTGGCTTCCTTCACATGCTGCTTGCGAAGAGTCAAACAGCTATTCCTTCTGTTCGCTGAGATCAAAAACAGCTCCACCCCCTAATACAATTTTCCCTTGGATCTCTCACTTATTTTACCTAAATTCTTTAGAACTGCAGACTTCATTCCTGTTATCTCTTTTAATTTAACATTTAGACTGCAAAAGAAAAGTAAACTCCCTTCTTTCACATTTCCAATGACAGCGTTCCGTCACACCTTGCATATCTTACCTCACAACCCATTCAGATCTATTCCTGCTCTGTACCCATTCTTACTTCATCGCCTTAGGTAAACATACGTTTGCAGAATTGTTCGGCTCATTAACACATCAAATTTTTTTTTTGTATTTTTATTCCAATTCAATGAAATCAAGTCCAATTCAGAGTCTCAACAAGTTGAGACATTCCCGATCCAAGCTGACAAGACAGGGCTCTCACCTCCTGTCTTGGGCTTGATCTACATGATCCAAGCTGATTGGAGTAGGAATAGCTCCTCTTCCAAGGCTTGATCTCATTTGCACCTTAGCCAAAAGGCCGAGATGCCGCTTTTAAAAATTGCTTCAAATGAAGCTAAAATGTAACCTAATGACTTCAACCAAGCACAGCATGTCGTTACTACACTTGATCTTAGCCAAAAGGCCAAGAAGCGATTAACACATCAAATGCATCAGTTAAATTCACACAGTCACTCTGTCCTTGCCTTCATTACCTTACCTTACTCACATATTCCCATAGTTTAAACTCCATAACCAGAACCTTACTAGCAGGAAATATTCCAATTTCTTTAATTTCCCTAATATGTTTTCACAACAGTACAAATAACTCAGCATCCTGTAAGCACGCAAAGTGGTCAGTAGAACAAGAGAAGCCCCACACTCATGAAGTCAACGTAGCCACAATCTGTTGTGGTATTGGGTGAAATATCTAAATGGTCTAATGTTTGTAACGTCAACGAGGTTGAAAGGATTAAATTGTGAAAACTGCCCTTTGTGCATTTATATCTGAAACTACAAATACCTCATCTGTGACCAACATTACCTCACTTGCTATATTTTAAAAATGTCAAGTTTAATTAGGAGCCTGGTTAAAGTGACCATTTATAATCCGTATCTGGAAAGTTCTATAAGGTGAAACCACAGCAGAGGCAGACAGGTATTCAAACTGTGGCGAAACCAGAACTGGAATAAATCTTGACAAATGTTTTGCAGCTGTTTGAATCAATGTACTGCCAGTTATAATTGGGAATGACAACTCCTTCAAATGTAGACAGCATTACCTAATCAACTGGATAAACAGGTTGTCAATTATCCTATGTCAAAAATAACACATTTTTCAGTGAAGGAATGGAATAAGATTTGTCCCATTTGAATATTGCCATCTAAACAATGCTACAGCTGGGCCAATATGCTGATTCATCAAAATTTGGTCAACTCTGGAGGAAGTCAGGCACAAAGGACAAACCCGGATCTCCCATTTGACCCAGGCAGGCCTTGAACCTACAGAGAGGCTGGTTGGGCTGGGGCTGTTTTCCTTGGAGTAGAGAAGGCTGAGCGGGGTCCTGATAAGATGTACAACATCGTGGGATGGAGACAGGGTAGAGAGGAAGAAATATTTCCCCTTGACAGAGAGGGGACATGGATTTAAGGTAAGGGGCAGGAGATTTAGAGGGGATTTAAGGAAAAACGTTTTCACCCAGAGGGTGTTGGGAATCTGGAACTCACTGCCTGAAAGGGTGATAGAGGCAGGAACCCTCTCAGCATTTAAGAAGAAATACCATCAGTACTCGATGGGTCGAATGGCCTCCTTCTGCACTGTAGGGATTCCATTTTCTGTGTGGCTGGAACCACTGCTTTGTCACTTATAGGGATCAGAGGGCCTGTCTGCTTCCTGTCGAGATGCAGAATATTAGATTCTTATTCACTGCTGTTGATTGAATGATTTCACTTTCCATCAACATGTTAAGTCCTGTTGAAACTGTAAGTGGAATGTCACACATATGACTCGGTGAAGCTGTGTAAATTAAATAGATTTGTATAAGTTGTTTACTTTTTGTGACGATGTTTTACTTCATTTTGTGCTCAGAATTTCAAATGAGGTCACTGAAAAGTTAACAAGAAACTTGTAAATTGTCTGCAAACTACACATGAAGGTTTTCCTTCCTCCTCTTCACATGAAGCTTCTCAATTATTCCTGGTTTATTAATCAGATGACTGTCTGTTCACAGTGAAACCTGAGCAGAGGCCTCTTCAGCCCTGCATTCCTCCAAAACATTTCTCATGAAAATGTATCAATGGGCAATACCACATTTCTCACATTCAAGATGTCCCTGGCTACTGCAACTCTGCAACTTTGGCGAACATATCCAATATAATTCCTGCTAATGTGCTCCTTGAAAATGGTCAAGTTAAAAGCTCAGGTTTTATATTTTCTTAGGGTTGAAGAACGTGTTCAATCCAACTTCAGTCACCCTTTCAGTATAAAACCTCGAGTTTGTCTTTTGAGTCATGTTATTCGTTGTGTGAGAGATGTCGACATTGCTTCCCAAAGCCTCAGGTGCCTTAGCCTAGATGCTGCAGCTAGTAAACCAAGGAAAATAAGCAGAACAGATAAAAGATTTGCATGCAATGTCAAGTTGTAGGCTGTTGTCAAGGAATGTATAAGTTGGACAGCTGCGATATCGGACATTGTGAAACATGGCACCTGACAAGAGAGAGATTTTGAGTTTGAAAAGCTGAAGAGCACTGATTTGAAAGTTAGACTCTGTTCTTTGAGTTCAGATTGAACTTCACTGGCACAGTGTAGGAGGCAGAAAGGTCAGGAAAGAGGCAATGCAAGACCTCAGAGGAGGCAATAAGACCTCAGGGAAAATGCAATGGAAGACCCCAGGATGAGGGCACTGAAAGACTCCAGAAGGGCAACATGGAAACATAGAAAATTGGAACTGGAGGAGACTATTTGGTCCTTTGAGCCTGCTCCACCATTCATTATGATCGCGGCTGATCATCCAATTCAGAAACCTGTTTCACCATCCCCCCATATTCTTTGATCCCTTTCTTGAGTCGGTTGGTACATGTCCTCAGACTTTTGTATCTTTTTCCCGACGGAAGAAAGTGGAAGAGAGAATGTCCGAGGTGCGTGGGGTCCTTAATTATTCTGGCTGCTTTTCCGAGGCAGCGAGAAGTGTAGACGGAGTCAATGAATAGGAGGTTGGTTTGCTTGATAGACTGGGCATCATTCATGACCCTTTGTAGTTGTAGATTTGGCAGTTGGGGCTAAAGGGGGTCAAATGGTATGGGGAAAAGCAGGAACAAGTTATTGAGTTGGATGATCTGCTATGATCATAATGAATAATGGAGTGGGCTCAAAGGGCCAAATGGCCTCCTCCTGCTCCTATTTTCTACATTTCTATGGATTTGGACAACCACCCTGTGAGGCCTTAATATTAGTGGCCATCATGATAATAAAAGTATATCAATGTATATGGCCCCCACAGGTTAATCAGTACAAATGAAAGATTAAATATTTTTGAACTAGAGGTCATCCCCCGAAAATGTTAAAAATTGATCAAAAGGAAAGTATGTTTGTGCAGTTGGAAAAGAACAAGAAAAAGAAAAGAAAGGGAACAGGGAAGAAAAATAGAAGCCGGGTCAGAATGAGAGTGACGCTCTCATCACCTCTCCAAATGCGGTGAATGCTCCCTCGCACAGCGAGTGTATTCTTCACATTGATCTTTTCAGTGTGGCCTGAAAAAAATGATTCACATTCAAGCAATATACAATCAAATATCCCAAACAGAAGTATTATAAAACTCAGTGTATGTGAAAGGTGCAAAATCTGTCCAGAAGCAGCAGTTTCCTGGGCACGAGGCTGATTTCACCCACAGAACGGAACTGGCAAGTTCGGGTGAGGTGAGAATTCAGGCACAAACCTGATTTTCCACCTCTTGGCCCTATCTTACAGTTGATCGGTGTGGCAAGCTGGTAAGATCCCAAAGAGTTTCAGCTCCCCAATAATTCAATGCACAAGTGGTTAAAATGTAAAAAATAAATACCCATAGGGTTTAAGTAAAACTTCCTACTATTAATGCATTTTGGATGTGAAATGCATCAAGATTGGTAGAACATACAAAAAACATCATGTAATAGGACCATCAAGCATAGTTACCTAATGAAACATTGAGCATCATTTTGTCCTGGGTGAAGTCATAAGAGAAGGTACAATTGTGTCTTCGAGAAAGACTGAGTCTTCTGATGTTCAGTTGAAAGCCTGATTCACTCCACCGTGCGTTACCAGTAGATGCGCAGGGTGGAGAAGGTTAAAGTTAAATCCGGCTTCATAATGCTGGGTTTCAACAGATTTGTGTTCTCCGTGCCGTTGAGCTAGATCCACGCTGAGCTCAGGGTAGATGACTATCTTGCTTGATTGAAAGTATAGTTCACCCATTTCTCCAGACAAATATATAAGAGGAGATTGTATCAAAAATATTCAAAGTGCAGAATGAGCATGAAAACAGGAGAGCATTGTGTTCATTTTTTAGAAGACTTCCCAGACCATATCTTATGGCACCTGGAAATAAAAATCACAAATGTGATTCTTGCCAGTAGGGAGTGTGAGTGGAGCCTATTCACACCAGGAAGCTGGCTGCTGGCTCTAGGGACGCCATTGCACAGGCACTCAGTTCTCCCAGTACACTGTGTACCCCCCCTCCCTCCCCAACATTGCGTTGTCCCACCATCCTGAATCCTAATACAGAGTACCGCCTACGGAGCTGCCCCTACTCTACCTCCCCATTGTGGCACTGCCCCATCCACCCTGGCTAGGATAAATATCCTTTCTGCACCTATTCTGTCAAGTCGGAATTTTACACCCTTCAATGAATTTACAGGCGGGATTTTCCAGCCTCGCTCGTTCTGAAACTGTAAAATCCAGCCTGAGGTCAACGGACCTTTCTATTGTCTGCCCCTTGCCCGCTCCGATTCCCGTGACGGGCAGGGCGGTAAAATTCCAGCTCACCTCTCAGTCTTCAAAACTCTAGAGAATGCTGGCCCAGTTTCCTCAATCTCTCCTCACAGGACAATAACACGGCCAACCCAAGGGACCAATCTGATGAACTTTTGTTGGACTCTGTTTATAACACATATATCCTTCCTTAGGTAAGGGGACCAAGACTGTGCACAATATTCCAGGTGTGTTTCAGATTGGTTTTTTTTATTGGTTCCCTCACAGTTGAGTAGATTAATTCCTTTATGCATAACACTACATCCTATTAGATAGAACCATAGACTTATAGAAGGTTAATGGCACAGAAAGAGGCCATTTACCCCCATCCTGTCTGCACTGACCAAAAAACGAATCACCCAGCCTAATCCCACTTTTTGGTCCATATCGCTGCAGGTTACAAGACTTGAGGTACAAATCCAGATACCTTGCAAATAGGTTGTGAGCTTCTGCCTCTACTGCTCTTTCAAGTCATGAATTCCAGACATCACAAACCTTTGGATGAAAATGTTTTTTTTATCTCCTCTCTAATCTTTCTAGCAATCAATTTAAATCCATGTCCCCAAGTCACTGAGCTCTCTGCTCAAGTAAATAGGCCTTTCCCATCCGCTCTATCCGGGACTCTCACAATTTCGTACATCTCAATGTGACAGTACTATGCCTTTAATAAATGTATTTTTTAATCATGTTCTCTGCAGTTTTTGTCTGCTGTTTAAAGTTTTAAAGTTTATTTATTAGTGTCACAAGTAGGCTTACATTAATGCTGCAATGAAGCTACTGTGAAAATCCCCGAGTCGCCACACTCCGGCGCCTGTTCGGGTACACTGAGGGAGAATTTAACATGGCCAATGTACCTAACCAGCACGTCTTTCGGATTGTGGGAGGAAACTGGAGTACTCGGAGGAAACCCACGCAGACACTGGAGAACACGCAGACTCCAGACAGACAGTGATATGACGTGGAGATGATTTTTCCCCTGTGAGTTTGAAACCACCCAAAGGAATACCTCGCCTCATAATCTTATGCGAATGTGTGTGAGCTTGCAGGACGCTACTGGTTTTGGTAAATTAAAGCTGGATCTAACATTCTCTATCATGAACAATTAACAGGTCTTTATTTTAAAACTGGTGATAACCTTATTAAAACAATTAACAAACTGAATAAACTCCCCAATAGAATGCTGTCTGAATATTACAAGACTCATTCAGGAATAATGAAATAAATCCTTATAGAATACAGTCACTCTCAAATAGTATAATACCAGGTGTCTGTTGGAAGTATGAACTTACTTCTGATTCTTCAGTCTGGAACACTTTCTGAGTTAGTGTCTCTTTCTCTTTAGAAAGTGATTTTCTGAAGGATATATATATTAAACTTCAGGATTCCATATGAGAGTCCCGCCTCTCCTTCCTTCCCACTAAAGAGGTGACAAGCTTAATTCACTCAGAGGGTGGTGGGTGCGTGGAATGGGCTGCCGGCAACAGTGATGGAGGCGGATTCGATAGGGTCTTTTAAGAGACTTTTAGATAAGTACATGGAACTTAGTAAGATAGAGGGTTATAGGTAAGCCTAGTAATCACTAAGGTCGGGACATGTTCGGCACAACTTTGTGGGCTGAAGGGCCTGTATTGTGCTGTAGCTTTTCCATGTTTCTATGTTTCTATTATTTCCCCTTGTCCAGGTTTGAATACATAAGTTAAAGTTTATTTATTAGTCACAAGTAAGGCTTATATGAACACTGCAATGAAGTTACTGTAAAATTCCCCTAGTCGCCACATTCCAGCACGTGTCTCTAAATGCTTGTAGATCCTGTCTCTCAAAATATCTTCCAACAACTTACCCACTACAGATGTGAGCCTCACCAGCCTGTAGTTCCCAGGCTTTTCCCTGCAGCCCTTTTTAAACACAGGCACAACATTTGCCACCCTCCAATCTTCAGGCACCTCACCAGTGACTATTGACGATTCAAATATCTCTGCCAGGGGACCCGCAATTTCCTCCCTAGCCTCCCACAGTGCCCTGGGATACACTTCATCAGGCCCGGGGATTTATCTACCTTGATGTGCATTAAGACTCCAGCACCTCCTTCTCTGTTATATGTACACTCCTCAAGACATCGCTATTTATTTCCCCAAGTTCCCTAACAGCCATGCTTTTCACAACAGTAAGTACTGATGAGATATGTTCATTTAGGATCTCACCCATCTCTTGTGGATCCGCGCATAGATGATCTTGTTGATCCTTTAGAGGCCCTACTCTCTCCCTAGTTACTCTTTTGCCCTTTATGTATTTGTAGCTCCTTGGATTCTCTTTTGCCTTATCTGCCAAAACAATCTCATGTCCCCTTTTTGCCCTCCTGATTTCTCTCTTAACTCTACTCCTACACCCGCTATACTCTTCAAGAGATTCACTTGACCCCAGCTGCCTATGCATGTCATGTGCCTCTTTCTTCTTCTCGACCAGGGCCTCAAAATGTTTTATACAGTTCCAGCATCATCTCCCTGTTCTTACATTCTGTGCCTCAGCTAATAAATGAAAGGATTCCATTTGCCTTCATAACCACCTGATCAACCTGCCCTGTTACCTTTAAGGATCTGTGGACATTCACTCCAAGGTCTTTCACTTTTCCACATCTCTTACTGTCCTCTCATTTACTGTGCAATCCTTTGCCTTGTTTAACTTCCCCAAATACATGTTACCTGATTAACTACCATTGACATTCACAAAAACATTGCTTAAATGTTTGCTTTTCACACAGTGACTGCAATGGAATTTTCTGGTTGCTGTTCATAATGTTACTTTTAAATAAAATGCCAAATAAATATAACCAATAGCTGCCATTCCTTTCAGCTGGGGATCGGACAATTTTTGTATTTCCACGACCTGGTCGTTCTTCCCTTTATCATTAACAAACTTTAATGTTTGTGATGAGATAATTCTTCGAACACATTCAGACATTCCGCAAAGCAGCTTCATGCTTCTGTTTGTGGGAAAATCCAGTGTTTTTGATGTCATACTGCACCATCTACAATTATAACATGAATAGAGGGGAACTAACAATGAAATTTACACTGTTGTCAGAGAATGTTGTGTGAATTTCACTGGTCTGGCATGAAATCATTGAGGTTCAGTACAGAAAGAAGCTGCACCTTTCCAACTGTGTAACGTGATTAAGCTAAAGTGTTGTTATCTGATCCACCTGAGGTTAATATTGCATTGTCGGGGTTGGTTCAGATACACTTGCACCGATTCTCATTTAATCTCCTTGCCAATCAAAGTCAAACTTTATCCTTTATTATTCAGCCCTTAATTGTTTAACATTTGCACAGTACATTCAGCCAGAAGATGACAGAGGCACTACAGATATCAATGTCAACGGCTTTTCTGAGTAAGGGCAGAGTGATAAGGGTTACAGCAAAGTGCTATAAGATCATTTAAACATAAATCACACACAGCAGCTTCAACAAAACAAATATTTCCTGAAATGTGATATCTTGTCAATTAGTTGAATACAAAAAGTAACACAAGTAGATAGGGTGGTAAAGAAGGCGTATGGCATGCTTGCTTTATTGGTCGGGGCACTGAGTACAAGAGTCAGGGTGTCATGTTGCAGCTTTATAAAATTTTGGTTAGGCCACAATTAGAGTATTGCGTTCAATTCCAGTCACCACAAAACAGGAAGGATGTGGAGACTTTGGAGAGAGAAGCGAAGAGGTTTACCAGAATACTGACTGGATTAGAGGGCATGAGCTGTAAGGAGAGGCTGGACAAACTCGGGTTGTTTTAAGAACATAAGGACATAAACATAAGAACATAAGAACTAGGAGCAGGAGTAGGCCATCTGGCGCCTCGAGCCTGCCCCGCCATTCAATAAGATCATGGCTGATCTTTTTATGGACTCAGCTCCACTTACCCGCCCTCTCACCATAACCCTTAATTCCCTTACTGTTCAAAAATCTATCTATCCTTGCCTTAAAAACATTCAATGGTGTAGCCTCAACTGCTTCACTGGGCAGGGAATTCCACAGATTCACAACCCTTTGTGTGAAGAAGTTCCTCCTTAACTCAGTCCTAAATCTGCTTCTCCTTATTTTGAGGCCATGCCCCCGAGTTCTAGTTTCACCCGCCAGTGGAAACAACTTCCCTGCTCCTATCTTATCTATTCCCTTCATAATTTTATATGTTTCTATAAGATCTCCCCTCATTCTTCTGAATTCCAATGAGTATAGCCCCAGTCTACTCAGTCTCTCCTCATAAGCCGACCCTCTCAACTCCGGAATCAACCTAGTGAATCTCCTCTGCACCCCCTCCAGTGCCAGTATATCCTTTCTCAAGTACGGAGACCAAAACTGTACACAGTACTCCAGGTGTGGCCTCACCAGCACCTTATACAGCTGCAACATAACCTCGCTGTTTTAAAACTCCATCCCTCCAGCAATGAAGGACAAAATTCAATTTCCCTTCTTAATTACCTGCTGCACCTGCAAACCAACTCCTTGAGATTCCTGCACAAGGACACCCAGGTCCCTCTGCACAGCAGCATGCTGCAATTTTTTACCATTTTCTCTGGAGCGGCGGAGGCTGAGGGGAGACCTGATAGAAGTTGATAAAATGATGAGAGCCATAGATAGGATTGACAGTCAGAATCTTTTTCGCAGAGCTGAAATGTCTCATACTAGGGGGCACGCATTAAAGGCGAGAGGGGGAAAGTTCAAAGGAGACGTGAGGGGCAAGTTTTTTTTTTTTACACAGAGAGTGGTAGGAGTCTGGAACATGCTGCCAGGGATGGTGGTGGAGGCAGATATGATAGGGGCGTTTAAGGGGCTTTTAGATAAGCACATGAATATGCAAGGAGTAGAGGGATATGGAGCAAGGGCAGGCAGAAGCTACTAGTTTCATTTGGTGTCATTTGGTGCCATGTTTGGCCCAACACTGTGGGCTGAGGGACCTGATCTTGAGCTGTACATTAAAATGAACTAAAAAGAAAATGCTGCAAACACTCAGCAGGTCTAATAGAATCTGTGGAGAGAGAAACTGTTCAATGTTTCAGGTCTGATGCACCCTCTGTTTTGATTTTATATAAGAAAAGGCCATTTGGCCCATGAAGTTTGTCCCTCTGTTATTCTAGATTTCCTAGCTTGGTGTCCAGTGAGATCTACTTTTCCACTAACAGTCTGAGATGGAAGATGCTGACCCAGCTGAGGGAAAATATTGCCTGATTGGGAGGAATCGGGATGAGAAGCTAGAGTTAAACAGGGTGGGGTTATTTTCAGTGGGAATAAGCAAGAATATGTCGGACACTGAGAAAGTGCTGAGAGAGCACATACTGGTCATTGAGCAAAGAGGATCAAATTATAAAATTAGACATCACAAGACCAAGGTCAAGATACAGGACTAAATGGTCTCCTTTTGCACTGTAGATTCTATGATTCCACGAATAAGCACAAGAAAACTGTGAGAATGAGTCCATGTTTATTTGTTTTGAAGGGAAAGATTACCTTGTTTTGGTTAATAACTCTGACAAGTGTATGAATGTTGAGTTCACGCCCAATACCACAAGTGACAAAACTTGTGCGGTTTTGAGAAGTTGGTTTGCCAGGTATGGGTTGGCAGAGGCGTTGTTGTCAGATAATAGTCTACAGTTTATCCGAAAAGTGTGAAATAGTTCTGAGTAAGAATTAATACCACCATACCACCCTGCATTGAATGGTACCACAGAAAGTAGCGTACAGTTTGTGAAAAAATCTTTGCAGAAGTATTTGCAAGTGTTGGGAATCCATATCTCCAAGATTTTTTTATTGCAAAGGCAATGAATTATTGGAACACTTACTTGTGTATTTTAACAGTTACAAGTTCACTTTGATCTGTGAGCAAGCTTTTTACCACCAAGAAATCACATGACTTCAATTAAATGTCCAGCAAAACACTTGGAGAGATAAGATTTATTTGTTTACTTGAATTGTAATTGTTGGGGAGAAAATACTCCTTTCAGATGCTGGAAAATGCTCCTGATTTACTGGAAATAATCTGACTGAAAGGGGTTTTCAGTTTTGGAACTTGTGTTTTGGACTCAGTGGCCCTGATTTCACCGGCACCAGCCGTCCCAAAACCGGGGTGAGTGAGGCTCGCAGAACGGCATCCCCCATTGGCCTCGGGTGTGATCTTATGAGCCTCGGGCAGCTGGTAAAATCAGGGCCAGTGTGTTTTGGGAGCATGCCAAGTAGGAAGGTTGTTCCACTCTCCCTCTCCCTCCATGTCTTGCCTGGTGTTCAGTGTGGGCATTCACCTTCAGCCAGAAAGCCCTCATCGCAGTATAACTCATCTGTATTTGGAAGCCTGAGAAGCTGTGACAAGTGAGAGTTACCAGGGCTGAAGCTCTTTTGGAAAGAACTTTCAGACAACTACCATGACCAGTGAGCCATCTTCGCATGCAGGGCCAACAGATTTACTGCATCAAAACCCTTCAAACGTTATCCCTTTTAATAAAGTATTTCCACTGGCATGTTAACCAGCATGTAACTTGTTTCAAAAAACAAATTTTGCTGCATAATAAATTAATCATTCTGTGTTAATTGAAATAAGCCTACTTAAAATCTCTTTTATTCTGTGTATTAAAGAAGCAAAGAAAGGGAAGGTTGCTTATCTCTCATCCCCTCTCTCTCTCTCTCTCTCTCCCTTTCTTGCCTGGAGTTCAGTTTGGATATCCAAGTTTAGCCAAAAAACCCTTCTCTCAGTATAACTCATCTGTATTTGGAAGCTTGAAAAGCTGCGACAAGTGAGAGTTCCTAGGAACAGCAACATTGGCCATTTTGGTGAGTGAACTAAACATTTACACTTATGGTGTGTCCTGTGGGGAGTGAGGCTACAGAAATGGTGCTCTCCTCCTATCCCAGTCGTCACACTAGGTGGCAAGCGAGGCGGTAATTTCCATGTCTCTGCCTGACACAAGCTAGACAATTTTCTGAAAACAAAGTGAAGATGAGTCATAATGCACAAGACATGAAACTTCGCATTCAGTGCTGGTCAGAAGGGCATAGTGAAAAACCACTGAGCTGAAAAGTAGAAGGATGTGATAGGAGTTGTTATAGAGAGAATAGATGCATTTATATATCTGCTGAAGAGTGGAGAGAGATTCCAGCGGTGTCATATCGAGCATTTGCTTGAAAGAGGCAATTTGACAAAACGAGAGCATGAGAAACCTCCTTTGTCCAAATTCCTCTGACAGTCAAAAGCCAAGGTCCAAAAGAATGCACAAGTCAAAATTAAACTGTAGGTTTACCAATATTATAGTATTACAGTGTAAGCAGTATTACAGTATTACAGTGTTAAGCAGTATTACAGTATTACAGTATTAAGCAGTATTACAGTGCTACAGTATTAGTGTTACAGTATTACAGTATTTACCAGTATTACAGAATCCAGTGGCAAAGCAAAGTGAGTCTGAATTTTTGATTGAAACAAATCTGTCAAATTCCCAACCATTAAATGGAGTTAGTAGTCAAAATCTAGCTTTAATTTAACAGTATCAGAGATGTTGAGAGCAGTCTCAAGCTAATGGAAATGGAAGGAGATACCCACACAGAAAGAGAAGAAAACATGATTGGTTAACTGAAAGTGTGTAGGAGGGAAAGAGAAGGAAATTGTTTTCTGCATCATTTACTGCACAACAACACAAGAATTAGGAGCAAGACTGAGCCATCCAACCCTTCGAGCCTGCTCCATCGTCCAATAAGATCTGGTTCTGGTCTCAAATCTACTTTCCTCTCTGCCCCTCCCATCACAACTAACTCCCTTGTCAATTAAAAACCTGTCTAACTCAGCTTTGAATCAGTTGAGTAAACCTTCTTTGAACTGCCTCTAATCAATTTATAGCCTTTCCTAAGTAAGGAGATCAAAACTGTACACATACTCCTGATGTGGTCTCACTTTGGCCCCAAAGAGCTGAGGTAAATCTTCCCTATTTTTATATTCCATTCTCCTTGCAATAAGGGTCCTGAGGGATAGGATTTATGACCATTTGGAAAGATGTAGCTTAATCCAGGATAGTCAACATAGATTCATGAAGGGTAAGTCTTGCCTCACAAATTTGATTGAATTCTTTGAGGAGGTAAATAAATGTGAAGATGAAGGTACAGGAGTTGATGTCATATACATGGATTTTAGTAAGGCGTTTGATAAGGTCCCCCATGGTCGGCTCATGAAGAAAGTAAGGGGGTGTGGGATAGAGGGAAATTTGGCCGATTGGATAAGTAACTGGCTATCTCATGGAAGACAGAGGGTGGTGGTGGATGGATTCAGATTGGAGACCAGTACCAGCGGAGTACCACAGGGATCAGTGCTGGGTCCTCTGCTTTTTGTGATTTTTATCAATAACTTGGAGGAGGGGGCTGAAGGGCTGATCAGTAAATTTGATGATGACACCAAGATTGGTGGAGTAGTGGATGAAGTGGAGGGCTGTTGTCGGCTGCAAAGAGACATTGATAGGATGCAGAGCTGGGCCGAAAAATGGCAGATGGAGTTTAACCCTGATAAGTGCGAGGTGATTCATTTTGGTAGGACAAATTTGAATGCGGATTACAGGGTCAACGGTAGGGTTCTGAGGAATGTGGAAGAACAGAGAGATCTTGGGGTTCATATCCACAGATCTCTGAAAGTTGCCACTCAGTTGGATAGAGCCGTGACGAAGGCCTATAGCGTGTTAACATTTATTAACAGGGGGTTGGAGTTTAAGAGCCGTGGGGTTATGCTGCAACTGTACAGGACCTTGGTGGAATATTGTGTGCAGTTCTGGTCACCTCACTATAAGAAGGATGTGGAAGCATTGGAGAGAGTGCAAAAGAGATTTACCAGGATGCTGCCTGGTTTGGAGGGTAGGTCTTATGAGGAAAGGTTGAGGGACCTAGGGCTTTTCTCTTTAGAGCGGGGGAGGTTGAGAGGCGACTTAATAGAAGTTTATAAGATGATGAGGGGGATAGATAGAGTGGACGTTCAGAGACTATTTCCTCGGGTGGATGTAGCTGTTACTAGGGGGCATAACTATAAGGTTCACGGTGGGAGATATAGGAAGGATATCAGAGGTAGGTTCTTCACGCAGAGAGTGGTTGGGGTGTGGAATGGGCTGCCTGCTGTGATAGTGGAGTCGGACACTTTAGGAACTTTCAAGCGGTTATTGGATAGGCACATGGAGCACACCAGGATGATAGGGAGTGGGATAGCTTGATCTTGGTTTCGGACAAAGCTCGGCACAACATAGAGGGCCGAAGGGCCTGTTCTGTGCTGTACTGTTCTATGTTCAATGTTCTATGTTTAAATACCAACATTCCAAATGCCTTCCTAATCACTTGCTGCAGCTGCATTTTTGTGATTCATGTACCAGGACACCTGGATCCCTTTGTGCCGTGGAAAGTAAAATACAAACTGCTTTTCTATTCTGGGCAAGTTCCCTCATTAAACTTTATCTGTCAAATTTTTACCAACTCATTGAAACTTTCTGTGTCCCATTGTGGGTTCTTTAAATTCCTCTTTACAACTATCTTTCCTGCGTATCTTGGTGTTATCGGAAAATTTAGCACATGTCCCTTCATCCAAGTTATTGATACGGATTTTAAATAGTTGGCACGCCAGAACTGACCCCTGCGGCATTCCAATTGTTACAACTTGAGAAACCTAAAAAGACCCACTCACCCCTACTCTTAGGGCCCGATTTTACCATTGCGTTGTGCAATGGTAAAATAAGAACATAAGAACATAAGAAATAGGAGCAGGAGTAGGCCATCTGGCCCTTCGAGCCTGCCCCGCCATTCAACAAGATCATGGCTGATCTGAAGCGAATCAGTTCCACTTACCCGCCTGCTCCCCATATCCCCTAATTCCCTTATCGATCAGAAAACTATCTACCCGTGATTTAAACATATTCAACGAGGAAGCCTCGACCACTTCAGTGGGCAGAGAATTCCAGAGAATCACTACCCTCTGAGAGAAGAAGTTCCCCCTCAACCGGCCCCCCCTTATTTTGAGGCTGTGCCCTCTAGTTCTGGTTTCCCTTCTAAGTGGAAAGAATCTCTCCACCTCTACCCTATCCAGCCCCTTCATTATCTTATATGTCTCTATAAGATCACCCCTCATCCTTCTAAACTCCAACGAGTACAGACCCAATCTGTTTAATCTCTCCTCATAAGCTACACCCCTCATCTCCGGTATCAACCTGGTGAACCTTCTCTGCACTCCCTCCAAGGCCAATATATCCTTTCGCAAATAAGGGGACCAAAACTGCACACAGTACTCCAGTTGCGGCCTCACCAGTGCCTTGTACAGTTGCAGCAAGACCTCCCTGCTTTTATACTCCATCCCCTTCGCGATAAAGGCCAACATTCCATTCGCCTTCTTGATCACCTGCTGCACCTGCAGACTGAATTTTTGCGATTCGTGCACAAGGACCCCCAGGTCCCTCTGCACAGTCGCACGATGTAATTTTTCTCCATTTAAATAATATTCCAATTTACTATTATTTCTTCCAAAGTGGATAACCTCACATTTGCTAACGTTATATTCCATCTGCCAGATCCTCGCCCGCTCGCTCAGCCTATCCAAATCTCTCTGCAGACTTTCCGCGTCCTCCACGCAATTCGCTTTCCCACTCACCTTCGTGTCATCAGCAAACTTGAATACCCTACATTCAGTCCCCTCCTCCAGATCATCTATGTAAATGGTAAACAATTGAGGCCCCAGCACCGATCCCTGCGGCACGCCACTGGTCACCAACTGCCAACCAGAAAAGCACCCATTTATCCCAACTCTCTGCTTCCTGTTAGATAGCCAATCCCCAATCCACGCCAACACCTTACCCCTAACTCCGTGTACCCCAATTTTCTGCAGCAACCTTTTGTGAGGCACCTTATCGAACGCCTTCTGGAAATCTAAAAACACCACATCCACCGGTTCCCCTCTGTCAACCGCACTAGTGACATCTTCATAAAAGTCCAGTAGATTCGTCAAACACGACTTTCCCTTCATGAATCCATGCTGCGTCTGCTTGATCGAACCATTCTTATTCAGGTGCTCTGTTATTTCCTCTTTAATAATGGACTCTGCATCTTCCCAACTACGGACGTTAAGCTAACCGGCCTGTAGTTACCCGCCTTTTGTCTACTTCCTTTTTTAAACAGCGGTGTAACAGTAGCTGTTTTCCAGTCAGCCGGCACTACCCCAGAGTCCAGCGAATTTTGATAAGTTACTACTAACGCATCTGCTATTACCTCAGCCATTTCTTTCAGTACCCTGGGATGCATTCCATCCGGGCCCGGGGACTTGTCTACCTTCAGTCCTATTAGTCTACCAAGCACCACCTCCTTAGTAATACATACATTTAAATTGAATTAATGAGCTGCCCGCCCAACTTTACCAGCATTTCCCCCTTTACCATCACGTTCGCCCGTCCAGATTCGGCGTGAAACAGACCTGCTCGGCAAACGTCTGTTTCGGGCGCTCCAGCTTCTGAAGAGGTAAGTTCAGAGCTTCCAACAGCTCTCTGACTCAGATCGGTGGTGGGGGGTGGTGAGGGAGGCGGGTCAGATGTATCTCTGGTGGGGGGGGTGGGGGGGCGGAGGGAGGACAGATCATTCTCTGGTGCGGAGGTGGGTGGGGGGAGAGAGGCCAGATCATTGTCTTATTGGCAGGGGGGGGGGGGGAGGAGGGCAGAGGGACCCCAGATTATTGTCTGGTGGTGGGGGGGGGGGGGGGAGGAGGGAGGCCCAATCATTCTCTGGTGGGGGGAGTTGGAGGAGGGAGTCCACTGCCACTCTGCGGGCGATTGGTGGGAGGAAAGGGGGGCAGAGTGTTGTGATCAGTCTGGGTAGCAGGGGGGGGGGTGGATAAGGGGGACAGTTATGTTGTGGGGTGGGGTGGGGTGATGTCTGTGGGCCATCGCTCCCGCTTTTCACCCGGGCTGCTTTATCCATTTTTTGTGGCCTGGGAGCGGTGTGACAGCAGTGCGTGGTTCAAATTTTTTTTCTCACTACACATGCGCAGTTCAGAGCGCCAATCGTTTCAGGCGCGCTAAGCCCTGCCCATAGCACGATTCAGACCCGTGATTTTTTTTCAGGCTTAGTGTGAATGGGGGCGCCTGAGAACAGGTTTCCAAGTCGGATCTGAATTCCGCCCAGATTCAGCACTTAGAATGAAAATGGTAAAATCAGGCCCCAGCCTTGTGTTCGCAAACCAATCCTTATCCATGCTAATCCATTACCACACCACAAGCTCTTCTTTTGTGAAGTGACCTTTCATATGGGGAGTGGAAAACCCGGCTCCAGGGCTGCTGCGCTGGCCGTCGGTCCCACATGGTCAGCTGGTCCGGGTCACCTCGGTGACCTTCGGAATCTGGAGGATTACCAAATCTTTAAGAGATTTAGATAGAGCATTATCAGAGAGTTTAAGAGAGTTAGTTTAGGTGCAGAGAATGAGAGTAACAGAATTGAATTAGACAGCTCGCGAGGAGTTGCCACGCTCCAGCACCATCTTGAGTTCAAAATAGTCTAACACTATATCCCTTTCACAAAACCATTTTCACTGCCTGATTTGATTAGGATTTTTTTTAGTGCCCTGCTGTGACCTCCCTAGTTATGGATTCTAGTATTTTCCCTTTGGCAGATGTTCGGCAATCTGCATTGTCGGCCTATGCATTGTCAGATTTCAAGAAGAAATTAGATAACTCTTGGGGCTAAAGGGATCAGGCGTTATGGGGGGAAGGGGGAATCAGGAAATTGAATTTGATGGTCATCCATGATCAAAATGGATGGCAGAGCAGGTTCAAAGGGCCGAATAGCCTACCCTTGCTTCCAGTTTCTATATTTTCTTGCTTTCTGTCTTTTTTAGTTTATTTATTAGTGTCACAAGTAGGCTTACATTAACACTGCAATGAAGTTGCTGTGAAAATCCCCTAATCGCCACACTCCGATGCCTGTTCGGGTACACTGAGGGAGAATTTAGCATGGCCAATGCACCTAACCAGCACATCTTTTGGACTGTGGGAGGAAACCAGAGCACCTGGAAGAAACCCATGCAGATACGGGGAGAACGTGCAAACTCCACACGGACAGTGAACCAAGCCGGGAATCAAACCCAGGGCCCTGGCAATGTGAGGCAGCAGTGCTAACCACTGTGCCACCTTGCTGCCCTCCATTCTTGAAAAGAGGCATCACATTTGCGATTTCCCAATGCATTGGGACCTTTTAGGAATCTAGGGAATTTGGAAAATCGCAACCAATGCATCAACGATCTCTGAAGTTACTTCTTTTAAGACCCTCAGGAAAAAGCCATCAAGACAGGGGAATTGTCAGTCTTTATTCTTGATGGTTTTCTCAGGGTCTTTTCCCAATGATTGTGATTACCTTCTGTTATCCTTTTACCTTTTGATTATAACTATTTGAGAGATGTTTTTATGATTTCTACAGTGAAAGTGGATACTTCCTGTTCAATGCTACAGCTAGATCCTTGTTTCCCTTTTTTAATTCCCCAGTCTCACCCTCTAAGTGACCAATGCTTACTTTCGCTTCCCTTTTCCTTTTTAAATACTTGTAGGAATTCATATTTCTAGCTGGTTTTCTCTCAGTTTATGGTTTACACATATGTGAATGCACTAAGAGAATTAAATGAGTAATTATGATTTTAAAACATATATGCTGATATTATAATGTATTTTCAGTGTTGTATGAATCATTATTCGCTCCAGTCAAAAACAGGTTACAGCAAGGTATGATGGTAAAGGCAAATAGTTCAGAGCCAAAGACCTGGGAATTCTATAGTTAGCGAAATTCACATCAGAAAGTTTCACATACATTAACACATGTTGCAACATGTATGAATAGGTTATTCATTGTCTGGACTTAGAACGGAATCATGCCCGGATGCAGGATCACGTGTTTATCCAGTTTGGCAATGATCTGGTGGGAAGGTCCACTTTGACCCCTATAGAAAGCTTCTAGGGTAACCAGGCAACAGAGAAGTGACTTTAGCCAAAATGGTAGTTAGCATCCGGATTTAATAGATGAATAAGATATCATTATGCTGGATGGTAGAATGCAATTGGCTGAGGTGAATGTCAGAGTTTATTATTGATCTGTGTATATTAAATGTAATTGATTTTAAACTAAGGTAAGGCGGAAATGATAGATAAAAACTATAATTGATCTGTTTTTGATCGTATATGTTAGATTCATCAGAGAGGTTCTGTCGCGCTATCTCAGAGCTACTTAACCTTTTTGGTGATCTCTTTGCAGCTGCTTCTTTTTCTTTTAAATAACTGTTATGTCTTTGTAAAGAGATATCTGCCTCCTGAGTTTTGTGTTGAGTTTGGTTAAGAAAATACCGGTCATCTCGATTTACCCCACAACAGTCTGCTACTGCTCCTCCACCATCCAACCTTTTAGCCTATTTTTACAAGTCGATTTAGCCAACTCCTTCTTCATACCCTTGTAATTGCCTTTATTTAAGTTTAAGACACTAGTCTCAGATCTATACTTCTCAGTCTCAAACTGAATGCGAAATTTATCATGTCATGTTCACTGTTGACTAGAGGCTCCTTTAAGATGAGCTCATTAATTAATCCTGTTTCATTGCACATTGCCAGGTTGGGAATTGCCTGCTCCCTGGTTGACAGTAGAATTTACTGCTGTAAGAAATTGCCCCAAGTACGCGCTATGAACTCAACTTCCAGGCTACCTTTGCCAATCTGATTTGTCCAATCTTTATGAGGATTAAAATCACTCATGATTATTGCAGTACCTTTCTCACTACCCCCATTATTTCTTCCTGCGTGTTCTGTCCTACAGCGTAGCTACTGTTAGGGATCCAATAAAATACTCCTGCAAATGATTTCGTATTGTTGCTATTTCTTATTGTTATGCCAAATAACAATATTCCATCTCATGATCTTCTGTGCTAAAATCATCTCTCACTATTGTTCTAATGTCATCCTCAGTTAACGGAGATACCCGACCACACTTTCCCAGCTAGCTGTCCTTCCAAGATTTCAAATACTTCCGAATATTTAGACCCCAGCCTTGATCACCTAGCGATCACATCTCTGAAATGACTACCAGGTCATACATATTTATTTCTGTTTGTGGCATCAATCCATCCATTTTGTTGTGAATGGAGTACAAGTTCAGACCTATCTTTTTGCTAAGTTTGGCGTTATCCCAATGCGATCCTCATGCCTTCTTGCTACACTCTGGTTATCACTGCTCTTATTGCTACCTTTTTCTATTGCCTTATCTATTCTCTTTAATTCACCACTTCTTCTCTCACCTGATCTCTTCTCCCATTAATTAGTTTAAAACCTCCTCTATTGCCCTTGTTATACAATTTGCCACTGGTCCCCGCATGGTTCAGGTGAAGGCTGTCTCAGTGGTATATATTCTCCAGTATTGGTGTCAGCGTTCCATGAACAAAAGCCATTTCCCCTACATCAAACCTTGAGCCACGCATTCAACCCTCTAATTTTATTTACCCTGTGCATTTGAGGTTCTATTCTTTCAATTTAGCCCCGAGCTGCTCATACTTCCCAAGCAGGACCTCTTTCCTAGTTCTACCTTTGTCCTTGGTGCACACCTGGATCACAACAACTGGATCCTTCCCCTCACATTGCAAGTTCCTCTCCAGCCCACAGCCCTCGCACTGCACAGGCAGCACAGTCTTCTGGACTCACTCTGCTGGCTACAGAGAACTGTGTCAATCCCACTAACTACACTGTTCCCTACTACCACTGCATTCCTATTTACTCCTCCGACTTGAATGGTTCCCTGTACCATTGTGCCATAGTCAGTTTTCTCATCCAATATGCAGTCCTCTCTCTTGTCCACACAAGAACTTCAAACCGTTTGACCATTACAAAGGCTGAGGCTCCTCCATTGCTACTTTCTGGGTCCCTATACCTGTCTCGCTCACAGTCACACCCTCCTCTCCCTTAACATGGATCAAATGTGAAGAACCCAGCCTAAAGGGTGTTACTGTTTCCTGGAACAAATTTCTCAAATACCTTTCCTCCCCCGATGCATCAAAGTATCTGAAATTTGGACTCTAGTGCAGCAACTAGGCAGTGATATTGTCCCTGGACCAAGTAATCCACAGACCCAAGGTAATATTCTGGGATCTTGCATTGAAATCCCAACACGGCAGATGATGGAACTTGAAACAACAAAGAAACAAAGAACAGTACAGCACAGGAAAGGCTCTTTGGCCCACCAAGACTGCACCTACACATGATGCCTTTCTAAGCTAAAGACCTTTTGCCTCTACACGGTCTGTATCCCTCTATTCCCTGCCTATTCATGTATCTGTCAAGATGCCTCTTAAACATTGATATTGTATCTACTTTGATCATGTCCTCTGGCAGCGTATTCCAGACACTTACTCCCCCTCAAAGGGGAGAGCAGCCTCTGGTCACCTGGGACTGGCGACTTTACCTTGTACATGTAGCATTTTATATTTCATGTATATGTTATTTTTATAATGAGGTGAGAGTGGGGTATATTGCAAGATCTGATCATTTTGTTATATTGCCCTCTCTGCTGCCCTCTTTGTTGGGGAGGTGTAAATAAAGTTTGTTCAATCATGGCTGTCTGCTGTAGGTCCAGATGTTAATCTTACTCAGAGTAATCCACATCACGTATTTTAAAGGTCTAATTGTTATTGAGTGAAACTGGCTTTTCTGTTAAATGTTTGCTCATGTCTGGTACTTAGATTGAGCTGCTGATAGAATGAACCACAGAATAAAAAATGCACACTTTAACTCTAAGCCTTCCAGGAATGTTTCTTGGGAAGCGGCTTACTGAACAAGTCTGAATTTATCAGCATCAGTCAAACAACTAGAATTGAGAAGACCATCCAGGATGCTTTGCCCTGCTGGTGAAGCTGTTAAATCATGCAGTGTAAATCAGATGACAAAATAACTCTGAAGCAAAGCAGCATGAGACGATTTCCTCCAGGAAGTCTCGCCCGGTTATCGTCTGGTATCAGATCAGATATTGCTGTCAGATCCAGGATACATTTCTACATTACAAGTGTCATGTCCACTTCACGCCAAAACTGCAGTTGGGTTCCAAATGCACCCTTCGATACCCAGTGTGTATCAGTAAATTATAATAATATGACAGATGTTGGCAATTGCTCTCTGATTACCTGTTGACGCCTCTTTGGCCACTCGATGTAGTATACGCAGCTCGTTTACGTGGGTCACTCTGTCTGGATGTTGCATTTTCCTCAGGAATTCAGGCCAGAACTCTGCACATGTGGACACACAGATGTCAATGCTAACACCATGCACTTCCACATGTTAGATGTAATCATGTTCAGTAGGCATAAATAAACTGTCTGGTGGGATGTAGGTGATTAACACGACAGAAACCAATTTCAAATACAATCCTTGGCCATGTGAATGAGGTAGCCCTTTGGACCCAAGCAGCTCTGACTGGATTTAAAGCCTTTTCTCTGTAAAGGTCTATGTTCCACTGGGCTGATTTGCACATCTTGACACACCTGATCTCTTTAAGAATGGATTGTCAATCTGAATGCCTGACACACATTCAAATCAAAGACTCTGGAGTTAAGAAGCCGAAAGTCACACTTGTATTTTTCACTCATTTGCTTTCCGGGCCAGTTCAGTGATAGCATTCGTTTGGACTCAGTAAACCAGGGCCAATGTCTTCTATTATCTATCAGTTGGATTAATGAATTGTTGCATCAATTGCAACTCTGACTCAACATGCTGCTAACAGGAGTCACGCATTTTCACAAGCACAAGCTCAACTCTCGATTTCATCGTTCTTGTGTTTAAATAATGATGGATCAAATGGCATTTCTAGGCTGCAAATAAACGTCATTTCATTTGTTTACACTGAATACATAATGTGGTAATAAAACATTGTTGAAGAATTGCCTTTATTAAAGCTGTCGTAATCCTCCAACACATGATATGAGCTGACAGATTCTCACAACAAATGTTGTCAGTTTATAAGTGTATTTTTTCTGTCACAGGGATCAGTATCCTGACATGGGAGCTGAACTGACAATGCTGCCAGCTTCCAGTCCACACCTGTAATCATTGCCAATTGCATGGCAAGGCAAAACTGGAAACAAATCTTTAGACACGTTTTAGGTGAATAGTGCACTTTATGGCAACATTGAAACCCTTGATAAACTAACAAAATACAATGTAAGCCACCATAGCTTTGGTTTAATGCTTGTATGTCGGTGAAATGAAATGCCTTCAAAACATCCAAATATTGAATTTAAACCATTCGGGTAACTCAATCTGTGTTGTTGGCACTGAGCTGTGCGCATGGGCAGCGCTTGTCAGAAATGTTGGCACAACAGCCTGACATTTTGTGACTGTTAAAATTAATACTCAGGAAATCACAAGCAGCAGATGCCCAAATTTCCTTTATGCAAGGCCAGCAGGCACGGTTACCCGCTGGGTAACCCAGACACAGAAAATTATTCCCAGAACAAACTGCAGAGGAAAAATCCAAAGCACATTTTAGTTCATTTTTTTTTCTATAGAGGTGTTGAATTTCCACCACAGTGTGGAGAATCAGCAAGGCAGATACCGGCCGTGCCAGGTGAGAATGCAAAAACCTTGCTTAGAATTTCTTTGTGCTCTACCTTAACTGAGATGTTAGCCTCTTTATAATAACCAAGTTACAATGGTTAAAACAAATGAGGTTACTGCCTGATTAAGTAGGTGAAATTCCATACAAAAATGCATGAGTTAATGCAGTGTTCATGTAAGCCTACTTGTGACACTAGTAAATAAACTTTAAATTTATGAGACACTCATACTATGAACACAATAGTGCCACACAAGTGCCTTTAATTACATAACTTCAGGAGTGTATGGTAGATAACTTGTGCAAGATCTCACTTTATGATGAAGGGGAACAGATTTGGACCAACCATAAGCATCTGTCCCCCACTTCAACAGAGAACATTCACAAATAAAATCTCATCAGCCTTTGCTGGAATATCCTTTGTAATATTTTGAAATGAAGTTTAACTTTCAAATAAACTCAAAATACCACAGGTGCTGGAAATCTAACATAAAAATAGAAAGAGCTGGAAACACTCAGCAGGTCTGGCAGCATCTGTGGAGAGAGAAACAGAGTTAATGTTTCAAGTCCAATATGACCCTTCTTCAGAATGGGTTTTATTTAAGTTTTAAATATTCTTTAAGTGATTGCACATATTTTTTGAAAATGTGGATCTTGCAAGCACAGGGAGTCATTGAGGTGAATGGCATTGATGCTGTTGAGGGAGGGGCTGGATAATTACACAAGGGGGAAAGGAATGGAAGCTAGGGAGGAGGATCAGGTGGAAGATAAATGTGAGTAGAAAGTATCTGACTGAGTGAATTTAGGTTCTCTGTTATTTCTTGGAAACCCTCATAAGAACTTTTAAAGTTAAAAGTTTATTTATTAGTCATAGAGGTTTACAGCATGGAAACAGGCCCTTCAGACCAACTTGTCCATGCCGCCCTTTTTTTTAAACCCCTAAACTAATCCCAATTGCCCGCATTTGGCCCATATCCCTCTATACCCATCGTACCCATGTAACTATCTAAATGCTTTTTAAAAGATAAAATTGTACCCTCCTCTACTACTCCCTCTGGCAGCTTGTTCCAGACACTCACCATCCTCTGTGAAAAAATTGCCCCTTTGGACACTTTTGTATCTCTCCCCTCTCACCTTAAACCTATGCCGCCTAGTTTTAGACTCCCTTACCTTTGGGAAAAGATATTGACTATCTAGCTGATCTGTGCCCCTCATTATTTTATAGACCTCTATAAGATCACCCCTCAGCCTCTTACGCTCCAGAGAAAAAAGTCCCAGTCTATCCAGCCTCTCCTTATAACTCAATCCATCAAGTGCCGGTAGCATCCTAGTAAATTTTTTCTGTACTCTTTCTAGTTTAATAATATCCTTTCTATAATAGGGTGACAAGAATTGCACACAGTATTCCAAGTGTGGCCTTACCAATGTCTTGTACAACTTCAACAAGACATTCCAACTCCTGTATTCAATGTTCTGACCGATGAAACCAAGCATGCCAAATTCCTTCTTCACCACTCTGTCCACCTGTGACTCCACTTTCAAGGAGCTATGAACATGTACCCCTAGATCTCTTTGTTCTGTAACTCTCCCCAACGCCCTACCATTAACTGAGTAAGTCCTACCCTGGTTCAATCTACCAAAATGCATCACCTCGCATTTGTCTAAATTAAACTCCATCTGCCATTCGTCAGCCCACTGGCCCAATTGATCAAGACAAAGGGCAAAAGAGTAACAAGGGAGAGAGTAGGGGCTCTTAAGGATCAACAAGGTCATCTATGTGTGGATTCACAAGAGATGGGTGAGATCCTAAATGAATATTTCTCATCAATATTTACTGTTGAGAAAAGCATGGATGTTAGGAAACTTGGGGAAATAAATAGTGATGTCTTGAGGAGTGTACATATTACAGAGAAGGAGGTACTGGAAGTCTCAAAGTGCATCAAGGTAGATAAATCCCTGGGACCTGATGAAGTGTATCCCAGGACATTGTGGGAGGCTAGGGAAGAAATTGCAGGTCCCCTAGCCGAGATATTTGAATCATCGATTGTCACGGTTGAGGTGCCTGAAGGTTGGAGAGTTGCAAATGTTGTGCCTTTGTTTAAAAAGGACTGCAGGGAAAAGCCTGGGAACTACAGGCCAATGAGCTTCACATCTGTAGTGGGTAAATTGTTGGAAGGTATTTTGAGAGAAAGGATCTACTTTGTACAGTAGATCCTTTCTCTCAAAGGAGAAAGGATCTACTTTGATGTAGAGACGCAAGGACTGACTAGGGACAGTCAGCATGGCTTTGAGAGTGGAAAATCATGTCTCACAAATTTGATTGAATTTTTGGAAGGGGTAACCAAGAAGGTAGATGAGGGCAGTGCAGTTGATGTTGTCTACATGGACTTTAGAAAGGCCTTTGACAAGGTACCGCATGGTAGGTTGTTGCATAAGGCTAAATCTCACAGGATCCAGGGTGAGGTATCTAAATGGATACAAAATTGGCTTCTTGACAGAAGCCAGAGGATGGTTGTAGAAAATTGTTTTTCAAACTGGAGGTCTGTGACCAGCGGTGTGCCTCAGGGATCGGTGCTGGGTCCACTGTTATTTGTCATGTATATTAATGATTTGGATGAGAATATAGGAGGCATGGTTAGTAAGTTTGCAGATGACACTAAGATTGGTGGCATAGTGGACAGTGAAGAAAGTTAGTCACAAGTCGGCTTATATTCACGTTGCAATGAAGTTAGTGAAATCCCCTAGTTGCCACACTCCGGCACACAGAGAGAATTTAGCATGGCCAATTCATCTAACCTGCACATCTTTGAACTGTAGGAGGAAACTGGAGAAAACCCACGCAGACACGGGGAGAACGTGCAAACTCCACACAGACAGTGACCCAAGCTGGGAATTGAACCCGGGTCCCTGGCACTGTGAGGCAGCAGTGCCAACCACTGTGCCCCCGTGCCTTGGTTATAAGTAACCAAGCTGCAAGTGAGCCCACAGGAACACTAGGATTACGAAGTAGGCCCATAATTACAAGATAGTTGAGGTATAATGGACCTTTAGATGACCAGCAACACGACTTCACAGAAAGACCTGCAAAAATACAACAGCAATGTGTGACTGGGCTGGCATCTAAGGGTGATTCTAAACTTGGCTGATTCGGATTAAAATGTTTTCATATTAGAATAGGTTGTTTTAAACTAAACCTAAAATAATCAGAGATCACGATTACAAAAAAAATCCTTGTAAGTCATACACATGGCACTGAGAAATAAAGTTCAAGTAAACACGTTTTTGGTCATTTTGTAACCTTTGTATTTAATCAATAGCACACTTGTCTCCTCCAACCTCCCCCTCAACCCTCCTGCAATCTCTGCGCAATATTTCACTCAATATTATTTGTTTATGGGGTCCAATTTAAATAGTATTTGAAATTATGAGTCGGAAACTTTATCGTAGAGTCATAGATCATTACAACACAAAAATAGGTTCTTCAGCCAATCCGGTCCATGCCAACCATGCTGCCCTCCCAGCTAGCCCCAGTTACCCACGTTTGGTCCATATCCCTCTAATCCTTTCCCATCCATGTATTTATCCAAATGCTTTTTAAATGTTGCTTTTGTATCTGCCTCAACCACTATGGGGAGGTGATGGCCTAGTGGTATAATCGTTAGACAATTAATCCAGAAGCTCGGCTAATGTTCTGGGGATCCAGGTTCAAATCCTACCACGGCAGATAGTAGAAACTGAATTCAATAAAAGCTATCTGGAATTAAGAATCTACTAATGACTAAGAAATCATTGCCGATTGTTGTAAAAACCCATCCAGTTCACTAATGTCCTTTAGGGAAGGAAATCTGGTCCTTTCCTGGTTTGGCCTACATGTGACTCCAGAGCCACAGCAATGTGGTTGATTCTCAACTGCTGTCTGAAGTAGCCTAGCAAGCCACTCAGTTCAAGAGCAACTAGGGATGGGCAATAAATGCTGTCCAGCCAGCAACATCCATGTCCCACGAATGAATTTTTAAAAAATTAAAAACTTTCTCTGGCAGCTCATTCCATATACAATCACCCTCTGTGTGAAGTTATTACCCCTCAGGTCCCTTTTAAATCTTTCCCCTCTCACATTAAATTTTTGCCCGCTAGTTTCCAATTCCCCTTCCCTGGGAAAAAAATAATGTGCGTTCATCCTATCTCTGCCCCTCATGATTTTATCC
The DNA here is from genome assembly GCF_964213995.1 of Mustelus asterias. Classification (NCBI taxonomy): domain Eukaryota; kingdom Metazoa; phylum Chordata; class Chondrichthyes; order Carcharhiniformes; family Triakidae; genus Mustelus; species Mustelus asterias. Next base: position 82,885,694 of record NC_135819.1, on the reverse strand, counting down.
ACCTCAACAAGGTCACCCCTCATTCTCCTACCTTCCAAGGAATAAATTCTAGCTTGGCCAGCCGCTCCCTATAACTCAGGCCCATTAGTCCTGGCAACATCCTCGTAAATCTTTGCTGCACTTTTTCCAGTTTATCAATGTCTTTCCTGTAACAGGGTGACCAAAACTGTACACAATACTCCAAGTGCGGCCTCACCAATGCTTTATACAACTCTAACATAATCCCAACTCCTTTACTCAATGTCCTGACTGATGAAGACCAGTGTTCTAACTGTCTTCATCACCACCCTGTCTACCTGTGATGCCGCTTTCAACCTATGTACTTGTACTCCCAGGTATCCCACTGTTCCTCAACGCTCCCCAGGGCCGTACCATTCAACATCCCATCTTAGAACCATAGAATAGAACCACAGAATCTCTGCACTGCAGAAGGAGGTCATTTGGCTCATCGAGTCTTCACCGACCACAATCCCACCCAAGCCCTATCCCCATAACCCCATTATTTACTCTGCTAATCCCCCTGACACGAAGGGACAATTTAGTATGGCCAGTCAACCTAACCTGCACGCATTTGGAGTGTGGGAGGAAACTGGAGCACCCAGGGGAAACTCACACAGACACGGGGAGAATGTACAAACTCCACACAGACAGTGAGCTAAGCCAGGAATCGAACCCTGGTCCCTGGCGCTGAGGGGCAGCAGTGCTAACCACTGTGTCACTGTGCCACCGTGCTGCCCCTAAAGAACAAAGAACAAAGAAAATTACAGCACAGGAACAGGCCCTTCGGCCCTCCAAGCCTGCACCGACCATGCTCCCCGACTTAACTAAAACCCCCTACCCTTCCGGGGACGTATCCCTCTATTCCCATCCTATTCATGTACTTGTCAAGGCACCCCTTAAAAGTCACTACCTTATACGCTGCCGCTACCTCCCGGGGCAACGAGTTCCAGGCACCCATCACCCTCTGTGTAAAAAATCTGCCTTGTACATCTCCTTTAAACCTTGCCCCTCGCTCCTTAAACCTGTGCCCCCCAGCAATTGACTCTTCCACCCTGGGAAAAAGCTTCTGACTATCCACTCTGTCCATGCCTCTCATAATCTTGTAGACTTCTATCAGGTCTCCCCTCAACCTCCGTTGCTCCAGTGAGAACAAACCAAGTTTCTCCAACCTCTCCTCATAGCTAATGCCCTCCATACCAGGCAACACCCAGATAAATATTTTCTGTACCTTCTCCAAAGCCTCCACATCCTTCTGGTAGTGTGGCGACCAGAATTGAACATTATATTATATAACATTATGTTATATAGCTACTTAACAGAGAAGAGAAAAGGATCTCAAGCAGGAGATAGAAAGGATTGAAAGGGAAGCAGCTAAAATAGTCAAGTGGAATTTTTAACAAACTCCTGAAGCGAGCAAGAGGTATTGGGTGAGAATTGTAAAGAGCAGGAGAGTTATGGTTGAAACATTGACAATCAAAGCTGCATCTGTTAGCCTCATCAGCTTAAAACCATAATTCAATCATTGTTCACTAATTTGAACAGCAGACTTAGAACACAGCACAGAGAAATTGGTTTGATCGCAAGGTCAGACAGTGCATCTCCAGATTGGAGATAACTTTCCACAGAGCTGACCTGTGACCTCCACCAGGTGATCTTCAACCTCACCAGCAGGGTCTGCCAAACAGCACAGGGCACAGTAGCAGGGGCACACAACACTGGTGCATTCCAAAGGATATTTATTTAAGAGCCAGCTGCACCCATGAAAGGGTGTGGTTGTTTTAAGTACAGTTCAAAATGAACATATTTTTGTAGCGATGTCATTATTTAGAAATATTCATTCTCATTAGAAATAGAAACCATACTTCAGTTTTCACTCCAGCCTAGCTGGTGGCTAGAATAGAATGTCGCGAATATAAGGAAAGCTGAGGGCTGTTCAGAAGGCAGAAAAAGTTTCATTTTTAATGATCCATGAATTTTAAGACAACTTGATTTTTATTTTCAGTTCGTTTTACAGTAACTTTAGTCTGCAAGCAATTCTCATCATCTTTCTGTCTCGGCCAGCCAGCTTGTGCCTAATACTGAGATGGTAACAGGATCGCAATCGTGTGTGGAATAGCAACACTAACTTTCCACTGATGGTTTCAATTTTTAGGTGAACTTTGATCAAGCGAGCTGGGGAAACAGACAGGACCTTGTTAACAAATATAAATTGAGGTCTGATTACAGAGTTACAAACCCTGGCACCATTGCTGTCTCTGTCTGTGTTGCAGCCACCAGTTCATGATCTGATCTATAAACCATGGGTGGTACAAGTCAGGGGAGGCTGCTTCCAGAGATATTTAAAGGGATTCACAGACTGTTCCAGGAGACATTATTTTTGTTTTATATCGGTGCTTTTCCTGACATTTTCAAAGTTGCTGTGGTTACACTAGAATGTGTTAAATTCCTAAACAGCTTCTGACAGCGCTTTCGTGTGTGTAGCTCTCCACACTTCCTAACAGCACTGTGGCTGTACCTTCACCACATGGGCTGCACCGCTTCAAGAAAGGAGCTCACCACAACCTCCTCATGTGTAATTCGAAATGGGCAATAAATGCTGGTCACACCAGCCTCACCTGAGTCATATGAACAAATAAAAAAATAAACTCTGATTTTTGCTTCTGGATGGACAAGCCAGTGCATTTGATGGCCTGGATCTTGTACGAAGCAGCAATCATTATTTAATTCTGCTCCACTCAAACTTTGCCAGGCCTAAACATTGTTCAGCATTTTTCCATGGTCTTCTGAGCTTGGCTTTTCCAGAAGTGTGGAGCACAGCTTCCATTGGAGAACTCCTTCGCAGTACAGTAATGTCGGGGAAGAAAAGACATGCCACCTTTTCTGGAACAAACTGCTGTAGGGTTAATTTAAATGTCAGGTATGAATGGGTGAATGGATGAATGGGTAGGTGTGGTAAATGTATAGGGTAGCAGGTTGGTAAGGTGAGAAGTGGCTGAGGTGGTAAGTGGCCAGGGAGGTAGGTGAGTAGGGTGGCAGGTGCGTAGGGTGCCAGGTGGATAGTGTGCCAGATGGGTAGGGTGCCAGGTGGGTAGGGTGGTCTGTGGCTGAGGAGTTAGCAGAGAATGTTTCTGTCTAATATTTCCTGGGTAATGATCTGATGCACTATCAATCAAGTCAAGACTAGTTGTGAGCAAGACAAATAGGCTTTTATGAGCAAAGAACTTGGAGCCATCCCTGTCGGAGATCTGGTCTGTACTGAAGGCTAGGGGGAGGAGCCACCGCCTTTATACCCGGACCAGGGGGAGGAGTCTTAGGCGGAACCGACAGGGATGTGCCACATATACAGGTAATAATAAATATTAACTAACAGTGGTTAACCACAACAGATAACAGATAACAGTGGTTTACCACATTATCCAGGTAAGTTTCACGGAACTGAAGAAGTTTCCGACTCTAGCTCAGAGTTGGACATGTTGTGGAGGGTCCCAGGGAGCAGAGTAATTTCCCTTCTGAAAGTCAAACTTCCCAGGCAATTCCCATGGAGGTTAACTGTATTTTGCCCCAATGCGCATCTTGGGACGTATGTCTGCTCTCTAATGAGACCGAGAATGGAAGAACTGGGCCATGAATTGCTGATGCACAGAAAACATTTTTTTAATGTATCAACCAGGGCTCAGTGGTGGAACTATTGTCTCTGAGCCAGAAGGCAGGCGGGCGGGGGGGGGGGGGGGGGGGGGGGGGGGGCGGGGAGAGGGTTGTGGGGGGGGGGGGGGGGGGGGGGGGGGGGGAGAGCGGCGGCTGGGGGGCCTTCAAGTCCCACTGAAACACATAATCTTTGTTCAAACTTCAATACAGCAGGAGTGCTGCATTGTCGATGGTGTCATCCATCTAATGAGATATTTAATAAAGGTTTTCCTGTCCTCAGATGAGCAGGAACAATCCCATTGGCCAATTTTCGCTGACCTAAGTAACATCACTGAAATGCAGAATTTGGTCCAATCATATTGTTGTCCGTGGGAGCTTGCTGTGCACTAATTGGCTGCTGCATTTCCTACATTTACAGCAATGACCAGACTTGGAAGGTACTTCATTGGTTGTGAAGCACAAGAGGATGTTCACTCCTTATTTCCTTTACTTTAAGGCTGAACCTAAAGTTTGCAACACTAGCCTGGGAGTGCAACTGGAATGTCATCTGCTCCTCCAGTCAGCTGCACCTTTCCATTTGATCTTCTCCTGCCTGCTTCTGCTTGTTGAATCACCCAGTATACAACCTTCCAAATCACAATTTAGACCAGGGTACTGAACTCTCTGTTGCTCAGTGGAAGGGTGAGAGTGAATGACGATTCATCCTTATGCTTTTGGAGGGTTTTGCTCCTCAGTCTGTGTCAGTGCCCTGTTGGTGGCACAGTAACACAGTGGCTAGCACTGCTGCCTCACGATGCCAGGGACCTGCGTTCAATTCCTGCTGTGGGTGACTGTGTGGAGTTTGCACATTCTCCCCATGTCTGCGTGGGTTTCCTCCCACAGTCCAAAGATGTGTAGGTTAGGTGGATTAGTCATGATAAATGCATGGGTTTATGGGAATGGCGGGTGTATGGGCCTGAGTGGAATGCTCTTTTGGAGAGTTGGTGCAGACTCGATGGGCTGACTGGCTTATTTTGGCACTGTCAGGATTCTAACACAAGGAGCAAAGTCATTTTACGGAACATGAAAGTGGGAAGATGAGAGTTCTGCTTCTGCACATGTCTGTAATCGAGACTTCTGTATGGTGTCTTCAGTTTACCAAGAGAATGGCCTCCACTATAAGCTAAAAATGCTTATTCCCTTTCAGACATGCAAAAGTATTTTAGACAGCCAATTGTTTATGCTATAGTTCAGAATGTCAGGTAACAGAGTACAAGTGTCAGAATAGAGTCAGTAGCAAGAGGAGTTGAATAGTCAGGGGACAAAGATAAGTGTGCTTATGAGAAATGTAGAAATAAACCAGGCCTCGGAACCTTTCATAACCCCAGGGAGTAGGAGTTTGTTTAACACTTGAACACGACTTGCTGCAGCACTTGGTATGTATCATTTGATAAGAAGTGAAGGAACTACAAACTAAAACATTTCTAAAACAAACATATATTACATGGTAAAAAATCTCGAAAAGATCTTTCCCAGTCCAGTTATTGTTATAGACATGTTCTTCATTAGCTGGAGAATGTTCAATGTGTTTGTATGATATTCATTTATTTATTTTAACAAAGGCATAATCTAATTATGTTGAACTATTTCCTTAATGTGTCGGCTAATCTTGCCCATATTTCTAATAATCTAATCGTTATTAGAACATAGAACATAGAAAAATTACAGCACAAACAGGCCCTTCGGCCCACAAGTTGCGCCGGTCATGTCCCTACCTACCTAGGCCTATATATAGGCTTACCTATAACCCTCAATCCTATTAAGTCCCATGTACTCATCCAGAAGTCTCTTAAAAGACCCTATCGAGTTTGCCTCCACTACCATTGACGGCAGCCGATTCCACTCACCTACCACCCTCTGAGTGAAAAACTTACCCCAGACATCTCCTCTGTACCTACTCCTCAGCACCTTAAACCTGTGTCCTCTCGTAGCAGCCATTTCAGCCCTGGGACAAAGCCTCTGAGAATCCACCCGATCTATACCTCTCAACATCTTGTACACTTCTGTCAGGTCACCTCTCATCCTTCGTCTCTCCAAGGAGAAAAGACCGAGCTCCCTCAACCTATCCTCATAAGGCATGCCACCCAATCCAGGCAACATCCTTGTAAATCTTCTCTGCACCCTTTCAATAATTTCTACATCCTTCCTGTAATGAGGCGACCAGAACTGAGCACAGTACTCTTAGTGGGGTCTGACGAGGGTCATATAGAGCTGCATCATTATCTCCCGACTCCTAAACTCAATCCCTCGATTGATGAAGGCCAGCACACCATATGCCTTCTTAACCACCTCCTCTACCTGCGAGGCCGATTTAAGAGTCCTAAGGACCCCAAGGTCCTTCTGATCCTCTACACTGCTAAGAGTCTTACCCTTGACATTATACTCCTTCATCCCATTTGACCGGCCAAAATGTACCACTACACATTTATCCGGGTCGAAGTCCATCTGCCACTTATCCGCCCAGTCTTGCATCCTATCTATGTCACGCTACAGCTTCTGACATCCCTCCAAACTATCCACAACACCACCAACCTTCGAGTTTTTTGAAGAAGTGACTAGATTGGTTGACGAGGGAAGGGCCGTGGATGTCGTCTATATGGACTTTAGTAAGGCGTTTGATAAAGTCCCTCATGGTAGGTTGGTGCAAAAGGTTGGATCTCATGGGATAAAGGGGGAGGTGGCTAGATGGGTGGAGAACTGGCTTGGTCACAGAAGACAGAGGGTGGTAGTGGAAGGGTCTTTTTCTGGCTGGATGCCTGTGACTAGTGGTGTTCCGCAGGGCTCTGTATTGGGACCTCTGCTGTTTGTGATTTATATAAACGATCTGGAAGAAGGTGTAACTGGGGTGATCAGTAAGTTTGTGGACGACACGAAAATGGCTGGACTTGCAGATAGTGAGGAACATTGTCAGAGGCTACAGAAGGATATAGATAGGCTGGAAATTTGGGCAAAGAAATGGCAGATGGATTTCAATCCAGATGAATGCGAAGTGATGCATTTTGGTAGAACTAACGTACGGGGGAGCTATACGATAAATGGCAGAACCATAAAGGGTGTAGATACGCAGAGGGACCTGGGTGTGCAAGTCCACAGATCCTTGAAGGTGACGTCACAGGCAGAGAAGGTAGTGAATAAGGCATATGGCATGCTTGCCTTTATAGGACGGGGCATAGAGTATAAAAGTTGGGGTCTGATGTTGCGGTTGTATAGAACGTTGGTTCAGCCGCATTTGGAATACTGCGCCCAGTTCTGGTCGTCACACTACCAGAAGGACGTGGAGGCTTTAGAGAGAGTACAGAGGAGGCTTACCAGGATGTTGCCTGGTATGGAACGGCTTAGTTAGGAGGAGAGATTGGGTAAACTGGGGTTGTTCTCACTGGAAAGACGGAGGATGAGGGGAGACCTGATAGAGGTGTATAAAATTATGAAAGGCATAGATAGGGTGAACGGTGGGAAGCTTTTTCCCAGGTCGGTGGTGACGTTCACGAGGGGTCATAGGTTCAAGGTGAAGGGGGGGGGAGGTTTAACACTGATATCAGGAGGATGTATTTTACGCAGAGGGTGGTGGGGGCCTGGAATGCGCTGCCGGGCAAGGTGGTGGAGGCGGACACACTGGGAACGTTTAAGACTTATCTAGATAGCCACATGAACGGAGTGGGAATGGAGGGATACAAAAGAATGGTCTAGTTTGGACCAGGGAGCGGCGCAGGCTTGGAGGGCCGAAGGGCCTGTTCCTGTGCTGTATTGTTCTTTGTTAGAACCATAGAACCATAGAAAATTACAGCTCAGAAACAGGCCTTTTGGCCCTTCTCGTCTGTGCCGAACCATTTTATGCCTAGTCCCACTGACCTGCACTTGGACCATATCCCTCCACACCCCTCTCATCCATGAACCCGTCCAAGTTTTTCTTAAATGTTAAAAGTGACCCCGCATTTACCACTTTATCCGGCAGCTCATTCCACACTCCCACCACTCTTTGTTCTTTGCTCTTCATCGGCAAACTTACCAACCCATCCCTCCACTTCCTCATCCAGGTCATTTATGAAAATGACAAACAGCAAAGGTCCCAGAACAGATCCCTGGGCACTCCACTGGTGACTGATCTCCATTCAGAAAAAGACCCATCTACAACCACTTTCTGCCTTCTGCAGGCAAGCCAGTTCTGGATCCACAGGGCAACAGCCCCTTGGATCCCATGCCCTCTCACTTTCTCGAGAAGTCTTGCATGGGGGAACTTATCGAACGCCTTGTTGAAGTCCATGTAAACGACATCTACCGGTTTTCCTTCGTCAACGTGTTTAGTCACATTTTCAAAGAACTCCACCAGGCTCGTAAGGCACGATTTGCCTTTGACAAAGCCGTGCTGACTACTTTTGAGCATACTAAACTTCTCTAAATGTTCATAAATCCTGTCCCTCAGGATCTTCTCCATCAACTTACCAACCACTGAGGTTAGACTCACCGGTTGGCAATTTCCTGGGTTATCCCTATTCCCTTTCTTGAATATAGGAACCACATCCGCAATCCTCCAATCCTCTGGAACCTCTCCCGTCTGCATCGACGACGCAAAGATCATCGCCAGAGGCTCTGCAATCTCTTCCCTCGCCTCCCACAGTAACCTGGGGTACATCCCATCCGGTCCCGGCGACTTATCTATCTTGATGCTATTCAAAATTTCCAACACATCCTCTTTCTTAATGTCGAGAAACTCAATCTTCTCAGTCCGCTGCAATCCTGTAGTACAACCACCCAGGTCTTTTTCCACCGTGAATACCGAGGTAAAGTATTCATTAAGCACCTCTATTTCTTCCGGTTCCGTACAGACTTTCTCGCCTTCACATTTTATAGGTCCTATTCCTTCACATCGCATCCTTTTACTCGTCACATATTTATAGAACACCTTAGGGTTCTCCTTAATCTTATCTGCCAAGGCCTTCTCGTGACCTCTTCTGGCTCTCCTAATTTCCTTCTCAAGTCCCTTCCTACAAGCCGTATACTCATCTAGATCCCCATCATCGCCTAGCTGTCTGAACCTATTGTATGCTTTCCTTTTCCTTTTGACTAGGTTCAGCACAGCTTTCGTGCACCACGGTTCCCGTAACCTACCAAAACCTCCATCTCATCGGAACATTGTCATGTAGAACTCCAGACAAACATTCCTTGAAAATCTGCCACCTTACTTCAGTACTTTCCCTCGAGAATACCTCCTTCCAATTTACGCCTCTAATCTGCCAGATCGAGTACAGCCTCTCCTCTTGTAGATTTATCCACATGCTGTGTCAGGAAACCCTCCTGAACACACCTCACAAACTCCTCCCCATCCAAACCCCTTACCCTAGGGATATTCCAATCGATGTTTGGGAAATTAAAGTCTCCCATCACGAGACCATCATAAGATATTAATTAGAAGCTCCATTCTTGTGTGTCAATAACACTAACATTGTGGAACAATATTTGTTGTTATGTTGATAACAGCTCTGAATCTAAAACCTACAACTACTCATTGAAGGATAGTAATGATGACAACATCTGAAATATAAACAGGATACCTGAGAAAATAATCTGCCAAAAGAACAGGTGAATTTCAGGAGTTAATATAATTCAGGGATTCCATAAATTGAGCAGGTCCACTTGTGCATTTATAGGGTATAAAATATAACAAAAAGTCCATTATATAACAGCCAAACATGTTTCTCATCTTTGCTTAAAATGTCAGCAAAGTGATTGATGTCCAAGCACCACAATGGTTGTTATTGCAACATTCAAAAAAATGAGATGCCAGTCCACAAAGTGATGGGAATTAACCAAACATCAATCGGAGTGAATGGTGGATATATTCTAATAAGATCATAAGAAATCGAACCAACAGTGGATGATTCGACACATCATGCTATCAGCTTGTCCATTTCACAGAACACAGAATTAAGTGGGTGAGACTATAGTTACGATGCTCAAGAAAGGTTTGAGATTAAGGCAATCTGTGTCACCAGTACCTCCAGCACAGCTTCGGAGAATCAGGAGGCTTTTGATCTAAGCTCTCTACTTTCCATTTTTGATTGTGCAATAGAAACTCACCTTTCAGCAGCAAAAAGGCAGTTTTCCTTTAAATGGTGCCACTGACACCTACTTCCCTGTCTCCCCCAACATGATCTACGTGAGGACTGCTGACAGCTCACTTTGTGCAGCAAACTGAGGCACACAATCCAATTTTGTGTAGGCCTTTCTCTGATGCCTTTGGGCACACATTTAGCACGGTGCTGATTTCAGGCTGCTTTCTCACCCATTGGCTGGTAGAGTTGCAGCAACTTGGAGTAACTTTGCGCTTTTATGTAACCTGGTAATAGTGAACCAGTTGCCCATTTTTACACGCTCCCAAATTCCATTGAGTCAAAAAAATCATACTGTCAACTCACCAACACCTTTTCAAACTGTCCCACAAAATCAATTAAAGAGCCCCATTGACTCAGAGATTAACCTGAATGAGTTCCTCAAATGAGGAGAGTGGTATTATCGCTAGACTATTAATCCAGGAACTCAGCTAATGTTCCGGGGACCTGGGTTTGAATCTCACCACGGCAGATGGTGGAATTTGAATTTAATAAAAATATCTGGAATTAAGAATCTACTGATGGCCATGAAACCATTGTTGATTGTCGGAAAAATCCATCTGGTTCACTAATGTCCTTTTGGGGAGGAAATCTGCCGTCCTTACCTGGTCTGGCGACATGTGACTGCAGAGCCACAACAATCTGGTTGACTCTCAAATGTCCCTCTGAAATTTCTTAACAAGCCACTCAGTTGTCGAGTAGGCAGCTCACCACCACCTTCTCAAGGGCAACGAGGGGTGGGCAATAAATGCTGGCTGTCCAGTGACAACTTTGTCCCATGAATGGAGAAATAAAAAAATAGAAAAATACATTCAACAATCTCTTCCCTTAATTGAACAGTAACAGGAAATACCCAACAGTCAGAGAAATAAAGAGCCTGCCTGGATATCACCATGTGGAGATGCCGGCGTTGGACTGGGGTAAACACAGTAAGAAGTTTAACAACACCAGGTTAAAGTCCAACAGGATATCACCAGCACAGAATGAATTAGTAATTGTTACATTGTTCCATCAACAAAAAAAGGATGAATGGCTAATATTTCTGTTATTAATGCTGTTTGTTGAAGGAGAGTTGGCCAGAATACAGCAGGCTTCCGACAATGGTATCTTTAGTAACAACCTAAACAGGCAGAGAAATCCTCAGAACATCACATCCAAAGCAAACTTCCTCCATAATGTTGCATATCTCAGTGGAGTGATCAACTAGATGATGTGCCAATATCTCAGAAAGGGCTTTGACCCCGTAATCTCATCACTCACAATCAAGACTGTGACAATTATCACCAAACTAGCACCGATAATGATTAATAGCTGCCGATAATCCTGTCAATGTTGTTCAGATCAATACTACTCTGTACATATATAAGATGGAGCTTAATGCTTACCCCCCATCTCTCTGAGCGAGTTGAGAGGCAGAGGATAGGGTGGAGAGCCTGTCATCTTCCCAACTCCCACCAATTCAGTCTGGTGTGACAAGATGGAAAATAGATTTCTCATCCAAAGGCCAATCAAAACTCTTAAGGGGCTGCCACTGCTGGTATTCAACCAATAGCAGGCAAGGGCCACAACATCAGAGAATCCCGACAGTGCAGTAAGAGGCCATTCGGAACATCCAATATGCACCGACTCTCTGACAGAGCATCTTACCCAGGCCCATTCCCCATCCTACCCCTGTAACCCCACACATTTACTCCACCAATAACCCAAACCGACACACCTTGGGACACTTAAGAGGCAATTTAGCATGCCCAATTCACCTAACCAGCACATCTTTGGAGCGTGGGATGAAACCAGAGCACCTAGAGGAAACCATGGCTACACGGGGAGAATGTGCAGACTCTGCACAGACAGTCACCCAAGGCTGGAATTGAACCTGGGTTCCTGGTGGTGAGGCAGCAGTGCTAACCACTGTGCCACCATGCCACCCTGTGGGCAAAGTGCCAGATAAGAACTGGTGGGTATGCTTGGGGTGAGTGGTTCCTCCATCATGGTGTTCCTAACAGAGGAACCCATTGGTGGCAAGAGAGGCAAAAGTATCTTTAAATTCTGTTTCTACCGTAAGATCTTTACTTTTAAAATTTTCGGAATTTATTTTGTACTTGTAATATCGTACAAAAGGGAGTTATACAAATTCCTAAAGGAACATTTTTACACTAACATGTACCTATTGGCACTGCCTGGTCAGTATGGTGTATTAGAGAGCAGGCTCCGGTGAATTCTGGTCCATGTGAAAGATAGCCAGTGGTATGGCCCATGGGTTTAATTATATAATTTGACCTTGCATGCTGTCATCTGGCTAGTATCCATAGAATACTTTAGTACTTTATCTTCAATGTATAAAATACTACCTCAAAAATAGTAGATATAGAGCTTTTGCTTACATCATTAGAATTATTTTACAACCTTAGACTAGCTGACATAAATGAGCTCAGTTGGCTGGATGGCTGGTTAGTGGTGCAGAGCGGCACCAACAGCATGGGTTCAATTTCTACACGGACTGAGGTTATTCATGAAGGCTCCGCCTTGTTACGACCCTCATTAATTTTTACAGATGCACCATAGAAAGCATTCTTTCTGGTTGTATCACAGCTTGGTATGGTTTCTGCTCTGACCAAGACCGCAAGGAACGACCAAGGGTGTGAATGTAACTCAGTCCATCACACAAACCAGCCTCCCATCCATTGACTCTGTCTACACTTCTCGCTGCCTTGGCAAAGCAGCCAGCATTATCAAGGACCCCACGCACCCCCCGGACATTCTCTCTTCCACCTTTGTCCATCAGGAAAAAGACACAAAAGTCTGAGGTCACGTACCAACCAACTCAAGAACAGCTTCTTCCCTGCTGCCGTCAGACTTTTGAATGGACTTCTTTTCCATTAAGTTGATCTTTCTCCACACCCTGGCTATGACTGTAACACTACATTCTGCACCCTTTCTGTTCCTTCTCCCCTATGTACTCTATGAACGCGATGCTTTGTCTGTATAGCACACAAAAACCAATACTTTTCACTGTATAACAATACATATAACAATAAATCAGATCAAGGAAGTTTAGCAGTCGGATGGAAAATAACTTAGCTGATTTGATGTTTGCTGATGATATCAATATAAACTGCATTTCATTTTAATGTGTTAAAATACAAAGATCAGTATTTTATCATTTTTTTATCTTTTTGTCAGTGGTGCAGATCAAAGAGTACAGATCCAATACTTTCCCATCAATTTGTATTTTTATTTATAAAAAGTAAGTAAAGTTGCCATAGCCCCAGATGACCATAGACTGCTGTGTGCTTTGAGGGGGAGAGTTGACTGGTGGTGATTTAACCTGAGGATCACCACACTTCAATCAGGGGCAAGGTTGAGAAGGCGGAGCCTTCATGAATAACCTCAGCTGGTATGAGAATTGAACCCACGTTGTTGGCATTGCTCTGCATCCCAAACCAGCCGTCCAGCTAACTGAGCTAACAGACTCCCATTTTTATCAAATATTCATTTTATTTATACTAGACTTTTGAACAATGTGCAGGAATTTCTACCACCCCCACCCCACCCCTCCCACTCCCACTCCCACCCCACCCCGCCCTGCCCCGTCCTGTAGGAAGGTCTGGAAGATCCTGCCCAACGTGCATCAAACTTTTGAATGAGAGATTCTGTTTATGTTGCTACTTTATTGTAATTGGCAAAAAGGGGAAACTGGTTGTTTCAATTATCACAGCTTTTGAAGGTCACACTCCATGTTCACCAGATACAGACAGACACTGCAATGGTACGTGAATAGAGCTGTAATATAATACCAGGTCTCTGTGCACCATGATGTGAACAATACAGTGTACTGATGTGTGCTATACCTCAAAGAACTAAATCAAGCAGTCACCCTGTGCCAACATAAATAAAAGTTGAAAATGTACCCTCTGGAGTCTGGCAGTTAAATAACTGACGGTTAAATCTGGTTGCTTGTCTGATTCAGTTAAATTATTCAGCTGGTTGTGAGAAAATTGGTGGCCTGAAACAGTGGCTGTTCAATCGCGAGGTACTCCCACACAGCGATGAAATTAGCTGTGGAGAACAGACAGCATAGTCCATCGTCAAGAGGTCATTATAGAAATTACTGCTCGGAAAAACTACCCAGTCTTCAGAACAGTGACCACGACACCACTCAACCCTGCCACAGCAACCTCTGCAAGACGTGCTGGATCATCGACACGGATGCCATCATCTCACGTGAGGACACCATCCACCAGGTACACGGTACATACTCTTGCAACTCGGCCAACGTTGTCTACCTGATATGCTGCAGGAAAGGATGTCCTAAGGCATGGTACATTGGGGAGACCATGCAGACACTATGATAACGGATGAATGAACACCGCTCGACAATCACCAGGCAAGAGTGTTCTCTTCCTGTTGGGGAACACTTCAGCGGTCACGGGCATTCGGCCTCTGATCTCCGGGTAAGCGTTCTCCAAGGCGGCCTTCACGACACACGACAACGCAGAGTCGCTGAGCAGAGACTGATAGCCAAGTTCTGCACACATGAGGACGGCCTAAACCGGGATCTTGGGTTCATGTCACACTATCTGTAACCCCCACGACTTGCCTGGGCTTGCAAAATCTCACTAACTATCCTGGCTGGAGACAATTCACATCTCTTTAACCTGTGCTTAACGCTCTTTCCACTCACATTGTCTGTATCTTCAAGACTTGATTACCGTAAAGACTCACATTCCAACCATTATTTTGTGAATTGAGTTTGTGTCTTTATATGCCCTGTTTGTGAACAGAACTCCCACTCACCTGATGAAGGGGCAGCGCTCCGAAAGCTAGTGGATTTTGCTACCAAATAAACCTGTTGAACTTTAACCTGGTGTTGTGAGACTTCTTACAGCATTTATTGCCCATCCCTAGTTGCCCTTGAGAAGGTGGTGGTGAGCTGCCTTCTTGAATCGCTGCAGTCCACGTGCTGTAGTTGACCCACAATGCCGTTAGGGAGGAAATTCTAGGAATTTGACCCAGCGATTGCGAAGGAACGGCGATATATTTCCAAGTCAGGATGGTGAGTGGCTTGGGAGAGAACTTGCAGGTGGTGGCGTTCCCATGTATCTCTTGTCCTTGTCCTTCTCGACGGAAGTGGTCGTGCGTTTGGAAGGTGCCGTCTAAGGATCTTTGGTGAATTACTGCAGTGCATCTTGTAGATAGTACACACTGCTGCTACTGAGTGTCTGTGTTAAAGGAGTGGATGTTTGTAGATGTGGTGCCAATCAAGCAGGCTACTTTGTCCTGGATAGAGTCAAGCTTCTTGAGTGTTGCTGGAGCTACACCCATCTAGGTCAGTGGGGAGTATTCCATCACACTCCTGACTTGTGCCTTGTAGATGATGGATCGGCTTTGGGGAGTCAGGAGGTGAGTTACTCGCCGCAGTATTCCTAGCTTCTGACCTGCTCTTGTAGCCACTGTGTTTATGTGGCGAATCCAGTTGAGTTTCTGGTCAATGGTAACCGCAAGGATGTTGACAGTGGGGATTCGGTGATGGTAACACCATTGAATGTCAAGGGACGGTGGTTTGAGTGTGTCTTATTGGTGATGGTCATTGCCTGGCATTTGTGTAGCGCCAATGTTATTTGCCACTTGTCAGTCGAAGCCTGGATATTATCCAGATCTTGTTGCATTTGATCATGGACTGTTTCAGTATCTGAGGAGTCGCGAATGGTGCTGAACATTGTGCAATCATCGGCGAACATCTCCACTTCTGACCTTATGATGGAGGGAAGGTCATTGATGAAGCAGCTGAAGATTGTTGGGCCTCGGACATCACCCTGAGGGACTCCTGCAGAGATGTCCTGGAGCTGAGATGACTGACCCTCCACAACCATCTTCCTATGTACTAGGTATGACTCCAACCAGCGGAGAGTTTGCCCCCTGATACCCATTGATTCCAGTTTTGCTCAGGCTCCTTGATGCCACACTCGGTCAAATGTGGCCTTGATGTCAAGGGCTGCCACTCTCACCTCACCTCTGGAATTCAGCTCTTTCGTCCATGGTTGAACCAAGGTTGTAATAAGGTCAGGGTATTCCCCTTTGCTTTCATGTTCAGACACTCACAGGCCACTGGTATGCGGGGCTCTGATTTCCCAGGCTCAGAAAATCAGATGCTGATTTCTGAAACTGTTGGTTAAAAACAGACAAATACTCTGTTTACTATAGATTCTGGCATCAATTTTAGTGCAAGGAATTTTGAGTTTGATTGGAAATCAATTGGTTTGCAATCTGAAGCACTTTTGAGTTTTAGACTGCTTTGTGAAGGATCTCATTGGACTTACCAGCAGATTATGTAAAGCAGTGAAGGTATTCTCAAGTGTGTGGGTGTCAAAGGGAACCATAGTTGGCAAACTCTCTGTTCCAAGTGGCCTGAAACCTGCAAAATATCAGCAGTATTTAGCGGTCAGCTGGGTTCTCATTTTAAATTGCTACTTGAAATGTGAGATGTGAGAAGTTGATAATAAAATTGCAACTTTAGCTGTTCATTTATCATAATATCCCTTTCACAGCGCTGAAGCAGTTGTAGTTAAAACCATTTTCCACATCGTGCATGCCTCAAGACTAATAAGTCAAGCAATTAGACTGAGGAGACCACCGGGCACGGCAAGCATTTCGTCAGTGAGTTTCAGACCCGGTTGAACCCAGGATTTGCACAGCAGTTGCAATTTGCAAGGCGATTAAAGCGACAGTGTCCATTTTCAAATGGAAATTCTTGACAATATTATAAAATGGAGAATTGATCAGTCACTGAAGTTGCTGACAGACCCACCGATCAAATTTCTTTCCCTCGTTGAGTTTGAAATTCTCAACCAGAATTTAAACGTGGGAAGGGAATCAATGGCTGTAGTCTTTCCAAACGCCTGGTTTTGAAATGAGCTTGTTTAATGTAAATGCATTGTTAGAAGGTGGATTTGTATAATTCCTAAGGAATAGATTTATAACCAACTATATTGCTTAATTGAAGCGTAATAATGGTTTAGCCTGTTATCTTCATTTCAATATTTCTTCATAGTTAAATGCGATGCTCGCAAACAAAGCAGCATGATGGCACAGTGGTTAGCACTGCACCAGGGACCCGGTTCGATTCCTGGCTTGGGCCACTGTCTGTGTGGAGTTTGCACATTCTCCCTGTGTCTGCGTGGGTTTCTTCCGGGTGCTCCGGTTTCCTCCCACACTCCAAAGGCATGTGGGTTAGGTGGATTGGCCATGCTAAGTTGCCCTTTGGTGTCAGGGGGACTAGCTAGGGTAAATGGATTGGGTTATGAGGATCGGGCCTGGGTGAGATTGTGGTCGGTGCAGACTCAATGGGTTAAATGGCCTCCTTCTGCATTGTAGGGTTCTATGATTCTATAAAAGCCAAATCAATCCTAACTGGATAAGCGATGATTTCCTCTGTGCATTCAATCTAGTGGGTTAGTGAACTGTCTTTATAAATGTGTTCACAATTTGACCACATCTAGCACACATGGAAATTCTTCCCTCAGAATGAAGACTAGCAGGGTTACTTTTTGAGAGGAAATAAAAGTGATCCAAGAATGAGAATGTCTTTGGAAATCAACAGAGCTGCCTCAGTAAAGGGCAACGTCAAATCGATCTTTCACTCAACTCCGCAATAAGATTTGTCAGGAAGTCAGGCAGGACATGAACTGCCTCTTTGTAACAGGATGTGTTTAAAAAAAATCATCTGAAAACAGCCACGCGGGCCTGTGGAAACACAAAGGTTCCTTCTTCAGAGGATGAAAGCATCTTTGTCGTTCTGAGGGTCTGAATTTGGGATCTACAGATGTACATGTCTCACCAGAAAGTATCACTTTGCAATGAATATTCATTTGAATGAGACGTAAATCTCGTGGTAACATTAGTGTCGTGCTGGGTTATGACATGTGTGCACTTGATAAATTAACCTCCATCTGCTCAAAACAAAGTTTTCAAAGGTGAATAAAACCTCTTCTGTGCTTTCAAAGTGGAGCAGTTTGTTGCAAAGTAATTAAGGGTCATTTCAACATGAATTTGGAGAATGCGTTTCCCGTTTGATTGTTCCTGTAACTGCTCTCCTATTTTCTTTCATTTCAACCACAAGTTATTATTTGTTCAATGCTGACATTTTTTATTCGTGCTTCTCTGTGACTTGAATCCAGCTACACACAAAACGAATCATGAAAACAAAACTACATTGCTACAAAATTCTATCCCAGACAGCTTCCAATTTAACATTTTAATAAAGATTTCTCTTTCTTCTGTGATGTTAACTCAATACTATTGGAAAGAACAGAAAGCATTCAACACACATCTCTTCAATCCTCCCATTCTAGTTTGATAAATGTTTGTTACCGCTAGTGTTCTTAAACATCTCTGCTTATTTGTATCTTAGAAACCCTACAGTGCAGGAGGAGGCCATTCGGCCCATTGAGTCTGCACTGACAACAATCCCACCCCAGGCCCTATCCCCTTAACCCCACACATTTATCCCGCTTATCCCTCTAACCTACACATCCCGGGACACGAAGGGGCAATTTAGCATGGCCAATCAACTTAGCTCGCACATCTTTGGACTGTGGGAGGAAACCGGAGCACCCGGAGGAAACCCACGCAGACACGGGGAGAATGTGCAAACTTCACACAGCCAGTGACCCCAAGCCGGGAATCAAACCCAGGTCCCTGGCGCTGTGAAGCAGCAGTGCTAGCCACTGTACCACCGTGCGGCCTACCTTGTTCATATATATTTTAGAATTTATTGAAAAAGGTTATAAAAAGATATTTCTCGAGGTTCTCCTTTAAGCATTAGTTGACAATCAGTAATGTGGAAATGTAAAAATTTCAAACTGCTACCACATATACTAAAAACAGACTTTAGCCAAGGAAATTCTGTCACTGATATTAACAGGGGAATGCTGAAACACTTATCATTCAGAAAAATACTGGGCTGAATTTTTAAGAGGCCAAAATGGAACGGCCAATGTTCCACAAAGTGTAAAATCCAGCGTGCTGGTGTCTGGTCACAAACTGACATTGTTACACCATAAAAATATACTCAGTGGGTGGGCTCTGAAGTTGACATTCTGCTTGCCATTTTTGAAATTAATACTTTGCCACCGATCAAGGTACACAACAACCCATTAGAATGCCATGGTATGCTGCCCACATTATCATATGGTGGGTGCACACAACACATTTTTTTCAGGTACTTATGAACATATAAAGGCTGGAGGTGGGTCGATGCTCAGATTCAGCAGAAAAAGTTGCTGAGAATTAGTTATTGCTGAACATTGCGCTGTCCATACAGCTCTGACCAGATTCAGGGCTATTCCTCAGGAGAAAGTCTGAAATGTTGGTGCACTGGTCATCTTTGAGCATTGACAGTGTCTTGGCCTTTCACGAGACACTGCCACATCCCTCCATGACATGCTGACAGTTGAGATTGTCTGGAATTCTGTGAGTGGCCACTCGAAGACGGTAGTCTTTAAAAACATAGTTGCATTGAACTTCTTTATCTCCAGGTCATTCCAGGCCACATCTGGAGACCTCAGTGGGCTTATCCAGCCTACAGAACATCACAGTACCAAGGACTTGACTGATCCCTTGTTTAGGAGTGACCATCAATGTATTTCCTTTGTAACAAACAGCAACAATCGAGTGGAAAGAGCCAGAGGCTTTGCAGCCATGGCTGGTTTCCCATGGTTACAAGGGGTTATTGATTGTGGCCATCAAAGCAGCAGTAGTGGCGTAAGAGATCCCACTCCATTCATATGTAGATTGTGAGTGAGCACAACCATCAAGGAGCCCGAACAAACTGGAGAATCATAGAATCCCTACAGGACAGAAGGCCATTCAGCCCATCAGGTCTGCACTGACCACAATCCCATCCAGGCCCTATCCCCATTACTCCACATCCCCATAACCCTACATATTTACCCCCCTAACACTCTGGTTAATTTAGCATGGACAATCCACCTAACCGTCACATCTTTGGACTGTGGGAGGAAACCGGAGCACCCGGAGGAAACCAACGCAGACACGTGGAGAATGCACAAACTCCACACAGACAGTGACCCGAGGCTGGAATTGAACTCGGGTCCCTGGCGCTGTGAGGCAGCAGTGCTAACCACTGTGCCACCAATGGGAATCGGGGGAAAACTCTTCGCTGGCTGGAGTCATACCTGGCACAAAGGAAGATGGTTGTGGAGGTTGGAGGTCAATCATCTCCGCTCCAGGGCATGACTGCAGGAGTCCCTCAAGGTTGCATCTTGCCCCCAAACCATCATCCCTTGACATTCAACGAGGACTGTGACAAGTGGCGTTCCTCAGGAATCAGTGCTGGGACCTTTGCTGTTTGTATTATACATAAATGATTTGGAGGAAAATGTAACTGGTTTGATTAGTAAGTTTGCGGATGATACAAAGGTTGGTGAATTTGCGGATAGTGATGAGGACCATCAGAGGATACAGCAGGATATAGATCAGTTGGAGACTTGGGCGGAGAGATGGCAGATGGAGTTTAATCCAGACAAATCCAGACAAATGGGGACTGAATGGAATGAGGGCAACTAACATTCTGGCGGGGAGATTTGCAAGAGCCACTCGGGAGGGTTTAAACTAGTTTGGCAGGGGGGTGGGATCCAAACCAGTCGGGAGACAGAAGAGAAGGTTGAGGACAGCACGGAAGTTAAAGAGAGCACATTAATTAGTAAAGGCAGTGTCAGTAATCCTAGTACCAGACAGATCAGACAGATGCAAGACAGAGAGCAAGGGAAGTCCAGATTAAACTGCATTTATTTCAATGCAAGAGGCCTGACGGGCAAGGCAGATGAACTCAGGGCATTGATGGCTACGTGGGACTGGGATATTATAGCAATTACTGAAACATGGCTAAGGGAGGGACAGGACTGGCAGCTTAATGTTCCAGGGTACAGATGCTATAGGAAAGGTAGAACAGGAGGCAAGAGAGGAGGGGGAGTTGCACTTTTGATTAGGGAAAGCATCACGGCCGTACTGAGAGGGGATATATCCGAGGGTTCACCCACTGAGTCTATATGAGTAGAACTGAGAAATAAGAAGGGGGAAATCACTTTGATTGGGTTGTACTATAGGCCCCCAAATAGTCAGCGGGTAATTGAGGAGCAAATATGTAAGGAGATTACAGATAGCTCCAAGAAAAATAGGGTGGTAATGGTCGGAGATTTTAATTTTCCCAACATTGACTGGGACAGCCATAGTATTAGATGGTTAGATGGAGAGAAATTTGTTGTGTATTCAGGAGGAATTTCTCATTCAGTATGTGGATGGCCCGACTAGAGACGGGGCAAAACTTGACCTCCTCTTGGGAAATAAGGAAAGGCAGGTGACAGAAGTGTTAGTGAGGGATCACTTTGGGACCAGTGACCATAATTCTATTGGTTTTAAGATAGCTATGGAGAATGATAGGTCTGGCCCAAAAGTTAAAATTCTAAATTGGGGCAAGGTCAATTTTGATGGTATCAGGCAGGAACTTTCAAAAGTTAATTGGGGGAGTCTGTGGGAAGGAAAAGGGACGTCTGGTAAGTGGCATGCTTTCAAAAGTGTGTTAACCAGTGTTCAGGATAAACACATTCCTCTTAGAGTGAAGGGCAAGGCTGGCAGAAGTCGGGAACACTGGATGATTCGGGATATTGAGGCCCTGGTCAAGAAGAAAAAGGCACATGACGTGCATAGGCATCTGGGATCAAGTGAATCTCTTGAAGAGTATAGGGGGTGTAGGAGTAGAGTTAAGAGAGAAATCAGGAGGGCAAAAAGGGGACACAAAATTGTTTTGGCAGATAAGGCAAAGGAGAATCCAAAGAGCTTCTACAAATACATAAAGGGCAAAAGAGTAACAAGGGAGAGAGTAGGGCCTCTTAAGGATCAACAACGTCATCTATGTGCGGATCCACAAGAGATGGGTGAGATGGTATTTACTGTTGAGAAAAGCATGGGTGTTAGGGAACTTGGGGAATTAAATATTGATGTCTTGAGGAGTGTACATATTACAGAGAAGGAGGTGCTGGAAGTCTTAAAGCGCATCAAGGTAGATACACCTGTGGAACCTGATGAGGTATATCCCAGGACGTTGTGGGAGGCTAGGGAGGAAATTGCAGGTCCCCGAGCCGATCTATTTGAATCATCGATAGTCATGGGTGAGGTGCCTGAAGATTGGAGAGTGGCAAATGTTGTGCCTTTGTTTAAAAAGGGCTGCAGGGAAAAGCCTGGGAACTACAGGCCAGTGAGCCTCACATCTGTGGTGTAAATTGTTGGAAGGTATTTTGAGAGACAGGATCTACAGGCATTTAGAGACGCAAGGACTGATTAGGGACAGTCAGCATGGCTTTGTGAGTGGAAAATCATGTCTCACAAATTTAATTGAGTTTTTTGAAGGGGTAACCAAGATGGTAGATGAGGGCAGTGCAGTCGATGTTGTCTACATGGATTTTAGCAAGGCCTTTGACAAGGTACCGCATGGTAGGTTGTTGCATAAAGTTAAATCTCAGAACCAGGGTGAGGTATCTGAATGGATACAAAATTGGCTTCTTGACAGAACACAGTAAGAAGTCTCACAACACCAGGTTAAAGTCCAACAGGTTTATTTGGTAGCAAATACCATAAGCTTTCGGAGCACTGCTCCTTCGTCAGATGGAGTGGAAATGTGCTCTCAAACAGTGCAAACAGACACAAAATCAAGTTGCAGAATACTGATTAGAATGGGAATCCTACAGCCAGCCAGGTATTAAAAGGTACAGACAATGTGGGTGGAGGGAACATTAAACACAGGTTAAAGAGATGTGTTTTGTCTCCAGACAGAACAGCTAGTGAGATTCTGCAAGCCCAGGAGGCAAGCTGTGGGGGTTACTGATAATGTGACATAAATCCAACATCCCGGTTTAGGCCGTCCTCATATGTGCGGAACTTGGCTATCAGTTTCTGCTCAGCGACTCTGCGCTGTCGTGTGTCGTGAAGGCCACCTTGAGATGCCATCATCTCACGTGAGAACACCTTCTACCAGGTACACGGTACCTACTCTTGCAACTCGGCCAACATTGTCTATCTGATACGCTGCAGGAAAGGATGTCCCGAGGCATGGTACATTGGGGAAACAATGCGGACGCTACGACAACGGATGAATGAATACCGCTCGACAATCACCAGGCAAGACTGTTCTCTTCCTGTGGGGGAGCACTTCAGCAGTCACGGGCATTCAGCCTTGGATCTTCAGGTAAGCGTTCTCCAAGGCGGCCTTCACGACACACGACAGCGCAGAGTCGCTGAGCAGAAACTGATAGCCAAGTTCCGCACACATGAGGACGGCCTAAACCGGGATGTTGGATTTATGTCACATTATCAGTAACCCCCACAGCTTGCCTCCTAGGCTTGCAGAATCTCACTCGCTGTTCTGTCTGGAGACAATACACATCTCTTTAAACTGTGTTTAATGTTCCCTCCACCCACATTGTCTGTACCTTTTAAGACCTGGCTGGCTGTAGGATTCGCATTCTAATCAGTATTCTGCAACTTGATTTTGTGTCTGTTTGCACTGTTTGAGAGCACATTTCCACTCCATCTGACGAAGGAGCAGCGCTCCGAAAGCTTATGGTATTTGCTACCAAATAAACTTGTTGGACTTTAACCTGGTGTTGTGAGACTTCTTACTGTGTTCACCCCAGTCCAATGCCAGCATCTCCACTTCTTGACAGAAGCCAGAGGGTGGTTGTAGAGAGTTGTTTTTCAAACTGGAGGACTGTGACCAGCGGTGTGCCTCAGGGATCAGTGCTGAGCCCACTGTTATTTGTCATTTATATTAATGATTTGGATGAGAATATAGGGGGCATGGTTAGTAAGTTTGCAGATGACACCAAGATTGATGACATGGTGGACAGTGAGGAAGGTTATCTCCAATTGCAGCGGGATCATGATCAATTGGGCCAGTGGGCTGACAAATGGCAGATGGAGTTTAATTTAGACAAATGCGAGGTGATGCATTTTGGTAGATTGAACCAGGGCAGGACTTACTCAGTTAATGGTAGGGCGTTGGGGAGAGTTACAGAACAAAGAGATCTAGGGGTACATGTTCATAGCTCCTTGAACGTGGAGTCACAGGTGGACAGAGTGGTGAAGAAGGCATTCAGCATGCTTGGTTTCATCGGTCAGAACATTGAATACAGGAGTTGGGACGTCTTGTTGAAGCTGTACAAGACTTTGGTGAGGCCACACTTGGAATACTGTGTGCAATTCTGGTCACCCTATTATAGAAAGGATATTATTAAACTAGAAAGAGGGCAGAAAAGATTTACTAGGATGCTACCGGGACTTGATGGATTGAGTTATAAGGAGAGGCTGAATAGACTGGGGCTTTTTTCTCTGGAGCGTAGGAGGCTGAGGGGTGACCTTATAGAGGTCTATAAAATAATGAGGGGCATAGACAAGGTAGATAGTCAATATCTTTTCCCAAAGGTAGGGGAGTCTAAAACTAGAGGGCATAGGTTTAAGGTGAGAGGGGAGAGATACAAAAGTGTCCAGAGGGGCAATTTTTTCACAGAGGGTGGTGAGTGTCTGGAACAAGCTGCCAGAGGTAGTAGTAGAGGCGGGTACAATTTTATCTTTTAAAAAGCATTTAGATAGTTACATGGGTATAAAGGGATATGGGCCAAATGCGGGCAATTGGGATTATTTTGGGGATTTTTTTAAAAAAGTAAGTGCGGCATGGACAAGTTGGGCCGAAGGGCCTGTTTCCATGCTGTAAACCTCTATGACTCTAAATGTGAGGTAATGCATTTTGGAAGGTCTAATACAGATAGGAAATACATCGTAAATGGCAGAACCCTGAAGAGTATTGATAGGCAAGGGGATCTGGGTGTACAGGTGCACAGGTCACTGAAAGTGATAATTCAGGTGGAGAAGGTAGTCAAGAAGGCATACGGCATGCTTGCCTTCATCGGCCGGGGTATTGAACTTAAAAATTGGCAAGTCATGTTGCAGCTTTATAGGACCTTAGTTAGGCCACACTTGGAATCTCGTGTTCAATTCTGGTCGCCACATTACCAGAAGGATGTGGAGGCTTTGGAGAGGGTACAGAAAAGATTTACTAGGATGTTGCCTGGTATGGAGGGCATTCACTATGAAGAGAGGTTGGAGAAACTTGGTTTGTTCTCACTGGAATGACTGAGGTTGAGGGGAGACCTGATAGAAGTCTACAAGATTATGAGAGGCATGGACAGAGTGGATAGTCAGAAGATTTTTCCCAGGGTGGAAGAGTCAATTACTAGGGGGCAAGGTGCGAGGGGCAAGGTTTAAAGTAGATGTGCGAGGCAGATTTTTCACACAGAGTAGTGGGTGCCTGGAACTCGTTGCCGGGGGAGGTAGTGGAAGCGGATACGGTGGTGAATTTTAAGAGGCGTCTTGACAAATACATGAATAGGATGGGAATAGAAGGATATGGTCCCCGGAAGGGTAGGAGGTTTTAGTTCAGTTGGGCAGCATGGTCGGTGCAGACTTGGAGGGCCGAAGGGCCTGTTCCTGTGCTGTAATTTTCTTTATTCTTTGTTCTGCGATATTACCATCACTGAATCCCGCACTATCACCATCCTGAGGGTTACCATTGACCAGAAACTGAACTGGACTTGCCATATAAATACTGTGGTTACAAAAGCATTTCAGAGGCTAGGAACCGTGCAGATAGTAACTCACCGCCTGACTTCACAAAACCTGTCCACATCTACAAGGCACAAGTCAGGAGTGTGATGGAATATTCTTCACTTGCCTGGATGGTGCAGCTCCGACAACACTCAGAAAGCTCAGCAGGACAAAGCAGCCCGCTTGATTGGTGCCCCTTCTACAAGCACTCACTTCCTCCAGCACTGACGTACAGTGGCAGCAAGGTGCACTGCAGCAACTCAAAGATCCTTAGACAGCACATTCCAAACCCACGACTGCATCTCGAAGGACAAGAGCAGCAGATGCCTGGGAACACCACCACCTGGAGGTTCCCTTCCAAGTCACTCACCATCCTGACTTGGAAATGTATCACTATTCCTTCACTGCCACTGGTTCAAAATGTTGGAACTCCCTCCCTAACAGCACTGCGGATATACCTACACCACAGGGACTACAGTGGTTCGAGAAGGCAGCTCACCGCCACCTTCTCAAGGGCAATTAGTGATGAGTGATAAATGCTGATCCAGTCAGTGAAGCCCACATCCCACAAATGAATCCTAAAAATGTAGATATGTGCAAGGTAACCAGGAAGAGCTACAACACTTCGATCCTCAGGCACCCCCTGGTGCTCGAGATGTTTATGAGTCCAGACGCTTTGACTGAATGGGCACTCTGACACAAAGGATACCTCTCAGGAAATGGCTGATGAATCCAGTCTGAAGTCTAAGGACAGAGACTGGGTGTTGTTAAAATGAAAGCCAAACAATGACCAGATCCATCATTTGTCTGGCCATTGATCTGCCGAAAATAAGATTCTGATGCCTGGAAAGACCAGGTGGAACGCTCCAAAATGCATCAACAAAATCTCCCCGATGGTAGCAGTCTGCTGTGCACTGTGCACCCTGACCTTCCAGAAAGGTCAAACCCCGTCAGAGGAGGAATTGAGGGACGCAGGCTAATCCTCTGGTGAGGGGTCCGATTCCGGGGCTGGTGAGGCTCGCAGAACAATGCTCTCCATTGGCTTTGGCTGGGATATTACGAGCTTTGGGCAGGTGAGGCAGTAAAATTCTGGCACTTGTGCCTTTTTTTAAAAGCTTCCTTTTAAGGAACTCCTAAAAAACCTAAAGCCTAAATGACCCCTGGAATGAAGAGCTTGTCATATGAGGAACGGTTGAGGACTCTGGGTCTGTATTTGTTGGAGCCTAGAAGGATGAGCGGGGATCTTATTGAAATTTACAGGATACTGCGAGGCCTGGATAGAGTGGATGTGGAGAGGATGGTCGGAAAAACTAGAACCAGAGGGCACAACCTCAGGCTGAAGGGCCGATCCTTTAAAACAGAGATGAAGAGGAATTTCTTCAGCCAGAGAGTGGTGAATCTGTGGAACTCTTTGCCGCAGAAGGCTGTGGAGGCCAGGTCATTGAGTGTCTTTAAGACAAAGATAGATAGGTTCTTGATTAATAAGGGGATCAGGGGTTATGTGGAAAAGGCAGGAGAATGGGGATGAGAAAAATATTAGTCATGATTGAATGGCGGAGCAGACTCGATGGGCCGAGTGGCCTAATTCTGCTCCTATGTCTAATGGTCTAAAATAAGTGCAATTCGAGTAAACATCGTGCCGATTAATTCACGCCAGATCCATTTATGAGAGGAGCCAGCTTCTAACGGAATGTTTTAATTTAATGCAAATGTTTGCAGAATCTCGATATACGTTTGGAATTCCTCAATGTTTTGTGCTGATTTTCAATGAGTTGCACTGAAAGAAGTTAGCACAGCCCAGCAGAGATTCCAAAGCTGATATATATACAACAATCTTTTAAATGTTTAAATGTGTAGCCAATCCACCAAGGTGTTTGACAGTTATTTTAGGTAATGTTTCTGCTGCTTGGCCTGTAGTTTGCTTAAGATTCATTAACCACTTTTCTGTAACTGTGTTCTATAAACTTAACTAGCACTTAATGCAGAGCCACAGATATTCTTGTGTTTCATAATTTGGACTTCTTCAGCAGAATATGAGTTACAGTTAATTTAAACATGATATTGCGTAACCAAAAGCAGTAAAGACTAATTTTATAAAAACCATGGAGCCAGACAAAATTGAGCATGTGTGGCTGACAAAACCTTTTAAACTTTTTTGTCCTGACTGTTGTCAAATGGCCTCAGGATAACTATAATCCCTGACAGTAATGAATTCGTGCCTCATATTTATTGCAAGAATATCTTTCATTGTCGATATTTTCAAGTGAAATGCTTGTCCTGCTTGAATTCATGGTCTATAAAAACCTCTTGCTGACTGACAAACATTTACCCTTCATTAATAGAAACTTATACCTGGGTTCACTCAAGATACAGCTTGTGAATGCAGCCTATAACTGATCACTCCTCAGGTCCAACACAACTGGTTCAAAGAAATCATGATTATTTTCGTATTTTTGCCAAACCCTGGTCGCGGGGGAGCTTATTTTCATTTTTTTCCAGATTGGGCCCTTTAAAAATGGTGCCTCGATCTGTCAGGAGCCGAGGTTGCTAACAGGATGGGCACATTCAGAGCCGATTCCATCAATGGGACATCGTGGGACCTGCATCCAGGATTTATTTTGGCTAAATGTCAAAAAAATGGCGGGAAAAGCCAGCAGTGGAGCCTGTGGACAACATGCTGCTATCCTGCTCAAGATCAAACTTGATTCAATTTCTGGTTTTCGCTCATGATCTATCATCCGCCCAGCAGGCTGAATGTTTAGGTGGGGCGGAACGCGGGAAGACTGGGCTTCAATACAAGGCCTGCCTACCTCGGGATAAGGCAGTGAGATCCCAGAAAAGTCCCATCCAATTTTATGCTACTCCCTCCTCAGAAGTTGCCGCGGTGTGTGTGTGTGTAAAATTTGGACCATTAGCTACTACATGAGCCTGTGAGAAGTTTGCAGAATATGTTCCTGGTTTCAGCTGCAAGAGACAGACCACAAACACCTAGTGACACAATTAGATTCTAAAGATGTGGTTTGATGCAAATTCAGAGTATACAAAGAACAATACAGCACAGGAACAGGCCCTTCGGCCCTCCAAGCCCATGCCGCTCCCTGGTCCAAACTAGACCATTCTTTTGTATCCCTCAATTCCCACTCCGTTCATGTGGCTATCTAGATAAGTCTTAAACGTTCCCAGTGTGTCCGCCTCCACCACCTTGCCTGGCAGCGCATTCCAGGCCCCCACCACCCTCGGTGTAAAATATGTCCTTCTGACATCTGTGTTAAACCTCCCCCCCTTCACCTTGAACCTATGACCCCTCGTGAACATCACCACCGACCTGGGAAAAAGCTTCCCACCGTTCACCCTATCTATGCCTTTCATAAT
Source organism: Mustelus asterias (assembly GCF_964213995.1). Lineage (NCBI taxonomy): Eukaryota > Metazoa > Chordata > Chondrichthyes > Carcharhiniformes > Triakidae > Mustelus > Mustelus asterias. The sequence continues at coordinate 82,856,859 of NC_135819.1, read as the reverse complement.
TTTATACACCTCTATTAAGTCTCCCCTCATCCTCCGTCTTTCCAGGGAGAACAACCCCAGTTTACCCAATCTCTCCTCATAACTAAGCCCCTCCATACCAGGCAACATCCTGGTAAACCTCCTCTGTACTCTCTCCAAAGCCTCCACGTCCTTCTGGTAGTGTGGCGATCAGAACTGGACGCAGTATTCCAAATGCGGCCGAACCAACGTTCTATACATCTGCAACATCAGACCCCAACTTTTATACTCTATGCCCCGTCCTATAAAGGCAAGCATGCCATATGCCGCCTTTACCACATTCTCCACCTGCGACGTCACCTTCAAGGATCTGTGGACTTGCACACCCAGGTCCCTCTGCGTATCTACACCCTTTATGGTTCTGCCATTTATCGTATAGCTCCTCCCTACATTATTTCTACCAAAATGCATCACTTCGCATTCATCAGGATTGAACTCCCTCTGCCATTTCTTTGCCCAAATTTCCAGCCTATCTATATCCTTCTGTAGCTTCTGACAATGCTCCTCACTAGCTGCAAGTCCTGCCAATTTTGTGTCGTCCGCAAACTTACTGATCACCCCAGTTACACCTTCTTCCAGATCATTTATATAAATCACAAACAGCAGAGGTCCCAATACAGAGCCCTGCGGAACACCACTAGTCACAGGCCTCCAGCTGGAAAAAGACCCTTCCACTACCACCCTCTGTCTTCTGTGACCAAGCCAGTTCTCCACCCATCTAGCCACCTCCCCCTTTATCCCATGAGATCCAACCTTTTTCACCAGCCTACCATGAGGGACTTTGTCAAAAGCTTTACTAAAGTCCATATAGACGACATCCACGGCCCTTCCCTCGTCAACCATTCTCGTCACTTCTTCAAAAAACTCCACCAGGTTAGTGAGGCATGACTTCCCTCTCACAAAACCATGCTGGCTATCGTTAATGAGTTTATTCCTTTCTAAATGCGCATACATCCTATCTCTAAGTCTGTTTGTTTTTCGATGAGATCCATGGAATCTCTACAGTGCAGAAAGAAGCCATTCGGCCCATCAAGTCTGCACCGACTCTCTGAAAGAGCATCTTACCACCCCCCCACCTCCCCGCACCAGAATGAATCAATATACACTGGATACGTTGTCCTGTATCCCAGTGGTAAAGCTTTGAAAAAGGTGCAATAAACCGTGTTGAAGGTGTAGAAAACTTTGCAATGGCAACAACCATAACTTTCCCAGCAACAACCCAGTGACTGAACAAAGTCAAAGATGCAGGGAAATCTAATGAAGAATGTGTTGAGGTCAGAGAATGCTGCATGGAAGAATGGTCAGCGTACATGCCACACAATCCCATTCCCAGTTGGTGCTGAGGGCAGAGACACCTCAGTGTTATTGATGTTTTACTGACTATGGAGAGCGATTGCTCATTCCTACACTTCTGAGATTTGATAAACTACAACAATTGCCCCATGGACTTTGGGCAGAACCAGAGCAAGCTATTCTGTTTGGTGGCCATCTCTCTAAGGGATGATATCAAACTGCATTACTTCTTCAATTCATCATCAGGAAACAAGACAAACATTGATGTCATATTATTTCCCATCAAGAACATTGGAATGTTTTGGGACGGACATCTTTGAACACAGAGATAAGGGCCGGAATTTCCTGGCCATTCATGCCTCATTGCCACAGCAAGAAAGGACGGAGAATTTGGTGCTCAGCCAAATCTCCATTCACTGCAGCGGGACCAGAGAATCCCATTGGTGTGAACTGCTGAAAATTCCAGCCAAGATGTTCGTGATTGTACTAGACTACTACTCCCAAAGGATAGAATTCAGAATTCAAGCAACTGCAGGGTTAAACTTAAGTAAAAGCATAGAATCCCAGACATTGCAATCTAAAACAATGAACCAACCAATGACCATCTCCAACAAGAGAGAATCTAACTATCTCCCCTTGACATTCAATGGCATTACTACTGATGAATCTCCCACTGTCAACAATCTGGGGGTACCATTGACCAGAAACTGAACAGACTAGCCATGTGAATACTGTGACAAAAGTAGATCAGAGGCTGGGAATTCTGTGGAGAATATCTCACCTCCTGACTCCCCAAAACCTGTTGACCATCTACAAGACACAAGTCAGGAGAGTGATGGAATACTCTCCACTTGCCTGGATGAGTACAGCTCCAACAACACTCAAGAAGCTCAACATGAACCAGGACACCACTTTACCATCATCAACATTCACTCCATCCTCCACTGACACAAAGTGACAGCCATCGACAAGATGCACTGCAGGAACTCACTAAGACTTCTTGAATAGCACATTCCAAACCTGTGTTAACTACTATCTCAAAAGACAAGGGCAGCAGCTTAATGGGAACACCATCAGCTGCAGGTTCCCCTCCCAGCCACTCAACATCCTGACTTGGAACCATTCATTCATTGTTGCTGGGTCAAAATCCTAAAACTGCTAACTTACAGCATTGTTGGTACACCTACACCTCATGGACTGCAGCAGTTCAAGAAGGCAGCTCACCACCAAGGGAAATTGGGGATGGGCAATAAATGCAGGCCCAGCCAGTGATGTCCACGCCCCATGAACAAACTTCTGTCGGAGGGAAAATGCTTGAATCTATCATCCAGGAAGAAATAGCGAGACATCTGGATATAAATTGTCCCATTGGTAAGGCGCAGCATGGGTTCATGAAGGGAAGGTCATGTTTGACTAATTTGGTGGAATTCTTTGAGAACATTACATGTGCAGTGGACAATGGGGAACCTGTGGATGTGGTGTTATCTGGATTTCCAGAAGGGATTTGACAAGGTGCCGCACCAAAGGCTGCTACTTAAGATAAAGGTGTACGGTGTTACGGGTAATGTATTCGCATGGATAGAGGATTGGTTAACTAACAGAAAGCAAAGAGTGAGGGTATATGGGTGTTTTTCTGGTTGGTGATCAGTGACTAGTGGTGTGCCTCAGGGGTCAGTGTTGGGACCGCAATTGTTTACAATTTACGTCGATGATTTGGAGTTGGGGACCAAGTGTAGTGTGTCAAAATTCGCAGATGACACTAAGATGAGTGGCAGAGCAAAGTGTGCAGAGGAAGCTGAAAGTCTCCAAAGGGATATAGATAGTCTAAGTGAGTGGGCAAGGGTCTGGCAGATGGAGTACAATGTTGGTAAATGTGAGGTCATCCATTTTGGTAGGAATAACAGCAAAATGGACTATTATTTAAATGGCAAAAAATTGCAGCATGCTGCTGTGCAGAGGGACCTGGGTGTCCTTGTGCAGGAATCTCAAGGAGTTGGTTTGCAGGTGCAGCAGGTCATTAAGAAGGCAAATGGAATTTTGTCCTTTATTGCTAGAGGGATGGAGTTTAAAAACAGTGAGATTATGTTGCAGCTGTATAAGGTGCTGGTGAGGCCACACCTGAAGTACTGTGTACAGTTTTGGTCTCCTTACTTGAGAAAGGATATACTGGCACTGGAGGGGGTGCAGAGGAGATTCACCAGGTTGATTCCAGAGCTGAAAGGGTTGGCTTATGAGGAGAGGCTGAGTAGACTGGGGCTATACTCATTGGAATTCAGAAGAATGAGGGGAGATCTTATAGAAACATATAAGATTATGAAGGGAAGAGATAAGATCGAAGAAGGGAAGTTGTTTCCACTGGTGGGTGAAACTAGAACTAGGGGGCATGGCCTCAAAATAAGGGGAAGCAGATTTAGGACTGAGTTGAGGGGCAACTTCTTCACACAAAGGATTGTGAATCTGTGGAATCCCCTGCCCAGTGAAGCAGTTGAGGCTACCTCATTGAATGTTTTTAAGGCAAGGATAGATACATTTTTGAACAGTAAAGGAATTAAGAGTTATGGTGAGTGGGCGGGTAAGTGGAGCTGAGTCCACAAAAAGATCAGCCATGATCTTATTGAATGGTGGAGTAGGCTCGAGGGGCCAGATGGCCTACTCCTGCTCCTAGTTTTTAGGTTCTTAGTGATTTCATGACTTCATATGGATTGTCCATACAACCAGTTCACCAAGATGACCTCAAGCCAATAGAGAAGCTAAAAGAGGCATGCGTACAGTGAGAGCATTGCTGAAGAATTATGGCATCCAATTTGTATTTCTGCACTATTGTTCAACTCCAATCCAAAATGGTTTAGCACCAGAACTGCCATGGAAAAATGACTGAGCACGCAACTCCTTACCCTCCCAAGCACACTCCTGCTGCAAATAAAAGCTGAAGATTTGAACCAGGAGAGAGAGAAAGAGGCCAGCCTGATGTTAAATTATGAAAGACATCACAAAGTGCACAACCTTCCAGACTTTCAACAAGAAGAGTTAGCTTCTTTAGGTGGGGGCCTGGAATGCGCTGCCAAGTAGGGTGGTGGAGGCTGACACGCTGACATCGTTTAAGACTTACCTGGTTAGTCACATGAGCAGCCTGGGAATGGAGGGATACAAATGATTGGTCTAGTTGGACCAAGGAGCGGCACAGGCTTGGAGGGCCAAAGGGCCTGTTTCCTGTGCTGTACTGTTCTTTGTTCTTTAATATATACTTCATGAGAAGTGCTGATTAGATGGCAAGTCAACTCCGACTGGTAGCGACGTTGTCATGAGAATGCACCAGAGGACCGTTAACTTCTGAGCTTTTTTTCCAAATTCAAATCAGGCAGGTCAACTCTGATTGGTCAATGCATCGCCATCGGGAATGAACGAAGGAATGGCTGTCCCTCAGGCTTTAGTTTATTTGGAATAGGCACAATGCATGGACATACTTCTATCTTCAAAAGATTGGTCCCTGTGTGTCATTATATGTGGCTTCTTGCAGACGTAAGTGAGTCACACTGCAAGCCTGACTAATAATCTTAAATTGGTTTTCAGTATAATTCTTAGAACAATTAGGATTGTTCAGCAAATGTTGTCCAATCACGGAATCACACCTCATGTTGGACATTATTGAGTTTGAATTTGAGCAAAAGCTTGGCAGTTAACTATTCCTGCGTAATTTTCCATGGCAATGCCTCTACCAATCAGAGTCCACTTGCCAACCAATTAGCACTCTCTTCTTGTGCAGTACAAATTGTTGCTCCCCTTTACTCTTGGTATTCTTGCAAACTGTCCTGATGAGTGCAAGACAAAAGGTTTCAACAGAGTGTTTCTTTCTTCAGCAATGCTCAAGTTTAGTGCTACCAAATGAATATTGAGAATATTGTATTAACTGGCTGAGGGGCAGCCCACTGGAGCAGGGTTGGATTTCATTGCAATATGTTCTCCAGCGGAACAGCAGACCCACCAACTATGAAATCCTGGCCATTGTGTGGATTTTAGCTTCTTACCTATTACCGTCCAATGACAGGCTTGGACAAGGTAAAGTTTACAATTATAAACTAATTCCACGCAGCTGCAAACATTCTTTGTTTCATTTTAAGCCGACTAATTCTCTGTTTAACATTAAAATTTGCTGATGGAAATGTTTGTCAACCATGAATGATGCACCTTCTGTCAGTATAATTTAGGATTAACAGGCCTGTTTTACACTACACTGACAGCAGTACCTGCGATGGAATGTCTTCTTACTAAATGTAAAAGGGATAACAGAGATAATTCTTTCCGAATATCACAGAAATGTGTGTACAGAAATTGAAAATAATGATCTGATCTTAGATTTATTTTAGGGCTAGTGGAATGCCGTATTAGAATTTTTGGGTTATAATTGATAACTAAATACTGCAGAGATGGTTTTGGGTGTACAGTAGTGTTCAAGATCAGCATCAAATCCTGGTAATTCAGTTCCCGTCGGAGATAGTCTTTTTATTGCTTTTAATTATCATGCCAAATGCTTTCAAGACACTTTATAGAATGAATTATTTGTGAAATGCAGTGATTTTTTAATAGGCAATTTCAGCAGTTATTCTGTTCTACCATTGACTCTGAGCCTTCCTCGTGGTTTAAACACACATTGCTGTGTTGTGACATTTCTGCTATTTTACAGATACATGCATAGAATTCAGCTGACTTCGAATCCCAATGTGACTATCCCCTACAACCCCTTTTAATTTGCTATTTCCACACACCCATTTCATTCTAGTGTTCTCCACCTCCCTGCACTTTTTAATTTCCTTTTGTTTATTCAGTTTACTAATCTCCTGAGCTTTTGTTTTATCCAGGTTTTGATCTGTGCAATATACCAAGCTGTGGCTTGTCTGGCTTCCATTTAAGTTTCAAATGCTTCCTTTCTAACCAGAAGTCACTCTTTCTTTCCTTATTGATCTCCCTGTTCCTTCCTCAAAGTGTCTTTCTTCTGGAGTTTACTTTGAGTTTTGATCTTCTCCTTTTGTGTTTATCTTCAGGGTTTGTTAATCTCTGCACATCCTGCTGACTTTGTGTTGCACTGTTTGGACATCCTCTGCCTGAAATCTTCAGATTTATCCCACACTGTGGCGATTGTCACGCTTGACTTTTCCTGCGCCCATTCCAAACATAATTGTGGTCCTTCTTTTACCAGTACCCTCTTATTAGCTCACAGTATTCTGAAGGACAATTAGGATTCACACTGACACCTGATGCTGCCTTGCTGTTCTGAGATTTTCCAGAAACCGTGCCTTCACCAAGGTTACTCCTCGTCAATTGTCAATGTGTCAAGTCATCTTGTCTTCTAATTTTTGCTCTTGTATCCATGCACAATCTGTGATGCACAGCAAAGACCAAGATGTCCGTCTTAAAGTAATGACAGGTGCAAGAACAATCTACTTATTTTAGTACATCAGCACACTGCTTTGTACCCTCTTTGTATGATAAACTGACAATTTGTTTTAAATGCTTGGTAACTTAGTCAATTTACCCAACATCAAATATTCTTTAAAGACTTTAAATACCTTTCAGATTATTTCATATCATGTAAGCTTGAATCTTAATAGTCAAATAAATAGTCAAAAAACGTAGCTGGTCTGATTAGCAAGTTTGCGGATGACACTAAGATTGACGGAGTTGTGGATAGTGATGGAGATTGTCAGAGAATACAGCAGGATATAGATAGACTGGAAAATTTGGCAAAGAAATGGCAGATGGAATTTAATCCGGACAAATGCGAGCTGATGTATTTTGGGAGATCCAGTTCAGGTGGGAGCTATAAAATAAATGGCAGAACCATCAGGAGCATAGACACACAAAGATCTGGGAGTACAGGTCCACAGATCCTTAAAAGTGGCAGCACAGGTGGAAAAGATAGTGAAGAAAGTTTATGGCATGCTTGCATTCATCGGATGGGTCATCGAGTATAAAAGTTGGCAAATTATGTTATATTGGAATACTGTGTCCAATTCTGGTCACCACACTACCAGGACATGGAGGCTTTAGAGAGAGTGCAGAAAAGGTTTACCAGGATGTTGCCTGGTATGGAGGGTATTAGCTATGAGGAGAGATTGAATAAACTGGGATTGTTCTCCCTGGAAAGGCGGAGGCTGAGGGACAACCTGATAGATGTTTATAAAATTATGAAAGGTATAGATCGGGTGAACATTTGGAAGCTTTTTCCCAGGACAGAAATGACAATTACAAGGGGACACAAGTTCAAGATAAGGAGGGAAATGTTCAGTGGAGATGTACGGGTGAAGATGTTTACACAGAGAGTGGCGGGGGCCTGGAATGCACTGCCAAGTGAGGTGGTTGTGGCAGTTACGTTAGCGACATTTAAGACTTATCTGGATAGACACATGAACAAATGGGGAATAGAGGGATAAAAGCGGTTGGTTTAGATCGGCACAGGCTTGGAGGGCCGAAGGGCCTGTTCCTGTGCTGTACTGGTCTTTGTTCTTTGTTTTGTTCTAAACATATATTGGTATTTTCTTTTACAAACACATTTGTCGGCTTTGAAAATATTATAATTATCTATTGTGGATACATTAAAAAATTGAAATAAGGATGCAGGAAGACTGAAGCCATGAATCAATATTTGCCATGAGAACATAAGAACTAGGAGCAGGAGTAGGCCATCTAGCCCCTCAAGCCTGCTCTGCCATTCAATAAGATGATGGCTGATCTGATAGTGGGTTCAGTTCCACTTACCCGCCTGCTCCCCATAACCCTTAATTCCCTTAATGGTTAAAAATCTATCTGTGACTTAAACACATTTAATGAGGTAGCCTCTACTGCTTCATTGGGCAGAGAATTCCAAAGATTCACTACCCTCTGGGAGAAGAAGTTCCTCCTCAACTCTGTTCTAAATTGACTCCCCCGTATTTTGAGGCTATGCCCCCTAGTTCTTGTTTCCATTGTAAGTGGAAATAATCTCGCTGCTTCTACCCTGTCTAGCCCCTTCATTGTCTTATATGTCTCTATAAGATCTCCCCTCAACCTCCTAAACTCCAACGAGGAGATCCATGATGATGGATAATCAACAGGCAAGAGTTTTGTTTCCAGTTCTGCATCACTCTCACCAGGTCTGAACATGTGCAGTGTTCTCCTCACCAATGTCTAAATGCAATTTAATGTTAACATTAACAGCTCCTGTTTGCAATGCAAAATTTAAAAATTAAGTTTGAAAACATGAAATTTAGTATCAGTTGCAGTTATACTGGTGCAGTCAGTGGTGTGGAATTATCTCCTTGTGGTTGTTTGATTTCACTTGTTATCAGCATGGCAATTTTCTGGGATTGTTAAATCACATCGTTAAGTTTTTTCAAGTTTATTTACTGGTATCGTGTGTAGGCTTACATTAACATTGCAATGAAGTTACTGTGAAAATCCCTAGTCATTGAGAGAAACAATGTCATAAGGTAAAGTTTCATAGTCCCCCACCAGTGAGTTTGCAGCCAGCGGGGGCCGTAAAATTCTCCCACCTACCCCTGACCTGTCCACAATTTTATGTGATGTAGGTGAGATCAAGAGCAGACCCCCTCCCCCTCCCTCACTCTAAGTGAGGCTATAAATATGCATGAGGAAATGAAAGTAAAGATGCAGGAAATAAAAGGAGGAGGAAACACTTGCACTTTCTCAACACCTTGCTAAAGCTCTCAGGAGCTTCTTGCTGTTTTCTTTCACAAAACTAACCTCATTAACTGGAGGTGAGGAACGGCAGGTTTGATCTCCTGGGGTCTCTCAATCTGCTGTACTTCCCTTTGCAAGCAGACTTGGGTAGATGATTGGCGCACACTGTGGGAGCTGATGTGAACTCCAGCATGAACCTGCACAGTTTTGTACCGCTGGTTATACAGAGCAGCTGCACGTTGACTGAATAGTGCCACTGTCTGTTCACTTAGGTCATCTCATTAAGGAAAGGGGTCTAGTGGCCTTGTGGGTGCAATCAATTAGCCTTTGAAGCTGGGGAAAAGCCAGCAATGTGCTGGAATTGCTCAGCCCTCTTTTACTGCCACTCAATGGCTGCCGACCCTTTTGAAGAAAGCATCAGCTACTTCCTTGGCTCATCTGCGGACAGGAAGTAGAGTGACACTGTCAATTTCTCTGCTGCTGACCTGAAAGGAGCCAGAAGTACAAACATGAGAGTCCTGATGATGTTAACAGCTACTGACAGTGTCTTCCAAATTACAGATGTGGTTCATGGAGGAGATCACACCACTTAAATTCTTCCTTCCTGCTGGGCCATTAGCTTCGAAGGTTCTTCTCCTCAGTCCATCGGAGAAAGATGGATTTGGAAGGTTCTACCCATTCGCCTGTTTACAAGCTAGTCTGGATTGTACACCTTTGATATTCCCTTTTAAAGTCAAGTTGTAATCTTTAAGTTATCACTGAATGCGATTGGCATTGGTTTGAATCCCTAAAACCTGCAGTTTATTGATCAATCACCAAATTAAACCACCAACTAAACTTCAGGGCCTGATATGTGTTGGAAATAAGGACACCTGGTATGTGCAATGCAACAACTTTTCCATTTAGTCCAATTTCTCAGTCAATTGTTCGAGTGTCAATAAGATATTCAATGCTAACATATAGATTATGCACTTTTGTGCAGGTAAATCTTTTCATATTGACAGAGTGTGGATTGCCACATACATCAAGGACAATAACATGCACTTAACTTATGCTTTTAATATGGAAACATCCCATTTTATAGAAGGAATAATAATATGTAAAAGATTTAAGGGACAGTCAATAAGCCATGGTGTGAGAATTAGGAGAGGCCCTTAATAATGGCCTGATTCAAATGAAAGCAAAAGACTTTTAAACAAGAATTATAGTGCAATTATATGAGATAAAATCAAAATATAACCATAAGAATATGATCTCCCGAGACCAAACTGCAAAATTCAGTCTCTGTTCCCAGGGTATAAATATAATACAGAAATTCAATTATCTTAGTCGATGAGTTGTGTATAAAATTTGTAACAAGAATGCATTAGTGCTCTGGACAGAGTTTCCTGCTGTCACTGGCATTTGATTCAGCCTTCCCACTTTCAGAATGGAACCTAACAAAACCCAAATTCTTATCGAACTGATCCAAGACTGGGTGGTTTGGAATGCGCAATATTTTAATAAATAGAAGGTACTGCTATTACATTATCTTAGAGAGAGAGCATTTATGCTCCTCAGTGTGTAAAAGTTAAACAATATTTATTTACCAGAACTTAGAAAGTATAAAATTACAATTTAGTACAAAACTGTTTCTTTCACTGTCTGCAGTTTTGTTCATAATCATTCTATTGCCCCCACCTCCCCCCACCCCCACTCCCTCCCCTCATTCACCCAATCATTTCTCAGCTTTTTAATTTTTCTCATGGGTTGTGGGCATCTCTGGCTCGGACAGTATTTCTTGCCCATCTTCAAATGCTTTGAACAGTTGCAGTCTATGTAACTGGTACTCCCACAGTGCTGTTAGGGAGGGAGTTCCAGCATTTTGACCCTGTGACAATGAAGGAATGGTGATATAGTCCCCAGCCAGGACGATGCTTGGTTGGAGGAGAATTAACAGTTGGTGATATTCTCATGTGTTGATTAGGTTGTGCTAGTAACCCATTTATTTTATGGCGAAGGCCGGAATCTTATAACTTCGGCCGAAAAAATCTTGAAATAAAGGTAAGATGGATTATGAGAGTAAACTAGCTCAGAATATAAAAACAGATAGCAAAAAGTTTCTACAAATATATAAAACGAAAAAGAGTGGCGAAAGTAAACATTGGTTCTTTAGAGGATGAGAAGGGGGATGTAATAACTGGAAATGAGAAAATGGCTGAGGCATTGAACAGGTATTTTGTGTCAGTCTTCACAGTGGAAGACACAAATAACATGCCAAAAATTGATGACAGGAAGGCGATGGCAGGTGAGAACCTAGAAACTATTATCACAAAAGAGATAGTGTTGGGCAAGTTAATGGGGCTCAAGGGAGACAAGTCTCCTGGCCCTGATGGAATGCATCCCAGGGCACTAAAAGAGATGGCGGGAGAAATAACAAATGCACTGGTGGTAATTTACCAAAATTTGCTGGACTCTGGGGTGGTTCCCGCAGATTGGAAATCAGCAAATGTGACGCCACTGTTTAAAAAAGGAGGTAGACAAAAGGCAGGTAACTATAGACCGGTTCACTTAACTTCTGTAGTAGGGAAAATGCTTGAATCTATCATCAAGGAAGAAATGGCAAGACATCTGGATATAAATTGTCCCATTGGTAAGATGCAGCATGGGTTCATGAAGGGCAGGTCATGTTTGACTAATTTGATGGAATTCTTTGAGAACATTACATGCGCAGTGGACAATGGGGAACCTGTGGATGTGGTGTATCTGGATTTCCAGAAGGCATTTGACAAGGTGCTGCACCAAAGGCTGCTACATAAGATAAAGGTGCACGGTGTTACGGGTAATGTATTAGCATGGATAGAGGATGGGTTAACTAACAGAAAGCAAAGAGTGGGGGTAAATGGGTGTTTTTCTGATTGGCGATCAGTGACTAGTGGTGTGCCTCAGGGATCAGTGTTGGGACCGCAATTGTTTACGATTTACATAGATGATTTGGAGTTCGGGACCACGTGTAATGTGTCAAAATTCACAGATGACACTAAGATGGGTGGAAGTGCAAAGTGTGCAAAGGGATATAGATAATCTAATTGAGTGAGCGAGGGTCTGGAAGATGGAGTACAATGTTGGTAAATGTGAGGTCATCCATTTTGGTAGGAATAACAGCAAAATGGACTATTATTTAAATCAGTGGTTCCCAAACCTTTTTCACTGGGCCACACTTTTGGAATAAAAATTTGCTCGCGCCACACCGAATTTTTTATTGATAAGAAATACATTCAAAAACAAAAAAAAAACAACTCCGAGCAGTGCTTGATTCATAACATAGAACACAACTATTTTATAATATGATCATGGGACATCCAGAAAGTATAGAACATAGAACAGTACAGCACAGAACAGGCCCTTCGGCCCACGATGTTGTGCCGAGCTTTATCTGCAACCAAGATCAAGCTATCCCACTCCCTACCATCCTGGTGTGCTCCATGTGCCTATCCAATAACCGCTTAAATGTTCCTAAAGTGTCTGACTCCACTATCACTGCAGGCAGTCCATTCCACACCCCAACCACTCTCTGCGTAAAGAACCTACCTCTGATATCCTTCCTGTATCTCCCACCACGAACCCTATAGCTATGCCCCCTCGTAAGAGCTCCATCCACCCGAGGAAATAGTCTTTGAACGTTCACTCTATCTATCCCCTTCATCATTTTATAAACCTCTATTAAGTCTCCCCTGAGCCTCCTCCGCTCCAGAGAGAACAGCCCTAGCTCCCTCAACCTTTCCTCATAAGACCTACCCTCCAAACCAGGCAGCATCCTGGTAAATCTCCTCTGCTCTTTCCAGCGCTTCCACATCCTTCTTATAGTGAGGTGACCAGAACTGCAAACAATATTCCAAATGTGGTTTCACCAAGGTCCTGTACAGTTGCAGCATAACCCCACGGCTCTTAAACTCCAACCCCCTGTTAATAAAAGCTAACACACTATAGGCCTTCTTCACAGCTCTATCCACTTGAGTGGCAACCTTTAGAGATCTGTGGATATGGACCCCAAGATCTCTCTGTTCCTCCACAGTCTTCAGAACCCTACCTTTGACCCTGTAATCCACATTTAAATTAGTCCTACCAAAATGAATCACCTCACATTTATCAGGGTTAAACTCCATTTGCCATTTTTCAGCCCAGCTTTGCATCCTATCTATGTCTCTTTGCAGCCTACAACACCCCTCCACCTCATCCACTACTCCACCATTGTATAAAACAATGTAGCTACATATCCATGTTTAAATGATTCTTCGATTGTCCTTGAATCTTCCCGCCGCACTTGCCATCCTCTCTCGCCTCACCAGTGTGGCGCGCCGCACCCTTTGGGAACCACTGATTTAAATGGTAAAAAATTGCAGCAAGCTGCTGTGCAGAGGGACCTGGGTGTCCTTGTGCAAGAATCTCAAGGAGTTGGTTTGCAGGTAATTGAGAAGGCAAATGGAATTTTGCCTTTCATTGCTAGAGGGATGGAGTTTAAAAACAGCGAGGTTATGTTGCAGCTGTATAAGGTGCTGGTGAGGCCACACCTGGAGTACTATGTACAGTTTTGGTCTCGTTACTTGAGAAAGGATATACTGGCACTGGAGGGTTTGCAGAGGAGATTCACTAGGTTGATTCCGGAGTTGAGAGGGTTGGCTGATGAGGAGAGACTGAGTAGACTGGGGCTATACTCATTAGAATTCAGAAAAATGAGGGGAGATCTTATAGAAACATATAAGATTATGAAGGGAAGTTGTTTCCACTGGCGGGTAAAACTAAAACTAGGGGGCATAGCCTCAAAATAAGGGGAAGCAGATTTAGGGCCGAGTTGAGGAGGAACTTCTTCACACAAAGGGTTGTGAATCTGTGGAATTCCCTGCCCAGTGAAGCAGTTGAGGCTACCTCATTAAATGTTTTTAAGGCAAGGATTGATAAATTTTTGAACAGTAAAGGAATTGAGGGTTATGGTGAGTGGGTGGGTAAGTGGAGCTGAGTCCACAAAAAGATCAGCCATGATTTTATTGAATGGCGGAGCAGGCTCGAGGGGCCAGATGGCCTACTCCTAGTTCTTATGTTCTTATCCCTGTTCACGCCAGCAGGATTTTCTCATCCCGTTGCAGTGAATGGAGATTGGGCTGGCCGCCAAATTCTCCGACCTCGCTGCAGCGGGAACGTGGCGTGAATGGCCGGTAAGGTCGTGCCCCTAATATTTCAATCCATTTAGCGGATAAAAGAATTGCAAACAATTTCATCAGCTGCTCACAATCTTATAATTTTTAGGCAGTAGCAAATAGGCATGTATTGATTTCAATCACGTATTATAAACTTTTTACCATGTGGCTTAAAATTTGAATGTAACATTAACCCGTCTGAAATTATTACCCTGAATTTCAAATTCCATTTTAAAAAGTAATGTTTCACACTTGTTTAAACATTGCAATAGCCAAGTCTAAATCATTTTAATGCATTTTCATTTTAAAATTAGGCATCGGAATGCATTTGAAAGAAATTAGTTTACATTAAACTGAAGTGAATATGAGGATGTGTACATAGACATAATTTTGAAATCAGATACTTTGCAACTGCTTTCTCTGCACAGCAGTGATGCATTCAAGGTTCTTTGGAATAAGAAATCTGATTGAAAGTAGATTCATGATTAATTACACCGATATATTTTACTCATCAATTACTAAAATTCTTCAACAATGAGCAAATTGAAAGCATATTTATGGAGGATGATTATGTGTGGGTGATTAGATATCAAATGTTATTTCCTTTTATCGGAAGAAGTATTAAACTCTTTAACGATGCTATGTTTAACTAATTGGCTGGTTTAAAGGTACAGAGGGAACATTGGACTGTTGAGTTTATCAATGGGCCTGTGAGTGAACTAAGTGGTACGGTGGACTGGATGGTGACCTGTTACTACTGGGGCCTGGTTTGAATCAAGAGCAGAATGATGGAATGAGAATCTGCTGGCTGAGACTTCCTCACAATTAGCCTCCTATATTTGCACCAATTGGCAATCTTCCTCAGAGAAGTCATCAACAGGAGAAGGTGGTACCAGCCTAACGTGATGGCCCTAAGTCTGGAGTGCAGGAATATCACTAAGAGTTCCTCTGATCATGACTTGTAGTGATAACATCAATGTGTTTGTAAACATTTCCTCTGTTATTGCATATTTCTAATGACACTGTGAGCACTTAGCACTGTTATCATAGAACTCCTATGGTGCATAAGGAGGCCATCCAGCCAATCGAGCCCACACTGACAACAATCCCACCCAGGCCCCATCCCCCAACCCTACCTATTTACCCTTCTTATCCCCCTGACAATAAGGGGCAATTTAGCATTGCCAATCCACCTAACCCGCACATCTTTGGACTGTAGGAGGAAATCAGAGCACCCTGAGGAAACCCACGCAGACACGGGGAGAATGTGCAGACTCCACACAGACAGTGACCCAAGCCAGGAATCGAACCCGGATCACTGGCGCTGTGAGGCAGCAGCGCTAACCACTGTGCCACTGTGCACCTAAGCTTATGATCTAAAATTAAATATTAATTTTGGCTGTTGACCATTAGTCAACGCAACGTGAATTTGTGCTCTGACTTGTAAAGTACTATAATTAAAAATATGTCCTGACAATTATTAATAAGAGTGTACAGAAATATAAACATCACTGGGATAATTCGAGCCAAATCACACACTTTGGGGATTTCTCCAATGTGAAACTTGTGGTTTTTTTCAGAACTGGATAGGACGAATAAACCATCATTAGCCATAAATGCTTTGTTGGAGGAAAACCTTATTTAAACTATTTATAGTGGTTCTTTTATAAGTCACATAATTTATTGGTGGTTCATTGTTCTAGGTACTAATGCTAATGTTTAGACTAGTTCCACATCGAGTATATGTGAGGATTATACTTTTTATACCTTGTTTAGAATATGTAACACGTTCTTCTAAAGATTGTCGAACGCATTGAACTGTACAAGGACCAAGCAAAGTAGATCCGGTTATAGTGAATCCGTAAGTCAAAGATATAAAAGTAGACAGCAAACTGACCATATTTACATCAGATTCACTTACTACCAAATTAAAAAGCTGAAAGCCCTTTCTTACACTTTTCAGAACTGTTTTAGCGTTACTGGAACTGAATAGTTTGTGTAAATAAACTAAAAATTACAAGCTGCAATGTTAGTGATGTAACACTAAATCAGTTCATGTACAATTGGTCTGTCCAGTATTTTAAATGGTCATTAATTTGCCTTTTTACGAAGAGGATTAACAGAAATATTTAATAAACATTGATTTCATCGATTGGGGGTGGGGGTACGGTGGCGGGTTGGGGGTGGGGGTACGATGGCAGGTTGGGGGTAGGGGGTATGGTGCCGGTTGGGGGTGGGGGTACGGTGGCAGGTTGGGGGTGGGGTGGGTGGATTGTGGTGTTAACAAAAGGAAACAGGCTTAAGATAATTGGCGAAAGAACAAGAATTGAAGTGGCGAGAATTTTTTTTATGCAGCGATTTATGATTTGGAATGAATTGTTCAAGAGAAAGCTGATTCAAAAGCAACTTTTACAAAGAAATTGAATCAATTCTTGATGAGAAGACGGTTATCTAGGATTGCAATGGGTTCTTGATCAATTGGGGCAGTGGGCTGCTGAATGGCAGATGGGGTTTAATTTAGACTTAATTTGGGGCGACACGGTGGCACAGTGGTTAGCACTGCTGCCTCACAGTGCCAGGGACCCGGGTTCGGTTCCCAGCTTGGGTCACTGTCTGTGTGGACATTCTCCCTGTGTCTACGTGGGTTTCCTCCGGGTGCTCCGGTTTCCTCTCTCAGTCCAAAGATGTATGGGTTAGGTGGATTGGCCGTGCTAAATTGCCCCTTAGTGTCAGGGGGACTAGCTAGGGTAAATGCATGGGGTTATGGGGATAGGGCCTGCATGGGATTGTGGTCAGTGCAGAATCGATTGGCCGAATGGCCTCCTTCTGCACTGTAGGATTCTATGATTCTAGATAAATGTGAGATGATGCTTTTTGGTAGATCGAATCAGGGCAGGACTTACTCAGTTAATGGTAGGGCATTGGGGAGAGTTATAGAACAAAGAGACCTAGGAGCACAGGTTCATAGCTCCTTGAAAGTGGAGTCACAGGTGGACAGGATGGTGAAGAAGGCTTGGTTTAATTGGTTAGAACATTGAGTACAGGAGTTGGGACGATTTGTTGAAGTTGTACAAGACATTAATAAGGTCACACTTGGAATACTGTTCTGGTTACCCTATTGTCGAAAGGACATTATTAAACTAGAAAGAGTGCAGAAAAGATTTACTAGGATGCTACCGGAACTTGATGGTTTGAGTTATAGGGAGGGGCTGAATAGACTGGGACTTTTTATCTGGAGCACAGGAAGCTTAGGGGTGACCTTATAGAGGTCTGTACAATAATGAGAGGCATAGATAAGGTAGGTAGTCAACATCTTTTCCCAAAGGTAGGGAAGTTTAAAACCAGAGGGCATAGGTTTAAGGTGAGGGGGGAGAGATACAAAAGTGTGCAGAGGGGCAATTTTTTCACACAGAGGGTGGTGAGTGTCTGGAACAATCTGCCAGAGGTAATAGTAGAGGTGGGTACAATTTTGTCTTTTAAAAAACATTTAGATAGTTACATGGGTACGATGGGTATAGAAGGATATGGGCCAAATGCGGACAATTGGGACTAGCTTAGTGGTAAAAACTGGGCGGCATGGACTGAAGGGCCTGTTTCTATGGTGTAAACCTCTATGACTCGATGAGAACTGTTTTACAGCAGGTAAATGGGACTAATTGCTAGCTGGGTCAGAAAGCTGGCTTAAGCGCAATGGGCTGGGTGGTTTTCTTTCGTACTATATCATTGTCTGAATTCTTATAATTGCAATAACATTAATTAGCTAATATCTCAGTGCAATTTGGCGATTAATGTCTTCCAGCATTTCTGATGCTAGATCAATTATTAGGAAATTGATAATTATTCTATTTTTGCATAAATGACAAAAATCTAATCACATTACACCAATGATATGCTTCACAGGAGTCTGAAAGATTCTGCAGCCTCTATTTCATTAATCTACATGGTTTCATGTTAATCTATTTTAATCTATTCAGGATGATATAATTTGGAAAACTTTATATAATTTCCTTTGTTGAAGCTTAAAAGTAAATCTATCACTCAATGTCAAAAATTCCTTCCTTCCCAACAATATTATATTCAATTGCAATGTAAGATTCAATTCTTCATGGTAAATACTATTCAGTTGAGTTACTGGGCAGAATTCTACTTTCCCCCACCAGTGAATTTGTAGCTTGGAGTTGGGGAAAGCCTGTAAACTTCCTCGGATTGGGCTTGCACCCACTCTGACCTCTCTCGAACTTGAGGGTGAGGCAGGCAACCCGAGATCGGAACTTCTGCAGCTGCCCCAGCTGAGGCCCTTAAATGGCCAATTAATGACCACGAACGGTCTGTTTATCATAGAATATCACAGAATCCCTACAGTGCAGCAGGAGGCCATTCGGCCCATTGAGTGCACCGACCACAATCCCACCCAGGTCCTCTCTCCATATATTTACCCTGCTAATCCCCCTGACACTAGGATCAATTTAACATAGCCAATCAACCTAACCCCAGACATCTTTGGAGTGTGGGAGGAAACCGGAGCACCCGGAGGAAACCCACACAGACAGGGGGAGAAAGTGCAAACTCCACACAGACAGTGACCCAAGCCGGGAATTGAACCCGGGTCCTTGGTGCTGTGAGGCAGCAGTGCTAACCACTGTGCCACCCTGCCGCCCATTTCCTGCCCTGCTTCAATTTTCAGGCTGGTGGGAGGAATTCAGGAGCAGGGGGCACACCCCAAAAGTGACCTTGTCCGGACTCTGGCGGGAAATGGGCAGGGCACCTCCACCAACAGCCTCCTTCCAATATTGGACAGGCATGTGCCCCTCCTCCCCCCGTCCAGCTCCCCGCACCCCCCCCCCCACCCCCCGTCCAGCTCCCCGCACCCCCCCCCCAGGCACATTGTCCCTCCCTTCCTGGCCTCGCTGCCAACATCCCTACACCCTCTCTGCTCAATCTCATCAGCCTTATCTCCTCTTCCATCCCTGCCCTGAGACCCACCTTCACCTTGCCTGCTCTCTGAGATTGCGATTCAAGGTCAAGGTACTGTCGACTGCAGCTCCTGACACTGCTGGGATTAGATTGTCTGAGGCTGGACTTTCTCCTGACTAAGAGACAGGTTACTTGACCACCAGTCAAGTAACGTTCCTTGGAACATTCCGCAGCTGTGGGGCAGCAAGGATTGGTGGAAATGTGCTGGCCACTGATTCTTGACCACAGTCTTCCCTTATCAATGTATCAGACTTGTTCAAAGCCTCAGTAAACCACATGGGGATACATAGATTTAATAAAAACTGTTCAACTGTTAGGTTATGACTTAAATTATGTCCTTTTTTAATTAAATATATTAAATGCTCCAGACTTATGATCATTATTAATAAAGGTGAAAATCTAAAAGGTTTAAATCTATGTTGAAATGTTTATTAATAAACACTATCCAAAATTAGCATTCATCTGATATTCTCTCTGCTTTGTTTCTTGTTACTAAAGTCAAACTTTGCAATTTCAGAAGTGTACATTGGGCGGCAGGGTGGCACAGTGGTTAGCGCTGCTGCCTCACAGCACTAGGGACCTGGGTTCAACTCCCAGCTTGGGCCACTGCCTGTGTGGAGTCTGCACATTCTCCCCATGTCTGCATGGGTTTTCTCCAGGTGCTCCGGTTTCCTCCCACACTCCAAAAATGCGAGGGTTAGGTGCATTGGCCATGGTAAATTGCCCCTCAGTGTCCTGGGATGGATAGGTTAGTGGGATTAGCGGGGTAAATATGTGTGGGGTCACGAGGATAGGGCCTAGGTGGGATTATTGTTGGTGCAGACTTGATGGGCCGAATGGCCTCCTTGTGCATTGTCGGGATTCTGTATACTGCTGCTGGACACTCGTTTGATTTTGCCTGTGTGACCAGAAATAAAATATTTTTTGAAAATGCAGAATACCTGCAAATGCAGAAATTAAAATACCTCAGATTCTAACAATCAGAATGGCCATCTTCATAAACATGGAGAATCCAACTTGGAAACTGATGTTTTTAAATCTAATGTTTGTGGTTTTGCTTACTTTGTCACAGAGTCCTCTTGGAACATTTAAATATCTGGCATCTATTATCACCATCTATTTTTCCAACCCATAGAGTGTTGTAATCTTCATTGTGACCAGAAACCTTTTAATTTCCAGTTATTTGTTAAAATGACACGACAAAATTTCACCTTTTGAAACTTTCACTGCAATGAATGACTAAAAAACATCATTGAATGAGCATTATTTCCTTATTTTGCAGGCAATTTATACTTCAAAAATACAGAGAGGAACATTCCCTTTTATACTTAGCACCCATCACACTCTCCACAAAATTACTGTCTGTAGCTAGAAACTAGAACTAGGGGGCATGGCCTCATAATAAGGGGGAGTAGATTTAGGACTGAGTTGAGGAGGAACTTCTTCACACAAAGGGTTGTGAATCTGTGGAATTCTCTGCCCAGTGAAGCAGTTGAGGCTACCTTATTGAATGTTTTTAAGGCAAGGATAGATAAATTTTTGAACAGTAAAGGAATTAAGGGCTATGGTGAGCGGGCGGGTAAGTGGAGCTGAGTCCATGAAAAGATCAGCCATGATCTTATTGAATGGCGGAGCAGGCTCGAGGGGCCAAATGGCTACTCCTGTTCCTAGTTCTTATGTTCTTATGTAGCAAACAGTCCACAATTGCTCCCAGTTTCCAATGGGCTCCCATATCTCAATTTCACTATGTAGTAACTTCAAGTGACCATCTCTCCTTTCAGTTTTCCGTTCAATTCATCACCAAAAAAAAGGGCGGCATGAACAAGTTGGGCCGAAGGGCCTGTTTCCATGCTGTAAACCTCTATGACTCTATGACCAGCAGTAAAGCCTGTTCCAATAATTATTCCTTTGTCTGTGTCAGAACAAATCAGGACGGGTAGCATTGATTAGAGACTGTCCCCCTCACACAGTAAGAAGTCTCACAACACCAGGTTAAAGTACAACAGGTTTATTTGGTAATATGAGCTTTCGGAGTGTCGCTCCTTCTTCAGGTGAGTGAGTTGTGTTCACAAACAGGGCATATACAGACAAAAACTCAATTTACAAGATAATGGTTGGAATGCGAGTCTTTACAGATAATCAAGTCTTTACAGGTGCAGACAATGTGAGTGGAGAGAGGGTTAAGCACAGGTTAAAGAGGTGTGAATTGTCTCCAGGCAGGACAGTTAATGAGATTTTGCAAGCCCAGGCAAGTCGTGGAGGGTTCAGATATTGTGACATGAACCCAAGATCCCGGTTGAGGCCGTCCTCATGTGTGCGGAACTTGGCTATCAGTTTCTGCTCAGCGATTCTGCGCTGTCGTGTGTCGTGAAGGCCGCCTTGGTGAATGCTTGCCCGAAGATCAGAGGGCGAATGCCCTTGACCGCTGAAGTGTTCCCCGGCAGCAAAGGAACACTCCTGCCTGGTGATTGTCGAGCGGTGTTCATTCACACAGCCACCCCTGGCAGCCCACAAAGCTAAGGAGCCACTTCTTTATGCCAAAGACACAGAACTGCCGACTGTCTGTGATATTCATTTATTTATAAGAAAGCTTTAACTTGGTCTCAAAAATGGCTTTTTCTGCCTGGTTCCCTGTGGTAATGTGAAAGACATTATCCTTGTATCTGGGTAGAAATGACAATTAAATATCCTTAGCCTCAAACCCCTTTCAAGAGAGAAGTAAGTGGACAATTCACAGCAAAACTGGTCATCTTATTCAATACCTTCTTGGGAGAAACTCAGAGTCCACTCATGGTGAACTCAGTGACTGTTGCCATTGCCATTGTACCTTTGTCTCACTAAAACAACCAAAAACGTCCTTTGATCTCTAACCCAGGCTTAAAGTCAGAACAGGTCACATGACTCCCTTCATCTACCCTAAATTTAAAGCTACAATCCCAGACTATAATATTAACTTCAAAATTTTAATCATGGGATCAAGCTTTCAGAAACAACAAATCTCATTTATATGTCTATACACAGTCATCGCAATCAAAGAAGTCATCAGAAAATTAGTTTTCTGAATTAGTTTATTAATTATTTCACGTGTTTCTCATGGGACACAAGTCACTGTGAACTGAGTTGGTTTACGGATTGGAATTTTAACTGACATTAGTGGGAGTGGCTGTTTTTATTTGATAAGGGAATAACAAAGATGTAATTCTATATAGAAAAAATGTTACAGTCTGTGCGAAGCTGTTTCAGCCCGTCGTCAATCATTAGCTGCGTTTATATTATCAGATTTTCTTACTCTCCTGCATGTCCAACTCTCCACATTTTAAATATTTAACATATTACAAATCAGCACTCCTAATGCTGAGCTTTGTGAAGTGAAAATGCATAACAGGAATTCGGGATCAGAGGTTACCCTCCTGCATGATTTTGCATTCATTAAAACTAATGAATGGACAGTCTTATGGGACTGAATAATATGTCAAAATTCTCACTCTGCTCTCCTATCTGCTGAAGCTCTGTGCTTGCAGTACTAATTCTAAAATAAATCACTTTAGTGGCTGGTGTGTGCTGAATGCTTAACTTTTGCAGTTTGATACGAAGATTTGGGGTTCGTATGGGATTGTTCTCCCTGCTTACATTGTAAATCTTGCAGCCAGTCAAAGACCAACATTTCTGTGGATCTACAGGTCTGAGAGCTGAACATATATCCTCAAAAAAACAGAGAGGAAGTCCTGATTTCCCAGCTGCATTCGGTATAATATTTATCTTCTCACTTTTAGCCGTGCGCTCCAGCATGCAAACTCCACTCTGATTAAAATGGGCGTGCAGGATGGCTAAGTAAAGGAAAGTACACACTCCACGGGCACTGAGGACTCACTAATCTGTAGAATTAACAGTCAATTTTAACATCCGTTAGAAATATTGTTACACCCACAGGAAACTCTTAAAAACTGTGCCACGGGTCAGAGATTTGAAATGACCCAGAATTTACCACAGCAAAACACCGTTCTGAATCTCCCTTCCAAGGGGTGCGGGAGGAGCTGGGGAGGTGAGAAAGCTTGGAATCTTACCTTTCAATGATATGCTTATTAAAGGAGAATCGCATCTCTCTCAGTTCAGTGTAGTAGAAGTTCGCACCATTACTGTTCAGGCATCAAGCATGTTGGGATGTGGACTATGTCATGCTGCAGACCTGACTATATAATCTTCTTAACACTTTTGTCCCTATTCACACAACGTGGTCGTCGCTGACTGGGCCAGCATTTATTGCCCATCCGTACTTACCCCTGAGAAGGTGGAGGTGAGCTGCCTTCTAGAACGGCTGAAGTTCATGTGGTGTAGATACACCCACAGTGCTGTTAGGGAGGGAGTTCTAGGATTTTGACCTAGTGACAGTGAAGGAATGGTGCTATATTTCCAAATCAAGATGGTGAGTTGATAGGAGAGGAACTTTCAGGTGCTGGTGTTCCCCTGTGTCTGCTGCTCTTGTTGTCCTCAATATTAATGCTGATGGGTTTGGATGATGGGGCAGATTATTGTGTGTTTTTATTGAAACACAAATAGATCAGCAATGACTTATTAAGTAGCAGCATGTGCATTAACTGTAATGACTTCAACAAGGCCGATGAGGTTGTCCTCTTAGAGTATGACATCCTTGATTGAGATCAAAAACTGTAATTGACGATGAACCCTTCCGAAATGGAAGGTAGTAACTGATAAATGGATGGCGTTAGCCATTGGTAATGTATTTTTTTTCACATTTGTTCTTTGTGTATTTGTAATTGTTTTGTATTAACGTATTTGTAATAAACAAAAAGAAATCCTTGATTGAGATCAAAAACTGTAATTGACGATGAACCCTTCCGAAATGGAAGGTAGTAACTGATAAATGGATGGCGCTAGCCATTGGTCATGTATTTTTTTCACATTTGTTCTTTGTGTATTTGTAATTGTTTTGTATTAACGTATTTGTAATAAACAAAAAGAAATCCTTGATTGAGATCAAAAACTGTAATTGACGATGAACCCTTCCGAAATGGAAGGTAGTAACTGATAAATGGATGGCGCTAGCCATTGGTCATGTATTTTTTTCACATTTGTTCTTTGTGTATTTGTAATTGTTTTGTATTAACGTATTTGTAATAAACAAAAAGAAATCCTTGATTGAGATCATAATTGCCTGTCCAATCAGGGAGGGTCATTGGTATATAAGTATGGAGCATCAGGTTTTCCAGCACTCTGGATTCAGACTTTGTACCTGAAGTACTCTCAGGAGTGGAATTGAGTTTGAAAATAAAGGGGATCTGGTGAAGGGGCGCTGGAACCTGAGGAGTTGTTTCAGAATGACCTGAAGGAACTTGCTCACTAAACCTCCTGTCGTCAACAATGTGGCCGCTGGGAGGAACGCCTTGGTCGGCGTGAAGTTTCTGTTTCAAGTGCTTGGGTTCGTGACTTGTGCAAGAACTTTTTGTTTCGGCTGGGGCTTGTTGAATGCTGCTCTCGCTGGGATTCCTGTGCCTTGAAAGGTGTGGCCCAGGTAGATGCAATCTCGGAAGACCCAAGCCAGGGAGGAGCCATTTGGGAACTATGGTTTCGGAAGGTTCAGCCGCGGAAGGTGTGACCCCAGACGGTGCAGCCCCAGTGGGTGTGATTTTGGAAGTTCTGGCCCGGAGTGGTGGACTTTGGAGGACTGTATCTGAGCGTTGTCGACTTCGGACGGTGGAACGTTGATGGGCGAAGCTCTGGAAGGCGATGCCTCCGAAATGTTTCACAATTGTATGGTTGTTCATGGATTGTTTGTTATTGTAATGTGTGGTTTTCTTGTTATGATAGTTGGTGGTTTGTTTCGGCACCCGTCTATTTTTCTTGCGTTATTTGTGGCCTGGGGGGCATCCCCCCCTGGATGGAGTCACCCCCGGGGGGTGTGACATCCACTTGGGGAAAGTTCTGGGTGGTGAAGCCCCGGACATAGTAACACCAGAGGGATTTTTATTCTCCGGGGGAAAAATTGGGAAGGAAGGCCCGAACTGAGTACCCTGGAGAGACTCTCCCACCGCCCCGGCTGAAATTCCGGAAGGCGTCCCGGATTGAGTAGGCGGGGTGGTTTCCCCCCATTTCCCCCCCTCCGGCTGAACATCCGTAAGGTGTAACCCCCGGATATGAGTACCACTGGAGGGTTGCATCCCCCGGCAGGTGGACAAACCCAGGGGACGGTGCCCTTATGCTTCAGTGTTTATTTTTTTTGTTGTGAATAGTTGTAGTGTTGTTAATGTTTGTAGATTTGTAGATTATGATTCGTAAATGGAGGTGTATTTTGAGGGCAATGCCCTGGAAAACTGTAATTGATGATGAACCCCTCCGAAATGGAAGGTAGTAATTGATAAATGGATGGTGTTAGCCATCGGTAATGTATTTTTCATGAATTGTTTGATATTGTAATATGTGGTTTTCCTGTTATGATAGTTGGTGGTCTGTTCCGGCCCCCGTCTATTTTCTTGCGTTATTTGTGGCCTGGGGGGCATCCCCCCCTGGATAAAGTCACCCCCGGGGGGTGTGACATCCACTTGGGGAAAGTTCTGGGTGGTGAAGCCCTGGACATAGTAACACCAGAGGGATTTTTATTCTCCGGGAGAAAAATTGGGAAGGAAGGCCCGAACTGAGTACCCTGGAGAGACTCTCCCACCGCCCCGGCTGAAATTCCGGAAGGGGTCCCGGATTGAGTAGGCGGGGTGGTTTCCCCCATTTCCCCCCCTCCGGCTGAACATCCGTAAGGTGTAACCCCCGGATATGAGTACCACTGGAGGGTTGCATCCCCCGGCAGGTGGACAAACCCAGGGGACGGTGCCCTTATGCTTCAGTGTTTATTTTTCTGTTGTGTATAGTTGTAGTGTTGTTAATGTTTGTAGATTTGTAGATTATGATTTGTAAATGGAGGTGTATTTTGAGGGCAATGCCCTGGAAAACTGTAATTGACGATGAACCCTTCCGAAATGGAAGGAAGTAACTGATAAATGGATGGCGTTAGCCATTGGTAATGTATTTTTTTTCACATTTGTTCCTTGTGTATTTGTAATTGTTTTGTATTAACGTATTTGTAATAAACAAAAAGAAATCCTTGATTGAGATCAAAAACTGTAATTGACGATGAACCCTTCCGAAATGGAAGGTAGTAACTGATAAATGGATGGCGTTAGCCATTGGTAATGTATTTTTTTTCACATTTGTTCTTTGTGTATTTGTAATTGTTTTGTATTAACGTATTTGTAATAAACAAAAAGAAATCCTTGATTGAGATCAAAAACTGTAATTGACGATGAACCCTTCCGAAATGGAAGGTAGTAACTGATAAATGGATGGCGCTAGCCATTGGTCATGTATTTTTTTCACATTTGTTCTTTGTGTATTTGTAATTGTTTTGTATTAACGTATTTGTAATAAACAAAAAGAAATCCTTGATTGAGATCAAAAACTGTAATTGACGATGAACCCTTCCGAAATGGAAGGTAGTAACTGATAAATGGATGGCGCTAGCCATTGGTCATGTATTTTTTTCACATTTGTTCTTTGTGTATTTGTAATTGTTTTGTATTAACGTATTTGTAATAAACAAAAAGAAATCCTTGATTGAGATCATAATTGCCTGTCCAATCAGGGAGGGTCATTGGTATATAAGTATGGAGCATCAGGTTTTCCAGCACTCTGGATTCAGACTTTGTACCTGAAACATGCTTAGGAGTGGAATTCAGTTTGTAAATAAAGGGAATCTGGTGAAGGGGCGCTGGAACCTGAGGAGTTGTTTCAGAATGACCTGAAGGAACTTGCTCACTAAACCTCCTGTCGTCAACAATGTGGCCGCTGGGAGGAACGCCTTGGTCGGCGTGAAGTTTCTGTTTCAAGTGCTTGGGTTCGTGACTTGTGCAAGAACTTTTTGTTTCGGCTGGGGCTTGTTGAATGCTGCTCTCGCTGGGATTCCTGTGCCTTGAAAGGTGTGGCCCGGGTGGATGCAATCTCGGAAGACCCAAGCCAGGGAGGAGCCATTTGGGAACTATGGTTTCGGAAGGTTCAGCCGCGGAAGGTGTGACCCCAGACGGTGCAGCCCCAGTGGGTGTGATTTTGGAAGTTCTGGCCCGGAGTGGTGGACTTTGGAGGACTGTATCTGAGCGTTGTCGACTTCGGATGGTGGAACGTTGATGGGCGAAGTTCTGGAAGGCGATGCCTCCGAAATGTTTCACAATTGTATGGTTGTTCATGGATTGTTTGTTATTGTAATGTGTGGTTTTCTTGTTATGATAGTTGGTGGTTTGTTTCGGCCCCCGTCTATTTTCTTGCGTTATTTGCGGCCTGGGGGGCATCCCCCCCCTGGATGGGGTCACCCCCGGGGGGTGTGACATCCACTTGGGGAAAGTTCTGGGTGGTGAAGCCCCGGACATAGTAACACCAGAGGGACTTTTATTCTCCGGGAGAAAGATTGGGAAGGAAGGCCCGAGCTGAGTACCCTGGAGAGACTCTCCCACCGCCCCGGCTGAAATTCCGGTAAGGCGTCCCGGATTGAGTAGGCGGGGTGGTTTCCCCTATTCCCCCCCCTCTGGCTGAACATCCGTAAGGTGTAACCCCCGGATATGAGTACCACTGGAGGGTTGCATCCCCCGGCAGGTGGACAAACCCAGGGGACGGTGCCCTTATGCTTCAGTGTTTGTTTTTTGTTGTGTATAGTTGTAGTGTTGTGTTAATGTTTGTAGATTTGTAGACTATGGTTTGCAAATGGAGGTGTATTTTGAGGGCAATAGCCCTGGTAAACTGTAATTGATGATGAACCCTTCCGAAATGGAAGGTAGTAATTGATAAATGGATGGCGTTAGCCATTGGTAATGTACTTTGTAATTGATAAATGGATGGCGTTAGCCATTGGTAATGTATTTTGTAATTGATAAATGGATGGCGTTAGCCATTAGTAATGTACTTTTTTCACATTTGTTTTTTGTGTGATTGTAATTGTTTTGTATTGACGTATTTGTAATAAACAAAAAGAAATCCTTGATTGAGATCATAATTGCCTGTCCAATCAGGGAGGGTCATTGGTATATAAGTATGGAGCATCAGGTTTTCCAGCACTCTGGATTCAGACTTTGTACCTGAAACATGCTTAGGAGTGGAATTCAGTTTGTAAATAAAGGGAATCTGGTGAAGGGGCGCTGGAACCTGAGGAGTTGTTTCAGAATGACCTGAAGGAACTTGCTCACTAAACCTCCTGTCGTCAACATCTGTGAGTGGGAAAGATTGGATTGTCCAGCCAGTCCACCATATTGGCCGTTCGCTTTGCGTGTTGGCCAGTATAGTGTGCTCCAGGCAGGGGGTGGGCAGAGGATAAGGAGTTCAAGGCGGGCTTAATGCGCGCCTTGCGGTGAGCTTTTGGAAATGTGGCCGCTGGGAGGAACGCCTTGGTCGGCGTGAAGTTTCTGTTTCAAGTGCTTGGGTTTGTGACTTGTGCAAGAACTTTTTGTTTCGGCTGGGGCTTGTTGAATGCTGCTCTCGCTGGGATTCCTGTGCCTTGAAAGGTGTGGCCCGGGTGGATGCAATCTCGGAAGACCCAAGCCAGGGAGGAGCCATTTGGGAACTATGGTTTCGGAAGGTTCAGCTGCGGAAGGTGTGACCCCAGACGGTGCAGCCCCAGTGGGTGTGATTTTGGAAGTTCTGGCCCGGAGTGGTGGACTTTGGAGGACTGTATTTGAGCGTTGTCGACTTCGGACGGTGGAATGTTGATGGGCGAAGCTCTGGAAGGCGATGCCTCCGAAATGTTTCACAATTGTATGGTTGTTCATGGATTGTTTGTTATTGTAATATGTGGTTTTCTTGTTATGATAGTTGGTGGTTTGTTTCGGCCCCCGTCTATTTTTCTTGCGTTATTTGTGGCCTGGGGGGCATCCCCCCCTGGATGGAGTCACCCCCGGGGGGTGTGACATCCACTTGGGGAAAGTTCTGGGTGGTGAAGCCCCGGACATAGTAACACCAGAGGGATTTTTATTCTCCGGGAGAAAAATTGGGAAGGCAGGCCCGAACTGAGTACCCTGGAGAGACTCTCCCACCGCCCCGGCTGAAATTCCGGAAGGGATTCCGGATTGAGTAGGCGGGGTGGTTTCCCCCATTTCCCCCCTCCGGCTGAACATCCGTAAGGTGTAACCCCCGGATATGAGTACCACTGGAGGGTTGCATCCCCCGGCAGGTGGACAAACCCAGGGGACGGTGCCCTTATGCTTCAGTGTTTATTTTTTGTTGTGTACAGTTGTAGTGTTGTTAATGTTTGTAGATTTGTAGATTATGATTTGTAAATGGAGGTGTATTTTGAGGGCACAAAAAAAAGGCCCTGGAAAACTGTAATTGACGATGAACCCTTCCGAAATGGAAGGTAGTAACTGATAAATGGATGGCGTTAGCCATTGGTCATGTATTTTTTTTTCACATTTGTTCTTTGTGTATTTGTAATTGTTTTGTATTAACGTATTTGTAATAAACAAAAAGAAATCCTTGATTGAGATCAAAAACTGTAATTGACGATGAACCCTTCCGAAATGGAAGGTAGTAACTGATAAATGGATGGCGTTAGCCATTGGTAATGTATTTTTTTTCACATTTGTTCTTTGTGTATTTGTAATTGTTTTGTATTAACGTATTTGTAATAAACAAAAAGAAATCCTTGATTGAGATCAAAAACTGTAATTGACGATGAACCCTTCCGAAATGGAAGGTAGTAACTGATAAATGGATGGCGCTAGCCATTGGTCATGTATTTTTTTCACATTTGTTCTTTGTGTATTTGTAATTGTTTTGTATTAACGTATTTGTAATAAACAAAAAGAAATCCTTGATTGAGATCATAATTGCCTGTCCAATCAGGGAGGGTCATTGGTATATAAGTATGGAGCATCAGGTTTTCCAGCACTCTGGATTCAGACTTTGTACCTGAAACATGCTTAGGAGTGGAATTCAGTTTGTAAATAAAGGGAATCTGGTGAAGGGGCGCTGGAACCTGAGGAGTTGTTTCAGAATGACCTGAAGTAACTTGCTCACTAAACCTCCTGTCATCAACATCTGTGAGTGGGAAAGATTGGATTGTCCAGCCAGTCCACCATATTGGCCGTTCGCTTTGCGTGTTGGCCAGTATAGTGTGCTCCAGGCAGGGGGTGGGCAGAGGATAAGGAGTTCAAGGCGGGCTTAATGCGCGCCTTGCGGTGAGCTTTTGGAAATGTGGCCGCTGGGAGGAACGCCTTGGTCGGCGTGAAGTTTCTGTTTCAAGTGCTTGGGTTTGTGACTTGTGCAAGAACTTTTTGTTTCGGCTGGGGCTTGTTGAATGCTGCTCTCGCTGGGATTCCTGTGCCTTGAAAGGTGTGGCCCGGGTGGATGCAATCTCGGAAGACCCAAGCCAGGGAGGAGCCATTTGGGAACTATGGTTTCGGAAGGTTCAGCTGCGGAAGGTGTGACCCCAGACGGCGCAGCCCCAGTGGGTGTGATTTTGGAAGTTCTGGCCCGGAGTGGTGGACTTTGGAGGACTGTATTTGAGCGTTGTCGACTTCGGACGGTGGAATGTTGATGGGCGAAGCTCTGGAAGGCGATGCCTCCGAAATGTTTCACAATTGTATGGTTGTTCATGGATTGTTTGTTATTGTAATATGTGGTTTTCTTGTTATGATAGTTGGTGGTTTGTTTCGGCCCCCGTCTATTTTTCTTGCGTTATTTGTGGCCTGGGGGGCATCCCCCCCTGGATGGAGTCACCCCCGGGGGGTGTGACATCCACTTGGGGAAAGTTCTGGGTGGTGAAGCCCCGGACATAGTAACACCAGAGGGATTTTTATTCTCCGGGAGAAAAATTGGGAAGGCAGGCCCGAACTGAGTACCCTGGAGAGACTCTCCCACCGCCCCGGCTGAAATTCCGGAAGGGATTCCGGATTGAGTAGGCGGGGTGGTTTCCCCCATTTCCCCCCTCCGGCTGAACATCCGTAAGGTGTAACCCCCGGATATGAGTACCACTGGAGGGTTGCATCCCCCGGCAGGTGGACAAACCCAGGGGACGGTGCCCTTATGCTTCAGTGTTTATTTTTTGTTGTGTACAGTTGTAGTGTTGTTAATGTTTGTAGATTTGTAGATTATGATTTGTAAATGGAGGTGTATTTTGAGGGCAATGCCCTGGAAAACTGTAATTGATGATGAACCCTTCCGACATGGAAGGTAGTAATTGATAAATGGATGGTGTTAGCCATCGGTAATGTATTTTTCATGAATTGTTTGATATTGTAATATGTGGTTTTCCTGTTATGATAGTTGGTGGTTTGTTTCGGCCCCCGTCTATTTTCTTGCGTTATTTGTGGCCTGGGGGGCATCCCCCCCTGGATAGAGTCACCCCCGGGGGGTGTGACATCCACTTGGGGAAAGTTCTGGGTGGTGAAGCCCCGGACATAGTAACACCAGAGGGATTTTTATTCTCCGGGAGAAAAATTGGGAAGGAAGGCCCGAACTGAGTACCCTGGAGAGACTCTCCCACCGCCCCGGCTGAAATTCCGGAAGGGATTCCGGATTGAGTAGGCGGGGTGGTTTCCCCCATTTCCCCCCTCCGGCTGAACATCCGTAAGGTGTAACCCCCGGATATGAGTACCACTGGAGGGTTGCATCCCCCGGCAGGTGGACAAACCCAGGGGACGGTGCCCTTATGCTTCAGTGTTTATTTTTTGTTGTGTACAGTTGTAGTGTTGTTAATGTTTGTAGATTTGTAGATTATGATTTGTAAATGGAGGTGTATTTTGAGGGCACAAAAAAAAGGCCCTGGAAAACTGTAATTGACGATGAACCCTTCCGAAATGGAAGGTAGTAACTGATAAATGGATGGCGTTAGCCATTGGTCATGTATTTTTTTTTCACATTTGTTCTTTGTGTATTTGTAATTGTTTTGTATTAACGTATTTGTAATAAACAAAAAGAAATCCTTGATTGAGATCAAAAACTGTAATTGACGATGAACCCTTCCGAAATGGAAGGTAGTAACTGATAAATGGATGGCGTTAGCCATTGGTAATGTATTTTTTTTCACATTTGTTCTTTGTGTATTTGTAATTGTTTTGTATTAACGTATTTGTAATAAACAAAAAGAAATCCTTGATTGAGATCAAAAACTGTAATTGACGATGAACCCTTCCGAAATGGAAGGTAGTAACTGATAAATGGATGGCGCTAGCCATTGGTCATGTATTTTTTTCACATTTGTTCTTTGTGTATTTGTAATTGTTTTGTATTAACGTATTTGTAATAAACAAAAAGAAATCCTTGATTGAGATCATAATTGCCTGTCCAATCAGGGAGGGTCATTGGTATATAAGTATGGAGCATCAGGTTTTCCAGCACTCTGGATTCAGACTTTGTACCTGAAACATGCTTAGGAGTGGAATTCAGTTTGTAAATAAAGGGAATCTGGTGAAGGGGCGCTGGAACCTGAGGAGTTGTTTCAGAATGACCTGAAGTAACTTGCTCACTAAACCTCCTGTCGTCAACATCTGTGAGTGGGAAAGATTGGATTGTCCAGCCAGTCCACCATATTGGCCGTTCGCTTTGCGTGTTGGCCAGTATAGTGTGCTCCAGGCAGGGGGTGGGCAGAGGATAAGGAGTTCAAGGCGGGCTTAATGCGCGCCTTGCGGTGAGCTTTTGGAAATGTGGCCGCTGGGAGGAACGCCTTGGTCGGCGTGAAGTTTCTGTTTCAAGTGCTTGGGTTCGTGACTTGTGCAAGAACTTTTTGTTTCGGCTGGGGCTTGTTGAATGCTGCTCTCGCTGGGATTCCTGTGCCTTGAAAGGTGTGGCCCGGGTGGATGCAATCTCGGAAGACCCAAGCCAGGGAGGAGCCATTTGGGAACTATGGTTTCGGAAGGTTCAGCCGCGGAAGGTGTGACCCCAGACGGTGCAGCCCCAGTGGGTGTGATTTTGGAAGTTCTGGCCCGGAGTGGTGGACTTTGGAGGACTGTAGTTGAGCGTTGTCGACTTCGGACGGTGGAATGTTGATGGGCGAAGCTCTGGAAGGCGATGCCTCCGAAATGTTTCACAATTGTATGGTTGTTCGTGGATTGTTTGTTATTGTAATGTGTGGTTTTCTTGTTATGATAGTTGGTGGTTTGTTTCGGCCCCCGTCTATTTTTCTTGCGTTATTTGTGGCCTGGGGGGCATCCCCCCCTGGATAAAGTCACCCCCGGGGGGTGTGACATCCACTTGGGGAAAGTTCTGGGTGGTGAAGCCCCGGACATAGTAACACCAGAGGGATTTCTATTCTCCGGGAGAAAAATTGGGAAGGAAGGCCCGAACTGAGTACCCTGGAGAGACTCTCCCACCGCCCCGGCTGAAATTCCGGAAGGCGTCCCGGATTGAGTAGGCGGGGTGGTTTCCCCCCATTTCCCCCCCTCCGGCTGAACATCCGTAAGGTGTAACCCCCGGATATGAGTACCACTGGAGGGTTGCATCCTCCGGCAGGTGGACAAACCCAGGGGACGGTGCCCTTATGCTTCAGTGTTTATTTTTTGTTGTGAATAGTTGTAGTGTTGTTAATGTTTGTAGATTTGTAGATTATGATTCGTAAATGGAGGTGTATTTTGAGGGCAATGCCCTGGAAAACTGTAATTGATGATGAACCCTTCCGAAATGGAAGGTAGTAATTGATAAATGGATGGTGTTAGCCATCGGTAATGTATTTTTCATGAATTGTTTGATATTGTAATATGTGGCTTTCCTGTTATGATAGTTGGTGGTCTGTTCCGGCCCCCGTCTATTTTCTTGCGTTATTTGTGGCCTGGGGGGCATCCCCCCCTGGATGGAGTCACCCCCGGGGGGTGTGACATCCACTTGGGGAAAGTTCTGGGTGGTGAAGCCCCGGACATAGTAACACCAGAGGGATTTTTATTCTCCGGGAGAAAAATTGGGAAGGAAGGCCCGAACTGAGTACCCTGGAGAGACTCTCCCACCGCCCCGGCTGAAATTCCGGAAGGGGTCCCGGATTGAGTAGGCGGGGTGGTTTCCCCCATTCCCCCCCCCTCCGGCTGAACATCCGTAAGGTGTAACCCCCGGATATGAGTACCACTGGAGGGTTGCATCCCCCGGCAGGTGGACAAACCCAGGGGACGGTGCCCTTATGCTTCAGTGTTTATTTTTCTGTTGTGTATAGTTGTAGTGTTGTTAATGTTTGTAGATTTGTAGATTATGATTTGTAAATGGAGGTGTATTTTGAGGGCAATGCCCTGTAAAACTGTAATTGACGATGAACCCTTCCGAAATGGAAGGAAGTAACTGATAAATGGATGGCGTTAGCCATTGGTAATGTATTTTTTTTCACATTTGTTCTTTGTGTATTTGTAATTGTTTTGTATTAACGTATTTGTAATAAACAAAAAGAAATCCTTGATTGAGATCAAAAACTGTAATTGACGATGAACCCTTCCGAAATGGAAGGTAGTAACTGATAAATGGATGGCGTTAGCCATTGGTAATGTTTTTTTTTTCACATTTGTTCTTTGTGTATTTGTAATTGTTTTGTATTAACGTATTTGTAATAAACAAAAAGAAATCCTTGATTGAGATCAAAAACTGTAATTGACGATGAACCCTTCCGAAATGGAAGGTAGTAACTGATAAATGGATGGCGCTAGCCATTGGTCATGTATTTTTTTCACATTTGTTCTTTGTGTATTTGTAATTGTTTTGTATTAACGTATTTGTAATAAACAAAAAGAAATCCTTGATTGAGATCAAAAACTGTAATTGACGATGAACCCTTCCGAAATGGAAGGTAGTAACTGATAAATGGATGGCGCTAGCCATTGGTCATGTATTTTTTTCACATTTGTTCTTTGTGTATTTGTAATTGTTTTGTATTAACGTATTTGTAATAAACAAAAAGAAATCCTTGATTGAGATCATAATTGCCTGTCCAATCAGGGAGGGTCATTGGTATATAAGTATGGAGCATCAGGTTTTCCAGCACTCTGGATTCAGACTTTGTACCTGAAACATGCTTAGGAGTGGAATTCAGTTTGTAAATAAAGGGAATCTGGTGAAGGGGCGCTGGAACCTGAGGAGTTGTTTCAGAATGACCTGAAGTAACTTGCTCACTAAACCTCCTGTCGTCAACATCTGTGAGTGGGAAAGATTGGATTGTCCAGCCAGTCCACCATATTGGCCGTTCGCTTTGCGTGTTGGCCAGTATAGTGTGCTCCAGGCAGGGGGTGGGCAGAGGATAAGGAGTTCAAGGCGGGCTTAATGCGCGCCTTGCGGTGAGCTTTTGGAAATGTGGCCGCTGGGAGGAACGCCTTGGTCGGCGTGAAGTTTCTGTTTCAAGTGCTTGGGTTTGTGACTTGTGCAAGAACTTTTTGTTTCGGCTGGGGCTTGTTGAATGCTGCTCTCGCTGGGATTCCTGTGCCTTGAAAGGTGTGGCCCGGGTGGATGCAATCTCGGAAGACCCAAGCCAGGGAGGAGCCATTTGGGAACTATGGTTTCGGAAGGTTCAGCTGCGGAAGGTGTGACCCCAGACGGCGCAGCCCCAGTGGGTGTGATTTTGGAAGTTCTGGCCCGGAGTGGTGGACTTTGGAGGACTGTATCTGAGCGTTGTCGACTTCGGACGGTGGAATGTTGATGGGCGAAGCTCTGGAAGGCGATGCCTCCGAAATGTTTCACAATTGTATGGTTGTTCATGGATTGTTTGTTATTGTAATATGTGGTTTTCTTGTTATGATAGTTGGTGGTTTGTTTCGGCCCCCGTCTATTTTTCTTGCGTTATTTGTGGCCTGGGGGGCATCCCCCCCTGGATGGAGTCACCCCCGGGGGGTGTGACATCCACTTGGGGAAAGTTCTGGGTGGTGAAGCCCCGGACATAGTAACACCAGAGGGATTTTTATTCTCCGGGAGAAAAATTGGGAAGGCAGGCCCGAACTGAGTACCCTGGAGAGACTCTCCCACCGCCCCGGCTGAAATTCCGGAAGGGATTCCGGATTGAGTAGGCGGGGTGGTTTCCCCCATTTCCCCCCTCCGGCTGAACATCCGTAAGGTGTAACCCCCGGATATGAGTACCACTGGAGGGTTGCATCCCCCGGCAGGTGGACAAACCCAGGGGACGGTGCCCTTATGCTTCAGTGTTTATTTTTTGTTGTGTACAGTTGTAGTGTTGTTAATGTTTGTAGATTTGTAGATTATGATTTGTAAATGGAGGTGTATTTTGAGGGCAATGCCCTGGAAAACTGTAATTGATGATGAACCCTTCCGACATGGAAGGTAGTAATTGATAAATGGATGGTGTTAGCCATCGGTAATGTATTTTTCATGAATTGTTTGATATTGTAATATGTGGTTTTCCTGTTATGATAGTTGGTGGTTTGTTTCGGCCCCCGTCTATTTTCTTGCGTTATTTGTGGCCTGGGGGGCATCCCCCCCTGGATAGAGTCACCCCCGGGGGGTGTGACATCCACTTGGGGAAAGTTCTGGGTGGTGAAGCCCCGGACATAGTAACACCAGAGGGATTTTTATTCTCCGGGAGAAAAATTGGGAAGGAAGGCCCGAACTGAGTACCCTGGAGAGACTCTCCCACCGCCCCGGCTGAAATTCCGGAAGGGATTCCGGATTGAGTAGGCGGGGTGGTTTCCCCCATTTCCCCCCTCCGGCTGAACATCCGTAAGGTGTAACCCCCGGATATGAGTACCACTGGAGGGTTGCATCCCCCGGCAGGTGGACAAACCCAGGGGACGGTGCCCTTATGCTTCAGTGTTTATTTTTTGTTGTGTACAGTTGTAGTGTTGTTAATGTTTGTAGATTTGTAGATTATGATTTGTAAATGGAGGTGTATTTTGAGGGCACAAAAAAAAGGCCCTGGAAAACTGTAATTGACGATGAACCCTTCCGAAATGGAAGGTAGTAACTGATAAATGGATGGCGTTAGCCATTGGTCATGTATTTTTTTTTCACATTTGTTCTTTGTGTATTTGTAATTGTTTTGTATTAACGTATTTGTAATAAACAAAAAGAAATCCTTGATTGAGATCAAAAACTGTAATTGACGATGAACCCTTCCGAAATGGAAGGTAGTAACTGATAAATGGATGGCGCTAGCCATTGGTCATGTATTTTTTTCACATTTGTTCTTTGTGTATTTGTAATTGTTTTGTATTAACGTATTTGTAATAAACAAAAAGAAATCCTTGATTGAGATCAAAAACTGTAATTGACGATGAACCCTTCCGAAATGGAAGGTAGTAACTGATAAATGGATGGCGTTAGCCATTGGTAATGTATTTTTTTTCACATTTGTTCTTTGTGTATTTGTAATTGTTTTGTATTAACGTATTTGTAATAAACAAAAAGAAATCCTTGATTGAGATCATAATTGCCTGTCCAATCAGGGAGGGTCATTGGTATATAAGTATGGAGCATCAGGTTTTCCAGCACTCTGGATTCAGACTTTGTACCTGAAACATGCTTAGGAGTGGAATTCAGTTTGTAAATAAAGGGAATCTGGTGAAGGGGCGCTGGAACCTGAGGAGTTGTTTCAGAATGACCTGAAGTAACTTGCTCACTAAACCTCCTGTCGTCAACATCTGTGAGTGGGAAAGATTGGATTGTCCAGCCAGTCCACCATATTGGCCGTTCGCTTTGCGTGTTGGCCAGTATAGTGTGCTCCAGGCAGGGGGCGGGCAGGCAGAGGATAAGGAGTTCAAGGCGGGCTTAATGCGCGCCTTGCGGTGAGCTTTTGGAAATGTGGCCGCTGGGAGGAACGCCTTGGTCGGCGTGAAGTTTCTGTTTCAAGTGCTTGGGTTTGTGACTTGTGCAAGAACTTTTTGTTTCGGCTGGGGCTTGTTGAATGCTGCTCTCGCTGGGATTCCTGTGCCTTGAAAGGTGTGGCCCGGGTGGATGCAATCTCGGAAGACCCAAGCCAGGGAGGAGCCATTTGGGAACTATGGTTTCGGAAGGTTCAGCTGCGGAAGGTGTGACCCCAGACGGCGCAGCCCCAGTGGGTGTGATTTTGGAAGTTCTGGCCCGGAGTGGTGGACTTTGGAGGACTGTATTTGAGCGTTGTCGACTTCGGACGGTGGAATGTTGATGGGCGAAGCTCTGGAAGGCGATGCCTCCGAAATGTTTCACAATTGTATGGTTGTTCATGGATTGTTTGTTATTGTAATATGTGGTTTTCTTGTTATGATAGTTGGTGGTTTGTTTCGGCCCCCGTCTATTTTTCTTGCGTTATTTGTGGCCTGGGGGGCATCCCCCCCTGGATGGAGTCACCCCCGGGGGGTGTGACATCCACTTGGGGAAAGTTCTGGGTGGTGAAGCCCCGGACATAGTAACACCAGAGGGATTTTTATTCTCCGGGAGAAAAATTGGGAAGGCAGGCCCGAACTGAGTACCCTGGAGAGACTCTCCCACCGCCCCGGCTGAAATTCCGGAAGGGATTCCGGATTGAGTAGGCGGGGTGGTTTCCCCCATTTCCCCCCTCCGGCTGAACATCCGTAAGGTGTAACCCCCGGATATGAGTACCACTGGAGGGTTGCATCCCCCGGCAGGTGGACAAACCCAGGGGACGGTGCCCTTATGCTTCAGTGTTTATTTTTTGTTGTGTACAGTTGTAGTGTTGTTAATGTTTGTAGATTTGTAGATTATGATTTGTAAATGGAGGTGTATTTTGAGGGCAATGCCCTGGAAAACTGTAATTGATGATGAACCCTTCCGACATGGAAGGTAGTAATTGATAAATGGATGGTGTTAGCCATCGGTAATGTATTTTTCATGAATTGTTTGATATTGTAATATGTGGTTTTCCTGTTATGATAGTTGGTGGTTTGTTTCGGCCCCCGTCTATTTTCTTGCGTTATTTGTGGCCTGGGGGGCATCCCCCCCTGGATAGAGTCACCCCCGGGGGGTGTGACATCCACTTGGGGAAAGTTCTGGGTGGTGAAGCCCCGGACATAGTAACACCAGAGGGATTTTTATTCTCCGGGAGAAAAATTGGGAAGGAAGGCCCGAACTGAGTACCCTGGAGAGACTCTCCCACCGCCCCGGCTGAAATTCCGGAAGGGATTCCGGATTGAGTAGGCGGGGTGGTTTCCCCCATTTCCCCCCTCCGGCTGAACATCCGTAAGGTGTAACCCCCGGATATGAGTACCACTGGAGGGTTGCATCCCCCGGCAGGTGGACAAACCCAGGGGACGGTGCCCTTATGCTTCAGTGTTTATTTTTTGTTGTGTACAGTTGTAGTGTTGTTAATGTTTGTAGATTTGTAGATTATGATTTGTAAATGGAGGTGTATTTTGAGGGCACAAAAAAAAGGCCCTGGAAAACTGTAATTGACGATGAACCCTTCCGAAATGGAAGGTAGTAACTGATAAATGGATGGCGTTAGCCATTGGTAATGTATTTTTTTCACATTTGTTTTTTGTGTATTTGTAATTGTTTTGTATTAACGTATTTGTAATAAACAAAAAGAAATCCTTGATTGAGATCAAAAACTGTAATTGACGATGAACCCTTCCGAAATGGAAGGTAGTAACTGATAAATGGATGGCGCTAGCCATTGGTCATGTATTTTTTTCACATTTGTTCTTTGTGTATTTGTAATTGTTTTGTATTAACGTATTTGTAATAAACAAAAAGAAATCCTTGATTGAGATCAAAAACTGTAATTGACGATGAACCCTTCCGAAATGGAAGGTAGTAACTGATAAATGGATGGCGTTAGCCATTGGTAATGTATTTTTTTTCACATTTGTTCTTTGTGTATTTGTAATCGTTTTGTATTAACGTATTTGTAATAAACAAAAAGAAATCCTTGATTGAGATCATAATTGCCTGTCCAATCAGGGAGGGTCATTGGTATATAAGTATGGAGCATCAGGTTTTCCAGCACTCTGGATTCAGACTTTGTACCTGAAACATGCTTAGGAGTGGAATTCAGTTTGTAAATAAAGGGAATCTGGTGAAGGGGCGCTGGAACCTGAGGAGTTGTTTCAGAATGACCTGAAGTAACTTGCTCACTAAACCTCCTGTCGTCAACATCTGTGAGTGGGAAAGATTGGATTGTCCAGCCAGTCCACCATATTGGCCGTTCGCTTTGCGTGTTGGCCAGTATAGTGTGCTCCAGGCAGGGGGCGGGCAGGCAGAGGATAAGGAGTTCAAGGCGGGCTTAATGCGCGCCTTGCGGTGAGCTTTTGGAAATGTGGCCGCTGGGAGGAACGCCTTGGTCGGCGTGAAGTTTCTGTTTCAAGTGCTTGGGTTTGTGACTTGTGCAAGAACGTTTTGTTTCGGCTGGGGCTTGTTGAATGCTGCTCTCGCTGGGATTCCTGTGCCTTGAAAGGTGTGGCCCGGGTGGATGCAATCTCGGAAGACCCAAGCCAGGGAGGAGCCATTTGGGAAATATGGTTTCGGAAGGTTCAGCTGCGGAAGGTGTGACCCCAGACGGCGCAGCCCCAGTGGGTGTGATTTTGGAAGTTCTGGCCCGGAGTGGTGGACTTTGGAGGACTGTATTTGAGCGTTGTCGACTTCGGACGGTGGAATGTTGATGGGCGAAGCTCTGGAAGGCGATGCCTCCGAAATGTTTCACAATTGTATGGTTGTTCATGGATTGTTTGTTATTGTAATATGTGGTTTTCTTGTTATGATAGTTGGTGGTTTGTTTCGGCCCCCGTCTATTTTTCTTGCGTTATTTGTGGCCTGGGGGGCATCCCCCCCCTGGATGGAGTCACCCCCGGGGGGTGTGACATCCACTTGGGGAAAGTTCTGGGTGGTGAAGCCCCGGACATAGTAACACCAGAGGGATTTTTATTCTCCGGGAGAAAAATTGGGAAGGCAGGCCCGAACTGAGTACCCTGGAGAGACTTTCCCACCGCCCCGGCTGAAATTCCGGAAGGGATTCCGGATTGAGTAGGCGGGGTGGTTTCCCCCATTTCCCCCCTCCGGCTGAACATCCGTAAGGTGTAACCCCCGGATATGAGTACCACTGGAGGGTTGCATCCCCCGGCAGGTGGACAAACCCAGGGGACGGTGCCCTTATGCTCCAGTGTTTATTTTTTGTTGTGTACAGTTGTAGTGTTGTTAATGTTTGTAGATTTGTAGATTATGATTTGTAAATGGAGGTGTATTTTGAGGGCAATGCCCTGGAAAACTGTAATTGATGATGAACCCTTCCGAAATGGAAGGTAGTAATTGATAAATGGATGGTGTTAGCCATTGGTAATGTATTTTTCATGAATTGTTTGATATTGTAATATGTGGTTTTCCTGTTATGATAGTTGGTGGTTTGTTCCGGCCCCCGTCTATTTTCTTGCGTTATTTGTGGCCTGGGGGGCATCCCCCCCCCTGGATAAAGTCACCCCCGGGGGGTGTGACATCCACTTGGGGAAAGTTCTGGGTGGTGAAGCCCCGGACATAGTAACACCAGAGGGATTTTTATTCTCCGGGAGAAAAATTGGGAAGGAAGGCCCGAACTGAGTACCCTGGAGAGACTCTCCCACCGCCCCGGCTGAAATTCCGGAAGGGATTCCGGATTGAGTAGGCGGGGTGGTTTCCCCCATTTCCCCCCTCCGGCTGAACATCCGTAAGGTGTAACCCCCGGATATGAGTACCACTGGAGGGTTGCATCCCCCGGCAGGTGGACAAACCCAGGGGACGGTGCCCTTATGCTTCAGTGTTTATTTTTTGTTGTGTATAGTTGTAGTGTTGTTAATGTTTGTAGATTTGTAGATTATGATTTGTAAATGGAGGTGTATTTTGAGGGCAATGCCCTGGAAAACTGTAATTGACGATGAACCCTTCCGAAATGGAAGGTAGTAACTGATAAATGGATGGCGTTAGCCATTGGTAATGTATTTTTTTCACATTTGTTCTTTGTGTATTTGTAATTGTTTTGTATTAACGTATTTGTAATAAACAAAAAGAAATCCTTGATTGAGATCAAAAACTGTAATTGACGATGAACCCTTCCGAAATGGAAGGTAGTAACTGATAAATGGATGGCGCTAGCCATTGGTCATGTATTTTTTTCACATTTGTTCTTTGTGTATTTGTAATTGTTTTGTATTAACGTATTTGTAATAAACAAAAAGAAATCCTTGATTGAGATCATAATTGCCTGTCCAATCAGGGAGGGTCATTGGTATATAAGTATGGAGCATCAGGTTTTCCAGCACTCTGGATTCAGACTTTGTACCTGAAACATGCTTAGGAGTGGAATTCAGTTTGTAAATAAAGGGAATCTGGTGAAGGGGCGCTGGAACCTGAGGAGTTGTTTCAGAATGACCTGAAGTAACTTGCTCACTAAACCTCCTGTCGTCAACATCTGTGAGTGGGAAAGATTGGATTGTCCAGCCAGTCCACCATATTGGCCGTTCGCTTTGCGTGTTGGCCAGTATAGTGTGCTCCAGGCAGGGGGTGGGCAGAGGATAAGGAGTTCAAGGCGGGCTTAATGCGCGCCTTGCGGTGAGCTTTTGGAAATGTGGCCGCTGGGAGGAACGCCTTGGTCGGCGTGAAGTTTCTGTTTCAAGTGCTTGGGTTCGTGACTTGTGCAAGAACTTTTTGTTTCGGCTGGGGCTTGTTGAATGCTGCTCTCGCTGGGATTCCTGTGCCTTGAAAGGTGTGGCCCGGGTGGATGCAATCTCGGAAGACCCAAGCCAGGGAGGAGCCATTTGGGAACTATGGTTTCGGAAGGTTCAGCCGCGGAAGGTGTGACCCCAGACGGTGCAGCCCCAGTGGGTGTGATTTTGGAAGTTCTGGCCCGGAGTGGTGGACTTTGGAGGACTGTAGTTGAGCGTTGTCGACTTCGGACGGTGGAATGTTGATGGGCGAAGCTCTGGAAGGCGATGCCTCCGAAATGTTTCACAATTGTATGGTTGTTCATGGATTGTTTGTTATTGTAATATGTGGTTTTCTTGTTATGATAGTTGGTGGTTTGTTTCGGCCCCCGTCTATTTTTCTTGCGTTATTTGTGGCCTGGGGGGCATCCCCCCCTGGATGGAGTCACCCCCGGGGGGTGTGACATCCACTTGGGGAAAGTTCTGGGTGGTGAAGCCCCGGACATAGTAACACCAGAGGGATTTTTATTCTCCGGGAGAAAAATTGGGAAGGCAGGCCCGAACTGAGTACCCTGGAGAGACTCTCCCACCGCCCCGGCTGAAATTCCGGAAGGGATTCCGGATTGAGTAGGCGGGGTGGTTTCCCCCATTTCCCCCCTCCGGCTGAACATCCGTAAGGTGTAACCCCCGGATATGAGTACCACTGGAGGGTTGCATCCCCCGGCAGGTGGACAAACCCAGGGGACGGTGCCCTTATGCTTCAGTGTTTATTTTTTGTTGTGTATAGTTGTAGTGTTGTTAATGTTTGTAGATTTGTAGATTATGATTTGTAAATGGAGGTGTATTTTGAGGGCAATGCCCTGGAAAACTGTAATTGACGATGAACCCTTCCGAAATGGAAGGTAGTAACTGATAAATGGATGGCGTTAGCCATTGGTAATGTATTTTTTTTCACATTTGTTCTTTGTGTATTTGTAATTGTTTTGTATTAACGTATTTGTAATAAACAAAAAGAAATCCTTGATTGAGATCAAAAACTGTAATTGACGATGAACCCTTCCGAAATGGAAGGTAGTAACTGATAAATGGATGGCGCTAGCCATTGGTCATGTATTTTTTTCACATTTGTTCTTTGTGTATTTGTAATTGTTTTGTATTAACGTATTTGTAATAAACAAAAAGAAATCCTTGATTGAGATCATAATTGCCTGTCCAATCAGGGAGGGTCATTGGTATATAAGTATGGAGCATCAGGTTTTCCAGCACTCTGGATTCAGACTTTGTACCTGAAACATGCTTAGGAGTGGAATTCAGTTTGTAAATAAAGGGAATCTGGTGAAGGGGCGCTGGAACCTGAGGAGTTGTTTCAGAATGACCTGAAGTAACTTGCTCACTAACAGCCAACTTTGTATTGGGGGAAAGCTATTGTCAGCCATCTGTTTGGGAAATTGGACTCTTTCGACCCTGCTGTGGAGGACTGGGCCCAACATGCGGAACACATGTGTTTTTTTTTAGGGTTAACGGCAGTGTGGAAGATGAAAAGCAATGGGTCATTCTTCTGATTGCTTTTGTGGGCCATCAGCATTTGCCGTTATTCACAGCTTAACATTCTCGGACACACCAGATACCAAATCCTTTCAGGAATTGGCGATCCTAGTGAGGGAATATTATGACCCTAAGCCATCTCTGATCCTGAGAAAGCACCGGTTTTACTCAACTCTCTGGGAGACGGGAAAGTCTGTTATGGGTTTCCTAACGAGGAAACTTGTGAATTTGGGTTGATGCTTAATGAGATGCTCAGAAAGCGTTTGGTATGTGGGATAAATAATGTAACTATCCAAAAATGCCTTTTGGCTGAAGCCCCACTGGAATGCAAACAGACGCTACAGCTGACTTTATCATTGGAAAATGCAGCAAGTGGGGCAGAAGAGTTGCAACGTATCCCGATGGAAGTGGACACCCACTCCAATTCGACTGAATTTGGGGACCACCACCTGAGCACAGGCAATTACATAGCCTCCCTCAGGATTTTGATTTGTTTTATTATTGTCACATGTATTAATAAACAGTGAAAAGTTTCTTGCGTGCTGTACAGACAAAGCATACCCTTCATAGAGAAGGAAATGAGAGTGTGCAGAATGGAGTGTTACAGTCATAGCTAGGGTGTAGAGAAAGATCAACTTAATGC
This sequence comes from Mustelus asterias, assembly GCF_964213995.1. Classification (NCBI taxonomy): domain Eukaryota; kingdom Metazoa; phylum Chordata; class Chondrichthyes; order Carcharhiniformes; family Triakidae; genus Mustelus; species Mustelus asterias. The sequence continues at coordinate 82,811,983 of NC_135819.1, read as the reverse complement.
AAAGTAAGTCCATTCAAAAGTCTGACAGCAGCAGGGAAGAAGCTGTTCTTGAGTTGGTTGCTACATGACCTCAGACTTTTGTATCTTTTTCCCGGAAGAAGGTGGAAGAGAGAATGCGTGGGGTCCTTAATTATGCTAGCAGGTATCTGGCGCCTCTGGGAATGTTAAGCTGTGAATAACGGCAAATCTCTGCTTTGCCAAGGCAGCGGGAAGTGTAGACAGAGTCAATGGATGGGAGGCTGGTTTGCGTGATGGATTGGGCTACATTCATGACCTTTTGTAGTTCCTTGCAGTCTTGGGCAAAGCAGGAGCCATACCAAGCTGTGATACAACCAGAAAGAATGCTTTCTATGGTGCATCTGTGAAAGTTGGTGAGAGTTGTAGCTGACATGCCAAATTTCCTTAATCGTCTGAGAAAGTAGAGGCGTTGGTGGGCTTTCTTAACAATAGTGTTGGCATGGGGGTGCCAGGACAGGTTGTTGGTGATCTGGACGCCTAAAAACCTGAAGCTCTCGACCCTGTCTACTTCGTCCCCATTGATATAGACAGGGGCATGTTCTCCTTTACGCTTCCTGAAGTCGATGACAATTTCCTTCGTTTTGTTGACATTGAGGGAGAGATTATTGTTGCTGCACCAGTTCACCAGATTCTCTATCTCATTCCTGTACTCTGTCTCGTCACTGTTTGAGATCCGACCCACTACAGTGGTGTCGTCAGCAAACTTGAAACTCGAATTGGAGGGGGATTTGGCCACACAGTCATAGGTGTATAAGGAGTATAGTAGGGGGCTGAGAACACAGCTTTGTGGGGCACCGGTGTTGAGGATGATCGTGGAGGTGTTGTTCCCTATCCTTACTGACTGTGGTCTGTGAGTTAGGAAGTTCAGATCCAGTTGCAGAGGGAGCTGCGAGGCCCAGGCCACAGAGTTTGGAGATGAGTTTTGTGGGAATAATAGTGTTGAAGGCTGAACTGTAGTCAATAAATAGGAGTCTGACATAGGTGTCCTTGTTATCTAGCTGTTCCAGGATTGAGTGCAGGGCCAGGGAAATGGCGTCTGCTGTGGACCTGTTGTGGTGGTAGGCAAACTGTAATGGATCCATGTAGTCCGGGAGGCTGGAATTGATTCGTGCCCTGACTAGCCCTTTGAAGACTTCATAATGATGGATGTCAGAGCCACAGGCTCATAGTCATTACGGCACGCTGCTTGGTTTTTCTTAGGTGCCGGGATGATGGTCATCTTCTTGAAGCAGATAAGGATCTCAGATTGTTGTAAAGAGAGGTTGAAGATGTCTGCGAATACTCCCGCCAACTGATCCGCGCAGGATCTGAGTGCACATCCGGGTACCCCATCCGGGAAGTATCGGATACAAATAAACGCAGGTCTGCCTGCAGGCCAGCACCAAAGCAAAGCCAAGCTTAGAGCAGACAGTCAACAGTCCCTTCAGAATCCCGCCCAACAAGGCATTGGAACTGTTGTTGGAATGCGGAGTGGGAGCAGCAAAATAAACTTTCCAGACCGAGATTGAGGAAAATGACACATCGGTTGGTGTCCAGGAGAGTGCACATCCTGGAGGATCCACCTACATCCAGGGGCGAACAGCTAAACTGCTCAGCAATGTCCAAATTGGAACCAATTAAGATAACCATAATATTAAATGGACTTCCAGTATTAATGGAGGTCGATACAGGCACGGTCATATCGTGGTTGGAAAATCAGTGTTCAGTAAAATTCTCACTGGACTACAATCCTTAACAATAATCAAGACTTTGGCAAGACTGAGAACTTGTACAGAGGAACCTCTGAGAGTTGCGGGTACAACCTTTGTTCCTGTCTCTTATGAAAGGAAACTGGTTCGGTTACCATCAATGGTCGTGGAGAGCTCGGGCCCAAGCCTAATGGGGTGGAACTGATTGAAAGAAATCCACCGGGATTGGGTAAATATTTTCCAGTTAGAAAATGGTCGCTTGAGTGAAGCCCTGCTCAGAAGTTTTCCAAGTAGGGCTGGGAACCATAAAAGGAGACAAAGTGACATTACATGTTGACCAGGACACAGTCCCGCAATTTTGCAAGGCCTGCCTGGTACTGTTTGTTGAAAGGGATAAAGTGGAAACAGAAATTCGAAGACTGGAGCAAGAATAAAACCTGTCCAATTCGCAGAACGGGCAGCACCTGTGGTGCCTTTTTGAAGCCAGATGTTCAATCTGTCTTTGTGGGGACTTTAAACAAACAATAAACCCTTATTCACAACTGGACAAATACCCAATTCCCCCGATAGAAGATTTAAAAGCAAAGTTGGCAAGGGGACTCTTATTCTCGAAATTAGCTATGAGTCATGCTTATTTGCAGTTGCAGCTGGATGAAGATTCGCAGAAATATTCCACGATCAGTACTCCAAAGGGTCTCTATCAATACCTTTTGGGGTATCATCGGCCTGCTCGATGTCCATTGTTCGCTGGAAGAATGTGTTACGTGGTTTACCCCTGGCTGCCATTTATCTGGATGATGTTCTCATCACAGGTAAAACAAAGACGGAACACCTACAGAACCTGGAGGAAGTTCTTAGTCATTTTTCGAGGGCTGGCATGTGCCTAAGGAGAGAGAAATGCATCTTCCTGGTACCTCAAGCGACCTATCTGGGCTACAAAGTGGACAAGTCAGGACTACATCCTTTGGGGGACTGGGTGCGGGTGATTAAAGATGCTCCAGCTCCACGTCCATCCAGAGTACCGATCACTTCTAGGGCTGGTGATGCACTACGGAAAATGTATCCCAAACCGGGCCTCCATCTTGGTTCCGCTACATCAACTGTTAAAAAAGGATCAAGCTTGAGAATGGTATTAGCACATTCAATGGCCAACGAGAGAGGACTGACCAATAAATAGCAATAATTTTCTCTGGAGCGGCGGAGGCTGAAGGGAGACCTGATAGAAGTCTATAATAAAATTATGAGAGGCGTAGACATGGTTGACAGCAGGAATCTGTTTCCCAGAGTTGAAATGTCCAATACTAGGGGGTACGCACTTAAGGTGAGAGGAAAAATGTTCAAAGGAGATGTGAGTGGCAAATTCTTTACACAGTGGTAGGTGTCTGGAATGCGCTGCCAGGGTGTTGGTGCAGGCAGATACAATAGGGGCGTTTAAGGGGCTTTTAGATAAGCACGTGATCTTAAAGGGGTCTATAAAATAATGAGGGGCACAGATCAGCTAGATAGTCAATATCTTTTCCCAAAGGTAGGCGAGTCTAAAACTAGAGGGCATAGGTTTAAGATGAGAGGGGAGAGATACAAAAGTGTCCAGAGGGGCAATTTTTTCACGCAGAGGGTGGTGAGTGTCGGGAACAAGCTGCCAGAGGTAGTAGTAGAGGCGGGTACAATTTTGTCTTTTATAAAGCATTTAGACAGTTACATGGGTAAGATGGGTATAGAGGGATATGGGCCAAATGCGGGCGATTGGGACTAGCTTAGGGGTTTTAAAAAAAAAGGACGGCATGGACAAGTTGGGCTGAAGGGTCTGTTTCCATGCTGTATGACCTCTATGGCAAGACAGAGGAGGGGCTAAAAAAGGTGGGGGAGTAGCGGCATTAGTTAGGGAGCATATTACAGCGGTGCAGAGGGTGGACAATTTAGATAGCTCATGTAATGAGTCACTGTGGGTGGAGCGCAAACAGGAAAGGTGCAATCACTATGCTGGGGGTATACTACAGGCCACCCAACAGCCCACGGGAAGTAGAGGAACGGATATGTCAGGAGATTCTGGATATGTGCAGAAAAAATAGGGTTGTTGTAGTGGGAGACTTCAATTTCCCTGGTATAGACTGGAAAGTGCTTAGGGCTGGGGGTCTGGGCGGGGAGGAATTTGTAAAATGCATACTGGAAGGTTCTTTGGAACAGTATGTAGATAGCCCAACTAGAGAGGGGGCTATACTGGATCTAGTTCTGGGAAATGAGCCTGGTCAGGTCGTCAAAGTTTCGGTAGGGGAACATGTGGCAAATAGTGACCACAACTCTGTTAACTTGAGGATAGTAATGGACAAGGATGAGTGTTGTCCTAAGGGTAGGGTGCTAAATTGGGGGAAAGCTAACTATAGCCGGATTAGGCAGGAATTGGTGGCTGTTGATTGGGAGAGGCTGTTCGGGGGTAAGTCCACGTTTGGCATGTGGGAGTCTTTTAAGGAACAGTTGATAAGGCTGCAAGACAGGCATGTGCCTGTAAAAAGGAAGGATAGGAAAGGTAGGATTCGAGAGCCGTGGATAACCAGGGAAATTGAGGATCTGATCAAAAAGAAAAGCGAGGCGTACGTTAGGTCCAGGCAACTGAAAACAGAGAGTAGGAAAGAACTCAAACGGGGAGTTAGAAGGGCAAAAAGAGTTCACGAAATGTTCTTGGCAGACAGGATTAAGGAGAATCCTAAGGCATTTTATTCATATGTTAGGAACAGAAGAGTTGTCAGGGAAAATGTCAGACCTCTCAGGGACAAAGGAGGGGAATTATGCTTAGAACCCAAGGGAATAGGTGAGATCCTAAATGAATACTTTGCATCGTTATTCACAAAGGAGAGGGACTTGTTGACTGGGAGTGTCTCAGAGGGAGCTGTTGACCTGTTAGAGAGAATTTCCATTACAAGGGAGAAAGCTGGAATACTGTGTGCAGTATTGGTCCCCTTATTTGCGGAAGGATATATTGGCCTTGGAGGGAGTGCAGAGAAGGTTCACCAGGTTGATACCAGAGATGAGGGGTGTTGATTATGAGGAGAGACTGAGCAGATTGGGTTTGTACTCGTTGGAATTTAGAAGGCTGAAGGGGGATCTTATAGAGACCTATAAGATAATGAAGAGGCTGGATAGGGTAGAGGTGGAGAGATTCTTTCCACTTAGAAAGGAAACTAGAACTAGAGGGCACAGACTCAAAATAAAGGGGAGTCAATTTAGGACAGAGTTGAGGAGAAACTTCTTCACTCGGAGGGTGGTGAATCTCTGGAATTCTCTGCCCACTGAAGTGGTGGAGGCTACCTCGTTGAATATGTTTAAATCACGGATAGATGGATTCCTGATCGGTAAGGGAATTAGGGGTTATGGGGATCAGGCGGGTAAGTGGAACTGATCCACTTCAGATCAGCCATGATCTTATTGAATGGCAGGGCAGGCTCAAGGGGCTAGATGGCCTACTCCTGCTCCTATTTCTTATGTTCTTATGTTCTTCAGTGTTAGGTTTTTTAGGTAACATTAAAACTGAAAAATCCCCAAGTACATAGGGCGGCGGTCGGGCGGCCCGGCTGGCCGGGCGGCAGGCGGGCAGGCGGCCTAGACTGCTCAGGGAGACAAGAGATGTAATTGCTGGGCCTCTGACAGAAACCTTTGTCTCTTCATTGGACACAGATGAGTTCCCTGAGGATTGGAGGATAGCGAATGTGGTACCGTTATTTAAGAAGGGTAGCAGGGATAAGCCGGGTGTTATAGGCCAGTGAGCTTGATGTCCACGGTAGGGAAGTTGTTGGAGAGGATTCTTAGAGACAGGATGTATGCGCATTTAGAACGGAACAATCTCATTAGTGACAGACAGCATGGTTTTGTAAGAGGGAGGTCGTGCCTTACAAATATGGTGGAGTTTTTTGAGGAAGTGACAAAAACGGTTGACGAAGGAACGTGGATGTTCACTATATGGATTTCAGGAAAGCATTTGACAAAGTCCCTCATGGCAGGTTGGTTAAGAAGGTTAAGGCTCATGGGATACAAAGAGAGGTGGCTCGATGGGTAGAAAACTGGCTTGGCCACAGGAGACAGAGGGTAACAGTCGAAGGGTCTTTTTCCGGCTGGAGGTCTGTGACCAGTGGTGTTCCACAGGGCTCTGTACTGGGACATCTGCTATTTGTGATATATATAAATGATTTGGAAGAAGGTGTAACTGGTGTTATCAGCAAGTTTGCGGATGAAACGAAAATGGCTGGACTTGCGGATAGCGATGAACATTGTCGGACAATACAGCAGGATATAGATAGGCTGGAAAATTGGACGGAGAAATGGCAGATGGAATTTAATCCAGATAAATGCAAAGTGATGCATTTTGGAAGAACTAATGTAGGGGGGAGTTATACAATAAATGGCAGAGCCATCAAGAGTATAGAAATGCAGAGGGATCTAGGTGTGCAAGTCCACAAATCCTTGAAGGTGGCAACACAGGTGGAGAAGGTGGTGAAGAAGGCATATGGTATGCTTGCCTTTATAGGACGGGGCATAGAGTATAAAAGCTGGAGTCTGATGTTACAGCTGCATAGAAGGCTGGTTAGGCCACATTTGGAGTACTGCGTCCAGTTCTGGTTGCCGCACTACCAGAAGGACGTGGAGGCTTTAGAGAGAGTGCAGAGAAGGTTTACCAGGATGTTGCCTGGTATGGAGGGTCTTAGCTATGAGGCGAGATTGGGTAAACTGGGCTTGTTCGCCCTGGAAAGACGGAGAATGAGGGGAGACCTAATAGAGGTGTACAAGATTATGAAGGGGATAGATAGGGTGAACAGTGGGAAGCTTTTTCCCAGGTCGGAGGTGACGATCACGAGGGGTCACGGGCTCAAGGTGAGAGGGGCGAGGTATAAGTCGGATATCAGAGGGATGTTTTTTACACAGTGGTGGGGGCCTGGAATGCGCTGCCAAGTAGGGTGGTGGAGGCAGACATGCTGGCATCGTTTAAGACTTACCTGGATAGTCACATGAGCAGTCTGGGAATGGAGGGATACAAATGAATGGTCTAGTTGGACCAATGAGCGGCACAGGCTTGGAGGGCCGAAGAACCTGTTTCCTGTGCTGTACTGTTCTTTACCAGTACCCTAAAATGGCCGTGATCGGGACCGCGCCCGAACTGGGTGCGACGGCCATTTGCATGCATTTAAATTGACTTAATGGGCTGCACACCCAACTTTACCAGCAATTCCCCCTTTACCAGCCTGTTTGCCCAAACAGAATCGGCGCGAAACAGACAGGCTCCATATAAGTCCAATTCAGATGCTCCATCAGTGAGGGTTAGTGAGGAGGTAAGTGCCTAGCGTCCGACGGCTCTCTGCTGCTTACTTTTGTTGCGGCCTTTTTGTTTCTCGGGTCAAGGGGGGCTCTGCGAGTGTGTGGGGGGATGGGCAGCTGTTGCTCAGCAGGGTGTCTGATGTCCAATTTGCAGCACTGACCTTGGGGCTTTTGGATGCTGTTGGGTCCTAGTGCACGCAGCACCCTGTCAGCTGAAGGATATGCAAAAAGCCTTTCAAATTGCACTGCTGCAGCCTCTCAACTTTTCAAGGAGCTGTGATTCTGGGGAGCATGTGGCTGGGGGAATGGGGTTCCACTGCCACTCTGCCTGAGATCAGAGGAGGCAAAGGGGGGGGGGGTCTGCTGCCACTCTGTCTGAGATCATTGGGGGGGGCGGTTGAGATCGTTGGGAGGAAAGGGCTGTGAGGGGCCACGATCAATCTGAGTGGTGGTGGTGTGGGGGGATAAGGGAGTCAACACTGTTGTGGGGGGTGGGGCAATGTCTGTGGGGGCCAGGAGAGGCTTTATCCGGCCGGGGAGGGATGTGGCAGGGGAGCAGCATTGTGGCATTTTTCTTTTCTGTGCAAGCGCAGTTGGAGGTTCTGATCGGAGCTGCAGGATTTTGGACGTGTTAAGCCCTGTCCACAGGCTGGTGTAGCGTGATTCGGAATCAGTGGTATTTTTTCAGGCAGAGTGTATGTGAGCCCCTCAGAAGGGGCCTAAAAGTCGGATCTGAAACACTTCCAGTTTCAATTCCACCCAGCACTTGGAATCAAAATGGTAAAATAGGGCCCACAGAGTGTAACGTATATTTGCTCTTGTGATGATTGCGCAGAAGATATTAGCAGTCCTCGATATATGTGTTAACTAACTTCCCAAATATTATTGTATAAAATTGCATTTCTTCAGTGAGGTTGCACATGCCAGTGGGAGAGAGACACTGCAGCCTGAGTGAGATTCAGCCAGAGTGAAGGTATCGGAAATTTGGAACTGAGAGGGAATTCGGTGCTGAGGGGACGAGGTCTCAAATTCGGGAGGAGTGGAGACGCGGAACTGTGAGGGAAACTCGATAAGTGGGAGGGAGAAAGAAATCAAACTGTGACATCAGAGCCAGCAGGTAAGTGATTGGCTGATGACTGGTAGTAGTTTTTCTTTTTTTTTCTCTTGGTTTTGTAGTCGTTGTTGTAAGTTAACTTAATGAATAAGTCATAGGCAGGAGATCCCAAACCTGTGTCATGCTCCTCTTGTGCGATGTGGGAATTCAGGGACATTTCCAGTGTCTCTGGCTCCTTCACGTGCAAGAAGCATGCCCAACTGCAGCTCCCGTTAGACGGCTTGAGGCTCTGGAGCTGCGGATGGATTCACTTTGGAGCATCCACGATGTTGAGGAAGTCACGTTTAGTGAGTTGGTCACACCGCAGTTTACCATTGTTCTCAGGCCTTGCAACTGCTTTACATGATGTTCATCCCGGATGCCATCTCTGCCAGGCATGCTGCAGTCCTCTGAGTAACAACAATGAAACCCCATTGCACCCACTCCCATGTAGCAGCATAAGTTCAAGCCCCTCTGTTTTTCATCCAAAGACTCATTGCTGTTGCCATTTAAATTGTTTCCTACTTTTGGCTACTTTTTCCATCTATAAACTTTATTTAGCCTTTATTTTTTCCCAGAACAGTCTTTTGGCAGCCTGAACTGTAGACCAGGCTTTAGAGTACTGACAAAACCCCTGAGAAACATCCATATTATATTAGAACATAGAACAGTACAGCACAGAACAGGCCCTTCGGCCCACGATGTTGTGCCGAGCTTGCCCTTCACAAATGCGTGCTGACTAACCCAGATTAAGCTGCATCTTTCTAAATGGTCATAAATCCTATCCCTCAGGACCTTTTCCATCAACTTACCGACCACTGAAGTAAGACTAACCGGCCTATAATTACCAGGGTCATTTCTATTCCCTTTCTTAAACAGATTAAACAGATATTGAAGAATTCAACCACAAAAAAAGATTATTGTTGCACAAAAGGTATAAAGATGCAGAAACAAACTTAAACAATGTTTCTGTGTCTTACATGTATACATTTATTGTAACAAAAAAGTTTTGTTATTCAACAAATACTTACAAGTCCTAACTTTGTTTGTCATTTTTAATGGGAGCACCCACTTACACACTCCCTCACCAACTCTCCCCAATACCCTCACCCATCCGGACCCATCCTCACCCACACACACCCTCTCACCCACCAACCCCCCGCCCCCCCGCCCCCCCGGCCCCGGCTCTTCTCAAGTCTTCATGGCCAGACTAGCAGCCGAACGCAGGCAAGAGTCCCTCGGAGCCCTGGGGTTCTGTGGAACCCAGTTTGGGAACCCTTGCTACAGACTCTATGTAACTGCTTACCACCAAGTGTTCTCAATCATAGAATCCCCGCAGTGTAGAAGAAGCCATTCGGCCCATCGGGTCTGCACCGATTCTCTGACAGAGTATCTTACACCCCCCTCACCCTACACATTCAGATTACTGGAAAATGATGAACTGATCAATCCACCTCACAGAAATCCTGCATAGAATTAAGGAAGTAATTTGTGTTTATTTATTAGAATATTTAATTGAGATGATTGCAAGAAACCCCACACATTTCCCATGGCTAGTCCATCTAACCTGCACGTTTTTGGACTGTGGGAGGAAACCAGAGCACCCAAAGAAAACCCACGCAGACTCAGGGAGAGTGTTCAGATTCCACACAGTCACCCAAGGCTGGAATTGAACCCAGGTCCCTGTCACTTTGAGGCAACAGTACGAACCACTGTGCCACTTTTAAATGTTGTTACAGCCCTTACAGAGATGAAACAGCGAAGGGCATCCTGTCTACCCCTGTGATGATACTGTGCCTTTAAGAAATGTGTTTTCATCATGTTCATTGTGAGGCGTATGTTTGGAATTCAGCTCTGTTTACATGGTGCTGATTTGTCTGCACTAGGCAGCTCACAGGCTGAAAATGCAGACTTATGATTGAGTTTAGCTAATGGGGTGTTTGTTTTAATCTGAGTTAATGCTTTTTGTTTATTTTTAGCTTTTCCCCTGGGGTTTCAGAGTCGGGTTTAATTAAGTTGATTGACAAGAGACGGAGGAGTCATGTGCTAATGGGAGGAGTTAGGTTTATAGGGAAAAACAGTTTCTGCTTAGTTTTGAAAGAAGCAAGGTGTCTCTGTCTCTCTCTCTCTGGAGGCTGCTGTTTGGGGTTGTCGGAAGACAGGTGTCACTCTCTCTCTCTCTCTCCAAAGGTATTTAAAGGCCCGAGGACAGTTAACAAGTACAAACACGTAAGCCCGTATGTTGCTAATTGATTTTGAAAAGGAGTTTAAGTCTACAATAGGAATATTGCTTCAATTGGAACTAATAGATATAGGTTAGCAATTAAGCATTGTATCTTGTCATGTTTAGGTATTTCAATTGGTAAAAGTTAAGTTAATTCCTTTGTTACAGTTAAATTGTATTGTTAAATGAAGTTTGTTTTGATAAAAGTGTGTCAATAGAATCACACCTGGAGTGAAACATCTTATTTTCACATCAATGCCAAAATTAAAAAAAACTGTTGGGGTCTAGTCGGGCTTCATAACATACTTTGGGGTTTCTGATCTGGTCCCTAACTGTAAACTCTAAGTAACAGATTCAATCCATGCTAGAATCTGAGTTTGGAATGAGTTGATGCTGGAAGATTCAGATTACTGGAAAAAGCTGAACTGATCAATCCACCCCACAGAAATCCTGCATAGAATGAAGGAAGTCATTTGACTGTTTATTTATTAGAATATTTAATTGAGATGATTGTAAAAAAAGCTTACAGGTTTTTATTGGAATAACTGCAGCTTCTACAAGTGTTTGTTTTTGCACCTTCAAAAGATTTCCACCGAAAATATTGTGATTTGTCCACTGTTTCGAAGAAATTCTTTCCAACAACAAAAGGCATTGACAAATGTCTCCAAGTTTATCTCCATCTGGCTTTACTTATAAAAGGTTTGCTGGAAAAGTGATCATTGGCGTTGGAAACAAAGAATCAAAAGGGTTGATTCATCAATCCCAAAACATTTTCATATGTTTTGCACACAGGGAATTAATTTAATGTTAAAATCAGAGGAGGCAGCTACAGATTTCAATAGATAAGAGATGGTTTAGATACAGTAATGAATTTTAATGTGAAAACTGCTGCCCAGAACAATAGGTTTTAAAATACCATGAAGTACAGAGACACAGATGAGACAGCACTTGTTTAGCTCAAATACATTTTCCATATTAGGTAACAACTTGATTTGATTTTTTCCAATTGCTTATTAAAATCATTCAATCTGTGTTTGGAGTCAAGCACAACACAAACATTCCAGGTTTAAACCCAATTTCACTGAGTGAGCGGATTTCAATGGGGTTCTGATAGGCCACTACATTAGCTTGGGTGTCTGGCTTTTAAAGAGGAGAAAATTGGCTAATGTCTCCCACTATCCCTGCTTTTTACAATCCAGAGACTGCTGCAGGAATAATGCTTCACTGTGACGGTCTCCTTTTTCTCTCCCAATCCACACAGCCTGGCAGTCCCCATAGTGGATGAACTTGGACAAAATACTGAAGGTCCACTTGGGAAATTGGAATAGATTCCCACAAATGAGTCAGTGCCTTGAGGAGAGGAGGAGGAAGAAAACATTGGCAAGTATGAAAATTTAGCTTAATGTTATTAATTTTAAATGGTTCTTTTAGAGAATTCTGAAAATGAATATTTACTGAATTTTGATGAGTTGATGGGAAAAATTACTTCACCATCCAGATATAATATAGATGCTGCCTGGACAATCACTCGTTAGAATCTGCCAACTCTAATCATCAAGTAATTAAGGACATTTTGGCTCCAACTGAAATTGACATTGACTCCAGTAGCCAAACACAGGATTGTCTCCAAAGTGCTGAAATCGAATCCTCTGGGCCAAATCTTTTAGCAATGGGCGTTTGGAAAGCGCAGAAAGTTCATGGTGACTGAGCTGAAAGCTTTGTACCATTAAAAGCAGGCAGACACCGTTCTGTATGGAGTGAATTAGCAGTTGTATATATTATTATCAGAACATCAGACAGATTTTGATCTCTAGCCAGCACAATACAGTTGGCTGGACTGTCAGTGGTAAAGTACTTTCTGAGCCAAACAATGAAAGTACTTAGTTCCACAAGAACTCTATAGATAATTGCTGAGATAAAGCGAGGTGCCTACTTGGCTCCATCAATTCTCTGTCTACGCCCCATGTCTTTAACATGCATTGCAGCATCACAATGCAGATTCTGTGTAAGTTTGGACAGGTATAAACCACCAACAATTTAAGGACTTGGGTTCATGGAAATCTGTCTAAAATCAGCTTATTTACTCAGTCGCTTGGAACGTTAATGCCCCCTTCAATTACAAAATTTGACAGGTTCAATGCTATCCTATTTCCCTTCATGATATTGCAGAAAAACAAGGAAATTTATTTTACTGTTTCGCAGTTCCTCGCAGTTACTGAGCAAACTTCACAATACAGACAGCTTTTTACATTGTTCAATATATTGTTCATCATTCTTCCTCAAATCCTTTTGATTAAGTTCTGTTTTTGAAAAGTCTCTTACATTAATGCAATAACTAGTTATTAAAATTAGTTTTTGAAGTTATTTTATTTATTTGCTGCCTATTCTCTTGATTTGCAAAAGAAGCAAATGTGATGTGAGAAAGAGCAAGTGGTTGGGGTCTGGAATGCGCTGCCTGGAAGTGTGGTGGAGGCAGGTTCAATCGAGGCATTCAAGAGGGCGTTAGATGATAATTTGAATAGAAACAATGTGCAGGGTTACGGAGAAAAGACAGGGGAACGGCACTAAACCATGATGCTCATTTGGAGAGCCGGCATAGACACGATGGGCTAAATGGCCTCCTTCTGTGCAGTAACAATTCTGTGTTCTGTGATCTGCCAAGCTCAATCCCAGGACTCCTTCTTTACTTTCATTCTCACTTTCCCCGTGCCCTTTCCAAACGTAGCTCATTCAAGAAACACACCTCCTATTTAATCAAACTCAATTCCACTTGACTCCTGATTAAACAAGTTTTCTTCCAAGTCTTTGCTGTTCGTATAACTAATATCCCTTCTAAAACATTTCTCAGACCAGGATCATACTCTCCTCCTCAAAAAGCCACCTCCGACTGCACTCCTCGTGCTGCCCAATTCTTTTTTACCTGTCTAAGGTCCTTGAAAATGTTGTTGCCTCACAGATCTGCGACCAGTTCTCCTGCCTCCTGCACATGTTAAATTCCTCCACCCTGCTTTCTGCCTCACTGTGACGGTGGTACATGTGCCCTCCTCATTCTCCACATTGACAGTCTGATCATAGAACATAGAACAGTACAGCACAGAACAGGCCCTTCGGCCCACAATGTTGTGCCGAACTTTATCTGAAACCAAGATCAAGCTATCCCACTCCCTATCATCCTGGTGTGCTCCATGTGCCTATCCAATAACCGCTTAAATGTTCCTAAAGTGTCTGACTCCACTATCACTGCAGGCAGTCCATTCCACACCCCAACCACTCTCTGCGTAAAGAACCTACCTCTGATATCTTTCCTGTATCTCCCACCACGAACCCTATAGCTATGCCCCCTTGTAATAGCTCCATCCACCCCCGAGGAAATAGTCTTTGAACGTTCACTCTATCTATCCCCTTCATCATTTTATAAACCTCTATTAAGTCTCCCCTCAGCCTCCTCCGCTCCAGAGAGAACAGCCCTAGCTCCCTCAACCTTTCCTCATAAGACCTACCCTCCAAACCAGGCAGCATCCTGGTAAATCTCCTCTGCACTCTTTCCAGCGCTTCCATATCCTTCTTATAGTGAGGTGACCAGAACTGCACACAATATTCCAAATGTGGTCTCACCAAGGTCCTGTACAGTTGCAGCATAACCCCACGGCTCTTAAACTCCAACCCCCTGTTAATAAAAGCTAACACACTATAGGCCTTCTTCACAGCTCTATCCACTTGAGTGGCAACCTTTAGAGATCTGTGGATATGAACCCCAAGATCTCACTGTTCCTCCACAGTCTTCAGAACCCTACCTTTGACCCTGTAATCCACATTTAAATTAGTCCTACCAAAATGAATCACCTCACATTTATCAGGGTTAAACTCCATTTGCCATTTTTCAGCCCAGCTTTGCATCCTATCTATGTCTCTTTGCAGCCTACAACATCCCATCCCTCCACCTCATCCACTACTCCACCAATCTTGGTGTCATCAGCAAATTTACTGATCCACCCTTCAGCCCCCTCCTCTAAGTCATTAATAAAAATCACAAAGAGCAGAGGACCAAGAACTGATCCCTGCGGCACTCCGCTAGCAACCTGCCTCCAATCTGAAAATTTTCCATCGACCGCCACCCTCTGTCTTCGATCAGACAGCCAGTTACCTATCCAATCGGCCAATTTTCCCTCTATCCCACCCCTCCTCAGTTTCATCATAAGCCGACCATGGGGGACCTTATCAAACGCCTTACTAAAATCCATGTATATGACATCAACTGCCCTACCTTCATCAACACACTTAGTTACCTCCTCAAAAAATTCTATCAAATTTGTGAGGCATGACTTGCCCTTCACGAATCCGTGCTGACTATCCCGGATTAATCCGCATCTTTCTAAATCATACCAAGGACCCTTCACTGTTACTTTTACCAATAGGACTTCACTTGCTTGGCCCACTCTGAGTTATCTGACCCATAGCCTGAGATTTTTTAGTAAAGCCTTATTTTTCCTTCACTGTCACCTTCTGAGTCCTGATGTGGAGATGCCGGCGTTGGACTGGGGTAAACACAGTAAGAAGTTTAACAACACCAGGTTAAAGTCCAACAGGTTTATTTGGTAGCATTTGCTATCATTTGGCATTTGCTACCAAATAAACCTGTTGGACTTTAACCTGGTGTTGTTAAACTTCTTACTGTGTTTACCTTCTGAGTCCCACAGGATCTATCCTTCCTCTCCTCTCTTTCTCATCTACATGCTTACCTTTAGTGACATTATTTGTAGACATGAGGCAGATTATATTTGAACTGTATGCTGATAATGTCTGTATCCAGATTGCCATCACCTCTTCCAATTTCCCCACTCCACTACGACCTCTGAATTGTGAAACTGTTTTCTCAACATCCTACTTAGCGTGAGTTGTGATTTCTCCAGGGAAGACTGTGGACATCATTTTCAGTTCCTGCCACCAATTCTATTCTCTGGCATTGCCACAGGTCAAATCAGACAGTTCACAACTTCATTTCAACTCCAAAGCAGCCTTTGACTCCAAGATCCTCGCTATCACAAATTATTATCTCTATAAAATTTTCCATAATCTTTCCCATACTTATTTTTGTAGCTTCATCCAGTCCAACGCCTGCTCCCCTCATTCCATCGTTTTTCTCAGGCAGTTCGCCAGGATCGAGATGACGAGCTTCCACTCCGGTTTAATGGGGTCTGAGATGGTTGATAAATCCAGTGCATGATCTCCGGTCTCTGCCACATAAGGAGCAGGTGGTGCTTGAAGGGTTGTCTAGAAGATCTCTCTGACACTTGGATATCATCTCTGCATGTTCCTGTCAAAGTTTCTCGATATGTTCCCGAATGAAGCTTCTCCATTTCAGTCACACGTCCGGGTCTCCCATAATTCAGTGGGTTTGTTTGGAATCTTAGGGATGCTCTCAGCAATTACCATCCTCCTGGGATTCTCTTGCTGAGCTCCGGGTAGAGCAGTTACTTTGGGATCCTAGTGTCAGACACATGAACAATGTTGAGTGATGGGCATCTCAATGATGCTCAGGTTGGCCTGAGAGAGAGGATGCCACTGTTGGACCATCTTTCTTGGCACTGTATTTGGAGAATCTTGCGAATGTGCCACTGGTGGTACATCTCTTGTACTTTGATGGGCCTGCTGTAGGTCATACGAATATCTGAAGCTTCTTGGAACACAGGAATCACTGTTACCTGGGACTTTAGTCTAGGTTTGATATCCTGGTTCTCAAATCCTCCTTTCCCCAGTCAGCCCAGAGGCTGAGCTGTCACATTGGAACTCATGATGAATTTCATCCACTGCGTCTGCCTTCATTAAGAGAGAACTCCCAAGGTATGGAAAAAGGTCTACATTTTCTAGCGTCTCAACATTTAATTGACAGGGGTTGGAGCTGGGTGGTGGGTGGGGACAGGGGGAGAGTGGTGCTGTGGGAGCTGATTGGAAGAAGATCTTAGTTTTCTGGGTGTTGGTGAAAGGTCCACTTCCTCAAATGCTTCAGAGTGAGTTGACAGTGATCTGGAGCTCAGTGCCTGAGTGAGTGCACACACACAAACACCGTCTACATTCTAAACCTCAATGGCTCAGGTTAAGATGGCTTTAGTTTTCGATTGCAGACATTACACTGACTCTGGCCTCTTCTACATTCTTTCCTTCCTCATTCATGCTTTAGCTGCCTGGGCTCCACTCTGTGGAACTTACTCCCTGTGGTGAACCATCGTTGGTTCCCACTGGATAGTACTGAGCCAGGGGCTGGCCAGTACTACAAGGATGTACATATGTTACTGTTGGATTGTGCTATTGTTGCTGTTGGGTTAGGGTGGGGTTGTTACACCTGTGTTTGTTACTGTTGTGGCACATCCCAGTCGGGCTCCGCCTCCTGGGAGAAGTATAAGAGTCCCTGCTCTGGCCGGGACTCCTTCAGTCTGGGATAGTGTACTTAAGTTCTGATAGCTTCATTAATAGTAAATAAAAGCCTTCATTTACTGAAGCCTCGAGCCTCGTGTCTAAATTGATGTGCATCACTCCCTAAGCACCTTTTATAGCCTCCTTCAAGCTCGTCGATGTTTAACTGGACCAATTGCATAAATACACTTGATACAGGAGCAGGACAGAGGCTGGGAATTCTGAGGCAAGTAACTCACCCGAACTCCTCAAAGTCATTCTATGATCAACAAGGTGCAAGTCAGGAGTGTGAAGTAATAGCCTCCACTTGCCTGAATGAGGAAAGCTCCAACAACACTCAAGAAGCTCAGCACTGTTACGGATTTGTATGAGTTCCTATTGGCTTATTGGAACTCTCCTGTAATAATGTATACACCAGGGATGATGGAATAGACCTAGCACGGGAAACAGAGAGAGAATAAGCAGCCATGGGAGGAATCACACACCATTAATAAAACTCTGTTCATTTTTAACCAATGTCTGTCCCGCATATCAGATCCCCAATACACAACTAACATCACCCAGGACAACACAGCCTCTTCCATTGGTGCCCAATCCATCCTTTATCATCCAATCCCTTCAGTGCCAGTGCACAGTAGCAGCAATGTGTGCCATCAACAAGGTGCAGTGCAGCAACATGCCAAGACTCCTTCAACAGCACCTTCCAAACCTTCAATCTCTGCCATCTAACATAACAAGTCTAGCCAGCACATGGAAGCAGCGCCACTTGCAAGTTCCCCTCTAATACACACAGATATCAGCTGGCTCAAATTCCCTCCCAGCACTGTAGGAGTGCTGACACCACATCAAACTGCGGGGATTTAAGAAGGCTGTTTGCCACAGCCTTCTCAAGGGAAATCAAGGGTTGACAACAAAAGCAGATTTTCCCACATCTTATTAGTAAATTTTAAGAATCCTCTTTGTCCTGACCTTTGATCTCCATTCTAACATCCTCCTTTGGCTCAATGTGTTTCGTTTTTACTCACGCTTCTGTTTGATGCCTTGTGATGTTTTATTCCTGTGCTCTATAAGTTGTTGTTAAATTTCTGATTGCTTCGATGAGTTACACTGCAAACAAAAGCCCAGCTATTTGCTAAGATTTCCCTTCTCATTCAAATCCAGCATCAAGTCCCTCATTGTAAACCTCTATATTTTCAACCTTTGCAATTGATGTGATAGAATGAGGTTTCTCCCAATCTACTTCCTCAAACATCTACTCAGTGAAAAGCTGGAGAAGCAAGGTAAATGTTTGCACTCCAAAAATATCAAAGAGAGATTTAATAGAGGTGTACAAGATGTTGTCAGGTTTAGATAAGGTAGGCAAAAAAAAAAGTTTGCACAAGTTGATGAGGACCAGGAGACACCTGGGCAAGAGATGCTGGGGTTATGAGGAAAATGGTTTAATGCAGTGAGGGGTCCGGAATTTATTGCCTACAACAGTTGTGGAAGCAGGAAAAATCCAGGATTTCAAAAGGAAATTAGTTGGGCCCTTGAGGGAAATAGACTTGCAGGGCTATGTAGACAGAGCGGGGAAATGCGACTTACTGGATTGTGAGCTGACATGGACTCAATGGGCTGAATGGCCTCCTTTTGTGCCGAAATGACACTATAGCTGGAATGTTCTGGCTGTTCACGCCGGCGTCGTTTTCCCATCCGGCTGCAGTGAACGGAGATTTGGCTGGGTGCCAAATTCTCCAAACTCTCTGCAGCGGGAGCATGACATGAATGGCCAGTAATAGTGCTCCCTATGAATCCATCTGGAAGACTTACACAAGTACGACAAGACTCCAAGTACCAACTTACACATTGGGAAAGGACAGCTCATTTAGAAATATCCAAAGAATTCAACTTCCCCGCAGAACGGGATTGGAGCGCTTGCACTGTGCATCTTTGAGAAACATTTATATGATCATATTTTTTATTGTATGTGAAGGAATTCTTAATTCCACCAGGGACATCATTTCACTTTTAAATTCAAGATGTGGTAAGAAAATGTATCCAAATCAGATCAGCGTGTGCATCAAGTGCACAAGGTTCTTCCTGAACTTCAGAACATCTCATTAATAGTTGAATTAATCATTTCTTGAAGTTACATTAGTCTCTGGTGGGATACATTATCCAGGCTACTAAGTTGCAAAATATTGTTGCAATTAAGTTTGTTAAATAATGTACCTCACCTGGGACGATTTTTGCTTTGAAACATGCCCAGAATGAAGACAAGATGGAAAGAAAAAATGTGGTTTATCTCGGTGAAGAATAGGAATTTTAAATCTACATTTATTGCTACCTCTTTTCCTGATTCATCTCTTTTTTTTTTATAGAAACCCTACAGTACAGAAAGAGGCCATTCGGCCCATCGAGTCTGCACCGACCACAATCCCACCCAGGCCCTACCCCCATATCCCTACATATTTTACCCGCTCGTCCCTCTAATCTACTCATCCCAGGACACTAAGGGGCAATTTTAGCATAGCCAATCAACCTAACCCGCACATCTTTGGACTGTGGGAGGAAACCGGAGCACCTGGAGGAAACCCACGCAGACACGAGGAGAATGTGCAAACTCCACACAGACAGTGACCAAGCCAGGAATCGAACCCAGGTCCCTGGAGCTGTGAAGCAGCAGTGCTAACCACTGTGCTACCGTGTTGCCCCTCGACCAGCTTTCCAGTCACACACATTGAGGAAGAGTGAATAATGAAAAGTGGGCTTATATTATGGTCTCTGTGACCACAGATTAAATTTATTTGTATTTTCAATCAATTCATTAGACCGTAATATGACCATAAGAAATAAGAATGGGAGTAGGCCATTCGGCCCCTCAAACCTGTTCTGCCATACAATAGACCATGGCTGATCCGGCATTCCCTTTGAAATAAGGGCCAACATTCCATTAGCCTTCCTGGTCACCTGCTGCATCAGTCTGCTAGTTTCCTGTGTTTTGTGCACAAGTGCCCCCAACTCCCTTTGTGTTGCAGCTTTCTGTAGTTTTACTCGATTTAAATAATATTCCGTTCTTTTGTTCTCCCTTCCGAAATGAACAACTTCACATTTTCCTACATTACACTCCATTTGCCAACTGTTTGCCCACTTACTTAACCTATCAGTATCTCTTTGTAAAAACAAAATACTGCAGATACGGGAATCTGAAACAAGAACAGAAAATGCTGGAAAATCTCAGCAGGTCTGACAGCCTCTGTGGAACAGCGCTCTTATAGATCATGGGATCTAATTTTGCTGACAAACATGCAGGGGCGATTCTCCCAAAAAACTTCTCAGTATCAAATCGCATAAAAACTGGAGTAAATCATGCTGTTTTTTCAGCAGGAGTTTCAGAGTGAATCTCCCACACTCTGAGCACTGCGGAGGGCACGAGTGTGAATCATGCTGATAATCAGGGGGTGGGGCATATTTCCGCTGGAGAGGCCGGCAGCTGAGTGCTGAGCGGGCCACTGCGCATGTGCTGACCTGTCAGCGCCGGGATCAGCGCATGTGCTGTGGCTCCCACTGCCGGCCTCCCGACTGCTGGCAAGCTCGATCACTGGTCAGCCCCACAATCTCAGCATCCTGCATCGCTGGACTTCTTACCCCACGCATGGCTCAATCTCTGATCCCCAGAACATGTCCCAGGTCAACTCTCACCCCCAGCCCACGGCCCCCAGCCCGCCTTGATGTAACCCCCCCCCCCAGCAGTCCCAACCCTGCCCCCCAGAGCCCTGACACCCTCTCCTCCTCCACCGGCCCCCCCCCCCGCCAATCCCCAGCAGGCTGACTCTCTCCACCCCGATGGCCTGCCCCAATCGCGGGCCTCCCTCCCTCTGTCACTCAGCCCAAATGCAGAGTGGCAGGGGTCCCCCCACCCCCACCGATTGACCCCCAAAGGTCCCCATTAAACCCCACCCCATTAGGTCCCAACCCCTTGGCACTGCCCTATGCCCATTGGGCAGTGCCAAGGTGCCCTCTGGGCATTGACGCTTTGACCCTAAGGCAATGCCAGGGGCTGAGGCTGACACTGCCAAGGTGGCAATGCCCAGGGGCACCCCCTGATGCCGGACCCTCTGGGCGGCCTTGATGGTATGGGAGAATCGTCCCTCCCGCTAATGTTAAACTTTAAATGCCTTTTGGAAATCAATGTACACCGCAACCCTCTCTGTTATCTCGTCAAATAAAATGCAAGCAAGTTAATTAAGTATAATTTGAGCTGAAAGGAATCCATGCTGGTTTTCTTTAATTCATCCACATTTGCTAAGTGACTATTAATTTTGTCTTGCAATATCATCTCTAATATCTTCCCTGACATTGAGGCAGCAGGAAGTGTAGACAGAGTCAATGGATGGGAGGCTGGTTTGCGTGATGGATGGGGCTACATTCACAACCTTTTGTAGTTTCTTGTAGTCTTGGGCAGAGTGGGTGCAGAGCAGAGCACGCACCCCGGACATTCCCTCTTCCACCTTCTTCCATCGGGAAAAAGATACACAAGTCTGGGGTCATGTACCAACCGACTCAAGAACAGCTTCTTCCCTGCTGCTGTCAGACTTTTGAATGGACTTGCCTCGCATTAAGTTGATCTTTCTCTACACCCTAGCTATGACCGTAACACTACATTCTGCACTCTCTCGTTTCCTTCTCTATGAATGGTATGCTTTGTCTGCATAGCGCACAAGAAACAATACTTTTCACTGTACATTAATACATATGACAATAAATCAAATACCAAGCTGTGGTCCAACCAGTGAACTATCACTTCACCCACTTGCCCTTTTACATTCCCCAAAACTAGGTCTATAATTGCATCTCCTCTCGTTGGCTTTGTCACTCGTTGGTTCAAAACATTTTCCTGGACACACTGCATGAATTAGAGTCATAGAGTCATAGAGGTTTAGAGCATGGAAACAGGCCCTTCGGCTCAACTTGTCCATGTCGCCCTTCTTTTTTAAATGCTGAAGCTTGTCCCAATAGCCCGCATTTGGCCCATATCCCTCTATACCCATCGTACCCATGTATCTGTCTAAATGCTTTTTAAAAGACAAAATTGTACCCGCCTCTACTACTACCTCTGGCAGCTTGTTCCAGCCACTCACCACCCTCTGTGTGAAACAATTGCCCCTCTGGACACTTTTGTATCTCTCCCCTCTCACCTTAAACCCATGCCTTCTAGTTTTAGATTCCCCTACCTTTGGGAAAAGATGTTGACGACCTAGCTGATCTCTGCCCCTCATTATTTTATAGACCTCTATAAGACCATCCTTTAGCTTTCTACGCTCCAGAGAAAAAAGTCCCAATCTATCCAGACTCTCCTTATAACTCCTAGTAGCATCCCAGTAAATCTTTTCTGCACTCTTTCTAGTTTAATAATATCCTTTCTATAATAGGGTGACCAGAACTGTACACAGTATTTCAAGTGTGTCTTACCAATGTCTTGTACAACTTCAACAAGACATCCCAACTCCTGTATTCCATGTTCTGACCGATGAAACCAAGCATGCCGAATGCCTTCTTCACCACTCTGTCCACCTGTGACTCCACTTTCAAGGAGCTATGAACATGTACCCCAAGATCTCTTTGTTCTGTAACTCTCCCCAATGCCCTACCATGAACTGAGTGAGTCCTGCCCTGATTCAATCTACCAAAATGCATCACCTCGCATTTATCTAAATTAAACTCCATCTGCCATTCATCAGCCCACTTGCCCAATTGATGAAGATCCCGTTGCAATCCGAGATAACCTTCTTCACTGTTCACTATGCCATCAATCTTGGTGCCATCTGCAAACTTATTAACCATGCCTCCTGAATTCTCATCCAAATCATTAATATAAATGACAAATAACAGTGGACCCAGCACCGATCCCTGAGGCACAGGTCTCCAGTTTAATAAACAACCCTCTACAACCACCCTCTGACTTCTGTCATCAAGCCAATTTTGTATCCATTTATCTACCTCACCCTAGGTCCCATGAGAATTAACCTTATGCAACAACCTACCATGGGGTACTTTGTCAAAGGCCTTGCTAAAGTCCATGTAGACAACATCAACTGCACTGCCCTCATCTACCTTCTTGGTTACCCCTTCAAAACAACTCAATGAAATTTGTGAGACATGATTTTCCACTCTCAAAGCCATGTTGACTGTCCCTAATCAGTCCTTGCATCTCTAAATGCCTGTGGATCCTGTCTCTCAAAATACCTTCCAACAATTTACCCACCACAGATGTGAGGCTCACCGACCTGTAATTTCCAGGCTTTTCCCTGCAGCCCTTTTTAAACACAGGCACAACATTTGCCACCCTCCAATCTTCAGGCACCTCACCTGTGACTATTGATGACTCAAATATCGCTGCTCGGGGACCTGCAATTTCCTCCCTAGCCTCCCACAATGTCCTGGGATACACTTCATCAGGTCCTGGGGATTTATCTACCTTGATGCGCTTTAAGACTTCCAGCACCTCCTTCTCTGTAATATGTACACTCCTCAAGGCATCACTATTTATTTCCCCAAGTTCCCTGACACCCAATTCTTTTCCCTCAGTGCCCTTGTATTGTTTGAATCCCAGTTGATATTGGGATAGTTAAAATCTCCTACTATTATTGCCCTCTTGTTCTTACAGGCAGAAATTTACCTACATATCTGTCCTTCTATCTCTCTTTCACTATTTATTTTAGTTGTATCTTTAGTTTGGAAAAAACATTTTTTTTCAGTTTTTCTTGGTGTGCAATCACACTTCCTTCAGTAAACAAGAAGACTTCAGTTGTATTTCAGGTTTAGCTTCTGTTTTTTAATTTGGACAAGCAGCTTCCCTTTTCAGAATGCACAGGCTCTCTCTTTCGTTTTAATGAGTGTGATGACCCTGTTTCTGCAGCCCCCGTGTGTGAAGTCCTGCCGTTCAGAAGTCTACCCAACCACTAAACACGAAGCAAACTTCTCTTTTTCAAGGCCGCTCGCGGTTTTTCTGCAATGGGGGATTTTCACCCTATCTCAGAGTCGAGGCACTGAACTTTGTTTCTTTCGTCTTCCCGATAGCGATGCCCTGTTTCATGCCAAAGTCACGGTTTAAGAGAAAAACTCAGAATCAGGTCAATTTTGGCTTTAAACCAATCTCGTCGCCAGTTTTCTCTTGTTGTGTGTGTGTAATGTGACCGATTTGACAACAAGGAGAAAGGGTTTCTGAGATGTCACATTGTGGGTTACTCAAACAAACTAATGCAGCTTTTTTTTTTACAAGGTAAAAGCAAAATACTGCAGATGCTGGAATCTGAAACAAAAACAGAAAATGCTGGAAAATCTCAGGAGGTCTGACAGCATCTGTGGGGAGAGAATAGCGCCAATGTTTCGAGTCAGCTCTGAAAAAGCTCTGACAAAGAATCATCTGGACTTGAAGGGCGGAATTTTACTGGCACGTCCACCCGACGTTCATACGATCCCACCTGAGGCCAATGGAGAATACCATTCTCCGAGCTTCACCCACCACTGGAATCAGGGAGGGCATGTCGGTAACATTCCAGCCGAAATGTTGGCTCTATTCTCTCCCCACTGGTGCTGTCAGACCTGCTGAGATTTCCCAGCATTTTCCGAATTTGTTTGAGTTGGGGATTGAAGTCCAACTTTGAAAAGAGATAAAAGGCCGCAAATTCTTCCGGTAACATCACAACACGTCATGTGACGAATCAGACAGTGATGCATTGCTTCACAGTACATAACAAAGAGTGACTTCAAATTTGTGCCACTTGCTTCTTCAGAAATTAGAGGGACAGTATTATCTTATAATCTTTTTATTACTTTCCTCTGAATTCACCAATGCGACATTTCAGCATTTAGAAAGCTTTGAATGAATTGTGAATTTCCTTCATGAGGACAAAGCGAGTTGGATATTTATAAGATCTCACAGGACCACCAAGGGCGTAATTCAAGCATTTTAGAATATATTTGATATCTGTAAATTTCCCCAAGCTGTCAATCTAACATCAGTGCAATCAAACAATTTAATAATTTAGACTGTTTCCAGTTTGCGTTGCACTCCACGATTAATCTTTCTGCTGTCTACATAAGGGAGAGAGCTCATTTTGATTAATTTCTACACTGTTTGCAATGTGTTTGAAATAGAAATAATGAGTCAGTGAAGGCAATGCAGCAATTGTTCAACTAATTCACCCCTGGATCAGCACAGTTGCCAAGTAGCTCAAATGTTTCAAACACTGCAGACGGGAAACATTTTTAACTTGCACGATGGCTGTTTTTATTCCCTCACTCATATTTCACGCTAACTGGTTGAGTGGTATTCCAGGCTGAATACGGGGATTTGAATACAAATCTCGTGCTTGGAGCAGAATGCAGTTTGTGATTATCTACCATGTTGTTCTCCGGGGGAAGGTGGGGGTTTGGAGGGTTGTATGTGCTCAAAATGCCTATCACAGGGTTGACAGGAATGTAAGATTTGATCAACATGTGGGCCAGTGAATGTGGAATTTAGCATGGATATGAGATCAGACTGCGATAAAGATAACATTTGATTGCAATTGGTCTAAAATTATATTTGTGGGTTATCGGAGCAGGAGGAGGCCAGCCAGTAAAGTGAATCAATAATTTATTTTCAGTTAAGCTTAAAACAAAAGAAATTGAGGAAGAGGTCACTTGGCGATATGCATCATGTTAGATCTTCCAGATAACTAATGTGCACCTGCTTTCACTCATCTTAAACTGCGAGGGTGTGCAGTTATTAGGAAAGATGCTGAGATGTGGGGCTATATGTGGGCCAGTAAAATTCATCTTCATTATAGCCATATTCCAAACGTGAAATGGAAGTAACAATGGACCTCATTAGGGGAAACTACAGCCCAGGCCTGAAATGCATCCAATGTCACATTGATTTTGGACAATATATAAGCTTCCTGGATGAGGCTCTTGGCCTGTGTTATTGAGGGACTAATACCTGTTTATGACTCCTTCAGAGATTGGACATTGTTGAATGGGGCAATTCCAGGCACCCATTCACCACCTTAAACACCCATTCCCTCCATCACAGGCACACGGTGGCTGCACCATGGCCTAGCTAATGCTGTAACTTGGTAAGGCTTCTTTGACAGCACAACCCAAACCTACAATCCCCAAGAACAAGGCAGCAGGTGCATACGAACACCATTGACTCCAAGTTCCATCCACTCCAAACCACATACTATCCTGATTTGGAACTATATCACTGTTTCTTCAATGTCGCTGGATCAAAATCTGGGAGCTTTGAGCTAATGGCATTGTGGGTGTGCCTACACCACATGGATTACAGCGGTTTGTTAAGGGCATGGCTGATGGTAAGTGCCAAGCTGCTCAAATCCCAGAAGGGAGGCCTGAAATAGCTGCCCTCACATTTGTGTTGGCAATTTGTATAGTATGAGGAGAGATTATGAAATCCAGAAATTATAGAATCATAGAATCATGCAGCACAGAAGAGGCCCTTCAGCCCATCTAGTCCAGACCGACACATTAGAAACACCTGAACTCCCACCTAATCCCATCTGCCAGCACTTGGCCCATAGCCCTGAATGTTATGACGTGCCAAGTGCTCATCCAGATACTTTTTAAAGGATGTGAGGCAACCCGCCTCGACCACCCTCCCAGGCAGCGCATTCCAGACCATCACCACCCTCTGGGTAAAAAGGTTTTTCCTCAATCCCACCAAACCTCCCACCCCTCACCTTGAACCTATGTCCCCTCGTACTGACCCTTCAACTAAGGGGAACAGCTGCTCCCTATCCACCCTCTCCATGTCTCTGACGGCTTGTGATGATTTTATTACAAGGTAAATTTTTATGAATGAAAAGAAAAGCAATGAAATGATTTAGAATTACATGTAAAATAAGACAATGGCTTCATGCAGTACCAATACTTTTAACAGTTCCAGACCACCTTAATTGAACTGCTTTCAGAGCTAACTTTCCCCAAGCTAGTCAGCAACATGTTCTGAGGATGAAGGTCTATAAAAATACAGTCACTATTACCATGCAATGCCTTTACTTCTGCAGCGGTTGCTTCTCAGCTGAACCAACCGTTGGGTTTTCAAATCTGGCTTTGTTCACACTGCCTGATGAGCGACTATTCCTGCTGTGATCTAAAATCTCCCTTCATAAGTTTCAGTATCCCCTTAAATATGTTCTTCCCCTTTGACCTCCCTATTGTCTCAACCAACTCCTTTAGAACCAATCTCCCAGAATTGATTAACTTTATCTGTTTAGTTTAGGTTTAAATTTAAAAGAAAAATAAACTAATTTTATTCATACCTTGCTGATGACACCATTCCTTCACATCTTGCATAGTTTATCCTTTGAATCACACAAACTCATTCAGATCTGCACCTGTTCTGTACCGATCCCAGTTACATTGCTTGAGGTAAACATCTGTTTGAAGACTTGCTGGGTTCATTAACACATCAAACTCACAATTTACGTTCACACACCAACTCTGTCTCCTGCTTTAATTACCATTCACACACTCTGCCAGTTTAAAATATGATCAGAATGTTACCAACAGAAAATAATCCAATTTCTTGGATTTTCTTGACAGATTTTCTTGACAGGTTCAAGAATGCAGTTCACAACCATCTACTTGAAAGCATTTGGGGATGGACAATAAAAGTTGTCCAAGCTTGTGATGCCTGTATTCAAAGAATGAATTTTTAATAAAGGGACCACATTCCTCTACCAGTAGGTTCTGATGTGGAAGTAACTTGGTACAAAGCATTCCTGCTGCAGCTCAGCTGTCGAGTATGCAGTTAGTATTCAGTCAGCTCTCTTTTTTCTATAACCAAACGCAGATAAGGAATTCCAGCATGGGGGAGTAGAGCATTTAGGGAAAAGCGGCAGCAATGGCACAGCGGTTAGCACTGCTGCCTCACAGCGCCAGGGACCCGGGTTCAATTCTAGCCTCGGGTGACTGTGCAGGGTCTGCACGTTCTCCCCATGTCTGTGTGGGTTTCCTCCAGGTGTTCCAGTTTCCTCACGCAGTCTAACGATGTGCAGTTTAGGTGGAATGGCCATGCTCAATTGCCCCTTAGTGTCAGGGAAATGAGTTGGTTAAATGCGTGGGGTTCCGTGGATAAGGCCTGGGTAAGATTGTTGTCAGTTCTTTCTGCTTTCTGCGCTGTTGGAGTTCTATGATTCTATAAATTGTCAGAAAGACTCCTGCAAACCTGAGTGACCACAGAACAAACAAATTGAAACATAGCCCGGATTCTTATTGGACTTGAGCAAGTATTCAAGTATATTGAATACTTGTTCAAGTATTGAACATCACCAACCAAGTTATAAGGCAGGACAATAGAATCAGCTTTAAATCCACACAGTAGTTGCAATCACATAACATTATTTTCCATCTCTACCCAAACCCCATACAATCACAACCCAGATTGTCCCGGAATTAAAAGGACAGTGGCAGCATGAATACGTGGGACAGGAAACAGAGAGCAGTGCTGAATGGTTGTTTTTGGGACTGGAGGAAGGCATACATTGGAGTTCCCCAGGGGTGGGTGTAGGGACCTTTGCTTTTCTGAAAGACGTGCTGGTTAGATGCATTGACCCGAATGGGCGCGATACTGTGGCATCAAGGGGAATTTCACAGTAACTTCATTGCAGTGTTGATGTAAGCCTTACTTGTGACTAATAAATAAACAAACTTCAAACTTTATAATAAACTTTCTTGATATATCTTAATGACAGAGACTCGGGATCAGAAGGCGCAATTTCAGAATTTTGTGGGTGACACAAAACTTGAACTGTGAGGAGGATAGTGCTGAGCTTCAAGAGAAAATAGACAGGCTGGTGAAATGCACGGTCACTCGGCAGATGAAGTTTAATGCAGAAAAGTGTGAAGTGGTTCATTTTGTTAGGAAGAGCGAAGAGAGGAAGCATAGAGTAAAGCTGGGCCTATTCTCCTTGGAGAAGAGAATATGAAGTGGAGTTATGACAGATATGTCCAAAATCATGAAGAGTGTGGACAGAGTAAATAGGGAGAAACTTGTGTTTGCAGAAGCATTGAGAACCAGAGGGCACTGATTAAAGGGGACTGACAGAAGAAGCAATGGCAGCATCTGGAAAGACTTTTTCACACAGTGAATTGTTCGGACCTGGAAGGCACTGCTGGGAGTGTGAGGGAGCTAATTGCGATCATTTAAGTGTAAGTTTATTTATTAATGTCACTAGTAGGCTTACATTAACACTGCAATGACGTTACTGTGAACATCCCTAGTCGCTACACTCCGGCCGGCGCCTGTTGGGGTAGACTGAGGGAGAATTTAGCATGGCCAATGCACCCTAACCAGCACGTCTTTCAGACTGTGGGAGGAAACCAGAGCATCCGGAGAAAACCTACGCAGACACAGGGAAAATATATTGTGATCTGCTCTTGTATTAAAAGCATGATATCATGTCTTATTCTATCCAATGGCCACACACTGGATTAGCGTGGGACAAAGTTTATCCGCCACAATAATACCAATACAGTCACACTGTGTAACTTAGCTTCTGTGATACTCATCAGCAAATAGTAACAACTTACCTTATCTAATTTAGCCTTGAATGCATTTCACAGGCTTTTATTGGCGACAGAACAATTGCTTGCACACAATAGTGTAAATAATTACAATGCCAAAAATGTTAACAATCTTAATAAGAAAATTAACTGGTGAAACTGATAGAACAAATGAAATTATCGTTGTGGTTTGATAATCTTAATATATTGCTATTAAGAGTTATTATTTGTAGACTGCTAGAATTATGTCAATTACAAAGGAAATTTTGAATTTAAAGAGCATTGATATTCTACAGGGTGAATTTATTCAGTTGTGAATTATGTTTATTACACTACTGTCTTTTAACTTATGAGATATCGGGCCTGATTTTACGATTTTCATTCTAAGTGCTGAATCTGGGCGCAATTCAGATCCGACTGGGGAATCTGCTCCCAGGCGCCCCCATACACACTCAGCCTGAAAAAACAATCGTGAGTCTGAATCGCGCTGTGGGCGGGGCTTAGCACGCCCGAAACAATTGGAGCTCTGAACTGCACATGCGCAGTGATAAAGAAAAAAAATTGAAAAAGCGCTCCCGTGTCAAATCGCTCCTGGGCCGCAAAAAGCAGTGAAAGTGGCCCGGGAGAGAAGCGGGAGCGATGGCCCCCATAGACATCACTGTCCCCCTGATCCACCCACTCCCCCGCTACCCAGACCGATCGTGGCTCCCTTCCCCCCCACCGATCGCCCGCAGAGTGGCAGCGGACCCCCGTCCCCCCACCAGAGTCCATCTGGTCCCCCACTCCCACCAGAGATACATCTTACCTGCCTCCCTCCCCCCCCCACCCCCCCCCCACAGAGATTGATCTGGCCTCACTCCCCCCTGACCCCCCCCCAGATAATGATCTGGCCCTCACTCCCCTCCTCCCAGAGAACGATCTGGCCTCACTTCCCCCCCCCCCCCCCCCCCGTCACAGAGAATGATCTGGCCTCTTTCCCCCCCACCCCCAGAGGTACATCTGACCCGCCTCCCTCCCCCCCCGCCTCCACCACCCCCCCCCCCCCCCAACCAGACAACGATCTGCCCTCCTCCCCCCCACCAACCAGACAACGATCGGGTCTCCCTTCTCCCTCCCCCCCCACTAGAGAATGATCTGACCTGCCTCCCCCTCCGCCCCCCGCCCCCACCACCGATCTGAGTCAGAGAGCCGTTGGAAGTGCTGAACTTACCTCTTTGGCAGCTGGAGCGCCCGAAACAGACTTTTATTCAGTATTTCCATTTCAGCCCGATTCCGGATTGGTGAACGCTGTGGTAAAGGGGGAAATGCTGATAAAGTTGGGCGGTCAGTTCATTTGTTCAATTGAAATACATGCAAATATATTTAAATCGCCGTTGCGCCCGTTTCGGGCGTGAATTGGATCGCGGCCATTCCCGGGTCTCGGTAAAGTGGCCATCTACGCGGACACGAGTGCGGATCGTGTTAATGGCCTCTCACCCGACTTTACCACGACTTTAAAACGGGTGCAACGCAATGGTAAAATCGGACCCATTATTTCAAATTTAACTTTGATTCTTCAATTTTATTTCCTGGCTCGTTCCCAGTCCATAACCATATAACATTTGTGATGTCTTCCAGGATTTATCTACGGTTCATGTTCAAAGAACATTACAAAGCTTGGGATGAATAGGTTTGAAGGGTCTCGTGGATGAATCTTATTGAACTGTCAGCCTAGATCTTGTCTGGATTAGTTGAGTAATGGATTACCAATCAAAGGGGGTTTGCACTGTTGTTACATGAGGTCTTTCAGACTCTGATCTGAATATGTGATGTGAGTTGCGCAGATCGCAAACGCGACAGATGCTGAAGAATTGAGCAGTCGCGATGCATCAAAATATAAATAAATTAAGTTCTTAGGAAAAGTCCTCGGCCATCACCTTGGAAAAGAGAAAATTTCAAGATTATTTAACTCTAAATTTTAAGTTTAAAATTAGAATTGACAATGCTGATCCAGGCAAGTTCCTCACACAGCTGGAGATTAAATATAATGGAAAGACTTCAAAAATTAGGATGTTAGGCCCCAGAAGAGAAGATTAAAGATGATGGCCGGAACTTTACCGACACGCCCGCCCCAATTGCAGGACAGAATTCTCCGCAGGCCTCGGGCGGGATTTACAAGCCTCGCCCGAACGAGGTCGTAAAATCTTGGCCAATGGCTGAAAGTTTTCCGTTTTGCCTCCCACGGGAACTGCAGTGGGCGGGACAGAAATGTTGGTGGACCATGTAAAGGTCCGTTGAGCTCAGGCAGGAATTTCCGATCTTGTGGAGCAATCAGCTGGAAAATCCCACCCTTTGGGCCCGATTTTACCATTTTTGTTCTCAGTGCTGAATCTGGGTGCAATTCAGATCCGACTTGGAAATCTGTTTTCAGGCACCCCCATATGCACTTGACCCGAAAAAAAAATTGCGAGTCTGAATCGCGCTGTGGGCGGGGCTTAGCGCACCTGAACGATCGGAGCTCTGAACTGCGCATGCGCAGTTAGAAAAAAATTTGAATATCGCGCTGCTGTCACATCGCTCCCGGGCCGCAAAAAGCGGATAAAGCAGCCCGGGAGTGATGGTCCCACAGACATCGCCCCCACCCCTACAACATAACTGTCCCCCTTATCCACCCACCCGCCCCCCGCTACCCAGACTGATCGCGACCCATCCCGCACCCCCCCCCTCCACCAGAGATCCATCTGGCCTCCCTCCCAGTGTATTTCACAAACTCACAGCCGGGTACTTTGAAGTTTCACTAATTAATGTACGTGCACTATTCTAACTGTGGAATCCCTTCTCTCTGCTGTCTGTACTTGCAAAATCCACCCAGGTACATATCCAGGCCTTTATTGAAGTTGTGTAGTGAAACATATTGTGTGTGTACAAATAACCGCTGCTTGATTCATCAACCTTTGCAATTGTGTTCAGCAATAGCCAACTTGCAGTAAACTCTAAGAGCTGCATTTCCAAGTTTAGAAGATAATTTGAGAAATGGGAATAAGATCATTTCTACTTCTTCTGAACTTGCTGGTGTCGGGGGAAAAAAACAACATTCATGGCAAGTGAAATATAATCTAAGCAGCATTTATAACAGGAATGATCAGAATTAGAAATGTGATGGGATAGAATTAACTCCCCCCCACCCCCCCTCCCACCCCCACCAGACAACAATCTGCCCTCCTCCCTCCCCCACCGCCGCCCCACCCCAAACAACAATCTGGCCTCCCTCCTCCCTCCCCACCACTGCACCAGACAACGATCGGGCCTCCCTTCTCCCGCCCACCCCTCACCAAAGAATGATATGACCCACCTCCCCCTCCATCACCGATCTGAGTCAGAGAGCCGTTGGAAGCTCTGAACTTACCTCTTCAGAAGCTGGAGCGCCCGAAACAGGCCTTTGCCGAGCATGTCTGTTTTGCGCTGAATCTGGATGCGCGAACGTGATGGTAAAGGGGGAAATGCTGATAAAGTTGGGCGGGCGGTTCATTAATTCAATTTAAATTCCTGCAAATGCATTTAAATCGCCGTTACGCCCATTTCGGGTGCGAATCGGATCGCCGCCATTTTCGGGCCTTGGTAAAGTGGGCACCTGCACAGACGCAGGCACGGAGCGGGTTAATGGCCTCAAGCCCGACTTTACCACATTTTCGTGCCCAAAATCGGCCCTTTGAGTGCTTATCTTCAAAAATAAATTAAAATCTTTGGAGCGCTTTAATTTCTCTTGTGCTTGGACCAGCTGCTGTTTGATTCATCGAAAACAAAACTTCAAAAACTAACATGTACGCAGCGTGCTGATATGTGGGTACACCAGACTTTGGTAGTGTGAGCACTCATTATTGGGACACAGAATCAGACTATTATCTAAGGAGGGAAATATAGCGCAGGATCTTCTGACACCTACACCAGAAATATCAGCATGCAAAGGATAAGCTAAACCTTCACGATATTCATTTAAAAACATTTCTAATTACAGCAGCAATAGACGCAGCACTCTGCTTTAACATGACTGATTCTTGGGTTGAAGGGGTTGTCTTGTGAGAGATTGGACAGGTTGGGTCCTATTTTACCATTTTGATTCGAAGTGCTGGGCGGACTTGAAACTGGGAGTGTTTCAGATCCAACTTTTCGACCAGTTCTCAGGCACCCCCAAATGCACTCTGCCTGAAAAAGTATCAGCAATTCCAAATTGCACTGTAGAAGCCTGTGGGCGGGGCTTAACACGCCCAAAATCCTGCAGCTCTGATTGGCGCCTCCAACTGCGCATGCGCAGAAAAGAAAAATAGAATGCGGCTCCCCCGCCACATCACTGCTGGGCCGGATAATGCCTCCCCCTGGCCCCCACAGACAGTGCCCCACACCCACAACATTACTGACCCCCTTATCCCCCCACCCCCTCCGCCAGCCAGACTGATCGTGGACCCCTCCCCCCCCTCCCCCTCACTGATCACGGGCAGAGTGGCAGCAGATCCCTCCCCCCACTGATCTCAAGCAGACAGCTGTTGGATGCTCCTCACTAACTGGAGCGCCCGAATCGCACTCTTGTGGAGCATGTCTGTTTTGCATCGTATCTGGATGGGTGAATGTGGTGGTAAAGGGGAGGTGCCGGTAAGGTTGGGTGTGCAGCCCATTAAGTCAATTTAAATACATGCAAATGGGCGCATTCCCGATCGCGGCCATTTTCGGGCCTTGGTAAAGGGGGAACCGGCGCGGAGGCGTGCACGGATCGCGCTACTCGCCTCACACCCGGCTTTACCAAGTTTTTGCACCCGAAAATGGTTAAATTGAGCCCATTGAGTCTGTATCCATTGGAGTTTAGAAGATTGAGAGATTATTTTATTGAAACATATAAAATTCTGAAGGAATTTAACAGAGTGGATATCGAGAGGATGTTTCTCCTTGTGGGAAGGACTAGAACTCAGGGACACAATTTAAAAATAAGGGGTCTCCCATTTAGTTTGGAGATGAGGAGAATTTATTTTCTCTCAGAGGGTCCTTAGTGATTGGCTATCTCCCCCAGAGAGCACTGGAGGCTGGATCATTGATAGGAGTGATGCTGGGATTTAAATATAGCGCCATGACCTCTGAACCCAGCAGTTGAGCATGAGCACACAGTTCAGTTGCCAGGTCTCTCGGACGGGAACACGCCCGTGCATAATTAATGAGGTTCCAAGCACAGAATCCGGTGAGGGATCCTGTCCAGCGGGAAAGGTACCGACAGAGCCACCCACACTGCACTTGTCTCCAAATTGGAGAATTCCACCCAATCTTTGAGGTCAAAGGTCATCAATCTGAAACATTCTCTCAACACAGACGCTACTTAATCTGCGTTGCAGCATTTTCAGTTTCTGTTTCACATTTCCAGTTTCCGCAGTACTTTGCATTTCTGCATCAGTCGAATCTGCAGGTTTCAAGCTCGTTATAATCAGCTGCCAGAAATCCATCTAGTTTACATAGTAGCATTGTAAAGATATTGCTTCTGGACTGCGGCTAATGTTTTACAAAGGTTCCATTCATTTTGCTTCCACACCCTGCTCCCTTCAGATAGAATTTATAAAGGGCTGACTAATTCACAGCACTGATATCACTTCAGTATGACTAAGTCCACGAAAAAAATTTGGGCTAGATTTATCAAATATATATCTTGCCTTCTTGCTGTACACTTGTGGCAAGGAGGCTATCCAACATCAAACCGGAGTCTTCATCAGCCACAAGAGCTTCCATTCCACCAGCTGATGTAACACCATACAAAGATCATCATGAATGTTTCAGCAAGATTTTCGAGAGCCCCCAAAATGCTTCCATCTTGTGTGAGTCAAAACTCCCTGAGCTCCTCACACCTCGAGGCAGAGTGAGCAGTTTTCTCCTTTGACTAGAAGGCCCCCAGCAGGAGACCTGTCTGATGACACCCAGTAAGAAGTCTCACAACACCAGGTTAAAGTCCAACAGGTTTATTTGGTAGCAAAAGCCACTAGCTTTCGGAGCGCTTGCTGCTCCTTCGTCAGGTAAGTGGGAGTTCTATTCACAAACAGGGCATATAAAGACACAAACTCAATTTACAAAATAATGGTTGGACTGTGAGTCTTTACAGGTAATCAAGTCTCAAAGGTACAGACAATGTGAGTGGAGAGAGCTTTAAGCTCAGGTTAAAGAGATGTGTATTGTCTCCAGACAGGACAGTTAGTGAGATTTTGCAAGCCCAGGCATGTCGTGGGGGTTACAGATAGTGTGACATGAACCCATGATCCCGGTTTAGGCCATCCTCATGTGTGCGGAACTTGGCTATCAGTCTCTGCTCAACGACTCTGCGCTGTCGTGTGTCGTGAAGGCCACCTTGGAGAACGCTTACCCGAAGATCAGAGGCCGAATGCCCGTGACCGTTGAAGAGTTCCCCAACAGGAAGAGAACACTCTTGCCTGGTGATTGTCAAGCGGTGTTCATTCATCCGTTGTCATAGCGTCTGAATGGTCTCCCCAATGTACCATGCCTCGGGACATCCTTTCCTGCAGCGTATCAGGTAGACAACGTTGGCCGAGTTGCAAGAGTATGTACTGTGTACCTGGTGGATGGTGTTCTCATGTGAGATGATAGCATCCGTGTCGATGATCCGGCACATCTTCCAGAGGTTGCTGTGGCAGGGTTGTGTGGTGTCGTGGTCACTGTTCTCCTGAAGGCTGGATAGTTTGCTGCGGACAATAGCAACAGCACAACCTCAAACAGACTATTGTCCGCAGCAAACTACCCAGCCTTCAGGAGAACAGTGACCACGACACCACACAACCCTGCCATAGCAACCTCTGCAAGACGTGCTGGATCATCGACACGGATGCCATCATCTCACGTGAGAACACCATCCACCAGGTACACGGTACATACTCTTGCAACTCAGCCAACGTTGTCTACCTGATACGCTGCAGGAAAGGATGTCCCGAGGCATGGTACATCGGGGAGACCATGCAGATGCTACGACAGCGGATGAATGAACACCGCTCGACAATCACCAGGCAAGAGTGTTCTCTTCCTGTTGGGGAACACTTCAGTGGGCATGGGCATTCGGCCTCTGATCTTTGGGTAAGTGTTCTCCAAGGCGGCCTTCACGACACACGACGCAGAGTTGCTGAGCAGAGACTGATAGCCAAATTCCGCACAAATGAGGACGGCCTCAACTGGGATCTTGGGTTCATGTCACACTATTTGTAACTCCCATGACTTGCCTAGGCTTGCAAAATCTCACTAACTGTCCTGTCTGGAGACAATACACATCTCTTTAACCTGTGCTTAAAGTTCTCTCCACTCACATTGTCTGTACCTTTGAGACTTGATTACCTGTAAAGACTCGCATTCCAACCATTATTTTGTAAATTGAGTTTGTCTTTATATGCCCTGTTTGTGAATAGAACTCCCACTCACCTGACAAAGGAGCAGCGCTCCGAAAGCTAGTGGCTTTTGCTACCAAATAAACCTGTTGGACTTTAACTTGGTGTTGTGAGACTTCTTACTGTGTTTACCCCAGTCCAACACCGGCATCTCCACATCATGATGACACCCAGACAGTGATGTCCTGGAGGGATGCAGTCAAAGCCACATGACCACAATAGCAGCTTTTGAGCCAGCAATCTGGATTCTGAAGCTGCTCTGCGGATGCCTGGCCAGGTCCAGATAGGATGCCCAGGGTGAGAGTGATGTGCAGTTTCTCACACAATATAATGCAATATATCCAACAATGGCTACTGTCAGAAAAGATCTTCATTCATAAAATACATCATCACCCCTCAAACTCCTCAGTGCACACAGTGGATCAAACCTGAAGTACAAAGACAACTGCTATGTGGACAAACATGAAAGATGTTTTGAACCTATCAAGGTCTCACAAACATAAAAGAGATAGGGAGCAATTAATCTTTTTGTTGTGCTTTTAGTTGAGGGAAGAATATCAACTCAGGATCCAATTCCTTGCACTTCTGCTGTAATTTGTTGTGTTAACTCTGAGGAGTTTGCGCAATGATGAAGTCTTTTCTGAAATTAGCTGTAGGTGGGGTGACCGAGGCGACTGGTACAGCCTAAAGCTTAGACAATACAAGATTCACGAGGCAAATACCTCTGTATAAAGATGTGACTTTATTTAAACCAGCGGCTGCTAGGAGTTCATCAAAGGGTTAAGTAGTTCTGACATAGAGCAGCAAAACCTCTCTGATGAATCTAATATGTACAATCCAAAACAGATCAATTATAGATTTTCTTATCAATAATTTCCACCTTTCATTAGCTTTAAATCAATCATCTTCAGTATACATAAATCAACATAATACCTGTCAAATACTTTAGCCAATCGCATCCCACTCCCTGGCATTACGGTATTTTATTCATCCGTAAAACCCGGAAGCTAACTCTTATCTTGGCTGACCCCACTTCTCCAGTTGCCTCGTAGCCTAAGATGCTCACCCCAGAGTTCAAATGAATGTTTCCATGGATTCCCTTAAAGGTCACTATCTAACCAGACTAACACATGACTCCATGTCTGGGTATGAGTCCATCTCATCCAGACAGTGAATAAATCCTATTCATGAAATGCGATTTGGTGCTCTAAATGTTCTTTCCATGGAAAGTTCTCCCAACTAGAAAGTTCTTCCTTACTGATAAATCCTGCATATCGCCAAGTTTCCAATATTCTCTCAAAATATGGCTGTGTCCTGATGACTTTTACCATGATGCCTTGCGGTAAAATGCTTTTGACTAAAGTGAACAATATATATATTCAAAAGATCAGCATATGTGTGTTTAAATTAAATAATCATTCATCTGAATCAATTGGGACATCTCATATGTGTAAATTCTTCTTGTTAGCTCAGAAGCTTATTTTAAAAGTCATTTAACTGAATGCTGATAGTTCTGTCAGTGCCTTAATGTCGACTGGTTTAAAAACCTTACCACCCCGTTCGGATTTTCCCTTACAACAGTCATTATTGCAATAATTAATGAACTCAAATTTCTCCACTAATGAGCATATAAAATGCATTTGAAGGAGAAAATGAACAACATTTAAAATGTTTACAGGTTCCTGAACAGTTAGTACAGTTAACTACTTTCCATATAAAACCAGAAAGACTCAGCGACAAGCTACATAACACTGTGTCTGCAATAGCAGGCCAGAGGGTGGGAATTTTGCAGAGAGTAACTTGTCTCCTGACTCCCCAGAGCCTGTCCACCATACACAAGGCACAAGTCAGCAGTGTGATGGAGTAATCTCCACTTGCCTGGATGAGTGCAGCTCCATCAGCACTTAAGAAGATTGACAAAGAAACATAGAAAATAGGAGCAGGAGGAGGCTATTTGGCCCTTCGAGCCTGCTCCACTATTCACTATGATCATGGCTGATCATCCAACTCAATAGCCTGATCCCACCTTGCCCCCATGTGCGAAAAGAATTGAAAAAATGCAAGTCAGGCAGCTTCTATGGGGAAGGAAAGAGTTGGCATTTCAGGTCGATGACCTTTCGTCAGAATTGGAAGATGGTGGAGATTGATAGATATTGAACAAGTTCAGATCCAGGGAAAGGGGAGAGGAGGCAAGTAATAACAAAAGGGAGAGGTTTGTGAGAGGATGGATAACATAATAGAGCGGAATGGAGGAGAGATTAAATGATAAATGATGATGGAGTGGGTCAGAAGGAGGTAATAGTGGGCAAGTAGAGAAGAAAAAGATGAATTGGGAGGATTGTAAATGGTCACAGTGGATTGGCTGGGGCTAAAGTAAGGCAAGAAAAATCTAGTAAAGTGGAAAAGGATTCAGGAACGTAGTGGGAGAAAGGCAGATTGCTTCAAGTATAAGGACAACAGTCTGCTTTAGTGTGTAATCAATGAGAGGTCACCTGACCCATTCTACTAAAGGGGCTCTGCCCGAACACACAAAGAACAAAGAAAATTACAGCACAGGAACAGGCCCTTCGGCCCTCCAAGCCGGCACTGACCATGCTGCCTGGCTGAACTAACCCCCTATCCTTCCGGGGACCATATCCCGATATTCCCATCCTATTCATGTATTTGTCCAGATGCCCCTTAAAGCTCACTATCGTATCTGCTTCCACTACCTCCCCCAGCAGCGAGTTCCAGGCACCCACCACCCTCTGTGTAAAAAAACTTGCCTCGTACATCTCCTTTAAACCTTGCCCCTCGCACCGTAAACCTATGCCCCCTAGTAATTGACTCTTCCACCCTGGGAAAAAGCTTCTGACTATCCACTCTGTCCGTGTCCCTCATAATCTTGTAGACTTCTATCAGGTCTCCCCTCAACCTCCGTCATTCCAGTGAGAACAAAACACACAACAAGAAGGAGAATATCAGTACTGGTTGCTCTAACTCTACTGTACATTGCCCTGCATTGAGGTAACATAGAATCCCTACAGTGCACAAGGAGGCCATTCAGCCCATCAAGCCTGCACCGGTAACAATCCCACCCAAACCCTATCCCTGTAACTCCACATATTTACCCTGCTAATCCCCCTGACACTAAGGGACGATTTAGCATGGCCAATCCACCTAACCTGCAAATCTTTGGAGTATGGGAGAAAACGGGCGCACCCAGAGGAAAGTCACACGGACACGGGTAAACGGGTGTCGTGCAAACATGAATTTCAAATCAATTGCAGCAGACATTCATCTGATGAGAAGTGACCTGGATGTGAAGACAGAAGCATGGCCATTTTGTGTGCTTCAGAGCAAGAGGAGCCAAAATGGGCTGCAGCTATTGTTGTCACTGTTTAGATAAACACGACCGGAAAAGACTGAAAAGTAAAATTCTTCCTGTCTGCCACGCAGATTCTAACTTTGATTAATCAGCTTTAAAATAAGTGTTATTTGGTGATCTCCAGACTTAGTAAGTGTACCTCTGTGGATTAATCAGCACAGCAGCCAATAAAGACTGCAGCATTTGTGAGGTCTTGTACACTGTAATAAATAAAACGTGTCCGAATGCGATATTAAGATCAATGGAGATATCTTCCAATCTGATTTGAGTCATGGGATTATTGCTTTCAGTCAGTTCTCTC
Organism: Mustelus asterias; assembly: GCF_964213995.1. Lineage (NCBI taxonomy): Eukaryota > Metazoa > Chordata > Chondrichthyes > Carcharhiniformes > Triakidae > Mustelus > Mustelus asterias. The sequence goes on along the minus strand of NC_135819.1, from coordinate 82,771,634 downwards.
TTTTACATCATTGGCTTCAGTGAAAGGAACCACGTTGTGAAAACACTTACAATTTTTCTTTTGTTTTATTCCGGAGTTTTGTTAAGTGGGTATTATCTCGTCAACACGCTGGCACAGTGTTTTTTTTATGTGAAGCTGTTTTAATCATTTCATCGAATGAAATGTTAAAAAATGCGCAAAACATCTGAAAATGCGAAATGATAATATCTCTACAATTAAACCTAATAGTCCTGCGAGATTCAAATCTTGCCAAGGTCAAATGATGACCTTCATTCCCTTTCATTAAAAATTATCCCTTCAAGTCTATCTACAGCAGCTTTTGGCATTTCCTCGTACAGATTGAAAAATCATTCTACATTTCTTTTTTCTATGTTCGCACAAGAAATGATCTAATATGCAGTTTTAATCAGCGGAATTGAAAGCATTTAATTATGTCCTTTACAAAAATATATAAGTCAGAGAAGGTTAGGTACAAATTTTGTTTTAAATTTCCCCAAAGGCCTTTTACACTTTATCAGATGAAATGATTTGGGAAAATTACCCAGAAATATGTGAACATGGGTCAAACAAAAGTAACTGGTTATGCTTTTAGCATGTGGGTGTCCCATTTGATTTAGCAGCAAGAGTATTTTGGTAAGCACAATCAGATTCATGTTCAGGAGGCATTTAACCTGTGCTTCCAAATTGTCAATACTTAAAGAAAATAATAAGGGACTTTGTCAAAAAATACTGCCACAGCGCTCCATCTCAAATTTGTGTTTTAGGGTCATAGGTCAAGGAACGGAACTACTCCATCAAACAGTAAATTCAGAAGCACTCTACAAGTGAGGTACTGTGGCGTGCAACTCCAACATCAGTTAATGATTATTCTATCAGGAGCAGACTATAGCCATTTAAATATGTTACTTGATCTGTGCTTTAAGGTAGCCTAATTTACGTAAAAACGTAACAGGCAACCAAAATAATGCCACTGTAGCAATAAATTTCACTTACAATTAATAATATATGATCAACACTAAACAAGAAAAGCAAGTAACAAAAATTCCCCAGACAGCTGGAAAATATTGACAGCGATCCCAGAAATCATTTAAAAACATCCAAATGATGCTTGTTCTGTATTTATAGTTAGTCCTGTTGTTTCACTGCTGGATTAATGTATCCACCTGACATGATGGTAATAGACCTTGCGCAGGAAACAGAGAGAGAAGAAGCTGCCACAGAAGAGATCACACACCATTAATAAAGCTCCGTTTAGTTTTAATCAGAGTCTGTCTCTAAAAGATTAGCACAGTGGGATGGGAGAATCACGGCAATAGTCAGGGTGAGGGACAATCTAACTCATTACTTCAGTAATGATTGTTTAACACTTCCTCAAAACATTGTAGTATTAATTTATGCTGCTGAGTATGTGATTGACCGAATAAAGAAAATAAACTAAAATTCTGGATCTCAGTTACTGTCTGAACGACTCAAAATATTGATTTTTTTTAATTTAAGAAGTGGAGGGAAAAACAAGGCTTGGTTTGAGTTCATGTTTTTCTTGAAAATATTTAACATTGTGAGAATAAGTACTGATAATATTTTTGCCTTTTTATTCTTTCTGATTTGATCCTCTAATTGATTTATTGAAATGTCTTTCTGCCATTGCTGCCTCGCCTTCAGGTGCCCAGCACGAAACTCTGGAATTCCCTCCCTAAATCGTTCCACCTCCTTCTACAACGTTCCTTATAAACAACTCCTTTCAGCAAGATTTGGCCGCAGATCCTAATGTGATGTGACTCGATCATAAACTTTGTCTAAAAATGCCCCTGCAAAGCAGCTCTGGATGTTTTGCAATGTCAAAGTGTTGTTTGCAACATCTGAAACCAGATTATTTTAGCAAAATTTGCATAGAAACAGAAACATAGAAGCGAGGAGCAGGAGGAGGCCATTCGGCCCTTCGAACCTGCTCCGCCATTCATTACGATCATGGCTGATCGTCCAACTCAATAGCCTAATCCTGCTTTCACCCCATAACTTTGATCCCATTCACCCCAAGTGCTATATCCAGCCGCCTCTTGAATACATTCAATGTTTTGACATCAACTACTTTCTGTGGTAATGAATTCCACAGGCTCACCACTCTTTGGATGAAGAAATGTCTCCTCACCTCCGTCCTAAATGGTCTACCCTGAATCCTCAGACTGTGACTCTTGGTTCTGGATTCCCCCACCATCGGGAACATCCTTCCTGAATCCACCCTGTCTAGACCTGTTCGAATTTTACAAGTCTCTATGAGATCCCCTCTCATTCGGCTGAACTCCAGTGAAAACAATCCTAACCCAATCAATCTCTCCTCATATATCAGTCCCGCCATCCCCGGAATCAGCCTGGTAAACTTTCACTGTACTCCCTCGAGAGCAAGAACATCCTTCCTCAGAAAAGGAGACCAAAACTGCACACAATGGGGACGAAACTCCCATCGCGACCTGCAACGTTTCTGGTGGGCCCGGCCGGGAGAATCGCATCGTCGGCCTTTTTCCGGGATTTGCGCATGTGCCGGGAACGCATGCGCATCTCCCAGAGCCCAGAGCTGGAAACCAGCAGGAAGACCAGTAAGTAATCTGAATTTAAAAAAAATGTATTTAAAATATATTTTGCACTTCATTATCGGCAACTTGCCGGTCCCAATTGAGTCCCCCATCCCACCATGAGTACTTCATTCTGGCAGGGTTTAAAGTAGATCCCCATGTTCAGGGAACTAGTGGGTGACACCACTGGAATGAAGGGGGGGCAATCTGGGCCTACCAGGGGGTCAGGCGGTGGGGGAGTGCTGCCCCCTGCGCATGGGCACTCTAGCAGTGCCAGCCTGTGCCCACTGCCACTGCCCAACGGGCAAAGTGTCCGTGCCCAGGGGCATCGTGGCATTTCCCACCAGGCATCAGGCAGTGCCAAGGGTAGGGACCTACTGTGGGCAGGGCCTAGGGGTGATCGGTGGGGGTGGAGGTCCAGCTGCCACTCTGCAGACAGGATTGGTCTGGGATGGAGGGAGGGCAGCGATTGGGGTGGGCTGGGAGGGGGTGTGTGATCAGCCGGGGTGGCCTGCCTCTCGGGGGGTGGGGGGGGGGGAGGCGCGGTCTGACCCCGGGGGGGGGGTCTGCTGGGGTGAGGGGGGTGGGGTGATTGCCACTGCTGGGGGGGAGGGGTGGGCTGGACATCGGGGCGCTCCGGGGGGAGTGGGGAAGGGGGGGTCAGGGCAGGCCCGGGAATTGTTGTGGGAGCCACGATCGTGCCATGGGAGGGGGCTGGAGAGCAAGAACTGCGGGGGTCCTGGGTTGGCTGGCGATCGAGCTGGCCAGCAAACAAGAGTTTGACAGATCGGGGCCACCACGCATGCGCAGAGTTCCAGAACTGTCAAACTCTGGTGGGAATAGGCCCCGCCCCCCTGAGTTTTTAATGAGATTCCTGATTGGGACCTCTGCAGCGCACAGAGTGCGGAGATTCGAGTGTGAAGTTGAACTGAGAAAACAGTCGTGATCTAGAACAGTTTTCCCAGCAATTCAGCACTTTTGGGAGAATCACCCCCAATATTCCCTTACATTTTCCTCATTTTGAGGGATTAGCGATGTTGTGAATTTTATACTGTCCCTGAAATATCCAAGGCCAAAGACCTGAACTATAGGATAGCAAAGCCAAAACCTTAAAGACCATAAAACATGTATAGATTTTAGTCAGCTAAGTATGTGCTGCTTACCAGCAGAGAATACATATCACACTGCTCCATCCAACTGGGTTCCTGCTACACCATTGTCTTGCAGGGTAACACAAAATGAAATGAAAGAAATCCTATATCAAATTATAAAACTAATTTTCTGGATTAGATGAATTTTCTGCAAAGAGACATAGATAGGATGCAAAGCTGGGCTGAAAAATGGCAAATGGAGTTTAACCCTGATAAATGTGAGGTGATTCATTTTGGTAGGACTAATTTAAATGTGGATTACAGGGTCAAAGGTAGGGTTCTGAAGACTGTGGAGGAACAGAGAGATCTTGGGGTCCATATCCACAAATCTCTAAAGGTTGCCACTCAAGTGGATAGAGCTGTGAAGAAGGCCTATAGTGTGTTAGCTTTTATTAACAGGGGGTTGGAGTTTAAGAGCCGTGGGGTTATGCTGCAACTGTACAGGACCTTGGTGAGACCACATTTGGAATATTGCGTGCAGTTCTGGTCACCTCACTATAAGAAGGATGTGGAAGCGCTGGAAAGAGTGCAGAGGAGATTTACCAGGATGCTGCCTGGTTTGGAGTGTCGGTCTTATGAGGAAAGGTTGAGGGAGCTAGGGCTGTTCTCTCTGGAGCGGAGGAGGCTGAAGGGAGACTTAATAGAGGTTTATAAAATGATGAAGGGGATAGATAGAGTGAACGTTCAAAGACTATTTCCTCGGGTGGATGGAGCTATTACAAGGGGGCATAACTATAGGGTTCATGGTGGGAGATATAGGAAGGATATCAGAGGTAGGTTCTTTACGCAGAGAGTGGTTGGGGTGTGGAATGGACTGCCTGCAGTGATAGTGGAGTCAGACACTTTAGGAACATTTAAGCGGTTATTGGATAGGCACATGGAGCACACCAGGATGATAGGGAGTGGGATAGCTTGATCTTGGTTTCAGATAAAGCTCGGCACAACATCATGGGCCGAAGGGCCTGTTCTGTGCTGTACCGTTCTATGTTCTATCTCCGCTTGATGATCTGTCATTAATTGTTGTGATCTTCGAACTGGAAACAGCGCAGTAAAAAAAAATCCTTTAAAGTGTCAAAGGTATCAGTAATGGTGGAATGTTTGAAAAGGACTTGTAAGATTTTGTATCAATTGTAAAGAGACCAATTAAAATGTTCTTAGATAACAAGAAATACTAGTCCATGTGACTTGGCAACCCTTGAATTGGAAGTAGTGCGAACAGGATGGAAGTGAAGACTAAAAGGTTGTGTGGCCAGACACAAGGGAAAGCTACAGCAGAGGGGAGAACAGAGAAGACACATTTACAAAGGGCTGTGTGTATGCATTATAGCTGAACAGGACAGAAAGCTGAAGACAGAGTTCGAGCATGGATTGTGAATTGAGCAATTTTACTGCTGCTGCTTCAGTTTCTCCAGAGCCAACCAAACCGCCTCATGGGGTTGGTTTGTTAAAGGATTGGATAAAGGAGTCTCTGGGGAATCTGTGCTATCAAGACTGTCATAAATCTAGCGAAGGCGGTTCTGCAGGAGTTTGCAGGTCAGATGATGACCATCTCTGGGGATCTCAGATAGATCAAAGGCAGCGGGTAAATGGGACTCAAGGGCCAAATCAATTGAGTGGGAAAGTGAGAGATCCTACATACCAGAAACCATGTGAGAAAACTTTAGGTCAGCATGTGGTACTACATGTCTGCTGGGAGTGATGGAGGTATTTGTGTGATACACACCTGTTGCATCAACTGCTTAAAGTGAAATTATTTTCTGTTTGAAGAATAATTTGCTTGTTAATCCATGTTTAACTTCCTTAGCTCCAGTTCATGTTAAAGTAGAAGTTTCAGAAAGTGAAATCTTGTTGGTAATTTCACAATTTGGGAATAATTTAGTGAATTTGGTTATGTTGGTTTACAGATTACCCACAGGGATTCTAACAGTGGGGTACTCTGGTTCAAGCCAACTAAACACTGAAACCAGCGAGGGGATATATTCCAATACAGTTATTGGTTTGCTGAAAGGATGTGAACTTGTTTTTGGAAATTACAAACAGGATCAGCTTATATTAATTATTCCATGGCTCTCAACCCTACAGGGTAACTGCAGTGATAGTTCATTTCAAAACCAGATGCCCGTAGGGTTGGGTCCCAGAGCTGCCCATTGCTAGAATCCCTTAAGAAAGGTTGTAATGCATTTTCCCAAATCTCAGTCGAGCAAATGGCATGAAAAAAGGCTGATCTACTGAATGAGGGAGAGAGTGATGACCCCTTCCCACTACACACACAGCCCACGCTGTGGGATCAGGATCACACTAAAGTCCTTCAGTAAAAGGCTCGAGGCAGGAGAAGGAGAAATGAAGAGGAAGAGGAACGTTTTTTACTCATTCTTTGAGCGGTTAAGTTTTAATTGCAATCAGTGAAGTGGAATAAAGGGCAGGCCAATGGAAGTTCACTCTGGTTAAATAAACGTCAAGTTCAGGAAGGAGGAAAGTCTCTGTGTACTTTCTGGAAACTTCTGACCAGATCGAGCTTCTGACTCCAACTATTAGCATATCAGACTCTCAGAGGAGACTCCCAACGTTCAAATAGCTCCCTGGCTCACAGCAGCTTTTGTGTATTCATCATTCTGAACAAATTCCAAATCTAACTCTGAGATCCACAGGGTAAAGATTCTGTAATCCTTCGGTACTCACAGTAGCACATGCGAAAATTATCACAAATATATACGTCATCATCCGCTCTCCCTCAATTCGAAGCTGAGGTCTACTCAGAGTCGCAAGCTTCTGCTGTGGGTTTTCATGTGACTGAACAGGCTGATTCCCAACTCACAGACCTTTGGGTAGATGGGTTCGGAGGTTCCATGGGATGGTGGAATCCGGAGTGCGGGATTTGCATCCTTTTCTTTCTTTATCCGCCATCTTTGTGCCTCATCATTAGGATATTGGTCCATAACTTCCAGGCTCCCCAGCGTTGAATTTAGAAGGTACCCAATGATGGTCTGGGGAATTCCTCTTGGATGTTCCCAGGTAAGGGTTCAGCCAGCAATTGTCCAGAAGCGCTAACTTCACCTGGACAATTGCACTGTGCCAGCAACCATCCGGCAAATTGATTTTAATCACTAACTTTTTTATTCGTTCGTGGGACATGGGCGTTGCCGGCTGACCAGCATTTATTGCCCATTCCTAGTTGCCCTTGAGAAGGTGGTGGTGAGCTGCCTTCTTGAATCGCTGCAGTCCCTGTGCTGTTATTCCCCACCTCCCACCTGCACACGATTTCCCACAATCTCCCCTCTCAACCTGACCACTCCCCCGCAACCCCCCCACTCCACACCGGCTATTTTTTTATTCATTCGTGGGACACAGGTGTCGCTGGCTGGCCAGCATGTATTGTCCATCCCTCACCAACCCAACTCTCCCACCCCTGACCTGACTCCTCCCACAGCCCAGCCCATGCCCCCAGCCGTATCCCCTCCAGTATCTGACTTCTCCCCCCTGATATCATAACCTCATATACCCCCATTGTCTGAACCCGCCTCCCCCAACCAATATGCGGACCCCCATCCCCCTGATGACTGACTTCCCTCCTCTGATGTCTGAACCCCCTCCCCCCCCTTCTGAGCCTGGGCCATGCCTCCCCACCTCCCCCCCACCCCACCACCCCCCCCCCTCCCCGCCCCCGCCGCTGATGTCTGAATCTCCAACCCCCACACATCCCATTCTCTTACCTTAGAAACTTACCCATAACCTTTCAACGCGACCTTTAAACTCACCTGCATTACGGCAGCTAGTGCCACAAAAAGGGGCGTGTCCTCCTTCACTGCACTCCTCTCGCAATATGTTGTTGGAGGTACCTGTTGATTCTCACCCGGCCTGAGTCAGGGTGGTCGGGCGAGGCAGCCCCAATGGGGGAGATGTTTCTGACCATCTGTCCATTGAAGTTGATTTTGCAGGAATTTTGTCTCAATACTTGTGGAGCTGGCTTCAAGAAAGACACTAATCGTTTTTGCTGGACCTCCCATTGTATCTGGAGGATGCAGCAGAGGCTTTGTTGTTCAGATTTCTCTAACATTCTCACACAGTCCAGCTCTCACTGAAGTACAGGAGTGTAGTGAAGACAATTGCTCTGTTCACCCAGCCTTATGGAGATCTCTGTTGTCAAACATTTGCTGACATAGTTTATCGAAGGCTGAGGGCCCGATTTTACCATTTTGATTCTAAGTGCTGAATCTGGGCGCAATTCAGATCCGACTTGGAAATCTGCTTTCAGGTGCTCCCATACGCACTGAGCCTGAAAACAAAATCGCGGGTCCCATTTGTGCTGTGGGCGGGGCTTATCGTACCCGAAACGATCGGAGCTCTGAACTGCGCGTGCGCAGTTATCCGCTTCAAAAAGCGGATAAAGTGGCCAAGGAGCGATGGTCCCCACAGACATCACCCCCACCCCTGTCAGAGGCTACAGAAGGATATAGATAGTCTGGAAATTTGGGCAAAGAAATGGCAGATGGAGTTCGATCCAGATAAATGCGAAGTGATGCATTTTGGTAGAACTAACGTAGGGGGGAGCTATACGATAAATGGCAGAACCATAAAGGGTGTAGATACGCAGAGGGACCTGGGTGTGCAAGTCCACAGATCCTTGAAGGTGATGTCACAGGTGGAGAAGGTAGTGAATAAGGCATATGGCATACTTGCCTTTATGGGACGGGGCATAGAGTATAAAAGTTGGGGTCTGATGTTGCAGATGTATAGAACGTTGGTTCGGCCGCATTTGGAGTACTGCGCCCAGTTCTGGTCGCCACACTACCAGAAGGACGTGGAGGCTTTGGAGAGAGTGCAGAGGAGGTTTACTAGGATGTTGCCTGGTATGGAAGGGCTTAGTTATGAGGAGAGATTGGGTAAACTGGGGTTGTTCTCACTGGAAAGACGGAGGATGAGGGGTGACCTATTGGAGGTGTATAAAATTATGAAAGGCATAAATAGGGTGAACGGTGGGAAGCTTTTTCCCAGGTCAATGGTGACGTTCACGAGGGGTCATAGGTTCAAGGTGAAGGGAGGGGGGGGTTTTAAAACAGATATCAGAAGGACGTATTTTACACAGAGGGTGGTGGGGGCCTGGAATGCGCTGACGTGCAAGGTGGTGGAGGCGGACACACTGGGAACGTTTAAGACTTATCTAGATAGCCACATGAATGGAGTAGGAACGGAGGGATACAAAAGAATGGTCTAGTTTGGACCAGGGAGTGGCACGGGCTTGGAGGGCCGAAGGGCCTGTTCCTTTGCTGTATTGTTCTTTGTTCTAACACCAGGTTAAAGTCCAACAGGTTTATTTGGTAGCAAAAGCCACTCGCGTTCGGAGCGCTGCTCCTTCGTCAGGTAAGTGGGAGTTTGGACCAGGGAGCAGCGCGGGCTTGGAGGGCCGAAGGGCCTGTTCCTGTGCTGTATTGCTCTTTTTTCTTTTGTTCTTTATAACTTTCCCCTTTATCCACCCCCCCCCCCCCCACTACCCAGACCGATCACGACCCTCTGCCCCCCTTACCCCCCACCGATCAGCCGCAGAGTGGCAGCGGTCCCCCTGCCTCCCCGCACCCCCCCCCCCCCCCCCCCCCCTCACCAGAGATCCATCTGACCTCCCTCCCAGTATATTTCACATACTCACAGCCGGGTACTTTGACAGTTTCACTAATTAATGCACGTGCACTATTCTAACTGTGGAATCCCTTCTCTCTGCTGCCTGTACTTGCAAAATCCACCCAGGTACATATCCAGGCCTTTATTGAAGTTGTGCAGTGAAACATATTGTGTGTGTACAAATAACCGCTGCTTGATTCATCAACCTTTGCAATTGTGTTCAGCAACAGCCAACTTGCTGTAAATTCTAAGAGCTGCATTTCCAAGTTTAGAAGATAATTTGGGAAAAGGGAATAAGATCATTTCTACTTCTTCTGAACTTGCTGGTGTATAAAAACAACATTCATGTCAAGTGAAATATAATCTAAGTAGCATTTATAACAGGAATGATCAGAATTAGAAATGTGATGGGATAGAATTAACTGCCCCCCCCCCCCCACCCCCACCAGAGACAACGATCTGCACTCCACCCCCCCACCCCCTCACCAGACATCAATCTGCCCTCCTCCCTCCCCCACCGCCCCCCCCCACCCCGCCCCGCCCCACCCCAAACAACAATCTGGACTCTCTCCTCCCTCCCCCCCACTGCACCAGACAATGATCTGCCCTTCCACCCCCCCCACCCCCCAAAAAGACAACGATCGGGCCTCCCTCCTCCTTCACCCCCATCCACCAGAGATACGTCTGACCTGCCTCCCTCCACCCCCCCCCCCCCCCCCCACCAGACAATGATCTTACCTGCCCCCTCCTCCCTCCTCCCCACCAGATGACAATCTGGCCTCCCTCTGCCCTCCCACCACCGCCTCCTCCCCCCCCCCACCCCCCCCCCCCCCCCCCCCACCACCACCAGAGAACGATCTGTCCTCCCTCACCCCCGTTCCCCAGAGATACATCTGATCTGCCTCCCTCCCCCCATTACCCCCCCCCCCCCCCACCCCCCCCCACCACCGATCTGAGTCAGAGAGCATTTAGAAGTTCTGAACTTATCTCTTCAGAAGCTGGAGTGCCCGAAACAGACCTTTGCCGAGCAGGTCTGTTTCACGCCGAATCTGGACACTTGAACAAGATGGTAAAGGGGGAAATGCTGGTAAAGTTGGGTGGGCAGTTCATTAATTCAATTTAAATTCCTGCAAATGCATTTAAATCACCGTTGTGCCCGTTTCAGCCACGAATCTGATCGCGGCCATTCCCAGGCCTCAGTAAAGTGGCCATCTGCGTGGACGCGGATCACGTTAATAGTCTCACACCCGACTTTACCACGTTTTCGTGCCCGGAAACAGACGCGACGCAATGGTAAAATCGGGCCCTGAGTGAATGCAACTGAAATGGTATTGCAAGTCAGCTAAATACTTTGATTTGATTTATTATTGTCACATGTATTAACATACAGTGAAAAGTATTGTTCCTTGTGCGCTATACAAAACACACTGTACATCGAGAAGGAAATGATGAGTACAAAATGTAGTGTTACAGTCATAGCCTGGGTGTAGAGAAAGATCAACTTAATGAAAGCATTGTTAGAGAGTTTAAAAGAGTTAGAATGAAGTTTTAGAAGCATAGAACGAGAGTAAAAGATAGAATTAGGAGGGATGCTGGGCACAGCTTGCAAGAAGTCGCCACACTCCGGCGCCATCTTGGATAAAAAAAGTACTGAAACCATTAGAGAGGCGATATACTCAAATGCAGTCAGCTTGGCTCATTTGGTTGGACGGCTGGTTCGTGATGCAGAGTGACACCAATAATGCAAGTTCAATGCCCGTACTAGCTGAGGTTATTCATGAAGGCTTCTCAACATTGTGAGTGTAGTGACCCTCAGGTTAAATCATCACCAGTCAGCTCTCCCCGTCAAAAGGGGAGAACAGCCTATGGTCATCTTGGACAATGGTTACTTTATCTTACCTTGCATGCATCTCTCCATCAATGGTGGCCCTTTGAGAAAGATGGCTGCTAAGGTCTGGGAGATGCTCAACATCCTCCAGCGTCTCTCCTTCATCATATATGGGAAGTGGAATATTTGGCTGACTGGTTTTGGGTCGAGGTGGATTTAGTTTTGGTAACATTTGGTTTCTTGTAAGGAGAATTGAAGAAATGCTGAGTGGTTTGCAAATCTGGTGCAGAGTGGACAAGACACCGCAGTCGTCCACAAATTGTAGATCATGTATGTTTATGGTGGTCAGTTTAATTTGGGCATGGAAGAGGTTAAAGAGTTTTCCATCAATGCAGTATTTAATACTGACACCAGAGGGCAGTTGTTCTTTGATGAGTGAAGAGCCATTTTCAGACAAATTGTACATAATAAAGGGGGGTTTTTGCACAACCAATGATCATGAGGCAACTGGATGAGAACCATGCTCACTTGTGTTTTCCTCTCAATACGGAAGTCCACATTTCAGCAGGTTTGCTCATTGACTTATGGGATTCATAACATGGAGATGCCAGTAAGATATGGATACAGGGAGGGAGGAGGACATTGAGGTGGATGCCTCAAGGGGCACGGCTGCTGGATGACAACCCCTGACCCCAAACCTACATCCTCCCAGGTGAATGGTCACGGCTGACCAGGGGTCATTTTGTAACCTGCATTTCCTGGATGACCTGGAAGAGAACCAGCAGGAGGCTTCACTAAACCGTGGGGCCTCATGTTGGCTGACCTGTGGCATACTGGTCTTGGCAGAGTCCAGAGTTCTTAGCTTGCAGTGAGTGAATGGCTTTGAATATGGTGCATGGACCTTTGACCCCGTGATGTAATGGTAAGGGCAGTGACTTCGTGCCCACCTCAGCCACTAGAATTGGTCAGCTCACTGCCAGCTCACTGCGGATGCTCATGTCATGAGCTGAACAGGGAAAAATCCTGTACAGTCAGCCAGCTAACCCCAGTGGAAATCTCATCACTTTTACATTCATCACCAAACTTATGACACAAAAACTATGACATTTTTCTTTTAAAATTTGTATGTCAATATATGTAATTCATCTGTATTTTAACAACTATTATTTTAATTACCAATCATTTATTTCAGCTGTCATTGGGTACCTGGCTATATGACAAAAAGAGTTGTATGTTTCTATTCAATGTTTAGATGCAGTCAGTCCACAAGACCATAAGAAATAAGAACAGGAGTTAGGCCATTCAGCCCTTCAAGCCTGCTCCATTATATAATAAGATCATGGCTGATCTAACATTCACTAAGTTCACTTTTCTGCCTTATCTCTGTAACCCTAAATTCTCCGGCTGATTAAAAACTGATCGATCTCAGCATTGAAAATGTTCAAGGGCTCGACCTCCACAGCTTCCTGGGGTAAATAATTCCAAAGATTCATCTGAGAGAAGAAATTCTTCCTTAAATCCGTGTTAAATTAGCACCCCCTTATTCTGAGACTATGCCTCTGGTCCCACACTTTCTCATGAGTGGAAACATCCTCCCAATATTTACCCGTCTAACTCCCTAAGAATCTGATATGTTTCAATCATATAACCTCACATTCTTTTGAACTCCAAGGAGTACAGACCCAACCTTCCTCATATGGCAATCTCTCCATACCTGGGATCATCCTCGTAAACCTCCTCTATGCTGTCTCCAATGACAATATATCTTTCCTTAAATTTTCCAAAAAGGATGGCACAGTGGTGAGCACTGCTGCCTCACAGCACCAGGGATCCAGGTTCAATTCCGGCCTCGGGTCACTGTCTGTGTGGAGTTTGCACGTTCTCCCCGTGTCTGCGTGGGTTTCCTCCGGGTGCTCCGGTTTCCGCCCACAGTCCAAAAGTGTGCAGGTTAGGTTAATTGGCCATGCTAAATTGCCCCTTAGTGTCAGGGTAAATGCGTGAGGTTACGGGAATAGGGCCTGGGAGGGATTGTTGTCGGTGCAGACATGATGGGCTGAATGGCCTCTTTCTGCACTGTAGGGATTCTATGAAATTAAGGGATTAAAAATGTGCACAGTATTATAAATGCGGCCTCACTGGTACCTTGCACAGTTGCAGCAACACCTCTTTACTTTTATGCTCCAGCCCCCTTGACATAAAAGCATTCCATTGGCCTTCCCTATTACCTTCTGTCCCTGTATGCTTGCTTTCTGTGTTTCATGAACAAGGACCCCCCAAGTCCCTTTGTGCTACAGCTTTCTGCAGTTTCTCCCCATTTAAATAATAATCCACCTTCTCATTTTTTATTCCAAAATGAGCAATCTCACATCTTTGCACGTTGTTTCCATTTGTCAGTTTTCTGCTCATTCACTTAACCTCTCAATATCTGTCTGTAAATTATTTCCAACCTCCTTACAACCTACCTTCCCTCCCACCTTCATGTCATCCACAAATTTGGCCACAGTGCACTCTGTTCCTGCCTCCAAATCATTAATATATATTATGAAGAGCTGTGGTCCCAGCACTGATCCCTGCGGCACCCCTCTGGTTACTGCCCCCGCAACCTGAGTAAGACCCCCTTTCACTACTCGCTGCTTCCTGTTAGTTAGCTAATCCTCTATCAACACCAGAATATTATCTCCAACACCATTAACTCCTATTTACATAGTAGCCTTTTGTGTGGCACCTTATCAAATGCCTTTTGAAAATCCAAATATACAACATCGACTTTATCTAGTCTGGCTGATACCTCCTCAAAGAACTCTAGTAAATTTGTCAGACTAATTTCCCCTTCATGAAACTACGCTGACCCCTGCATGTTAGATTTGGTTGTGGGAGAGCACTTTGGAGATAGTGACCACAATTCAGTGACTTTTGTTATTGCAATGGAGAGGGATAGGGCCGTGTGGCAGGGCAAGGTTTACAATTGGGGGAGAGGTAATTATGATGCGATTAGGCAAGAATTAGGGGGCATAAGTTGGGAACAGAAATAGTCGGAGAAAGGAACTAATGAAAAGTGGAACTTTTTCAAGGTACAAATACTGGATGTCCTTGATAGGTATGTCCCTGTCAGGCAGGGAGGAAATGGCCGAGTGAGGGAACCATGGTTCACGAAAGAGGTGGAATGTCTTGTTAAAAGGAAGAGGGAAGCTTATGTAGGGATGAGGAAACAAGGTTCAGATGGCTCGATTGAGGGTTACAAGTTAGCAAAGAATGAGCTGAAAAAGGGGCTTAGGAGAGCTAGAAGGGGACACGAGAAGTCCTTGGCGGGTCGGATCAAGGAAAACCCCAAGGCTTTTTACTCTTATGTGAGGAATAAAAGAATGACCAGGGTGAGGTTAGGGCCGGTCAAGGACAGTAGTGGGAACTTGTGTATGGAGTCAGTAGAGATAGGCGAGGTGATGAATGAATACTTTTCTTCAGTGTTCACCAAGGAGAGGGGCCATGTTTTTGAGGAAGAGAAGGTGTTACAGGCTAATAGGCTGGAGGAAATAGATGTTCGGAGGGAGGATGTCTTGGCAGTTTTGAATAAACTGAAGGTCGATAAGTCCCCTGGGCCTGATGAAATGTATCCTAGGATTCTGTGGGAGGCAAGGGATGAGATTGCAGAGCCTTTGGCTTTGATCTTTGGGTCCTCGCTGTCCACGGGGATGGTGCCAGAGGACTGGAAAATGGCAAATGTTGTTCCTCTGTTTAAGAAAGGGAATAGAAATGACCCTGGTAATTATAGACTGGTTAGTCTTACTTCGGTGGTTGGTAAATTGATGGAAAAGGTCCTTAGAGATGGGATTTACGACCATTTAGAAAGATGCGGATTAATCCGGGATAGTCAGCACGGATTCGTGAAGGGCAAGTCGTGCCTCACAAATTTGATAGAATTTTTTGAGGAGGTAACTAAGTGTGTTGATGAAGGTAGCGCAGTTGATGTCATATACATGGATTTTAGTAAGGCGTTTGATAAGGTCCCCCATGGTCGGCTTATGATGAAAGTGAGGAGGGGTGGGATAGTGGGAAAGTTGGCCGATTGGATAGGTAACTGGCTGTCTGATCGAAGACAGAGGGTGGTGGTGGATGGAAAATTTTCGGATTGGAGGCAGGTTGCTAGCGGAGTGCCACAGGGATCAGTGCTTGGTCCTCTGCTCTTTGTGATTTTTATTAATGACTGAGAGGAGGGGGCTGAAGGGTGGATCAGTAAATTTGCTGATGACACCAAGATTGGTGGAGTAGTGGATGAGGTGGAGGGCTGTTGTAGGCTGCAAAGAGACATAGGTCGGATGCAAAGCTGGGCTGAAAAATGGCAAATGGAGTTTAACCCTGATAAATGTGAGGTGATTCATTTTGGTAGGACTAATTTAAATGTGGATTACAGGGTCAAAGGTAGGGTTCTGAAGACTGTGGAGGAACAGAGAGATCTTGGGATTCATATCCACCGATCTCTAAAGGTTGCCACTCAGTGGATAGAGCTGTGAAAAAGGCCTATAGTGTGTTAGCTTTTATTAACAGGGGGTTGGAGTTTAAGAGCCGTGGGGTTATGCTGCAACTGTACAGGACCTTGGTGAGACCACATTTGGAATATTGTGTGCAGTTCTGGTCACCTCACTATAAGAAGGATGTGGAAGCGCTGGAAAGAGTGCAGAGGAGATTTACCAGGATGCTGCCTGGTTTGGAGGGTAGGTCTTATGAGGAAAGGTTGAGGGAGCTAGGGCTGTTCTCTCTGGAGCGGAGGAGGCTGAGGGGAGACTTAATAGAGGTTTATAAAATGATGAAGGGGATAGATAGAGTGAACGTTCAAAGACTATTTCCTCGGGTGGATGGAGCTATTACAAGGGGGCATAATTATAGGGTTCGTGGTGGGAGATACAGGAAGGATATCAGAGGTAGGTTCTTTATGCAGAGAGTGGTTGGGGTGTGGAATGGACTGCCTGCAGTGATAGTGGAGTCAGACACTTTAGGAACATTTAAGCGGTTATTGGATAGGCACATGGAGCACACCAGGATGATAGGGAGTGGGATAGCTTGATCTTGGTTTCAGATAAAGCTCGGCACAACATCGTGGGCAGAAGGGCCTGTTCTGTGCTGTACTGTTCTATGATCAGATTATGACTTCTTAAATGCACTGCTATTCTCTTCTTAATAATTGATTCTAATATTTTTCCAATATTATTTTCCAATATTGGACTAACTGGCCTATCATTTCCTTCATTTTGCCTCCTGTTGTCTCACCCTCAGTGGGAATCTCACTCACTTTCATGCATGTCACCAAACATAGACTCTTGAATAGAAGTTTCCAGTCTATGGTGTTTTCATGCCATATTTTATATATTTTCTTTTGAATTTGTACATTAACAAATGCATTTTATTTGCATTTCAACAATTATGATTATTTTTTCAGTTGTCGATGGGTACCTGACTCTGACAGAAATGGTTGTTGTGTGTCTCTATTCACAGTTAAAACACTGTCAGTCCCCTCTGCTCACTAGTTTTCTAATTGAGTTCTTGAACCTTGATTGATCAAATACAATTTTAAATTAGTTTGTAATAATATTGCAAAAAATCCAAACAGCAATTAACTAAAATAATCAGTTAAGTGTTGAATATATTTTGTTAGGTTTTTCTACAAGTACATCTTCCATCTGCTTCTACTTTTGTGGGCAAGTTTAATGATTACATTTTCCAACAGATCTAATTAAAGGAGACAGATCGAGCCAGTCTCTTTAAACACGTGTGCCTGTCACACAGTTTGGAGGAAATTAGTTACTCCCTAAAATGATAAAGAGAATTGATTCAAACTTTACCAGATGGTCCAGACATTATAAAGACACTGAGAGGTGTCTTATTCTATGTCTAGACGACCATTTCATTTGGAAAAAAAAATCAGACTGTTTTCAGGATTTGTTTTATCTCATTCATTTGACTCAAAATCCACCCTGTAGTAATTCTCCAACTGGATTCGGTATTGATGCTAAATGGTCAGCTGTGCATCATACGCTCCACACTGTGTGTGGAGTCTGACGTTCTCCTCGTGTCTGCTTGGGTTTCCTCCGGCTGCTCCGGTTTCCTCCCACAGTCCAAAGGTGTGTGGGTTAGGTGGATTGGTCATGCTAAATTGTCCCTTAGTATTGGGAGAATAAGTGGGGTAAATGCGTGAGGCTGCGGGAATAGGGGCTGGGTGGGATTGTTGTCGGTGCAGACTCAAAGGGCCAAATGGCCTCCTTCTGCATTGTAGGGATTCTATGATTCCAGAGGAGTTCCCTCCACACCCACCATCTTAACCATTTCTCCCTGAATGTTGTTATCTGACAATGGGCACTGACCAGAGAGGAAAGATAGTAATAGAATCATAAAATCCCTACAGTGCAGGAGGACACCATTCGGCCCATCAACTCTGCAATGACCACGATCCCACCCAGGCCCTATTCCCGTAACCCCACATATTTACCCTGCTAATCCTTTGACACTAGGGTCAATTTAGCATGGCCAATCAACCTAACCCGCACATCTTTGGTGTGTGGGAGGAAACCGGAGCACCCGGTGGAAACCCACGTGGACACAGGGAGAACGTGCAGACTCCACACTGACAGTGACCCGAGGCCAGAATTGAGCCCTGTCCCTGGCGCTGTGAGGCAGCAGTGCTAACCACTGTGTCACCGTGCCGCCCCTGGTCAGAATCTCTGATATTCCTTTGAATTTCAGGGTCTCCCTGAATTAATTTTTGGACACATCACCATTCCTACCCAATTCATGGGAGGATGTTTAAATACTCAAATCAGGGTCCAATACCAGTTGCAGCATGTGGTGATATAAACAGGGCCTCGTTTTAAGGCTGATAAAATTGGATATCCTAAATTAAAGAATTGGGCATATTAAAATCAAACACAGTCAAACCTCAGGCAGGCCAATTGTACAAATACACAAACGTGTCTGCGCCTGCCCCATCAACCACCCATCAAAGGTCGTTACACTCTATCGAGACTTAGCAGGAGACCATTGCACCTCATTGAAATGCACCGGCCTATTGTTAGAAACCCAGATCGGGCCAGACTTTCTGTCACCAAGAGTTCCTGTAGATAACTTATCTGATAACAAGGTATACATAAGCAACAGCATGGAGATGGACACCTGGGGGCGGACCCTGGTGTCCTGTCAGGCAGACATCAAGAAATCCACTGGGTATTGGAACCCCCTCCTGGAACCTCAGTGGCCGGAAGCCAGAGAAGTTTCTGGAAAGGCAAGCAGGCTGGGGGATAAAGGGTCACACTTGGAGACACACAGGAGTGAAGACTCGACAAGGGAGGCGGCCTTGCCCATTCGGAAGACTGACCGAAGAAGGAAGGAAGAAGCTGCCATCGAGACTCACCTTCGTGACGACGGACCAGAGGGACTCAGAGAATCGGGCCTGCAGTTCAACCAAACCATCTTTACGGGTAGGATACTTGAATCTGCTGGGGTATCCTCTTGTTTTATGTGGGTAATTTAAGAGTTAATAGTGTTATTATTAATAAACTTGTTGAACCTTTACTTGTATTTGTCCTTTGTCCATCTTGCAAATAAGGACACCGGGGTAAAATCTTGGAGTAAGTAACCTGGTTGAAAGTATCTGAGAATTAACAGGTACAACAAGCATGACTCTTTCAATTTACCAGGTGCCTTTTTTGGAACGATCACAGCATTGCTTCTGATTCAGAATCATTTTACATCAAGTTTCCAATTCTATCAGTGGCTCAATATTCCTTTCAAGAATGTTCTGGAACACAGAATGCCATGTGAACCACTGAGTGATAACTAACCAGATGGATATTACTGCGAGGATTTCCTGGCCCCACAACAGTGGGTCCTGCCACGGGGAGGGAGGGACTGGAAAATATGGCAAGCCAGCCAAACATCCATTGAGTTCAGCAGCACTGGAAGATCCCGCCATATATTTCCATCATTTACCCTCATTCTTCACATCTCCTGACAGCATCATTGACTATCGTTACAGTTTGACAAAACATTTTGCCTCACGGCATGCGGCTGGTTATGGGTTCGCCTTTGCCATGAGTGCAAGCGAGTTCGTTAACAATAGACACATTACAACACAGGCTCTTTAACTGCAGTACTTTAAAAGAGAAACTTCAAACACAAAGGTATGAAATAAACAAGAGTTTTTATTGAGGAAGGTGTTACTCCTACAGGCCCTTCGATTAGACTGACTGTCAACCTGACCCAACTGCTGCTTATGTCATCAGTATGTCACGTGATCAAACTCTTAAAGGGACCTTGTCCCAGTTAGGGACAAACATGAATACACAACACTTACTCATTAGATGCCATTTTTACACATTCAGTGCTGAAGTTCTGCAGTCTGATTAAAAATACTTGTGTGGTTTTTAGTCCTACCCTAGGAGTAGGCTATGCAGCCTTGAATCCTACTCCACAATGCAATAAGATCATGGCTGATTAGATTGTGGTCTCAGCTTCATTTTCCTGTCTACCCACCCCCATAATCCTTGACTCCCTTCGTAGAATCATAGAATCCCTATAGTGCAGAAGGAGGCCATTCAGCCCATCAAGTCTGCACTAACTGTCCGAAAAACATCTTACGCAGGTCCACCCCCCTGCCCTATCCTCATAACCCTGTGTATTTTTACCATGGCTAACCCATCTAAGCTGCACATATTTGGACTGTGGCAGGAGACTGGAGCACCCAGGGGAAATCCACGCAGACGTGGGGAGAACGTGCAAATTCCACACAGACAGTGACCCAAGGCCGGAATCGAACCCAGATGCCTGGAGCTGTGAGACAACAGTGCGAACCAGTAGGCCACCGCACCACCCAGACTCTCTTGTCTTTCAAAAATCTATCTAATTCAGATTTAAATAAATTCCATGACCGAGTTTCTGCAGATCTCTGGGGAAGAGACTTCCACAGGCTAACGACTCATGGAAAAAAATTCTCCTCATCTCAGTCTTAAAAAAGAACTCTTGTTTCTAAATTGTGTCCCTTAATTCCTGATATTGGCATGGGGCCATTGGATAATGTTTAGGAATGCTCTTGGAATGCTGGCTGATTTTTCTTCTGCTGGTTCGGAGACTTAAGAACATAAGAACATAAGAAATAGGAGCAGGAGTAGGCCATCTAGCCCCTCGAGCCTGCCCCGCCATTCAATAAGATCATGGCTGATCTGACGTGGATCAGTACCACTTACCCGCCTGATCCCCATAACCCTTAATTCCCTTACCGCTCAGGAATCCATCCATCCGCGCTTTAAACATATTCAGCGAGGTAGCCTCCACCACCTCAGTGGGCAGAGAATTCCAGAGATTCACCACCCTCTGGGAGAAGAAGTTCCTCCTCAACTCTGTCTTAAACCGACCCCCCTTTATTTTGAGGCTGTGTCCTCTAGTTTTAACTTCCTTACTAAGTGGAAAGAATCTCTCCGCCTCCACCCTATCCAGCCCCCGCATTATCTTATAAGTCTCCATAAGATCCCCCCTCATCCTTCTAAACTCCAACGAGTACAAACCCAATCTCCTCAGCCTCTCCTCATAATCCAAACCCCTCATCTCCGGTATCAACCTGGTGAACCTTCTCTGCACTCCCTCCAATGCCAATATATCCTTCCTCATATAAGGGGACCAATACTGCACACAGTATTCCAGCTGCGGCCTCACCAATGCCCTGTACAGGTGCATCAAGACATCCCTGCTTTTATATTCTATCCCCCTCGCAATATAGGCCAACATCCCATTTGCCTTCTTGATCACCTGTTGTACCTGCAGACTGGGCTTTTGCGTCTCATGCACAAGGACCCCCAGGTCCCTTTGCACGGTAGCATGTTTTAATTTGTTTCCATTGAGATAGTAATCCCATTTGTTATTATTTCCTCCAAAGTGTATAACCTCGCATTTCTCAATGTTATACTCCATTTGCCATATCCTCGCCCACTCACTCAGCCTGTCCAAATCTCTCTGCAGATCTTCTCCGTCCTCCACACGATTCACTTTTCCACTTATCTTTGTGTCGTCTGCAAACTTCGTTACCCTACACTCCGTCCCCTCCTCCAGATCATCTATATAAATGGTAAACAGTTGCGGCCCGAGTACCGATCCCTGCGGCACGCCACTAGTTACCTTCCTCCAACCGGAAAAGCACCCATTTATTCCGACTCTTTGCTTCCTGTCGGATAGCCAGTCCCCAATCCACTTTAACACACTACCCCCAACTCCGTGTGCCCTAATCTTCTTCAGCAGCCTTTTATGGGGCACCTTGGGCAAGCATTTCACTGCGAGCGGGTCTTGGGGAGTCAGGAGTTGAAGCAAGTGTCAATCTCACCTCCTTTCCAATCATCGTGGTAGCGAAGGTCAGAGCCCAAGGGATCCAAGGAAATTTGGCAAATTGGATCCAGAATTGGCTGGGTGGCACAAAGCAGAGGGTGATGGTTGAGGGGTGTCCAGTGGGGTCATATAAATGATTTAGACTTAAATGTGGGAAGGATGATCACTAAGTTCACGGATGGTAGGAACATTGGTAGGGTTGTAACTAGTGAGGAGGTTAGAACAGGAGGATGTAGACGGGCTAGTCAGATGGGCTGATCAGTGATGAATGGAATTCAAACTGGAGAAGTGTGAGGTGATGGAATTGGGCAGGACAAACAAGGCAAGGGAATACATGATTTCCTCTTGGGAAATAAGGAAGGGCAGCTGACAGAAGTGTTAATGAGGGATCACTTTGGGACCAGTGACCATAATTCCATTAGTTTTAAGATAGCCATGGAGAATCATTGGTCTGGCCCAAAAGTTAAAATTCTAAATTGGGGCAAGGCCAATTTTGATGGTATCAGGCAGGAACTTTCAAAAGTTAATTGGAGGAATCTGTGGGAAGGCAAAGGGACGTCTGATAAGTGGCATGCTTTCAAAAGTGTGTTAACCAGGGCTCAGGGTAAACACATTCCCCTTAGAGTGAAAGGCGAGGCTGGTAGAAGTAGGGAACCCTGGATGACTCGAGATATTGAGAAGAAGGAGGCACATGACATGCATAGGCAGTTGGGGTCAAGTGGATCCCTTGAAAAGTATGGGGGGTGTAGGAGTAGAGTTAAGAGAGAAATCAGGAGGGCAAAAAGGGGACATGAGATTGTTTTGGCTGATAAGGCAAAGGAGAATCGAAAGAGCTTCTACAAATACATAAAGGGCAAAAGAGTAACAAGGGAGAGTGTAGGGCCTCTTAAGGATCAACAAGGTCATCTATGTGCGGATCCACAAGAGATGAGTGAGATCCTAAATGAATATTTCTCATCAGTATTTACTGTTGAGAAAAGCATGGATATTAGGAAACTTGGAGAAATAAATAGTGATGTCTTGAGGAGTGTACATATTACAGAGAAGGAGGTGCTGGAAGTCTTAAAGCGCATCAAGGTAGATAAATCCCCGGGACCTGATGAAGTGTATCCCAGGGCACTGTGGGAGGCTAGTGAGGAAATTGCGGGTCCACCAGCAGAAATATTTGAATAATTGACAGCCACAGGTGAGGTGCCTGAAGATTGGAGGGTGGCAAATGTTGTGCCTTTGTTTAAAAAGGGCTACAGGGAAAGGCCTGGGAATTACAGGCCAGTGAGCCTCACATCTGTGGTGGGTAAGTTGTTGGAAGGATTTTGAGAGACAGGATCTATAGGCATTTAGAGACGCAAGGGCTGATTGGGGACAGTCAGCATGGCTTTGTGAGTGGAAAATCATGTCTCACAAATTTGATTGAGTTTTTTGAAGGGGTAAACAAGAAGGTAGATGAGGGCAGTGCAGTTGATGTTGTCTACATGGACTTTAGCAAGGCCTTTGACAAGGTATCGCATGGTATGTTGTTGCATAAGGTTAAATCTCACGGGATCCAGGGTGAGGTAGCTAAATGGATACAAAATTGGCTTGATGACAGAAGCCAGAGGGTGGTTGTAGATGGTTGCTTTTCAAACTGGAGGCCTGTGACCAGCGGTGCGCCTCAGGGATCAGTGCTGGGCCCACTGTTATTTGTTATTTATATTAATGATTTGGATGAGAATATAGGAGGCATGTTTAGTAAGATTGCAGATGACACCAAGATTGGTGGCATAGTGGACAGTGAAGAAAGTTATCTCGGATTGCAATGGGATCTTAATCAATTGGGCCAGTTGGCTGACGAATGGCAGATGGTTTAATTTGGATAAAGGCGAGGTGATGCATTTTGTTCGATTGAACCAGGGCAGGACTTACTCAGTTAATGGTACGGCATTGGGGAGAGTTACAGAACAAAGAGATCTCGGGGTACATGTTCATGGCTCCTTGAAAGTGGAGTCACAGGTGGACAGAGTGGTGAAGAAGGTATTCAACATGCTTGGTTTCATTGGTCAGAACATTGAATACAGGAGTTGGGATGTCTTGTTTAAGTTATACAAAACATTGGTAAGGCCACACTTGGAATACTGTGTGCAGTTCTGGTCACCTTATTA
This sequence comes from Mustelus asterias, assembly GCF_964213995.1. Classification (NCBI taxonomy): domain Eukaryota; kingdom Metazoa; phylum Chordata; class Chondrichthyes; order Carcharhiniformes; family Triakidae; genus Mustelus; species Mustelus asterias. Next base: position 82,747,978 of record NC_135819.1, on the reverse strand, counting down.
TAGAAAGGATATTATTAAACTAGAAAGAGTGCAGAAAAGATTTACTAGGATGCTACCGGGACTTGATGGTTTGAGTTATAAGGAGAGGCTGGATAGACTGCGACTTTTTTCTCTGTAGCGTAGAAGGCTGAGGGGTGACCTTATAGAAGTCTATAAAATAATGAGGGGCATAGATCAACTGGATAGTCAATATCTTTTCCCAAAGGTAGGGGAGTCTAAAACTAGAGGGCATAGGTTTAAGGTGAGAGGGGAGAGATACAGAAGTGTCCAGAGGGGCAACTTTTTCACACAGAGGGTGGCGAGTGTCTGAAACAAGCTGCCAGAGGTAGTAGTAGAGGCGGGTACAATTTTGTCTTTTAAAAAGCATTTAGACAGTTACATGGGTATAGAGGGATATGGGTCAAATGTGGGCAATTGTGATTAGCTTCGGGGTTTTAAAAAAAGGGCAACATGGACAAGTTGGGCCAAAGGGCCTGTTTCCATGCTGTAAACCTCTATGACCTCTATGAGGATCAGAGGGACCTTTGTGTGCAGATACACTGGTCCCTTAAGGTAGCAGGAGAGGTGGATAAAGTGGTTAAGAAGGCATATGGTATACTTACCTTTATTAGCAGAGGCATAGAGTCTAAAAGCAGGAGGTTATGCTGGAACTGTACAAAACATTGGTTGGGCCACAGCTGGAGTATTGTGTCCAGTTCTGGAATCCACATTATAGGAGAGATGTGACAGCATTGGAAAGGGTGCAGAGGAGATTCACCAAGAAGTTGCCTGGGCTGGAGGGTTTTAATTATGAAGAGAGATTGGATTAACTGGGGTTGTTTTCCTTGGAGCAGAGGAGACTGAGGAGCATAGATAGAGTAGACAGGATGACATGTTTCCCCTAGGTAGAGGGATCAATGACCAGGGGACATAGATTTAAGGTAAGTGGCAGGAGGTTTAGAGGGGATGTGAGGAAAAACCTTTTTACCCAGAGAGTGGTGTGAGTCTTGGAACCCGCTGCCTGAAAGGGTGGTGGAGGCAGAGACCCTCATAATATTTAAGAAGTATTTAGATGTGCGCTTGTGATGCCAAAGTATACAAGGCTATGGATCAAGTGCTGGAAAATGGGTTTAGAATAGCTGAGTGGTTTGTCTTTGACCAGTGCAGAGGAGATGGGCTGAAGGACCTTTTTCTGTGCTGCGGAGCTCTATGACTCTGTCAGTTGGAGGTTGTGTCTCTTTTCACTCACACATCTTTGATTTGATTTGATTTATTATTTTGTCACATGTATTAACATACAGTGAAAAGTATTGTTTTTTGCGCGCTATACAGACAAAACATACCGTTCATAGAGAAGGAAATGAGAGAGTGCAGAATGTAGTGTTACAGTCATAGCTAGGGTGTAGAGAAAGATCTACTTAATGCAAGGTAGGTCCATTCAAAAGTCTGACAGCAGCAGGGAAGAAGCTGTTCTTGAGTCGGTTGGTACGTGACCTCAGACTTTTGTATCTTTTTCCCGAAGGAAGAAGGTGGAAGAGAGAATGTCCGGGGTGCATGGGGTCCTTGATTATGCTGGCTGCTTTGCTGAGGCAGTGGGAAGTGTAGACAGAGTCAATGGATGGGAGGCTGGTTTGCGTGATGGATTGGGCTACATTTTGTAGCTCCTTGCGGTCTTGGACAGAGCAGGAGCCATACCAAGCTGTGATACAACCAGAAAAAATGCTTTCTATGGTGCATCTGTAAAAGTTGGTGAGAGTTGTAGCTGACATGCCAAATTTTCTTCGTCTTCTGAGAAGATGGAGGCATTGGTGGGCTTTCTTAACTATAGTATCGGTATGGGGGGACCAGGACAGGTTGTTGGTGATCTGGACACCTAAAAGCCTGAAGCTCTCGACCCTTTCTACTTCGTCCCCATTGATGTAGACAGGGGCATGATCTCTTTAACGCTTCCTGAAGCCGATGACAGCCTCCTTCGTTTTGTTGACATTGAGGGAGAGATTATTGTTGCTGCACCAGTTCACCAATTCTCCATCTCATTCCTGTACTCACTGGTCCATTTCACTCTATCCTGGTAACCAGCTGCCATTAGACAAAGAGCAGTCAGGTTGATAGCTGCCCGCTGGATGAGTGGTGGAGAGCAGGTGTCAGTTTGGCAGGGTATCATGGGCAGGCAAGAGATGCGGATTAAAGCTTATGCCCTTTATCCCAGAAAGCAAGTTTAACATTTTTTACAAAACCTCATCTTCCTGCAGACGAGGGTTTACTGACAGGGCACCCTGCAGGTGATAGTAAGATGTCATTGGGCCCGAGTGACATCATAGCATCCCAATCTGCAGGCACTACAGATGGGCAATCAATTTGCCCACCTGAAGAAAGGCCCCAGGAAAGGCAGCAATGAGTTGTAATTATTTGAAGTTGATTTGCATTGCGGTGCTGCCCCTTGCAGGGGGATCGAAAATGGTTAGCATTGAGACCAGTCATTAGTGTCTCCGCTGCCAACCTGTGTGAGGGCAGCAAAGTTACCAAAGACTAAAACTCAAAGGCAAGTTCTTGGTGTTTGATTCAAAACTACAACAATGGTATAAAAAAAATTTCTGTTCAATGAAAATGCTGACCTTTTTTTAAGAGAACTGTTGCTAAGGTTAGGAAGAGGATCTAGTGATTTGTTTTCCCAAGTCCTTTGCAGCCTTCTATAATTCCTCAGGGATGAGCAGTAACAGTTTAGGAAAAGGAACTCAGAATTTTCCATTCATGTTCCATGCAGTCAGCATGCTGTTCACGTTCTACCGAAATCACTCTGCCCCGTATTACAACAGGGACTCTGTATCAGCACATTTTCCATCGTAAGTTACTCATGGTTAATCCAAAACCAGGAAAAGGAAACTCTGTCCAGACTGACATAATTTGTTCCGAGAATGATGAAACATAAGAACAATTCTCCCTTTTAAAACTGCCTCACAATGTTAAGTTGCTCTTGCCCAGCGCGAGGGAATGTAGGTCTGAGCACGTGTGTCATATGTGTAAACTCTCCACACGCCTGAGAAATAGGAGAACTGCTGTCTTGGATCAACTCCTTCATTGGCCCTGCAGGCCTGCATGCTGCCTCGGGTATCCCTGCCAGATGCCCCCTACCTGTTCCGCATTGCCCAGTAAACATCTTGTGGCCAAGACCAAGCACCCATTATCAGCCTGGGCCTCAGCAGGTTGCAGGTTCCCCCACACCGGGAGCAGGGCAGCGTGCCAGGAACCTCGGCTGTCACAGCCTCCCCCAGCTGCTGGAATCTAGATGTGACATGCTCACTAAAGCATGCTCCCAATTCGACCCACCGTCCCCCTGTGACCCACGTGGCAAGTGTAACTGCGCTGCTGGAGGGCGGTAGACGGGTAGGTGACAGCACATCCTCTAGGTCTTCATTATCCTCAGAGCTGTGTTGTGTATTTCTAGTGTTGTCCGTAGCTTCTGGCCTGGATCACCACAATCTGCATTGGAGAACAAAAGGAACACATTCAGGTTCAGCACATTCTCTGAGCATATCGCAGTTCTCCACATGTCTCCTGTGTGACCATGTCTCTAAACCAGGTTGGAGGCCTTTTCATCCTGATGTTTTGTCTATCCATGGCCAATGACATGGCTGCCCTTCTCCCTGGCGATCTCCATCATCTCCTCCTCCGTGGGATTAGGAGGTTAAAGTCTGCCACTCCTCCACCAGTCTTGGCCCTCTCTCTCATATTGTGAATCTGCTTCTGCTGCTGCACAAAGTGGAGATTTAGTCACATGTCAAGTGAGACCAAGCCCCATTGTCTGCGTGCCCAGTGCACTCTCTCTCTGTCATTTATAAATCATCCCCATTCTCACAAGCTTTAGCATCAAATACAATTTGGTTCTGGGTTGACCACACGTTCGCCAACCTGGCTGTCTTCAATCACTCAGATAGGTTACTTGATGCTCTCCATGACCACCCCTGAGTGCCATTCTGCTCTTACCCTGGTGGATTAAAGATGGTTATTAACCTGCTTCCTGCCCTGGACCCAGGAACTTGTTGGATCCGATGACTGCTCACCTCCTCTGAACCTCTGTCTGGGCAGCCTTGTTCAGGCGGGAGGGTCTTCTGTTGCCATCCTGCCACGGCAGGTGGTGGAATTTGAATTCAATAAAAAATATCTGGAATTAAGAATCTACTGATGACCATGAAACCATTATCGATTGTCGGAAAAATCCATCTGGTTCACAAATGTCCTTTAAGGAAGGAAATCTGCCGTCCTTCCCTGGTCTGACCTACATGTGACTCCAGAGCCACAGCAATGTGGTCGACTCTCAACTGCCCTCCAAGGGGCACTCAGTTCAAGGGCAACTAGAGATGGGGAATAAATGCTGGCCAGCCAGCGTCACCCATATCCATGAATTAAAAAAAGTGAATAAAAGTCACTGAGGAAGAGCTTCTCCTGCCAGTCCTGGGCAGCCTGTGGACTGGCTGCAGGGAAGAATGATGTAGTTACCAAGAGGTGAATAATGGTGGCAGAAGATTTTGAGCTAAAAAGAGTGAGGAAAGCTTGGCTTCCAGTCGATATCCTTTCGAACCTGCACATTGTGTTCCTCAGCTGACCCGGTCCCTGCCTTTCAGGCTTGTTCTGGAGGCTGTTATATCCCACCTCCAGCTGCACTGCAATCGCCGGCGGCAGGTTCAGCCTCTTGCCAGGCGACCACTCAAACCCCTTCTTGCTGTTGACCACTTTCTGAAATTAACATTAAATTCCGTGCATGGGGGCTCCCAGCATGCAATGGGAAGAAATGCCTGCTTCTGCCAAAGGGCATGAACCATTCCTATCACACGGGGAAACCATGCCACACCCTTGGATATTACTGATAGTAAAGAGATTAAAAGTGATCATTGAAGTTCAGGACGAGTTTGAATTTGTCGAATAATTTAGTCCTTTCCTCTTTACATATATTTATTGACAGGATTAAGTGACTGAATTGGAATTAAGTGTAAAACTTGACAGCCGCAATAGGCGAAACATGTTATAGAAAGGATTGGAAATTGAAGAATATCATTTAACTGATCAACACAAACATATGAACAAGGAGATGGAGCGCTGGATGCTGCATGAAAACACATTTGTTCTTAATAATGATAAGTCTCAAAATGGTCAACAACTCACTCCCTTCCTCTTTCATTAGAAATCGTTTGAAGAAAGAATCAAGAAGATATCTCAGAAGAACAAAAAAAAAGTAACAAATAACTGTTTGGATCATGTTAACTTCTCCTTTGAGGAGCACGAACAAGTGTAGCCAAGAATCTGCAGAAATACTCCCTATTCCCTTTAAGGATGACACATGCTCCCAATTGTTTTCCATAAGGAAGTACTAATCGGGCGTGTCACATCAGAATCTGAGATCTTTAATCTCACACAAGAGAGAGCAGGGTGCAGCCAACAATTCTGGAACCAGAGCACAGGAGCAATCAGAATGGCGCGACCCTGGTAATAGGAACAAAGGGAATGTGGTTTATTCTGGCTGTTGAAAGCATGATTGATATGTGGCTCTCTGTGCGTCAGACACACAGCTCCTTTCTCAATTCTGGCTGCAGGGATAGAATCAAATAGTTTGGAAGGTGACCAACAAGTAGGGCCTTTAAATAATGTGGATTGTCTTTACCTTCTGTCACTCTGAAAGCAATATCTGTCATGTCGGCTAGGAAATTTTAGCTGGGATTCTCCACATAATATTTATGCTATTTGATGGGGGAATATGTAAGTACCTGACCTGAGGAGAGATTAGCTGCTGTTCTGTCTCTGCTTCTCTTGAATCACACTTTCCAGTCTTTACTTTGATTATGCTTGGCAGAGCTTTGCTGCAGTCATTTGTAGATAATGATGATATATAACGTCTTTTTTTGAATGTTTCCAATTATTATGCTTATTTCCTTTGCACAAACTAAATCAAGATCCCTGAAACAAAGTTCTTCGTCAGTTCAATGTTGTCAGCAAAAACTTTATTAGTAACAAAACTAGACTCTGTGACCATGGCTGTTTGGCTTGTATCGTCTTGTTCCTTTAGATAACCCACTCTGCACATTTACTGTCCTGCCAAACTTTCAAACAGGACATCAATTTAAATCTTCAACTAAAATATAACACTTGAAACACACACACACACACACACACACACACACACACACACACACACACACACACACACACACACACACACACACACTGCAGCACCAACAACATTGCATTCCAATTCCCAAAGGAGAAACTGATGGCTTGTCCATAAAGAGGAGGTAGGAGAGGTGGATGGATAGAATGCTGGAGATCCAGGGACCAGGACCCAGGTAATTGAAGGTTTTGTGATAAAAGCAAATTACTGCGGATGCTGGAATCTGAAACCAAAAGAGAAAATGCTGGAAAATCTCAGCAGGTCTGGCAGCATCTGTAAGGAGAGAAAAGAGCTGATGTTCGAGTCCAGATGACCCTTTGGCAAAGCTAAAAGGCATAGTCTTTCAGCTTTGACAAAGGGTCGTCTGGACTCGAAACAAAGGTTTTGTGATTTTAGGTAGAGTGAAGGGGCATGAACATAGAACATAGAACATAGAACATTACAGCGCAGAACAGGCCCTTCGGCCCACGATGTTGCACCGACCAGTTAAAAAAAAAAAACTGTGACCCTCCAACCTAAACCAATTTCTTTTCGTCCATGAACCTATCTACGGATCTCTTAAACGCCCCCAAACTAGGCGCATTTACTACTGATGCTGGCAGGGCATTCCAATCCCTCACCACCCTCTGGGTAAAGAACCTACCCCTGACATCGGTTCTATAACTACCCCCCCTCAATTTAAAGCCATGCCCCCTCGTGCTGGATTTCTCCATCAGAGGAAAAAGGCTATCACTATCCACCCTATCTAAACCTCTAATCATCTTATATGTTTCAATAAGATCCCCTCTTAGCCGCCGCCTTTCCAGCGAAAACAATCCCAAATCCCTCAGCCTCTCCTCATAGGATCTCCCCTCCATACCAGGCAACATCCTGGTAAACCTCCTCTGCACCCTCTCCAAAGCCTCCACATCCTTCCTGTAATGTGGGGACCAGAACTGCACACAGTACTCCAAGTGCGGCCGCACCAGAGTTGTGTACAGTTGCAACATAACGCTACGACTCCTAAATTCAATCCCCCTACCAATAAACGCCAAGACACCATATGCCTTCTTAACAACCTTATCTACTTGATTCCCAACTTTCAGGGATCTATGCACACATACACCTAGATCCCTCTGCTCCTCCACACTATTCAAAGTCCTCCCGTTAGCCCTATACTCAACACATCTGTTATTCCTACCAAAGTGAATTACCTCACACTTCTCCGCATTAAACTCCATCCGCCACCTCTCGGCCCAACTTTGCAACCTGTCTAAGTCTTCCTGCAAACTACAACACCCTTCCTCACTGTCTACCACACCACCGACTTTGGTGTCATCAGCAAATTTGCTAATCCACCCAACTATACCCTCATCCAGATCATTAATAAATATTACAAACAGCAGTGGCCCCAAAACAGATCCCTGAGGTACACCACTTGTAACCGCACTCCATGATGAATATTTACTATCAACCACCACCCTCTGTTTCCTATCCGCTAGCCAATTCCTGATCCAATTTCCTAGATCACCCCCAATCCCATACATCTGCATTTTCTGCAGAAGCCTACCATGGTGAACCTTATCAAACGCCTTACTAAAATCCATATATACCACGTCCACTGCCTTGCCCCCATCCACCTCCTTGGTCACTTTCTCAAAAAACTCAATAAGGTTAGTAAGGCACGACCTACCTGCCACAAAACCATGCTGACTATCACCTATCAATTCATTACTCTCCAAATAACTATAAATCCTATCCCTTATAATTTTTTCCAACATCTTGCCGACAACAGAAGTGAGACTCACCGGTCTATAATTCCCGGGGAAGTCTCTGTTCCCCTTCTTAAACAATGGGACAACATTCGCTAACCTCCAATCTTCTGGTACTATACCAGAGGCCAACGACGACCTGAAGATCAGAGCCAGAGGCTCTGCAATCACTTCTCTTGCCTCCCAGAGAATCCTTGGATAAATCCCATCCGGACCAGGGGATTTATCTATTTTCAGACCCTCCAGAATATCCTGCACATCCTCCTTATCAACTGTAATACTGTCTATTCTACTCCCTTGCAACCCAGTGTCCTCCTCAGCTATATTCATGTCCCCTTGCGTGAACACCGAAGAGAAATATTGGTTCAATGCTTCACCAATCTCCTCCGGTTCCACACATAACTTCCCTCTGCCATCTATAACTGGCCCTAAACTTGCCCTAACCAACCTTCTGTTCTTGACATACCTATAGAACGCCTTAGGATTCTCTTTAACCCTATCCGCCAAAGTCTTCTCATGTCCCCTTTTAGCCCTTCTAAGCTCGCTCTTCAACTCCCTCTTAGCCAATCTAAAGCTTTCTAGTGCACTACCCGAGTGCTCACGTCTCATCCGAACATAAGCCTCCTTTTTCTTTTTAACCAACAAAGAAACTTTTTTGGTGCACCACGGTTCCCTAGCCCTACCAATTCCTCCTTGCCTGACAGGGACATACCTATCACAGACTCGCAGTAGCTGCTCCTTGAAAAAACTCCACATGTCGGACGTTCCCAGTCCCTGTAATCTCCTAGTCCAACCTATGTTTCCTAATTCTCTCCTAATAGCCTCATAATTACCCTTCCCCCAGCTAAAACCATTGGCCCGAGGTTCATGCCTATCCCTTTCCATCACTAAGGTGAACGTAACCGAATTGTGGTCACTATCACCAAAATGCACACCAACTTCCAAGTCTAGCACCTGGTCTGGCTCATTTCCCAGCACCAGATCCAATATAGCCTCACCTCTAGTTGGCCTGTCTACATACTGAGTCAAAAAACCTTCCTGCACGCTTTGAACAAAAACTGACCCCTCTAACGAGCTAGAGCTATAACAATTCCAGTCAATATTAGTCAAGTTAAAATCCCCCATAACAATTGCCCTATTACTTTCACTCCTAAGCAGGATTGACTCCACAATCCTTTCCTCAACCTCTCTAGAACTTTTAGGAGGTCTATAAAAGACTCCCAACAGGGTGACCTCTCCTCTCCTATTTCTAATCTCCGCCCATACTACCTCAACAGATAAGTCCTCATCAAACCTCCTCTCTGACACTGTGATACAATCTCTGACCAATAATGCTACCCCTCCCCTCTTCTACCTCCTTCCCTACTTCGACTAAAACATTTGAACCCCGGGACCTGCAGCATCCATTCCTGCCCCTGCTCTATCCATGTCTCTGAAATAGCCACAACATCGAAGTCCCAGGTACTGATCCATGCTGCAAGTTCACCCACTTTATTGCGAATACTCCTGGCATTGAAGTATACACATTTCAAACCCTGCTCCACCCCACCTCTGCAATGCCGTGCATTGCAGTCCCCATCCATGCATCCCTCACTTTCAGCCCCACTACTCAGGATCCCTCCCCCCCCCCGAATCAGTTTAAACCTCCCTGCATGGCCTTAGCAAATTTACCCCCCAGGATATTGGTCCCCTTCTGATTAAGGTGTAGACCATCCTTCTCATAGAGGTCACACCTTCCCCAGTACGAGCCCCAATTGCTTAAGTACCTGAACCCCTCCCTCCTGCACCATCCCCTCAGCCATGAATTCAAACCTTCCCTCTCCCTATTCCTCTCTAAACTATCCCGTGGTACAGGCAAGAGTCCAGAGATAACCACTCTGTCAGTCTTGGCCTTTAGTTTCCACCCCAACTCCATAAATCCCTGCCTAATATCCCCTTCCCCTATCTTCCCTATGTCGTGTGTCCCCACATGTACAATAACTTGTGGTTTATCTCCCTCCCCCCTAAGAGTCCTGAATACCCTGTCAGACACATCCCGGACCCCAGCCCCTGGTAGGCAACACACCAACCCTGAGTCCCTACCTTTAGTTCCGACCCTCCTATCTGTCTCCTTAATTGTGGAGTCCCCAATCACAAGGCCCAGTCTTTTACAGCCCCTAACCACCTGAGCTTTCTCACTCGGCTCACCCCCAGAGATCTGCTCTCTATGCTCAGTTGATTCCTCCTCAACTGTAGCCTCCAGCACCGAAAACCTATTATGGAGGGGAACCGCCCCAGGGGATTGTCTTCCCGATTGTCTTCCCGATTGCTATATTGCTATAGAAGGAGGCCAGAATTGGAGAGCCGAGGCCAGAGGCGGATTTACACTTTGTAAAAAACACACTTGTATGAATACCTATAATGGGCAGCACGGTGGCACAGTGGGTTAGCACTGCTGCATCACAGCGCCAGGGATCCGGGTTCAATTCCCGGCTTGGGTCACTGTCTGTGTGGAGTTTGCACATTCTCCCTGTGTCTGTGTGGGTTTCCTCCGGGTGCTCCAGTTTCCTCCCACAATCCAAAGATGTGTGGGTTAGGTTGTTTAGCCATGCTGAATTGCCCCTAGTGTCAGTGGGATTAGCAGGGTAAATATGTGGGGTTATGAAAATAGGGCTTTGGTGGGATTGTGGTCAGTGCAGACTCAATGGGCTGAATGGCGTCCTTCTGCACTGTAGGGATTCTGTGAAACTATGATTCTGGATTTCAAACAACACTCTCTCTACTGTTCTCCTGCCCATTCTCCCCTCACACACTCTCCCTTCCTGCAAGTCTGCAACCCTGGCTAACACCCCCTCACACACACTCACCCTGCGATCCCCGCACCCTCACTCTCTTCTCCCACAACCAATCACAGTTTTCCCTCCCATTCTCAGTAATGTTGCTCACCCTGGGTCTTCTAGGCAGCCTCCTGCCCCACTCATCATCTCCTCATGCTGGTCAGGCTTGATTCGGAAGCTGGCTGTCACTGGCTGGCCTGCCATCCTCAGCCCTGGGCTGAGAAACCCGCTGTCTGTAGCTTTTTTGGTGAATGTAAAGCATTGGATCTTCTGCCTCTGCCTTCCTCCCTCCTGATGTGGACATGCCGGCGTTGGACTGGGGTGAACACAGTAAGAAGTCTCACAATACCAGGTTAAAGTCCAACAGGTTTATTTGGTAGCAAAATCCTCCCTCCTTACCCAGTCACCTCTCATTCCTCGCACTCCTCAAACGTTTGGACAATTCTGTTTTCCTTTTCTAAATCGACTCGACCAATCAATGTCTGATGTCGCTCTGCATTGCCTGCTAATCTGAGCCTACGGGCAAACGCAGAGTTATCAGCCTCTAATTGGTGCTTACAGACTCCAGATGATGTGGGGCACCCCATTGGTTGGGCCCCTGTGCCTAGGCACTGTGTGTCTCATTGTAAATTAGCCTCCACCTGAGAGTAGGCACTGAGAAACAGGTCTGGAAGAAGCTGCTGAGATAAGGAGGGATTTGTAAATGACAGGAGATGGAGCGCCAATCAACAACCAACAAGAGACTGATGGGTAAACACTGGTGGACCTGAGTAGCCACGTTCTGGACAAAGTGAAGCTAATGTAAATTACTCAGCAAAATTGAAAATATTCAGCTGAATTTACCTTTAATGGTGTTGAATTGGCAAAGAGAGTCTTCTACACAGCCTTCCAATTCCCCAAGGTTATCACACAAACACTGCCAAGTCCTCTCCCTCCATTGCTGCTGTCATATCTGATCACTTATCGTCTCCCACCAAATGTTGTTATGGTGCATTCAGTAAAGGGGCAGACAGAAGGGAAAGGAGTGAAAGGCCATGCTACACCCTATCACCCCCACCCAATGGACATTTGCATTCAATGTGTGCAGAGAGAAAATCAGAACTGGCTCTGGTGGGACAGAAGGAGCAAAACAGTTCAAAACAGGGAAGGAGCATGGACTCCACTCCCCACCATTTCCAAATAACTAGGATTTCAAATGGAAATTCAGCCCGCAAGGTACGAAGATAATAAAGGTCAGGTGAGTTATTGTGATCGAGGTGACTGAGACTGGAAAGGGTGAAGTGAGTGGTCTTCAAGATAAGGTTTAAAAGTCAGATCAGGATTGAACAGGATGTTAATTTGATTTTTGATTTGATTTGATTTATTATCGTCACATGTATTAACAAACAGTGAAAAGTATTGTTTCTTGCACGCTATACAGACAAAGCATAATGTTCATAGAGAAGGAAAGGAGAGAGTGCAGAATGTCGTGTTACGGTCATAGCTAGGGTGTAGAGAAAGATCAACTGAATGCAAGGTAAGTCCATTCAAAAATCTGTAAGCAGCAGGGAAGAAACTGTTCTTGAGTCGGTTGGTACGTGACCTCAGACTTCTGTATCTTTTTCCCAAAGGAAGAAGGTGGAAGAGCTAACTTGCCTGAACCACTGGGGCAGAGGATGGAGTGAGTGGAAAGGAATTGGAGATTTGGGTGGGAATTGAGTAAAGGGGCATCGCACCTTTCGATGTTCAAGAACAGGTTCTGGCTCATCCATAATCTTAACGTAGCCAAAAAAATCAATAACTTCTTCACTATTGCACTGAAATGTGATCTATTTTTCCTCAGATCCTAATGTGGGATTCAAACTATAATCCAATCTCGAAATGTCTGTTATTAAACTGTATTCACATTCAATGTGGAATCACATTATAAGAAAAATATTTGGTGAAAACCATAGCGGTAGAACTTCCAATCAGTGAAGTTCATGCATGAATGCTCAAAATAATCATGTCTAATTTCTGTGTGCTCCATGCTTACACAGGTATTAACATATCTAAAATAAATATAGCACTAGCAGGAATGTTATTATGAATGTGTTAAGCATTAACATGTGCACTTTGCCAGTTGGAATATTTTTCTCTTGTATAAAGTCTTTGACATGTGAAATTAGGGGCATGGTAAGAATGAGGGTCAACCTTAGATGCAGGATGTGCTTTTGCTGCAATCCATACTTTCTATGAAGTGATCAGAAGAATATAGCATTGACATTTTTCATTCTGCCTCATATGAACACAGATTTTAGTATTGATTCAGATTTATACAAGACTTGCTTAAAAACAGCCTTGTGAAACCATGTAGACATGTTCCTGTACTCAGAGGTGGAGCAGGCGCCATTGTAAAAGAGATATCAGTGATTCATTCTTTGATGTAACATTTTCTGACAGTGGAATAATTTTCAAATGCAGATCTACAGATGAACTATTCAAAAACAGAAAATGCTGGAAAATGTCAGCAGGTCTGACAGCCTCTGTGGAGAGAGAATTGACAGGAAGAAGTCTCACAACACCAGATTAAAGTCCAACAGCTTTACTTGGTAGCAAAAGCCACTAGCTTTCGGAGCGCTGCTCCTTCGTCAGATGAGTGGGAGTTCTGTTCACAAACAGGGCATATAAAGACACAGACTCAATTTACAAAATAATGATTGGAATGGGTGTCTTTACAGGTAATCAAATCTTAAAGGTACAGACAATGTGAGTGGAGAGAGCGTTAAGCACAGGTTAAAGAGATGTGTATTGTCTCCAGACAGGACAGTTAGTGAGATTTTGCAAGTCCAGGCAAGTCATGGGGGTTACAGATAGTGTGACATGAACCCATGATCCTGGTAGAGGCCGTCCTCATGTGTGCGGAACTTGGCTATCAGTCTCTGCTCAGCGACTCTGCGCTGTCGTGTGTCGTGAAGGCCGCCTTGGAGAACGCTTACCCGAAGATCAGGGGCTGAATGCCCATGACCGCTGAAGTGCTCCCCAACAGGAAGAGAACACTCTTGCCTGGTGATTGTTGAGCGGTGTTCATTCATCCGTTGTCGTAGTGTCTGCATGGTTTCCCCAATGTACCATGCCTCGGGACATCCTTTCCTGCAGCGTATCAGGTAGACAACATTGGCCGAGTTGCAAGAGTATCTACCGTGTACCTGGTGGATGGTGTTCTCACGTGAAATGATGGCATCCGTGTCGATGATCCGGCACATCTTGCAGAAGTTGCATTGGCAGGGTTGTGTGGTGTCATGGTCACTGCTCTCCTGAAGGCTGGGTAGTTTGCTGCGGACAATGGTCTATTTGAGGTTGTGCGGTTGTTTGAAGGCAAGAAGTGGGGGTATGAGGATGGCCTTGGCGAGATGTTCGTCTTCATCAGTGACATGTTGAAGGCTCCGGAGGAGATGCCGTAGCTTCTCCACTCCTGGGAAGTACTGGACGACGAAGGGTACTCTGTCCACCGTGTCCCGTGTTTGTCTTCTGAGGAGGTCGGTGCGGTTTTTCACTGTGGCGCGTCGGAATTGTCGATTGATGAGTCGAGCGCCATATCCTGTTCTTATGAGGGCATCTTTCAGCATCTAGAGGTGTCTGTTGTGATCCTCCTCATCCGAGCAGATCCTGTGTATGCGGAGGGCTTGTCCATAGGGGATGGCTTCTTTAATGTGTTTAGGGTGGAAGTTGGAGAAGTGGAGCATCGTGAGGTTATCCGTGGGCTTGCGGTACAGTGAGGTGCTGAGGTGACCGTCCTTAATGGAGATGCGTGTGTCCAAGAATGCAACCGATTCCGGAGAGTAGTCCATGGTGAGTCTGATGGTGGGATGGAACTTGTTGATGTCATCATATAGTTGTTTCAGTGATTGTTCACCATGAGTCCAAAGGAAGAAAATGTCATCGATGTATCTAGTGTATAGCATTGGTTGGAGATCCTGTGCGGTGAAGAGGTCTTGTTCGAACCTGTGCATGAAGATGTTGGCATATTGAGGTGTGAATTTGGTCCCCATGGCTGTTCCGTGTGTCTGGATGAAGAACTGGTTGTCGAAGATGAAGACATTGTGGTCCAGGATGAAGCGGATGAGTTGTAAAATTGCATCTGGAAACTGGCAGTTGTTGGCGCTGAGCACTGAGGCCGTTGCCGCAATGCCATCGTCGTGGGGGATGCTGGTGTAGAGTGCCGAGACATCCATTGTGACGAGGAGTGCTCCTGGTTCAACTGCTCCATGTGCGCTGAGTTTCTGTAGGAAGTCCGTAGTGTCGCGACAAAAGCTGGGGGTTCTTTGTACAATGGGTTTCAGGATGCCCTCGACATAGCCGGAGAGGTTCTCGCACAGGGTCCCATTGCCCGATACGATGGGACGGCTGGGTGTGTTTGCCTTGTGTATCTTCGGGAGGCAGTAGAGATCTCCAACACGGGGAGCACATGGGATGAGAGCACGGAGGGTGCTCTGAAGGTCTGGATCAAAGTCTTGATCAGTCTGTTGAGTTGACGAGTGCGTTCTTTGGTCGGATCTGCGGGTAACTGTCTGTAGTGTTCCCCGTTGTTCAGTTGTCGGTACACTTCTTTGCAGTAATTGAGCCAAAGTTTCCTGACGTAAAGAGAAAGATGTTCTGATTCTTGAATTTGTGACAATACATCTTGAGACACCAACTATCCTGATATTTATGGGGAGGAAGTGGAGTGAGGTTGGAGGGTGACATAGCTGTGCAGGGAGTGGTCAGGAAAAATGCAAGTTTGTTTAATTGCTTTTTATTGACTCTGTGTCCTACAGACAGCGACACTAATTGGAAGGTGAGCCCAGAGACATTAGGTCACAGGTGAGCAGCAGAGAGAAAGGAGTGAGGGAGATACTATGGGTTAGAATGAAGGGTGGCTAGAGAGGTTTTAAATTGGGGATTGTGCAAGTGAATTAATCAGATTAGGAATGGAGAGAATCCAGGGTAAGGGAAGGAGCAATGGATGGTGTGATTCAGGGACCCTGCATGGAGAGATCGGAGGGATGCTGTGAACAGAATGATTCGGGTGGGACTGGGGGAGCTGTGAACAGAGTGATCGGTTGTCGGGACGGGTGCAGGGGGAGCATAGACTGAGTGATTAGGTTGGCTGTAGAGTGTTTGGTCATTGGCCACAGAGCTAGGATCGAGGGGTGGTGGTTACATTTTCAGGGAGTGGGAATCAAGAGAGCCTGTTTGACTCCCTGGCACTCCTCCACCACTCTGCCAGCTAATTTTGCTAATTTTGTTACAAATCCAGATGCTTCATATTTTGGAAGAGCCATCAGAACAAATAGGGATGTATCTTCCCCTTGGCTCAGTGAGTCAGCTTGGGGATTTGAGTCAGCTCAGTCAGTCAGCTTGGGGATTTGAACCCCATTCCAGAATGTTGCCATATAATTTTAGTAGTCAAATCAATACTGAAGGAGCACTGCACTGACAAGCTGAGATACTATATCACGACTATATCTACCTTTTCCAGTGCATGTAAAATCTCTCCTGCCATTCGGGAAAAGAGCAGGTGCCTCCTAGTGTCTAGGTCAGTAGTACAAATTCTTTCATTTGTGGGGTCTTGCCGTGTGACAATGTTCCATTACATTAATCTACACAACACAATCTGTGCTCCAATGGACATTTATTGCCCAGAAAGAATCGGCATGTCTCCTCTGAAAATGGAAAACATTCTATAAAACCATCCTACCTCTGTGTGAATTACACAATTAAAAGCAGTACCACAACAGCGATTGGCAATGCTGAATTTCTGAAGCTTATTCAGGTGTATTGACGAATTTAACATGAATAACCTAACTTGCCAATATCTGAAAATGGTTAGCAGACTCTTTAACAAGTTTTTTTCCCCCGAAAGAGCTACAAGATAATGTACAGGATAAGGAATAGGTTATTCGATCAGGAATTTCAGGTACATTAAACTGAGACCAATGGCTGAAATGTTCATGGATGATGCCAAATCCCTTACAGTTCCCATTCAGAACTCATTCCAGCATCTATCACTTTCATTAAGAAATTTGTTAAAACTAGACAGGGAGAAGGGCTTGAAGTCTCTGGTGTGAGATTGACCTTTGTAACGCCCTAGTGATGTTTCATGAACCAGAGTAAATGTTGCATTTTGACATTAAAACTTTGAATTATTATTGTTTTCATGTCTTTGATAAAATGATATGTAAAGGTTATTCATACATGATGAACCAAACATTTCTTTTCAATATGGCGGCATGATGGCACAGTGGTTAGCACTGCTGTCTCACAGCGCCAGAGACCCGAGTTCAATTCCAGCCTTGGGTGACTGTCGGTGTAGAGTCTGCACATTCTCCTCGTGTCTGTGTGGGTGTGATGACTTCAGCCAGGTTAATGAGGTTGGCTTGCTAGAGTAGGAACTACCTGATGAGTCCACCTGACTGTCTGCCCCTCTACCGTGGCTACATTCGCGGCCAGGTGGCTCTGGGGAAGGAGCATGCGGTGTCCACGGGCGCGGTTGACGCCTTCCGCGACCGCTGGGCACCGCAGGGGCTGGGGTGTATTATCGACCCCGATGATCACCTTTTGGTTTGACGTTTTAAGTTTCCTTTCGACTTTGTTTTTGGTTTGGGCTGTTCCCCCTTCCTTTTGGGGAGCTGCCCCTTTTACTTTGTCCCTAAGTTAGTTTGAGTTAGTTTATTACGTTGGTACCTTAAAAGAGATACCTGATGAGTCCTAATTGATGATTAAATCAGGGAGTCTCATGCTCCCTATTTAAAGCAGGTGTGTCGGACTCCCAGCCTGCATTCAGCAGGGAGCAATTGTAGAGCTGGCTGTGTACAGATGTATGGTGTAAATAAAGTAACTTGGTGACGGACTTTCGCCTCCGTGGAGTTCATAGAAATCATACAGTGCAGAAGGAGGCCATTCGGCCCATCGAGTCTGCACCCACCACAATCCCACCCAGGCCCCACCCCCACATATTTACCCACTAATCCCTCTAACCATCGCATCTCAGGACTCTAAGGGGCAATTTTTAACCTGGCCAATCAACCTAACCCGCACATCTTTGGACTGTGGGAGGAAACCGGAGCACCCGGAGGAAACCCACGCAGACACGAGGAGAATGTGCAAACTCCACACAGACAGTGACCCGAGCCAGGAATCGAACCCAGGACCCTGGAGCTGTGAAGCAGCAGTGCTAACCACTGCGCCACCGTGTTATTACAGTGGGTTTCCTCCAGGTGCACCGGTTTCCTCCTGCACTCCAAAGACATGCTGGTTAGGTGCATTGGCCATGGTAAATTTCCCCCTAGTGTGAGGGGGAATAGCAGGGTAAATACATGGGGCATGGGGATAGGGCCTGGGTGGGATTGTGGTTGGTGCAGACTTGATGGGCTGAATGGCCTCTGCCTGCACAGTAGTGATTCTATGAATAGCTATTACTTTTATAATTCTGGGGACATTTTGACAAATTGTGCAAGCATTTCCAATTTAAAATCGGAATGAAATTCTCAGCAGATTAAACCTCAGCACATTCCAAAAGTTAGGCAAAGAATCTTATATTACCTTCACAGTTTGATAACTAATGTAACTCTGAATGCTTAATAATCACTAAATCAATACTTCCCAGCATATTTAGTTTGTAGCAATGAAGATTTAATGCTCATTGTAAAGACTTAGAGTAATTCCATTCTTGAAGTTTCTTTCCCACTAGAAACAAATAAAACAAGTTCCAAGAGGCTTACGTGGATGCCTTAAATATCGAGTATTATGTCCCCAAAGTAAAGGCCATCAGAAATCAGTTTAACAATACATAGAAATGTGTAGGATGTTTACAGAAGCAAGATAATCAAGAAATTATTTTTTAAAAAAGCATAATTCCTTCGCTTCGTTGACAGATTGGCAAAAACAAAGCACCTTTACAAAAGTTAAATTACAATGATTTTCTTTTTTAACCATGATAAAATCTTACCAATTTTTTGACATGAACTTGGCCAGCTTTCTTCCAACTGGTTCAAAGTTTCTCTGGTTGTTTAATTATTTCCCTGACCTGCCACAGTAGAAACAGCAATTTCTCCTAAAACATCAGTCACCTAATTTTGGGGTAAAAGGAGTCTTCGTCATGCCCGGTTCTCTTCTGCGTTCCTGTCTTCCGGCTCAGCTCCACTTGTCGAAAACTTGAGGTGGTAAAAATTAAGTCAATTGCTTCAAATTTAAGGTTAGCAGGAGAGCAGAGTTCAAGTCTTACCCAGGGACATCCGATAAAGGTTAACTCTTACTGACACCTGCAAGAGACTTCAATATGCTCACAATTTCAGACATGTCTCTTTGGGAATAAGGCCACAGTTCACAGCTGCTACTAATCGAGTGAATGCCAGCATTGGAGGCAGATGGAGGTCCACCTGGTGCAGTGAAACATAGCCCAGTGAGACCGCATTTTATAGTTTGCTTCTCTTCTTCCTGTGTCGTGCCAATGTTTATGCTGGAACTAGCTCCAATACTGGATGCAATGAATTTGGCCTCTTTATTCTGCTTATTTGGAATGACCTTTCCAAGGTGTACAAATTGTGCTGACTTCATCATGTTCAGAACAACCTCGGTGCTTTGTTCATTTTAATGATAAATTATAAATGTAGTAAAGAATTGGATTTGCTCACAATTAAACATTTATTAAGATTAAGTTTTAAGTTTAGTTATTAGTTACAAGTAAGGCTTACATTAACGCTGCAATGAAGTTACTGTGAAAATCCCCTAGTGGCCACACTCCGGCACCTGTTCGGGTACACTGTGGGAGAATTTAGCACGGCCAATGCACCCTAACCAGCAACGTCTTTCGGACTGTGGGAGGAAACCGGAGCACCCGGAGGAAACCCACGCAAACACGGGGAGAACGTGCAGACTCCGCACAGACAGTGACCCAAGCTGGGAATCAAACCCAGGTCCCTGGCGCTGTGAGGCAGCAGTGCTAACCACTGTGCCACCATGCCGCACCCATTTATGTTTAGAAATAACCACAGTTGTCCTTTAAGTGGCTAGATCAAAAACTAACTCCAAAAAGCATTATTCAAACTAGTAATAAACTGCAGCTGAGATTTCAATGTGGGTCTGATCTCACCTCAAGACAAGCACTTTTCTGAAATATCCAGTCAAGTTATTCCAACCCATGACAAAACTCCCATTGTATAACCTGAATGTTTAAATGAGAGTTACATCTAACTTTTCTACTCATTAACTGCACATGGCTGGACATAACCTCAGAACGTGCCCATTTTTAGAGTTGAGAATAAACATTTTTGTTCGGCACTGTGGTACTTTTTTAAAACCAGAGCTCCCAATTCTCCCAATTCACAAATTCTCTCATAACAGACACCTTACTTAAGCGTTAAAACACAGGCTGACAATCTGTACCCCAGCATCTGCCAATTTCATCTCACCATCTCTGCTCAATGGGCTGGTTTGTCTTGATGTTTAAATTTGCTTCTCCCCCTGTCTACCTCCACTTTAGCATCAATGAATGAGATCACGACCCTTCTCTAAATTATTGTCTCCCATGGCAGGGCAGCCATTCGAATTGAACATAAATTGCTCTTTATTACCGTGTGCAATTTTCACAAGAGACTTTCAATGTGTCTCAGCGTCCTGCTGTAACTGTTGGGTTTTCCTGTTACTGAAACTCCATCAGAAGTGTTTCTGTCATCACATGATCTCGAAATTGCTTTTCCAACACAATCCTTCAACCGATCGTCCAATGAAGAAGAGAATCCTAATACACCACTTGCGGCAATGCATTAACTTCAGATGCTGTTATTAATGCATTCCTCTGCAGCTTATTGTCCTTTCACATAAGCAGTGGAATGCTATAAATACATTTATTCCAACCTTTACACACATTGTGTTGAATTCTTAAACATGTAACAGGGACTATCTGTCACCTCAAAGTGTTGATTTACCTCCCCTGTGAGTTTCCATGAGAAATGGGAGTGGGATAGCTTGATCTTGGTTTCAGATAAAGCTCGGCACAACATCGTGGGCCGAAGGGCCTGTTCTGTGCTGTACTGTTCTATGTTCTATGTTCTAAATGCAATGCTTTCATAGAAACATCTCCCATAAAAAAGAGATTTCCTCCCTGGCACATGTTCTTTCCATTTTGCGCTACTGTACACTTAGAAAAATGGCTACTTGCTAGGAAAATATTATGTCTAAGGAATATTAGACAGTTCTGAAGATAAATAGTCTTCCTGACCGATACTTAAGTTCAGGTTTCTCCACTTTACTGTGAAATCCTTATGGGTGACACTTAAATTAAGTCATCATTTGTTTACCCATCAATCTTTCAGTGTAAACATTTTCATTTATTGTCTATTAAGGGCTGACTCTATGCTCCTGCCACAGAAAAGGCAAGGCTGAATCACTGCAAGTGTATCACTCATTCCATCAATAAGGTCTCACCTCTTGCTCAGTTCCAAGATCAAATAATTTGCATAATATTTGCAAACTCCTTTGCTGATTTATGTTCAGCAGCAAGAACTTGTCAAAGATGCAGGGGGAGAATCAGAACTTATATAAAAAAAGGCCAGAACCAAGGTTTAAAAATTGAGCCACTTAAAGATCAGAGGCCATATATTGAGGCAAAGATTGTTTCAGTCTTTATAAAATAGATTTAAAAAGTGTCAGCCTTTCTAAGGTTGTACATCAGGAAAGAAATGTTAAGCAAAAGGAAAAATCAAGCAAATATAGAGGCAAAAATGTGAAAATGTGGACAGCTGAAGCAACAGCATAATTTATGAATTAGGTGTTTACTGTTGCTGCATTAAGTGGATGTGACGAGGATTACTCTGCTTAACACTCCAGCACGCTCTCTCCGGGAGATGGCAGTTCAGTATGCCTGGCAGGAGGTGTGGAACATGCCCACATAACCGGTGAACCGATGCAAAAACAGAGGAAGCTGGCAGGGTAATAGTAACCAACAATATCTCCCAGCGGTTGGAAGACTAATTTATGTAAACCACAAAGTGCTGTCTGGCAAGCTGGTCTTAACCTGACTTTACAGCTCATCAAAAACACACTTAGCAGAGTTCTCTAATCTTTCAGGGAGTTTATCCAATGAGTAGCTGCGGTACAAAAATGAGGAAGCTTTTTCCAAACGTCTGCAGGAAGAAGGACGTTAGAAAGAAAGTCGGAATACTTCTGAGGTCCTGGGAAAGTTTGAGTTGAAGTGGCAGTGAGATGGTTTGATTTCAACAGAGTCAGACTGCAGAAAGGTAGAAAAGATAGGCTGACTTATTCACATCTTGGTCAGAGCAACAAAGAATGAACTGTAAGTAAAATAGGGAGAGCCAAGAAAGGCTGTTATAGCGAGAGAGAGGGAGAGAGGCTGGAGTTCAAAGGATTGCTTATCAGATTACAAGCCTTCCAAAATATTTTCTTTAGAGGTATGTTGGAAGAGCAGCCCCAAACTGGGAGCTATGTTCAATTAGAGAACAGGTTTAACACTGAACCAACTCGAAAATGGAACCAAATCGAAAGATAATGATTTAATATATGTGTAGAATGGAGAGGGAGGTTTATGGAGAGGTTTAGCTAAAGTTTCAAGGTCTCTTATTGAGACATTTCCAAAGATAAACCAAAGCATGATACCCAGATGTTAAAACTGCCAGGTGTTCCCTTGATAGATTCAGGGTGTAAAGGAGTATATCATCTAGCAGTAAACCATGAGGTATTTTTACTGGACGAGTAATGGTCCTGGGGCCTGGGTTCGAATCCCACCATGACAGATGACGAAATGTAAATTAAAAGTCTAATGATAACCATGAAACCATTGTCGATTGTTGTAAAAACCTATTTGGTTCACTAATGCCCTTTAGGGAAGGAAATCTGCCCTCCTTACCTGGTCTGGCCTACATATAACTCCAGACCCACAGCAATGTGGTTGATGCTTAAATGTCCTCTGAAATGGCCCAGCGAGCCATTCAGTTCGAGGGTAGTTTGGGATGGAATCGACTTTTGGACCTGCTGGGACCAGAAGAGAAGGACACAGGACACCCTGAGGATCTTGAAGGACTCTGGGAAGAAGATTCAGAAGAGGACTGATCTTCAGCTCCAGGGATGACTGTCACAGCTGTATCATTCACAGCCGCATCAAAAGCTGAAAGATCATTGCAGATCTGAGACCTTGCGATACCTGGCTCTCAGCTTTCTCCTGTCCCATCTCACCAGTGTGACAGTGAGGGTTGCACTTGCACTTCCAGATTTTTCGGCACAGAGTGCTGGATTATCTGGAGAGAAAAGCCGTCTGTGCGAGGTCTTCTTGCCTCAGCCCACACTCTGAGCAGAGAGAGGAAATTTCCACCTTTGCCCCTTCCAAATTTTGCTTCCGTTTATTCTTGTCAATCATCTGTTCCTTTAGAAAAGGTTGCAGCCCAACAGGAATTGTAAAGGGTTTTAATCAGGCGAAATGAATAACTGCAAGGAAAACTCGGGGACTTTGTCTCCCTTTAATTTTACTGCCCCAGAATTCTAATAATATAGAAACAGAAGTGTTGAGAAATTGCTAGATTTATAGAGTCAAGACATAGGGGTTGAAATTACTCAACATTAAGGCCTTGACATGCACTAACTGTGTACAACTGTCTTGTAAATTGTGCTATTAATGGTCAAATAAATAACATTTTGCTCTAACTTCCTCCAGGAACTGAGTTGGCTCAATGCATGTCAACACACAGGCCAGCAACACAGTGCTCACACTGCACAATAATCAATAATCCTCCAGCACTAAAGGACAGGAAAGACAAATGCCCAGCATGGAGAAACACAGGAAGCAGCTAGAGTCAATCCACACACAACGGGTGTTTCATCAAGTCTTATTTTGCTGAAGGAGGCCGTTGACCTGCGTCAGAGGAGGCCAAAGGGGCTCAGGGTCAAGGTTGAGGGTGAGGGCCAAAGGGATCCATTACTAATCCCAGGCAGTGTGTCTCACATCAGCCAGACTTCAACCACAGTGAAGAATAAGTTGTGAATGCATTTTGCTTCATCAAGGAAACTATAAAGGAATTATACAATCTCCTGTAATTAAACCCAAGCAATAACAGGGTCCATTTGCCAACTACAGCAGAAAACAATACTGAGCACCCTCCTGTTACAGTCCCTTCTGGAAATCACAGGTGACTGGAGAATGATCAGTTAGGTTTCTGTTCATCACTGGCCTCTGATCTCCTGTCAATGAATAATAGTAAATTGGTGCTGGCATGCAGAAACAAGAGAGGTAATCGGGTTTTACGAAAAATGCATTGAGATTCTGGCCAGAACTCCATAGTTTTCACGAAGAGAGAGGGCTCCCGATTGATCAATATCCAAAGTGATTATACACGACCACAAGACCATAAGAAATAGGAACAGGAGTAGACTATTTGGCCCATTGAGCCTGCTGCACTGTTCAATAGGATCATGGCT
The DNA here is from genome assembly GCF_964213995.1 of Mustelus asterias. Taxonomy (NCBI): domain Eukaryota; kingdom Metazoa; phylum Chordata; class Chondrichthyes; order Carcharhiniformes; family Triakidae; genus Mustelus; species Mustelus asterias. Next base: position 82,723,847 of record NC_135819.1, on the reverse strand, counting down.
GATCCGACAACATTCCTCATGTCTATTTTCCTGCCCTTTCCTCATGACCCCGTATTTCGGTAGGAATAACAGCAAAATGGACTATTATTTAAATAGTAAAAAATTGCAGCATGCTGCTGTGCAGAGGGACCTGGGTGTCCTTGTGCATGAATTGCCAAAATTTAGTTTGCAGGTGCAGCAAGTAATTAAGAAGGCAAATGGAATTTTGTCCTTCATTGCTAGAGGGATGGAATTTAAAAACAGTGAGGTTATGTTGCAGCTGTATAAGGTGCTGGTGAGGCCACACCTGGAGTACTGTGTACAATTTTGGTCTCCTTACTTGAGAAAGGATATACTGGCACTGGAGGGGGTGCAGAGGAGATTCACTAAGTTGATTCCGGAGTTGAGAGGGTTGGCTCACAAGGAGAGACTGAGTAGACTGGGGCTATACTCATTGGAATTCAGAAGAATGAGGGGAGATCTTATAGAAACATATAAGATTATGAAGGGAATAGATAAGATAGAAGCAGGGAAGTTGTTTCCACTGCCGGGTGAAACAAGAACTCGGGTCATTGCCTCAAAATAAGGGGGAGCAGATTTAGGACTTAGTTGAGGAGGAACTTCTTCACACAAAGGGTTGCGAATCTGTGGAATTCCCTGCCCAGTGAAGCAGTTGAGGCTACCTCATTGAATGTTTTTAAGGCAAGGATAGATAAATTTTTGAACAGTAAAGGAGTCAAGGGTTATGGTGAGCGGGCGGCTAAGTGGAGCTGAGTCCACAAAACGATCAGCCATGATCTTACTGAATAGCTGAGCAGGCTCGAGGGGCCAGAGGGCCTACTTCTGCTCCTAGTTCTTATGTTCTTATGTAACCCTTGATTCCTTACTGATCAAAATTTCTATCTATCTCAACCTTAAATATACACAAGGTCTCTGACCCCACTGCTCTCTGTGGTAAGGGCTCTGAAAGAAGAAATTCTTCATCTTAAATTGGTGCCCCTTCATTCTGAGACTATGTCCTCTGGTCTTAGACTCTCCCATGAGGGGAAAGTGTGTGGTTTCCAGGGATTGCCTGCAGAGTGCGCTACTGTTGAGAGAGATGAGCAATAGATTGTGCTTCACTGAATGCTGTGCCCGTGAGCCATTCAGAGAACAGTGAACAGTAACAAGGAATGATGCAAGGGGAGCAGATGATGTGAGAATGATGACTTTATGAGGAGTTAGAAGCTCAGCAGCCGCTGCAGAAAGTAATAGAGTTTTGCCAGGCCCTGATTGATTCATTCTTTCCTTGTGGCATTTCCATTTAATTATTAACACGGCCATTCTCTCTGTGGTACTCTCTCTATACCAGGAGGCGACTGTCCATTTCCATAGTGTGACTATTGCTCTTTGAAGAAGGAACTTCAAGCTGGGGATTGGCAACAAATCGGAAGTTTCTATCTGCGTTGGAGGTCGAACTTTCTCAATGGCCACTGGTCTGTTCAAGAGCCAAGCTTCACATAGTTTCTGAATCGCTGATCCGTGGTTTTATAGATACCATCCTCAAGCACCTTGAAGCTGCTATTCCATCATGAAATATGAGGTTCAATGTCTCAGTGTCAGTGGGAGGAGTATCTGTGAAGTATAACCTCTTGTCTTGCTGTCTGCTTATCCGTGCTCCTTTGTATACAGCACTGAATGCAGCCTCGAAAGATGGTATTCATTGCTGCACAACATTGTCCAACATTTCCAATTTGTGATTGGTGCAACCCTTTGTCCTCCTGAATGATCCTCAGTTCAGAGATGGCCAATGAAGTCACAAAAGCAATTCTCCTGCAGCCATTCCTCCTTCAGCCACTATTTCTGTTCTTGTCTCAGCTACAAGAATCAACAAAACCCAATGTCTCCTTTTCAAAATCACTAAAACCATCTGGAAGGTGGACCTCTGGTGGCTGAAGTGATGATAATGATGTCGGGTGCAGCGATGAGACTTGCTGCTGTGCGTGCCTGAGTTGCTGCTCTTGGGTATTGATGTGTCTACATGACTGAGAAGGTGCCTGATAAATTAATCTGGATGATTACGCTCTTCATTCTACCCTTTCAGATAATATGGGACATATTCTGCAGCACAACAGTCACTGATCTGCAGAGCTGCAGCAATGAAAACAGAAAATGCTGGAAATATTCCAGCTCTGAAGAAGTCATCCAGACTCAAAACTCCATTTCTGACCCTGATCAAGTCTTGGTTCTAACAATTATATAGGTTGCAACTGTTACATAGAGTAAGTCTAGGCTATCTGCCCGACTCACGTGGTATACATGGGCTTGATGTTTGTGTATATTGTGTGCACAGTTGGTGGGTTGGGAAGCGGCCACGATTTCTTGTCACGATCTGAACTGATATGAGATTGCACACTGGGCTAGCCAACTGAGGGCAGCCAGTATGAAATGCAATTGGACATGGGCCAATAGGGGTGGGAGCTTGTCAGGCATTGGGTCCAATGGAGACACAGCAGGGAATTTAAATTCAGCAGAGCAGCTCCCTGAAGGTTGAGCAGAGTTGGTGAGCAGTCACTGGGAGCTGTCCAAGGCAGAATTATAAATTCCACAGCTGGAATGGCTCCAGTGTCCACTGGGCACATCAGGCAGGAGGGGAGTGTCAGTGGGCACTCTGCCCTCCACTTCTCAGACAAGTGCCTGCTTATTGGAGGTGGTGAGAGCCAGATTGACATCTCATAATTTTGGAAATGCAGAAGGAGGCTGCCACACCAAAGAGAGAAGGCCTGGGCAGAGGTGGCAGCTGAGGTCAGTAGTATTGACGTGGTCCGCCACACCTGGATATGTGCCACAAAACCTTCAATGACCTTCTGTGCTTGGAAAGGGTGAATACGGAATTAAGATGGTCCAATGTGGAGAACTCTGGGTGGATGGTCTGAAATCTCAAGACTGAAGCAACAGTCACCTGAACTCCTCAGCGCCAATGCTCCAGTTCCATTTATAAAGTTAAAGTTTATTTATTAGTCACAAGTAGACTTACACTGCAGTGAAGTTACTGTGAAAGTCCCCTAGTTGCCACACTCTGGTGCCTGTTCAGTACACTGAGGGTGAATTTAGCATGGCCAATGCACGCTAACGCTTTATCCCTCCCTTCATGTGAAAAGTGAAAGAATGGGATGGCCGGCTGTGCGTGCGCTGCCCAACACTCACAAAGGCAGCGTAACATTCCAGTCAATCCACATTTTAATGGCCTCAGCTGGCTGATTAAGGTAAAGTAAAGTTTATTTATTAGTCACAAGTAAGGCTTACATTGACACTGCAATGAAGTTACAGAGAATGGTACACAAATGGTTATGTACATTTAACAATGTTAAATTTTAAACAAAGCTCAAAGTTACAGTCCGGCGCCTGTTCGGGTCAATGCACCCTAACCAGCACACCTTTCAGAATGTGGGAGGAAACCGGAACACCCAGAGAAAACCCATGCAGACATGGGGAGAATGTGCAAACTCCACACAGACAGTGACCCAAGCCAGGAATTGGACCCAGGTCCCTGGCGCTGTGAAGCAGCAGTGCGAGCCACGGTGCCACCATTCTGCCCTATAATTAATTAATTGTCGGCGGTGCACTGTCAATTCCTGTGTGCGAACACTGACTGAAACATCGTATAAGTTCACAATGACATTGAGATGTGCACCCGACATCCTGTCACGTGATTTCACATTCTTCCAGGTTCTTAAAGGTGTCGGTGTCTGCATTGGCCGTCAACACAATATCACAACTTTCTTCTGGTCATTATGAGTTAGATCACAAACATTCCAGCCAAATGGCCTCTTGCTGTGCAATAAATGGTTGATCTGTTCTTCCGTACTGCCCTTCTCTCCATATCAGTCCATGATTCTGTGATAATCCAGCTCTCCTTTTCATTTCACACTGAGGGACCTCAGTAAAGGAAAGCTGTAAACATCGAGTGCCAGCTGGCACTAATGGGTGAAATCTATCGATTTAAAATTCCGAGCAGTTTCTTGTTGCAGTTATTTTGAGCCGCTTTTTGTTTTTGCAGTGTAACTGATCATTTTATGAGGTAAATTAACAACTTAATTTTAGTGTTGAAGTACCTCTCATTAACGATATCTGTCTACTTGGTTCCTGTTTATTGCCAAAACATGTTCTAATTTGAAGCACACTCCTTTCCTCACAATTACTCTTGTTGGTACAGGAGCCAGAGTTGTTCATGGTGCCAGAGTTTCAAGATGGTTAGGATTTGTGTGACTTTTTTTACCACTGTGTTAAGCTCAAGGCCTTACAGTGACTGTAATGATGGCGCACTGCATTGCAAATGAAAACAAGAGTCTTTGAGTCTGTTCATTTCTCCTCTTTATTAACTGACTTCTTTCTCATAGAGTCACAGAGGTTTACACCATGGAAACAGGCCCTTCAGCCCAACTTGTCCATGCCACCCTTTTTTTTTAAAACCCCTAAGCTAATCCCAATTGCCCGCATTTGGCCCATATCCCTCTATACCCATCGTACCCATGTAACTATCTAAATGCTTTTTAAAAGACAAAATTGTACCCGCCTCTACTACTACCTCTGGCAGCTTGTTCCAGACACTCACCACCCTTTGTGTGAAAAAATTGCCCCTCTGGACACTTTTGTATCTCTCCCCTCTCACCTTAAACCTATGCCCTCTAGTTTTAGACTCCCCTCCCTTGGGAAAAGATATTGACTACCTAGCTAATCTGTGCCCCTCATTATTTTATAGACCTCTATAAGATCACCCCTCAGCCTCCTATGCTCCAGAGAAAAAAAGTCCCAGTCTATCCAGCCTCTCCTTATAACTCAATCCATCAAGTCCTGGTAGCATCCTAGTAAATCTTTTCTGCACTCTTTCTAGTTTAATAATATCCTTTCTATAATAGGGTGACCAGAATTGCACACAGTATTCCAAGTGTGGCCTCACCAAAGTCTTGTACAACTTCAACAAGACATTCCAACTCCTGTATTCAATGTTCTGACCGATGAAACCAAGCATGCCGAATGCCTTCTTCACCATTCTGTCCACCTGTGACTCCACGTTCAAGGAGTTATGAACATGTACCCCGAGATCTCTTTGTTCTGTAACTCTCCCCAACGCCCTACCATTAACTGAGTAAGTCCTGCCCTGGTTCAATCTACCAAAATGCATCACCTCGCATTTGTCTAAATTAAACTCCATCTGTCATTTGTCAGCCCACTGGCCCAATTGATCAAGATCCCATTGCAATTGGAGATAGCTTTCTTCACTGTCCACTATGCGACCAATCTTAGTGTCATCTGCAAACTTACTAACCATGCCTCCTATACTCTCATCCAAATCATTAATATAAATGACAAATAACAGTGAACCCAGTACTGATCCCTGAGGCACACCGCTGGTCACAGGCCTCCAGTTTGAAAAACAACTCTCTACAACCACCCTCTGGCTTCTGTCAAGAAGCCAATTTTGTATCCATTTAGATACCTCACCCTGGATCCCGTGAGATTTAACCTTATGCAACAACCTACCATGCGGTACCTTGTCAAAGGCCTTGCTAAAGTCCATGTAGACAACATCAACTGCACTGCCCTCATCAACCTTCTCTTGAAAAAAAAGGTGTTAATCTCATATTTTCACACATATGAAGATAAGCAGCTGCAGCACAGCACTCGAGGGAGAAGTGGAAAGCCCAGATCAGAATTCCAGTGCGCAGAAATTTAAGTGGCTTGCAGAATCCACTTTGTTTAGTACCTGATTGGACAACCTCAAACTTGTTTATTTTAATGTTTCGAATCACTGGAAAAAGTGATAGTTTTTGCAAGGAATTTTCAGCTGCAATGTTTACAAAACCGGGTAAGCGATGGTCCATATCAAGTCGCAATGGTATTCACATATACACTCTGTACATCAAAATGTGTTATTGTACATGAATGGTTCATAGTGTTGCAGAGAATAGTTGTGTACATTTAACAATGTTATATTTTAAACAAAGCTCAAGAATTCTAATGAAGGGTCATCCAGACTGGAAACGTTGGCTCTATTCTCTCCCCACAGATACTGTCAAATATGCTGAGATTTTCCAACATTTTCTGTTTTTGTTTCAGATTTCAGCATAAGACCATAAGACATAGGAGCAGAATTAGGCCACTCAGCCCATCGAGTCTGCTCTGCCATTCAATCATGGCTGATATTTTTCTCATCCCCATTCTCCTGCCTTTTCCCCATAACCCCTGATCCCCTTATTAATCAAGTCTGCAGTATTTTGCTTTTATCAAGATTCCATGATTCCAGCAGCATTGCTGAGTAAAATAAGGGCCCATGGTATTCGAGGCAAGGTACTAACATGGATTGACGATTGGCTGTCAGACAGAAGGCAGAGAGTTGGGATAAAAGGTTCTTTCTCAGAATGGCAACCGGTGACAAGTGGTGTCCCGCAGGGTTCAGTGTTGGGGCCACAGCTGTTCTCTTTATATATTAACGATCTAGATGACGGGACTGGGAGCATTCTGGCCAAGTTTGCCGATGATACAAAGATAGGTGGAGGGGCAGGTAGTATTGAGGAGGTGGGGAGGCTGCAGAAAGATTTAGACAGTTTAGGAGAGTGGTCCAAGAAGTGGCTGATGAAATTCAACGTGGGCAAGTGCGAGGTTGTACACTTTGGAAAAAAGAATAGAGGCATGGACTATTTTCTAAACGGTGACAAAATTCATAATGCTAAAGTGCAAAGGGACTTGGGAGTCCTAGTCCAGGATTCTCTAAAGGTAAACTTGCAGGTTGAGTCCGTAATTAAGAAAGCAAATGTAATGTTGTCATTTATCTCAAGAGGCTTGGAATACAAAAGCAGGGATGTACTTCTGAGGCTTTATAAAGCACTGGTTAGGCCCCATTTGGAGTACTGTGAGCAATTTTGGGCCCCACACCTCAGGAAGGACATACTGGCACTGGAGCGGGTCCAGCGGAGATTCACACGGATGATCCCAGGAATGGTAGGCCTGACATACGATGAACGTCTGAGGATCGTGGGATTATATTCATTGGAGTTTAGGAGGTTGAGGGGAGATCTGATAGAAACTTACAAGATAATGAACGGCTTAGATAGGATGGACGTAGGGAAGTTGTTTCCATTAACAGGGGAGACTAGGACGCGGGGGCACAGCCTTAGAATAAAAGGGAGTCACTTTAGAACAGAGATGAGGAGAAATTTCTTCAGCCAGAGAGTGGTGGGTCTGTGGAATTCATTGCCACAGAGGGCTGTGGAGGCCGAGACGTTGAGCGTCTTCAAGACAGAAATTGATAAATTCTTGATTTCTCGAGGAATTAAGGGCTATGGGGAGAGAGCGGGTAAATGGAGTTGAAATCAACCATGATTGAATGGTGGAGTGGACTCGATGGGCCGAATGGCCTTACTTCCGCTCCTATGTCTTATGGTCTTATGGTCTTATTGTATATCAGGGTATTCAATCAGTGATGTATATCAGTGCTGTACATCAGTCCGGTATATCGGTATCCTATATCAGTGCTGTATATCAGTATCCTATATCAGTGCTGTATATCAGTGCTGTATATCAGTGCTGTATATCAGTGCTGTATATCAGTGTTATATATCAGTGCCGTATATCAGTGCTGTAAATCAGTGCTGTATATCAGTGCTGTATATCAGTGCTGTATATCAGTATCCTATATCAGTGTTGTATATCAGTGCTGTATATCAGTGTTGTATATCAGTGCTGTATATTAGTGCTGTATATCAGTGCTGTATATCAGTGCTGTATATCAGTGTTGTATATCAGTGCTGTATATCAGTGTTGTATATCAGTGCTGTATATTAGTGCTGTATATCAGTGTTGTATATCTTTCTTGTATATCAGTGTTGTATATCAGTGCTGTATATCAGTGTTGTATATCAGTGCTGCATATCAGTGCTGTATATCAGTGCTGTATCCCACAGCACTCAAACAATGCAGGCGAACTGTGCCCATCACCAGAAGTGACTAAGTTGCACCACTACAGACTGATCTGGCTGAGTCCTAAAGGGCATCACTGCTAGACTGGGACTGCGGTAGGTGGTGAGGGAACTAAAAGAACTAAGAAAATCATACCTGATCCTCACCGACTGGACTGCCACAGATGCATCAGAACACAGTCCTTGTGGAGACAAAATCCCATCTTCACATTGAGGACGCCCTCTATTGTGCTGTGTGGCACTCTCACTGTGCTAAATGGAATAGACTTCGAACAGACCTAGTAACTCAACACTGGGCATCCATGAGGCGCTGCGGGCCATCAACAGCAGCGGAATTGTACTCCAGCACAATCTGCAACCTCATGGCCCGGTATATCCCCCACTCAACCATTACCATCAAGCCAGGGGATCAACCCTGGTTCAATGGAGAGTGCAGGAGGACATGCCAGGAGCAGCACCAGGCATACTTAAAAATGAGATGTCAACCTGGTAAAGCTGCAACACAGGACTACTTGCATGCCAAACGGCAAAACCAGCAAGTGACAGACAGAGCTAAGTAATTCCACAATCAACATATCACATCCAAGCTCTGAAGTCCTGCCATGTCCAGTTGTGAATGGTGATGGACAATTAAACAACTCACTGGAGGAGGCGGCTCCACAAATATCCCCATCCTCAATGATGGAGGAGCCCAGCACATCAGTGCAAAAGATAAGGCTGAAGCATTTGGAACAATCTTCAGACAGAAGTACCGAGTGGATGATCCATCTCAGCTTCCTCCAGTGGTCCCCAACATCACAGATGTCAATCTACAGCCAATTTGATTCACTCCACGTGGTGTCATGAAATGGCCTAAAGCACTGGAAATTGGAGCACTACAAATACAATGAACCCTGACAATATTCCAGCAATAGTACTGAAGACTTGAATTAACTGTGCCACTCGCCAAGCTGTTCCAGTCCAGCTGCAACACTGGCATCTACCCAGCAATGTGGAAAAGTGCCCAGGTTTGTCCTGTACACAAGAAACAGGAGAAATCCAACCCGACCAATTACCACCCCATCAGCCGACTCTCGATCATCAGAAATGTGATGGAATGGGCCATCAACAATGTTGTCAAGTGGCATTTACTTAGCAATAACCTGCTCACAAATGCTGAGTTTGGGTCACTCAGCTCTTGACCTCATTACAGCCTTGGTTCAAATGTAAACAAAAGAGCTGAATGCCAGAGGTGAGCTGAGAGTGACAGCCTTTGACACCAAGGCAACATTAGCCCAAATAATTCATCAAGGAGCCCTAGCAAAACTGGAGTCAATGGGAATCGGGGGAAAGCTCTCCGCTGGTTGGAGTCACACCTGACACAAAGGAAGATGGTTGTGGTGGTTGAAGATCAATCATCTCAGCTCCAGGACATCACTGCAGGAGTCCCTCAGGGTAGTGCCCTGGGCCCAACCATCTTCAGCTGCTTCATCAATGACCTTCCTTCCATCATGAGGTCAAAAATAGGAACGTTACTGATGACTGCACAATGTTCAGCACCATTCGCGTCTCCTCAGACACTGAGAAGCATGGCAAATGGAACAGGAGTAGTCCATTCAGCCCTTCAAGCCTGCTCTGTCTCTTCAATCATATCCTTTTACCCCTTTCACCTCAAGAGCTATATCTAACTCCTTCTTGAAAATACACTAAGTTTTGGCTTCAACTGCTTTCTGTGGATGAGAATTCCACAGGCTGACCACTGCCTGGGTGAAGAAATTTCTCCTCATCTCTGTCCTAAAAGGTTTATCCCATGTCCTCAGACTGTGACCCCTGGTTCTGGACATCCCCACCATCAGCACCATCCTTCCTGCAGCCACCCTGTCTCGTCCTGTTAGAATTTTAGAGGTTTCTATGAGATCCCTCCTCATTTTTATGGATTCTAACAAATATAAGCTGAACTGACTCAATCTCTCCTCATATGACAGACCTGCCATCCCAGGAATCAGCCTGGTAAAGCTTCTCTGCACTCCCTCGAGAGCAAGAACATCCTTCCTCAGATAAGAACACCAAAATTGCACACAATACTCCAGGTGTGGCCTCAACAAATTGGGCCGTTGCTGCTTTCGCCTGACAGGCCATTCCCCTCAACAGTGCCTAAAGTAGAATATCTGTTTTGCAGGGAAATAGCCACAGAAAATTCCTGCACTACCTGCCTATCTCCCTTGCTCTGTCTGGTGGTTATCCATTCTCTTCCTGCCTGTGGAACTTGAGCCTGCAGTGTGACCACCTGTCTATACGTACTATCCACGATACTCTCCACCTCGCGAATGCTCCACAGTGTCCCCAGCCGCTGCTCCAGCTCCAAAACTCAGGCTTCCAGGAGCTGCAGCTGGAGACACTTCCTGCACACATGCTGGCCCTGGGGAATGGAGATATTCCTCGTTTCCCACGTGGAGCACAGAGAGCATAACACGGCTTGGAGCTCTCCTGCCATGACTTACCCCTTTAAATTAAACCCCTTGGAAGATGCTTAACACCAACTAATATCAATTACTCTCAGAACCTTCTTTTCTGGTCATCATTACTACGGAATATAATCCTTACAAACTATAAACCACAAAAGAGATATTACAAACCATAAGCAATATAAGCAATAAATACTTAACTGACCTTACCCAACACTGACCGACATAATAAACTAGCTTAATCAGCGACACCCACGTCCTGTAAATTAATAAAAATATAGTGATTCTACCTGGAGATTCACAGAACGGGAATAATGAGCTTCACAGAGGTTCATGAGATAAGGATTACTGAGTGGGACTGGGATTACTGTGTGGGAGTGGGATTACTGTGTGGGAGTGGGATTACTTGTACCATTACAAGAGAGGAAGTGTTGTGTTTCTGCTGTTTGTGATATATATAAATGATTTGGAAGAAGGTGTAACTGGTGTAATCAGCAAGTTTGCGGATGACACGAAGATGGCTGGACTTGCGGATAGCGAAGAGCATTGTCGGGCAATACAGCAGGATATAGATAGGCTGGAAAATTGGGCGGAGAGGTGGCAGATGGAGTTTAATCCGGATAAATGCGAAGTGATGCATTTTGGAAGAAATAATGTAGGGAGGAGTTATACAATAAATGGCAGAGTCATCAGGAGTATAGAAACACAGAGGGACCTAGGTGTGCAAGTCCATAAATCCTTGAAGGTGGCAACACAGGTGGAGAAGGTGGTGAAGAAGGCATATGGTATGCTTGCCTTTATAGGACGGGGTATAGAGTATAAAAGCTGGAGTCTGATGATGCAGCTGTATAGAACGCTGGTTAGGCCACATTTGGAATACTGCGTCCAGTTCTGGTCGCCGCACTACCAGAAGGACGTGGAGGCGTTAGAGAGAGTGCAGAGAAGGTTTACCAGGATGTTGCCTGGTATGGAGGGCATCTATCCTCGACTGCTCAGGGAGACGAGAGGTGAAATTGCTGGGCCTCTGACGGAAATCTTTGTCGCTTCTTTGGACACGGGTGAGGTCCCTGAGGATTGGAGGATAGCGAATGTGGTCCCGTTGTTTAAGAAGGGTAGCAGGGATAACCCTGGAAATTATAGGCCGGTGAGCTTGATGTCCGTGGTAGGGAAGTTGTTGGAGAGGATTCTTGGAGACAGGATGTATGTGCATTTAGAAAGGAACAATCTCATTAGTGACAGACAGCATGGTTTTGTAAGAGGGAGGTCGTGCCTTACAAATTTGGTGGAGTTTTTTGAGGAAATGACAAAAACGGTTGATGAAGGAAGGGCCGTGGATGTCATCTATATGGATTTCAGTAAGGCATTTGACAAAGTCCCACATGGCAGGTTGGTTAAGAAGGTTAAGGCTCATGGGATACAAGGAGAAGTGGCTAGATGGGTGGAGAACTGGCTTGGCCATAGGAGACAGAGGGTAGTGGTCGAAGGGTCTTTTTCCGGCTGGAGGTCTGTGACCAGTGGTGTTCCGCAGGGCTCTGTACTAGAACCTCTGCTATTTGTGATATATATATAAATGATTTGGAAGAAGGTGTAACTGGTGTAATCAGCAAGTTTGCGGATGACACGAAGATGGCTGGACTTGCGGATAGCGAAGAGCATTGTCGGGCAATACAGCAGGATATAGATAGGCTGGAAAATTGGGCTGAGAGGTGGCAGATGGAGTTTAATCCGGATAAATGCGAAGTGATGCATTTTGGAAGAAATAATGTGGGGAGGAGTTATACAATAAATGGCAGAGTCATCAGGAGTATAGAAACACAGAGGGACCTAGGTGTGCAAGTCCATAAATCCTTGAAGGTGGCAACACAGGTGGAGAAGGTGGTGAAGAAGGCATATGGTATGCTTGCCTTTATAGGACGGGGTATAGAGTATAAAAGCTGGAGTCTGATGATGCAGCTGTATAGAACGCTGGTTAGGCCACATTTGGAGTACTGCGTCCAGTTCCGGTCGCCGCACTACCAGAAGGACGTGGAGGCGTGAGAGAGAGTGCAGAGAAGGTTTACCAGGATGTTGCCTGGTATGGAGGGTCTTAGCTATGAGGAGAGATTGGGTAAACTGGGGTTGTTCTCCCTGGAAAGACGGAGAATGAGGGGAGATCTAATAGAGGTGTACAAGATTATGAAGGGGATAGATAGTGTGAACGGTGGGAAGCTTTTTCCCAGATCAGAAGTGACGTTCACGAGGGGTCACGGGCTCAAGGTGAGAGGGGCGAAGTATAACTCAGATATTAGAGGGATGTTTTTTACACAGAGGGTGGTGGGGGCCTGGAATGCGCTGCCAAGTAGGGTGGTGGAGGCAGGCACGCTGACATCGTTTAAGACTTACCTGGATAGTCACATGAGCAGCCTGGGAATGGAGGGATACAAACGATTGGTCTAGTTGGACCAAGGAGCGGCACAGGCTTGGAGGGCCGATGGGCCTGTTTCCTGTGCTGTACTGTTCTTTGTTCTTTGAGTGGGATTACTGGGATTACTGAGTGGGTCTGGGATTACTGTGTGGGAGTGGGATTACTGGGATTACTGGGTGGGACTGCCCTCAGATGGTTCAATTCCTACTGTGGCCAGGGAATCACTTGCAACACTTGTTCTTCCTGTTCCTGCATTGAACTGGTGTCCCCCAAAGATCTATCCTTACCTACTTGCTACCCTTCAGAGACATCCCCCGACAATACAGTGTTGGTGGTTGTAAAGGATTAACTCTAATAATAGCTGGTGAGCATGTGTGTAAGGAATTTACTGCGATAAAGTAAAGTAAAGTAAAGTTTATGTAAAGTTTATTTATTAGTCACAAGTAAGGCTGACATTAACACTGCAATGAAGTTACTGTGAAATTCCCCTCAGGTAACTAAGGTGACTAAGCAGCACCTTTGAAAGGAGCTGTAGCTATGTCCTGATGTATACGCTTGTGAATAGCTCGTGATTTAAATAAAGGTATTTTGCATGAAAGATTATTGCCTCCAGCATGACCTCTTCTAGAACAAGAATTCAGGAATTCTGAGACAAAGCCCCACAATAACAGAGTTCCCCCTTGTATGCTGATATCATCCAGCTCCACCTCTCCACCAGCTCTCTCAACTCCTCTATTGTCTCTGATGTATTACACTGCAATCTAGTACTGGATGAGCAGACATTTCCTCCAACTAAATATTGGGAAGACTGAAATAATTGTCCTCATTCCCTGAGTAAAATTCCTTTTCCTAGCCACTGACTTCAATCAGTCTGAGGCTGAACAAAACTGTTCACAACTTTGGCACCAAATTGGATCCTGAGATCAACTTTGTACCCCATCACCAAGGCCACTTCTTTCACCTCTCTAACATCATCCATCTTGCCTCTGTCTTAGCTAATCTGCTGTGAAATTCTCAACCATGCCTTGTTAACTTTATACTTTACAATTCCAGCCACTCACATTCTACCCTCCATGAATTTGAAGTAATCTAAAACCTTTTTGCCCATGTCTTAACTCATGCCAGTCCCATTTACCCATTACCCCTCTGCTTATTGATATCCATTGAAAATTCTCATTCTTGTTTTTAAGTCTCTCTGTGGTCTGAACCCTCACTATCTCTGTAACCTCCTTCAACTCCACAATCCTTCAAGATATCGGTGCTCCTTCAACTCTAGCCTTTCGAGATTCCCCCACTTTGGTTGATTGGTGAATTGCCTTCAGCTGCCAAGGCCCTAAGGTCTGGAATTCCTTGCCTCAACCTCGCTATCTCTCTCTCTCCTTTTTTAAGCTGCTCCTTTAAAACCTACCTCTGTCTAAGTTTGTGATTATTTTTTTCTACCATCTCCTTATCTGGTCTGATGTCACATCTTGTTGAATGTGCTGCTCTGAAGCAATTTGGGATTTATTATAAAATTATAGGCACTGTATAATTACAAGCTGTGTTCAGCGTTTCATTCGAGACTTTCACCGTGTCCATAGATTCCCTATTTTCACTTTATTGGGAACATATTGATGATGTGAAACTCAGTTTAGGGAAATTCCTGAAACAACAACACTCTAAATCAAGGAAAATCCGATACAGAAACCAACATTTCTGAATTCACCAAGTGGATGCGAGTAAATGATGAGGTAACGTCAGTAACAGCGCGAACATTCTGCTGGACTGTGTGTAACTGATAGCCAACCTGATAGCCAAGTTCCGCACACATGAGGACGGCCTCAACCAGGATCTTGGGTTCATGTCACACTATCTGTAACCCCCACGACTTGCCTGGGCTTGCAAAATCTCACTAACTGTCCTGGCTGGAGACAATACGCATCTCTTTAACCTGTGCTTAACCCTCTCTCCACTCACATTGTCTGTACCTTTAAGACTTGATTACCTGTAAGGATTCGCATTCCAACCATTATCTTGTAAATTGAGTTTGTGTCTTTATATGCCCTGTTTGTGAACACAGCTCTTCACTCTCATGAAGAAAGAGCTTGAGGCTCCGAAAGCTAGTGCTGCCAAATAAACCTGTTGGACTTTAACCTGGTGTTGTGAGACTTCTTACTGTGTTTACCCGAGTCCAACGCTGGCATCTCCACATCCTGTGTGTAACAGCAGTGGTGCATTTTGTCCCATATCAAAAGTGGGAACAAAGCTGATTTTTCACTCATTAAGGACTTGTTAAGGCTTTTAAATAACAAGTTCATTCAACACTCTGCAGCTGCAGTCAAAACGGAAAGTGAATACTTGACCCCGGGTCAGAGCTGCCATTAGTCAGTTTAATGATGGGGAAGATATTGATTTATCAGCAAAGTGAGATAACTGAATAATGCAGAGGAGCTTCTTGCTCACGAGTAGCAGATACCAATGAGTACGCTGCAGCAGGGCAAGAGGGCAACTTGGCTGAGTGTGCAGAGGGCAAGAGTGCAGAGGACAAGAGAGGTACACGACACCCAGTTGCATATTTAGCACAATCGGGTCAGAAACAGGACACTTGACTAACAAAGATGTTTCTAACTACCGTGTGTCATCTGCATCACAGGACCTGTGGCAACAGGCAGGTTTTTAACGACGCTATCAAAATTGCTCAGAGCAACACTCAGCCCAAAGTGTCTTCTGGCACTTTGCAAAGCAATTAACGATTGGCCGTCTCATGCACAAAGTTCTGCGATATTAGCTTCAAAACCTCTGCTGGAACTTTATATAATAATGAACTGAGCAGCTATATCATTACTAGCTCAGCAAATAGTGAAACATCATTGACGAATTGTGTAGAATTTATACCTGTCTGTAAACTTCCCATTGCAATGAGAATTGTAACTTCACACACACATACCAAGTGGAAACTTCCACGACACATGCAGCATTCTACATATTAACCACTAGATGGTAATATACTCCCAGTTGTTGTGTGCTCAGAATGCTGTCAAGACATGCAGGATGTATTTCAATCTTCCATTCACTTTGTTATTATGAGCAGCTAAAGTTTATGAATCCACACATCATTCTCCAATGGCATTGTTGGAAAGATAAAAGCCAAGCCTCATGCATGAGACAGTACAGCAATGAGAATGCTGCACTGCCAGAGGGTGCTGCACTGCCAGAGGGTGCTGCACTGCCAGAGGGTGCTGCACTGTCAGAGGGTGCTGCACTGCCAGAGGGTGCTGCACTGTCAGAGGGTGCTGCACTGTCAGAGGGTGCTGCACTGCCAGAGGGTGCTGCACTGTCAGAGGATGCTGCACTGCCAGAGGTGCTGCACTGTCAGAGGGTGCTGCACTGCCAGAGGTGCTGCACTGTCAGAGGGTGCTGCACTGTCAGAGGGTGCTGCACTGTCAGAGGGTGCTGCACTGCCAGAGGGTGCTGCACTGTCAGAGGGTGCTGCACTGTCAGAGGTGCTGCCTTAAACCAAGGCTCTATCTATTCCTTCAGGTGGATATAAAGATTCCAAGAGATTATTCAAAGAAGGGAAGGTGAGATGACAGAGATAGAAGAAAGGAAATGAAGAAAAAATCACTTGCATGCAGCATATTTCACAACGTCCTAATGTCCCTAAGTGTTTAAAGGTCATTATTCAAGGCTAATTTCTATTCTAAAATATTGTTCAGTGCATAATAAGCACCCACAAACAGTAATGTCTATTTTATTGATGTTAACTGAGGGATAAATGTTAGCTCGGACACCAATGACAGTTCGCCTGCCCTTCTCTGAAATTATGCCACGGATCTTTAATATCCAACTGACCACAGGTGGGAACTTCTCAACTGAAAGCTGGCACCTCCAACAGAGCAACACACCCTCAGCACTGTACCTCAAACAGAGCAACACACCCTCAGCACTGTACCTCAAACAGAGCAACACACCCACAGCACTGTACCTCAAACAGAGCAACACACCCTCAGCACTGTACCTCCAACAGAGCAACACACCCTCAGCACTGTACCTCAAACAGAGCAACACACCCTCAGCACTGTACCTCAAACAGAGCAACACACCCTCAGCACTGTACCTCAAACAGAGCAACACTTCCTCAGCACTGTACCTCCAACAGAGCAACACACCCTCAGCACTGTACCTCAAACAGAGCAACACTCCCTCAGCACTGTACCCCCAATGCAGCAACACTCCCTCAGCACTGTACCTCCAACACAGCATCACTCCCTAAGCACTGTACCCCCAACAGCACAACACTCCCTCAGCACTGTACCTCCAACAGAGAAACGCCCCCTCAGCACTGAACCACCAACAGAGCAACACTCCTTCAGCACGCTACCTTCAACAGAGCAACGCACCCTCAGCACTGTACCTCCAACAGCGTAAAACGCCCTCAGCACTGTACCTCCAACAGAACAACGCTCCCTCAGCACTGTACTTCCAACAATGCAACACTCCCTCAGCACTGTACCTCCAACAGAGCAACACTTTCTCAGCACTGTACCTCCAACAGTACAACACTCCCTCAGCACTGTACCTCCAACAGAGAAACACTCCCTCAGCATTGTACCTCCAACAGAGCAACACTCCCTCAGTGCTGTACCAGAGTGTCAATTCTATTATCTCCTAATGTCCCTGGAGTGGATTCAATCCCACATACCCCTGACTCCGGGTGTCAGTCTGAAGGGGATGGTCCTGGAATAAATACGGGTTTGGGAGTTCACTCATTGTTGAATAAGATGTTGAAGTTAAAGGTTGAGAGAGTTGCCAGAGAGTTGCCGATGTAATCAATCGTGATGATATGGTGTTTATGCTGAAAGTTGAAGACACTGGCTTCAATCCTTCCAAAGTTTAACTGGAGAACTTTCAAGAACACAGGCAGGATCTCCATGGAGGAGTTGGCAAAGGCGAGTTGGGAAAATTCTTGACCTGATAGATCTTGTCCTCTGTATTTTTGTGCGAGTGAGGCAGGGTGGAATGGAGTCGGGCCAGCCACCTTTGAAGGCAGGCCCAAGGCAGGTGGATGGCCATGCTGGCAGGCCACAGTCCAGTTTTAAATATGACTTACGAACCTTATGAGCCTGGTGGAGTTCTTCGAAAATGTGACTAAACACATTGACGAAGGGAAAGTGGTCGATGTGGTTTATATGGATTTTAGCAAGGCGTTCGATAAGGTCCCCCATGCAAGGCTTCTTGAAAAAGTGAGAGGGCATGGGATCCAAGGTGCTGCTGCCCTGTGGATCCAGAACTGGCTTGCCCAAAGGAGGCAGAGAGTGTGTATAGATGGGTCTTTTTCTAATTGGAGGTCGGTCACCAGTGGTGTGCCCCAGGGATCTGTTCTGGGACCCTTGCTGTTTGTCATTTTCATAAATGACCTGGATGAGGAAGCAGAGGGATGGGTTGGTAAGTTTGCCGACGACACGAAGGTTGGTGGGCTTGTGGATAGTCTGGAGGGATGTCAGAAGTTACAGAGGAACATAGATAGGATGCAAGACTGGGCGGAGAAGTGGCAGATGGACTTCAACCCAGATAAATGCGTAGTGGTCCATTTTGGCAGGTCAAATGGGATGAAGGAGTACAATATTAAGGGAAAGACTTTTAGTACTGTGGAGGATCAGAAGGACCTTGGGGTCCGGGTCCATAGGACTCTAAAATCGGCCCCGCAGGTGGAGGAGGTGGTTAAGAAGGCGTATGGTTGCTGGCCTTTATCAATTGAGGGATTGAGTTTAGGAGTCCGAGGATAATGATGCAGCTATATAAGACCCTCGTCAGACCCCACTTGGAGTACTGTGCTCAGTTCTGGTCACCTCATTACAGGAAGGATGTGGAAAAGATTGAAAGGGTGCAGAGGAGATTTACAAGGATGTTGCCTGGATTGAGTGGCATGCCTTATGAGGATAGGGTGAGGGAGCTCGGTCTTTTCTCCTTGGAGAGACGTAGGATGAGAGGAGACCTAATAGAGGTATATAAGATGTTGAGAGGCATAGATCGGGTGGACTCTCAGAGGCTTTTTCCCAGGGTGGAAATGGCTGCTACAAGAAGACACAGGTTTAAGGTGCTGGAGGGTAGGTACAGGGGAAATGTTAGGGGGAAGTTTTTCACACAGAGGGTGGTGGGCGAGTGGAATCGGCTGCCGTCAGTGGTGGTGGAGGCAAACTCAATAGGGTCTTTTAAGAGACTCCTGGATGAGTACATGGGACTTAATAAGATGGAGGGTTATAGATAGGCCTAAAAGGTATGGATATGTTCGGCACAACTTGTGGGGCCGAAGGGCCTGTTTTGTGCTGTAGTTTTTCTATGTTTCTATGATATGTCCTCAAATTTCTACTCCTCACACCCAGCTAACTCACGTGCCTCGTTCCCACATTCCCTCATGTTCCCCTGGCCCCGATATTCTCTCTTGCTCTCCATGCACTTGCATATCCCACGCCCCCTCCATACCCTCCATAACCTCATGACTTTCTGTGGTCCCCCATATTCCCCTTGACCCCTCCATGCACCTTCACATCCCGATATCCCCTCCATGTCCCCATCTATATCTCCACAGCCACTCAGCCAGAATCCACTATTGGAAGACCTCAGAAGCAATGGATGCAATTTTCCCATCCTACCCACCACGGGAATCGTAGTGGGCGGGACATGGACCATGCAAAGGGTGGGATTTTCTGGATTTGGGGTGAGCGCAGCCCCATGTCATTGAAATAGAGATGAAAGAAACATCTCTAACAATCAAATATAGTACCCACTCAAACACACTCCATCCTGAAAACTTCTGTCTTTTATAAATCCTGTTTAAAAAATTTAGGAACGCTCAGGTAATCAATCTGTTTTAAAACAAACACCGATCTATCTAACCACTTTAAAGACAGTTAAACCCTTTTATTAGCCTCTTAAAATGGTCAATTAAAAATGTAAACTTCGGCCCCTGCTGAGCTAAGTGCTTCTGGAGCTTTTGAAACTCAGCCAAGTATTCATAATAAACTCAGCTGTAATAGCAAACCCTGGGAAATGTAAACAATGGAATATATTGAAACTTAAAAACATGATTACCCTTTCCCGCCAAAACGATACCAGATGTCCTGTCAATCAAAGTCCCAGTCACGTAGGGGTTTCTTCTTTCTCTAAGTGAAAGCTGATTTGAAGCTTAGTTTTTTTTATTTTATGAGGACTCTAGGCATTTCAATCAATTTAGATCATTATACTCGAGATCTGAAGGAATGCTTCTTCAGTTTTGAATGCAGAGGAACATTGTTCCCAATAGGAAAAGCAGTGTAGTGTCGACCAGCACTTATACAATGCTCATCAATGCAGTGTTCAACTTATCTTTACAGGACAGAACCATGCACATTCACTGGGATAAAACTACATCCATCCTACAATACAACATCTACTGAAACCAAAAGAACATTTTTGTTTGCATTTCAAAGCTTGACAATGAAACAATTCCAGGAGCAGGGGGGTTGTCTTTGTTTTGGTTTCCTACTGGGGTCTGAGGTTTCCCATGGTCTATGCCTCTGAGAGGTCATGAACCATGTCTATTTACTGAAGGGGCCTGAATCCACTCAAATTATGGAAGAGTTTAAGCTGTCCACACCTGTAATGGAGCCTTCAGGAGAGGCTACAATTGGACTGATTGTCCACATCCTAATCCCACACTGCTGAAAATAACAAGAAATTGGATTGGGGAGGGAATCCTGGGATCGAGTCCCAAATCATCTCAACTTGGCAAAAATCCTGTCCCAAATTTCAGACAATCAGTTTGACAATACAGGCAGTGGAAGGAGGATTGGATGTGCCAGGGTACACATGGAATCAGCCCCTTGTGTGCGGGTGATGTATCCGAAGGGCAGCACAGAGATGAGGATGTGGAAAAAGGCAAGGACTGATCTTTGGAGGAATAGCTCAGGGTCACAAAGAGACGTAGGTGGAAATATTTGAGCTAGATTGGATCGATGAATGTGAAACCAAGCAAGCACAGTTACATCGGACAATACAGAAAACATAGAGTCATATAGGTTTACCTTCGGCCCAACTTGTCCATGCCGCCATATTTTTTAACCCCTAAGCTAGTCCCAGTTGCCCGCATATGGCCCATATCCCTCTATACCCGTATTACCCATGTAACTGTCTAAACGCCTTTTAAAAGACAAAATTGTACCCGCCTCTACTAATACCTCTGGCACTTATCACCCTCTGTGTGAAACTATTGCCCCTCTGGACCCTTTTGTATCTCTCCCATCTCACCTTAAATCTATGCCCTCTAGCTTTAGACTCCCCTACCTTTGGGAAAAGATATTGACTTTCGAGATGATCTATGCCCCTCATTATTTTACAGACCTCTATACGATCACCCCTAAGCCTCCTACGCTCCAGACAAAAAGCCCCAGAGAGGTGGAATGTCTTCTGAAAAAGAAGAGGGAAGCTTATGTAGGGATGAGGAAACAAGGTTCAGATGGCTCGATTGAGGGTTACAAGTTAGCAAGGAACGAGCTGAAAAAGGGGCTTAGGAGAGCTAGGAGGGGACATGAGAAGTCCTTGGCGGGTCGGATCAAGGAAAACCCCAAGGCTTTTTATTCTTATGTGAGGAATAAAAGAATGACCAGGGTGAGGTTAGAGCCGGTCAAGGACAGCAGTGGGAACTTGTGTATGGAGTCAGTAGAGATAGGCGAGGTGATGAATGAATACTTTTCTTCAGTGTTCACCAAGGAGAGGGGCCATGTTTTTGAGGAAGAGAAAGTGTTACAGGCTAATAGGCTGGAGGAAATAGATGTTCGGAGGGTGGATGTCCTGGCAGTTTTGAATAAACTGAAGGTCGATAAGTCCCCTGGGCCTGATGAAATATATCCTAGGATTCTTTGGGAGGCAAGGGATGAGATTGCAGAGCCTTTGGCTTTGATCTTTGGGTCCTCGCTGTCCACGGGGATGGTGCCAGAGGACTGGAGAATGGCGAATGTTGTTCCTCTGTTTAAGAAAGGGAATAGAAGTGACCCTGGTAATTATAGACCGGTTAGTCTTACTTCGGTGGTTGGTAAATTGATGGAAAAGGTCCTTAGGGATGGGATTTACAACCATTTAGAAAGATGCGGATTAATCCGGGATAGTCAGCACAGATTCGTGAAGGGCAAGTCGTGCCTCACAAATTGGATTGAATTTTTTGAGGAGGTAACTAAGTGTGTTGATGAAGGTAGGGCAGTAGATGTCATATTCATGGATTTTAGTAAGACGTTTGATAAGGTCCCCCATGGTCGGCTTATGATGAAAGTGAGGAGGTGTGCAATAGAGGGAAAGTTGGCCGATTTGATAGGTAACTGGCTGTCTGATCGAAGACAGAGGGTGGTGGTGGATGGAAAATTTTCGGACTGGAGGTAGGTTGCTAGCGGAGTGCCACATGGATCAGTGCTTGGTCCTCTGCTCTTTGTGATTTTTATTAATGACTTAGAGGAGGGGGATGAAGGGTGGATCAGTAAATTTGCTGATGACACCAAGATTGGTGGAGTAGTGGATGAGGTGGAGGGCTGTTGTAGGCTGCAAAGAGACATAGGTCGGATGCAAAGCTGGGCTGAAAAATGGCAGATGGAGTTTAACCCTGATAAATGTGAGGTGATTCATTTTGGTAGGACTAATTTAAATGTGGATTACAGGGTCAAAAGTAGGGTTCTGAAGACTGTGGAGGAACAGAGAGATCTTGGGATCCATATCCACAGATCTCTAAAGGTTGCCACTCAAGTGGGTAGAGCTGTGAAGAAGGCCTATGGTGTGTTGGCTTTTATTAACAGGGGGTTGGAGTTTAAGAGCCGTGGGGTTATGCTGCAACTGTACAGGACCTTGGTGAGACCACATTTGGAATATTGTGTGCAGTTCTGGTCACCTCACTATAAGAAGGATGTGGAAGCGCTGGAAAGAGTGCAGAGGAGATTTACCAGGATGCTGCCTGGTTTGGAGGGTAGGTCTTATGAGGAAAGGTTGAGGGAGCTAGGGCTGTTCTCTCTGGAGCGGAGGAGGCTGAGGGGAGACTTAATAGAGGTTTATAAAATGATGAAGGGGATAGATAGAGTGAACGTTCAAAGACTATTTCCTCGGGTGGATGGAGCTATTACAAGGGGGCATAACTATAGAGTTCATAGTGGGAGATACAGGAAGGATATCCGAGGTAGGTTCTTTACACAGAGTGTGGTTGGGGTGTGGAATGGACTGCCTGCAGTGATAGTGGAATCAGACACTTTAGGAACATTTAAGCGGTTATTGGATAGGCACATGGAGCACACCAGGATGATAGGGAGTGGGATAGCTTGATCTTGGTTTCAGATAAAGCTCAGCACAACATCGTGGGCCGAAGGGCCTGTTCTGTGCTGTACTGTTCTATGTTTAGTGTTGCTCTGTTGGAGGTACAGTGCTGAGGGACCGTTGCTCCGTTGGAGATACAGTGGTGAGAGAGTGTTGCTCTGTTGGAGTCTATCCAGCCTCTCCTTATAACTCAAACCATCAAGTCTCGGTAGCATCCTAGTAAATCTTTTCTGCACTCTTTCCAGTTTAATAATATCCCTTCTATAATAGGGTGACCAGAACTGTACACAGTATTCCAAGTGTGGCCTTACCAATGTCTTGTAAAACTTCAACAAGAGATCCCAACTCCTGTATTCAATGTTCTGACCAATGAAACCAAGCATGCCGAATGCCTTCATCACCACTCTGCCCATCTGTGCCTCCATATTCAAGGAGCTATGAGCCTGTACCCCTAGATCTCTTTGTTCTGTAACTCTCCCCAATGCCCTACCATTAACTGAGTAAGTCCTGCCCTGGTTCAATCTACCAAAATGTATTACCTCGCATTTATCTAAATTAAACTCCATCTGCCATTCGTCAGCCCACTGGTCCAATTGATCAAGTTCCCTTTGCAATCCTAGATAACCTTCTTCACTGTCAACAATGCCACCAATCTTGGTGTCATCTGCAAACTAACTAACCACACTTCCTAAATTCTCATCCAAATCATTAATATAAATGACAAATAATAGTGGACCCAGCACCGATCCCTGAGGCACACCGCTGGTCACAGTCCTCTAGCTTGAAAAACAACCGTCTACAACCACCGACTGTCTTCTGTCATCAAGCTAATTTTGTATCCATTTGGCTACCTCACCCTGGATCCCGTGAGATTTAATCTTCTGCAACAACCTACCATGTGTTACCTTGTCAAAGGCCTTGCTAAAGTCCATGTAGACAACATCAACTGCACTGTCCTCATCTACCTTCTTGTTTACACCTTCAAAAAACTCAATCAAATTTATGAGACATGATTTTCCACTCACAGAGCCATACTGACTGTCCCTAATCAGTCCTTGTGTCTCTAAATGCCTGTAGATCCTGTCTCTCAAAATATCTTCTAACAACTTACCCACTACAGATGTGAGGCTCGCTGGCGTGTAGTTCCCAGGCTTTTCCCTGCAGCCCTCTTAAACAAAGGCACAATATTTGCCACTCTCCAATCTTCAGGCCCCTCAGCTGTGATTATCGATGATTCAAAGATCTCTGCTAGGTGACTCACAGTTTCCTCCCGAGCCTCCCACAGTGTCCTGGGAGACACTTCATCAGGTGCCGGGGATTTATCTACCTTGATGCACTTTAAGACTTCCAGCACCTCCTTCTCTGTTCTGAGTACACTCAAAGAGAACAAAGAACAGTACAGCACAGGAAACAGGCCCTTCGGCCCTCCAAGCCTGTGCCGCACCTTGGTCCAAATGGACCAATCGTTTGTATCCCTCCATTCCCAGGCTGCTCATGTGACTATCCAGGTAAGTCTTAAACGATGTCAGCGTGCCTGCCTCCACCATCCTACTTGGCAGCGCATTCCAGGCCCCCACCACCCTCTGTGTAAAAAACATCTCTCTAATATCTGAGTTATACTTCGCCCCTCTCACCTTGAGCCCGTGACCCCTCGTGAACGTCACTTCTGATTTGGGAAAAAGCTTCCCACCGTTCACCCTATCTATCCCCTTCATAATCTTGTACACCTCCATTAGATCTCCCCTCATTCTCCGTCTTTCCAGGGAGAACAAGCCCAGTTTACCCAATCTCTCCTCATAGCTAAGACCCTCCATACCAGGCAACATCCTGGTAAACCTTCTCTGCACTCTCTCTAACGCCTCCACGTCCTTCTGGTAGTGCGGCGACCAGAACTGGACGCAGTACTCCAAATGTGGCCTAACCAGCGTTCTATACAGCTGCATCATCAGATTCCAGCTTTTATATTCTATACCCCGTCCTATAAAGGCAAGCATACCATATGCCTTCTTCACCACCTTCTCCACCTGTGTTGCCACCTTCAAGGATTTGTGGACTTGCACACCTAGGTCCCTCTGTGTTTCAAGACTCCTGATGACTCTGCCATTTATTGTATAACTCCTCCCTACATTATTTCTTCCAAAATGCATCACTTCGCATTTATCCGGATTAAACTCCATCTGCCACCTCTCTGCCTCATTTTCCAGCCTATCTATATCCTGCTGTATTGCCCGACAATGCTCTTCGCTATCCGCAAGTCCAGCCATCTTCGTGTCATCCGCAAACTTGCTGATTACACCAGTTACACCTTCTTCCAAATCATTTATATATATATCACAAATAGCAGAGGTCCCAGTACAGAGCCCTGCAGAACACCACTGGTCACAGACCTCCAGCCGGAAAAAGACCCTTCGACCACTACCCTCTGTCTCCTATGGCCAAGCCAGTTCTCCACCCATCTAGCCACTTCTCCTTGTATCCCATGAGCCTTAACCTTCTTAAGCAACCTGCCATGTGGGACTTTGTCAAATGCCTTACTGAAATCCATATAGACGACATCCGCGGCCCTTCCTTCATCAACCGTTTTTGTCACTTCCTCAAAAAACTCCACCAAATTTGTAAGGCACGACCTCCCTCTTACAAAACCATGCTGTCTGTCACTAATGAGATTGTTCCGTTCTAAATGCACATACATCCTGTCTCTAAGAATCCTCTCCAACAACTTCCCTACCACGGACGTCAAGCTCACCGGCCTATAATTTCCTGGGTTATCCCTGCTACCCTTCTTAAACAACGGGACCACATTCGCTATCCTCCAATCCTCAGGGACCTCACCCGTGTCCAAAGAAGCGACAAAGATTTCCGTCAGAGGCCCAGCAATTTCATCTCTCGTCTCCCTGAGCAGTCGAGGATAGATGCCATCAGGCCCTGGGGCTTTGTCAGTTTTAATGTTCCCTAAAAAACCTAACACTTCCTCTCTTGTAATGGAGATTTTCTCTAACTGGTCAACACCTCCCTCCGAGACACTCCCGGTTAACACGCCCCTCTCCTTCGTGAATACCGATGCAAAGTATTCATTTAGGATCTCCCCTATTCCCTTGGGTTCTCAGCATAATTCCCCTCCTTTGTCCCTGAGAGGTCCGATTTTCTCCCTGACAACTCTTTTGTTCCTAACGTATGAATAGAATGCCTTAGGATTCTCCTTAATCCTGCCTGCCAAGAACATCTCGTGACCTCTTTTTGCCCTTCTAACTCCCCGTTTGAGTTCTTTCCTACTCTGTATTCCTCCAGAGCTCCATCTGTTTTCAGTTGCCTGGACTGAACGTACGCCTCCCTTTTCATTTTAATCAGATCCTCAATTTCCCTGGTTATCCACGGCTCTCGAATCCTACCTTTCCTATCTTTCCTTTTTACAGGCACATGACTATCCTGCAGCCTTATCAATATTTCCTTAAAAGACTCCCACATGCCTGACGCGGACTTACCCTCGAACATCCTCTCCCAATCAACATCCACCAATTCCTGCCTAATCCGGCTATAGTTAGCCTTCCCCCAATTTAGTACCCTGCCCGTAGGACAGCACTCATCCTTGTCCATTACTATCCTAAAGTTAACAGAGTTGTGGTCACTCTTTGCCACTTGTTCCCCTACCGAAACTTTGACGACCTGACCGGACTCATTTACCAGAACTAGGTCCAGTATAGCCCCCTCTCTAGTCGGGCTATCTACATACTGTTCCAAAGAACCTTCCAGTGCGCATTTTACAAATTCCTCCCCGTCCGGACCCCCAGCTCTAATCACTTTCCAGTCTGTGCCGGGGAAATTAAAATCCCCCACTACAACAACCCTATTTTTTCTGCACCTATCCAGAATCTCCTGACATATCCTTTCCTCCACTTCCCGTGGGCTGTTGGGTGGTCTGTAGTACACCCCCAGCATAGTGACTGCACCCTTCCTGTTTCTGAGTTCCACCCACAGCGACTCAGTACATGACCCCTCTAAGTTGTCTACCCTCTGCACCGCGGTAATACGCTCCTTAACTAATATCGCTACTCCCCCACCTTTTTTAGCCCCTCCTCTGTCTCGCCTAAAACACTTATACCCCGGAATATTCAGCTGCCAGTCCTGTCCTTCTTTTAACCAAGTTTCCGTCACCGCAACCACATCCAAATTCCGCATAAGCATTAAGGCCCTAAGTTCGTCTGTTTTACCCGTTACGCTCCTCGCATTGAAGCAGATGCACTCCAGACCTCCTCAAGACATCACTATTTATTTCCCCAAGTTCCCTACTGTCCATGCTTTTCTCAACAGTGAATACTGATGAGAAATATTCATTCAGGATCTCACGCATCTCTTGAGCATCCGCACATAGATTACCGTGTTGATCCTTAAGAGGTCCTACTCTCTCCCTAGTTACTCTTTTGCCCTTTATGTATTTGTAGAAGCTCTTCGGATTCTCCTTTGCCTTGTCTGCCAAAACAATTTTGTGTCCCCTTTTTGTCCTCCTGATTTCTCTCTTAAGTCTACTTCTACACCTTTTATACTCTTCAAGGGATCCATTTGATCCCAGCTGCCTATGCATGTCATGTGCCTCCTTCTTCTTCTTGACCAGGGCCCCAATATCCTGAGTCATCCACGGTTCCCAATTTCTACCATTTTGCCCTTCACTCTAAGAGGAATGTGCTTACGCTGAACCCTGGTTAACACACTTTTGAAAGCTTCCCACTTACCAGACGTCTTCCCACAGATTCCCTCAATTAAGTGTTGAAAGTTCCTGCCTGATACCATCAAAATTGGCCTTGCCCCAATTTAGAATGTTAACTTTTGGGGCAGTCCTATCATTCGCCATAGCTATATTAAAACTAATAGAATTATGGTCACTGGTCCCAAAGTGATCCCTCACGAACACTTTTGCCACCTGCCCTTCCTTATTTCCCAAGAGGAGGTCAAGTTTTGCCCCCTCTCTAGTCGGGCCATCCACATACTGATTGAGAAATTCCTCCCGAATACACTCAACAAATTTCTCTCCATCCAACCCTCTAATACTCTGGCTGTCGCAGCCAATGTTGGGAAAATTAAAATCTCCAACTATTACCACCCTATTTTTCTTGAAGCTCTCTGTAATCTCCTTACACATTTGCTCCTCAATTTCCCGCCAACTATTTGTGGGCCTATAGTACAACCCTATCAAAGTGACAGGGTTGTATTATTTTTATTTCTCAGTTCAACCTATATAGACTCAGTGGGCGAACCCTCGGATATATCCGCTCTCAGTGCTGCTGTGATGTTTTCCTTAATCAAAAGTGCAACTCCCCCTTCTCTCTTACCTCCTGTCCTATCTTTCCTATAACATCTGAACCCTGGAACATTGAGCTGGACAAAGGTTGTTTGGACAATCATCTCAAATGCTCCAAAGGGGCCGATTTTACCAAATCGGGACTAAGTGCCGGGTCCGGTCGTCAAACGGATCCGCGCCCGGCAGCCGCGCTCCAGCGCGCCCATATGCCTTTTTTCGGCGCCGGTCTATTGGGCGGGGCTTAGCGCTGTTGGAGCGGCCGGAGCTCCAACTGCGCATGCTCAGTTCGGAACAGACCGCAGGCAGCGCGCCCGGGCGCGAAAGGCAAAGCAGCACAGACAGCAGAGAGGATGAAAGGACATGTCACTCCCCTTCTCCATCCCTCCCCCCTCCCTCCCCCCAGGGGCAGATTGTAGATTAGTTGACCTGCGACTTTATATTACAAAATAAATTTGTTTTTATAGTACTTGTTCGGCCCTGAAGTAATTTTGGATATTCTGAGGCCATTATGTGATCTAAATACATAAGTTCTTCCTTTCTTTCCTTCTTTCTTACAGGCCTACTCCTGCTTCTATGTTTCTATGTTTCTGATATACCTCCAGGATTTGCACACCTTATGCTATCTTCCTCCAGCACTTTCTTTGCTCCTTGCAGTTTTGGTTTAAATTGCAGCTGGGTGCTCCTTCTTGCCAGGCAGTCAGGATACCTTGTGCAGGGAGAGGGGTGGCGGGCGGGTGGGTTGCTGTGGTAGGGTTGAAGGGTGGGGGGGTGGGGGGGGTGGCGTTGGGGGGGGGGGATATGTGTTTCTGTGTGGTGAATTTTGGGAAATTGTGGATTTAGGATTTGAGTCTCTTGTTCTGTCCTCCCTGGGAGCAACAGATTCTGGAGTGCTGGAGTGTGGTTGAAATTATTTCATTCTTTATTAAATAAAATGCCATCAATTGCAAATTTTAAGAGAGTAATTTGCTGATTGAGAGAAGCCTGTGGGCACATCAGCAGAAAGGGACAGCATGTTTAATAATGCCGTCCCCATCAAACTCTGCATTTCCAGACTGATGTTGCAGAATTGCTAAATTATAATGGACAAGGTACCTCTAGGTGCTATATTTCTCTGGATATATTGCCTCACACTGATTGCCAGTGATTTTAAAATATGAATATTATTTTTTATAGTTTTCCTCTGCTGTATGAATGCTGTTGTCAATATTTTATTTGAACAGTTAATGCCTCAGTGAAAATGAGACAGAGTGGAATGCTATCAGAATACATTGAACATATGTTCACTAATATTACCAGCAGCCATGTATTGTGCATTTTGTGTCTCTCAGAATTTAGTTGCAGAGCCAAAAACTCATGAATGAAAAATGTGAGGTCAGTATGTATAGCACCAATCTTGTTACAGCGTGAGTGCGGTGCGAGAGACACAATTAATCAAGATTATGTGCTTCCTTTTTGGTGATTATGAGACAGTGGGAATAGTCTCCTTGGTACTAAAGAAATAAAATATCAAGATTCAGCAATAATAGTATAATGAAGCAATAAATGCCAGGATCTGGAATATATGGAGCAATAAGTGCCTTGTGGGTGCTGAACAAACAGTCCTGTCACAGTGTCAGCCCTGGACCTTTAATCAGTACAAGCCAGAATGATTTGCTGAATGTACATTTGGGGGCCAATTCGGAGCAATCATGCCCCCCCGCACCCCACTTGAGAGAACCAAACGCCACTTACAATCAGTGAGCTGTGAATGCTGAACTGCTGCTTACATGGTGTTCCTGGTCTCACAAAACTCTTTAAAGGGAGAGTGTCATTCTTGTTTCTGCCAGGGGCCTGTAGCATTGCCTTTAACCACCATTGATTAAATCACCCCGACTCCCAATATTAAAGGCTGGTGCATGCTCCGCCTAGTCACTCTTGGAAGCTGGGTTGGGGTTCTTTGAACATAATAGGACACCAGCTGAATCGCTTAATGACCTTCCTACCTGGAATAGGTAAGTGCTCAGGCCACTCATTCCCGGACCTGCTGAAACTGGCCCTAACAATGTATCACAGCTTGGTATGGCTCCTGCTCTGTCCAAGACCACAAGAAACTACAAAGTGTCATGAAGGAAGCCAGTCCATCACTCAAATCAGCCTCCCATCCATTGACTCCATCTATACTTGCCGCTGCCTTGGAAAACAGCCAGCATAATCAAGGGCCCCAAGCACCCTGGACATTCTCTCTTCCGCTTTCTTCTGTCAGGAAAAAGATACAAAAGTCTGAGATCACGTACCAACCGACTCAAGAACAGTTTCTTCCCTGCTGCCATCAGACCTTTGAATGAACCTACCATATATTACGCTGATCTTTCTAAATACGATAGCTGTGACTGGAGCACTACATTCTGCACCCTCTACTTTCCTTCTCCCCTATGTACTCTATGAATGGTATGCTTTGTCTGTATAGCACACAAGAAATAATACTTTTCACTGTATCCCAATACATGTGACAATAATAAATCAAATCAAATCAAAGAAAGAAGAAGCAAAAACTTACATCTGTTTAATGCCTTTCACAAACACAGGATGTTCCAAAGTACTTTGCAATAATTTTTTTTCGTATTACTAATCCATATGGGCATCACTGGCAAGGCCAGCATTTATTGCCCATCACTAATTGCCCCAGAGGAGGTGGTGATGAGCTGTCTTTTTGAACTGCTGTACATGTGGTGTAGATACACCCACAGTGCTGTCAGGAAGGGAGTTGCAGGATTTTAACCCAGTGTCAGTGAAGGAATATCATTCTAAGTCAGGGTAGTGAGTTACTTGGAGGGGAACTTGTAGGTGGTGGTGTTCTCATCTGCCTGCTGCCTTGGTGTCTGAGGTAGTGGAGGTTGCAGGTTTGGAAGGTGCTGTCAAAGGAACCTTGATAAGTTGCTGCAGTGCATCTTGTAGACAATTAGAGCTATTTCCTGAAGTGCCTCACAAGATGATTGTTAGAAACATCACAGGTTTGTGGTATAATGCCAAGTAGCACGAATAGAAAGTAGGTTAATGGACGTGAATGCAGTAACCCATCAGTACTTTGCACTTTGTAAATAGTTATGTATTGTAGTCCTGTGTAATTATATATGTTGTAAATGGCTGTATACTTTGTGTCTGTTCTCCTACATTGTTACACCTTAGTACTACCAGTTGAACCAACTTAAACGGGGAAGGTGTAGACTAGGTGATCATGTGGATGCTGAGATGACATGGATACAAAAGTGATCATGTGTCGTAAGTGTGGAGGTTTTCCCAAAACGTGGATGAGCAGTAGGATGAGCAACTGAGAGAGCTGCTCAGTTACTCTTAATAAACATCTGCTTGTGTTAGTCCCTAGTCACCAGTTATTGGAACCCAATTCTTTGACAGAGGGGATCCAGTATCAGATCCTCGTCCATCAATGGGATTGAATATCAGGCCCTTGTCCATCAATGGGATCCATTGGAAATGCTGAATAAAGTTGATCCCATCGAATCAAATAAGCAAGTTCCCAAAACAACATCTACATCTTTATGTCGTCCAGTTTTAAAAAAATCTTAGTGTGTTTTTATTTGAAACCCAAATGTCCAGCCATTGGGATTTCATGAGCCATTATTATAATTTCATTCTGGTCCCCGGATGGTATCACGACTTAACATAGAAACATAGAAACATAGAAGATAGAATTAGGTGTAGGCCATTCAGCCCTTCAAGCCTGCTCCACCATTCATTTTGTTCCGAACTGATCATCAAAACCAATGGGCGGGGCTTTACGGCCTCGCTCCTCCCGAAACCATAAAATCTCACCTGAGGTCAATGGACCTTCCCATTGTCTGTCCCTCACCTGCTCCGACTCCCGTGGCGGGCGGGGCAGTACAATTCTGGTGAATGTCTTGATCCCGCCTTCCCTCCATATCCCTTGATCCCTTTAGCCCCAAGAGCTATATCGAATTTCTTCTTGAAATCACACAATGTTTTGCCATTAACTACTTTCTGTGGTAGTGAATTCCAAACATTCGCCACTCTCTGGGTGAAGACATTTCTTCTTTTTTTTATTTTATTAGTGTCACATGTAGACGTACATTAACACTGCAATGAAGTTACTATGGAAATCCCCTAGTCGCCACACTCTGATGCCTATTCGGGTACACTGAGGAGAATTCAGCATGGCCAATGCACTTTACCCCAGTCTTAAAAGGTTATCCTCAAACTATAAGCCCTAGTTCTGGACTCCCCCACCATTCTTCCTGAATCTACCCTGTCTAAACCTCTTAGAATTTTATAAGTCTCTATGAGATCTCCTCTCACTCTTCTAAACTCCAAAAACTCTAATCAACTTTTAGTATCTCCTCATATGACAGACCTGCCATCCCAGGAATCAGCCTGGTAAACCTTCACTGCACTCCATCTATAGCAAGGAAGACTTGGTGCATTATCACCCACTTTTCATCTGCTGGGACATGAAGTGGTCTCCATTTCTTCATTGACACATTTATTGCTTTAAGGTGATACCATTCTGGAATAGATTCTGACTGCCAGTAAGAGACGGTGAGGGGAGAAGTGGGAGTAGGATGAATGTGTAAACAATTAGATAATGAGTAGAAGGAAAGACTTGGGGGAGCAGTAGTATAAAAGGTTAATAGCTATTATGCTAATAGCTAGAACGTATCATCAGTGATTTCAGACGTTATATCAAATGTAACTGGAACCTGAGGGAAGTCCTGAGGACTCCAAAGGGGTTCTGCTAATGTCTGTAAGTAGTACAAATAGTCAATTAATGTTTCTAGTTTGCAACAGCATGGTTTCCAGCTTTTGTCTATCAATGGTTCCCCAAGCCCAGTGTCCAGATAACTTTATCCCACCTTGATGTGTCGCAGTGTCTGCAGCTCAGCCTCCAACTCGATGACTCTGAGCCAAAGTTCCTTCAGTCGCGGACACTGACAGCAGTTGTATTTGACTTGGATCACACAGATGTCAACGAGCTTCTGCATTTTGCAACCACCACACATCACCTGCCCTCATCTTTATAGTGTTTAATTAATTAATTATTTCACTGATTTAATTTTAAAGCATCCTTTTAGATGCTGCTGTCTGTCTCTAGGTCACCTCTCTCCCACTCTTTATTGAAGGGTGACCAATGACCATGGGACCATTCCCCAACAAAAAGTCAATACCTTCAGGAACAGATAAGCAAGAGGAAAAATACAAGAACATAAGAACATAAGAAATAGGAGCAGGAGTAGGCCATCTAGCCCCTCAAGCCTGCTCTGCCATTCAATAAGATCATGGCTGATCTGATAGTGGGCTCAGTTCCACTTACCCGCCCGCTCCCCATAACCCTTAATTCCCTTAATGGTTAAAAATCTATCTATCTGTGACTTAAACACATTTAACGAGGTAGCCTCTACTGCTTCATTGGGCAGAGAATTCCAAAGATTCACTCCCTCTGGGAGAAGAAGTTCCTTCTCAACTCTGTTCCAAGTTGACTCCCCCATATTTTGAGGCTATGCCCCCTAGTTCTTGTTTCCATTGTAAGTGGAAATAACCTCGCTGCTTCTACCCTGTCTAGCCCCTTCATTATCTTATATGTCTCCATAAGATCTCCCCTCAACCTTCTAAACTCCAATGAGTACAGGCCCAGTCTACTCAATCTCTCCTCATAAGCTAATCCCCTCATCTCCGGTATCAACCTGGTGGACCTTCTCTGTACCCCCTCCAAAGCTAATATATCCCTTCTTAAATAAGGGGACCAAAATTGTACACAGTACTCTAGGTACGGCCTCACCAGTACCCTGTACAGTTGCAGCATTACCTCCCTGCTTTTATACTCCATCCCTCTCGCGATAAAGGCCAACATTCCATTTGCCTTCTTGATCACCTGCTGCACCTGCAAACTGAGTTTTTGTGATTCATGCACAAGGACCCCCAAGCCCCTCTGCACAGTAGTATGTTGTAATGTTCCACCGTTTAAATAATAGTCCATTTTACTATTATTCCTTCCAAACTGGATAACCTCACACTTACCAACATTATACTCCATCTGCCAGATCCTTGCCCACTCACTTAGCCTATCCAAATCTCTCCGCAGACTCGCTGTGTCCTCCATGCAATTTGCTTTCCCACTCATCTTTGTGTCATCCCAAACTTTGTTACCCTACACTTGGTCCCCTCCTCCAGATCATCTATGTATATGGTAAATAGTTGAGGCCCCAGCACCGATCCCTGCGGAACGCCACTAGTCACTGATTGCCAACCGGAAAAGCACGCATTTATTCCGACTCTCTGCTTTCTGTTAGATAGCCAATCCTCAATCCACGCTAACACTTTACCCCCAACTCCATGTAGCTTTCATAGAAATCATAGAAATCATAGAAACCCTACAGTGCAGAAGGAGGCCATTCGGCCCATCGAGTCTGCACCGACCACAATCCCACCCAGGCCCTACCCCTCCTATTTACCCACTAATCCCACTAACCTACGCATCTCAGGCCTCTAAGGGGCAATTTTTTTTTTTAACCTGGCCAATCAACCTAACCCGCACATCTTTGGACTGTGGGAGGAAACCGGAGCACCCGGAGGAAACCCACGCCGACACGAGGAGAATGTGCAAACTCCACACAGACAGTGACCCAAGCCGGGAATCGAACCCAGGTCCCTGGAGCTGTGAAGCAGCAGTGCTAACCACTGTGCTACCGTGCCGCCCCACTTATCTTATGTAGCAACCTTTTGTGAGGCACCTTATCGAATGCCTTCTGGAAATCTAAATACACCACATCCACCGGTTCCCCTCTGTCAACCGCATTCGTTATATCCTCAAAAAATTCCAGTAAATTAGTCAAACATGACTTTCCCTTCATGAATCCATGCTGCATCTGCTTGATTGAACCATTCTTTTCCAGGTGTCCTGCTATTTCTGCCTTAGTGATAGATTCCAGCATTTTCCCAACTACGGATGTTAAGCAAACCGGCCTGTAGTTACCTGCCTTTTGTCTACCTCCTTTTTTAAACAGTGGCGTTACATTAGCTATTTTCCAATCAGCTGGCACCTCCCCAGAGTCCAGTGAATTTTGATAAATTACAACTAATGCATTTGCTATTACTTCTGCCATTTCTTTTATTACCCTGGGATGCATTCCATCTGGACCAGGGGACTTGTCTACCTTTAGTCCCATCAACCTACCCAGCACTACCTCTTTAGTAATAGTGATCGTTTTAAGGTCCTCACCCCCTACAGTCCCATGACCGTCAATTTTCGGTAAGCTATTTGTGTCCTCCACTGTGAAGACCGACACAAAAAACTTGTTTAAGGCCTCGGCCATTTCCTCGTTTCCTATTATTAAATCCCCCTTCTCATCTTCTAAGGGACCAACATTTACTTTCGCTACTCTTTTCCGTTTTATATATTTGTAAAAACTTTTACTATCAGTTTTTATATTTTGTGCCAGTTTACTTTCATAACCTATCTTTCCTTTCTTTATTGCTTTCTTAGTAGCTCCTTGTTGTTTTTTAAAGCCTTCCCAATCTTCTAGTTCCCCACTAATTTTGGCCACTCTGTATGCATTGGTTTTTAATTTGATACTCTCCTTTATTTCCTTAGTTATCCATGGCTGGTTAACCCTTTTCTTACATTCCTTCTTTTTCACTGGAATATATTTTTGCTGGTAAAATAGCATTCATAATCAAAGGAGATATCATCAAACATGCTCCTTCTCACAGTTCTCTTTCATCTGACAATTTAGCCACTCCCATCAGTCCTGTCAAGTAACTAAACAGAATTGCAGGACAAATTAATAATTACTTACACAGAATGATCTCATGTCATCACGGTAACCTGATAGATGAGAAATTGGCAAAACATTTTAAAAATTAATCCTATTAATGCAGGAAAATCAGTGGGAAAAACATCAGCAATCCAAATGAAACCTTTTCAGATGAAGAATAAGCTATTACATTTCCTGGAAACGTTTTGAATTACTGGAGATTCTGAAATCCAACAATGAGCAAGAGATACGAGAAACTGAGGAGGAATGATTGTGGGTGTTTGGACAGCACAGAAAGGGAATGGAAAGTTTGCTCAGATGGAGAAATGACTTCTTAAAAATTCATAAACGGGTTGTTGGCATTGCTGGTTAGGTCAGAATTGTTGTCCATCCTCAGCTGTCCTTGAGAAGGTGGTGGTGAGCTATCTTCCTGAACTGCTGCAGTCCCTGTGGTGTAGGTACACCCTCAGTGCTGTTAGGAAGGGAGATCCAGAATTTTGACGCAGAAAGAATGGTGATATATTTCCAAGTCAGGATGGTGCTGTAATCTGGAGGGGTACTTGCGGTGGTGGTGTTCCCAGGTATCTGCTGCCCCTATCCTACTAGGTGGTAACGGTTGTGGGTTTGCAAGATGCTGTCTGAGGACCTTGGTGAGTTTCTGCTGTTCATCTTGTAGATGGTACACTCTGCTGCCACTATGCGTGTTTGTGGAAGGGATAGAAATCAGATAGGAATCAGTTCATAAAAAAGGATTAGAAGAGATAGGATTTATAATCATCGACAAAGGAATAATTTGATTAGGGATAGTCAACATGGTTTTGTGAAGGGTAGGTCGTGCCTCACAAACCTTATTGAGTTCTTTGAGAAAGTGACCAAAGAGGTGGATAAGGGTAAAGCAGTTGATGTGGTGTATATGGATTTCAGTAAAGCATTTGATAAGGTTCCCCACGGTAAGCTATTGCAGAAGATACGGAGGCATGGGATTGAGGGTGATTTAGTGGTTTGGATCAGAAATTGGCTAGCTGTAAGAAGACAGAGAGTGGTGGTTGATGGGAAATGTTCATCCTGGAGTTCAGTTACTAGTGGTGTACCACAAGGATCTGTTTTGGGGCCACTGCTGTTTGTCATTTTTATAAATGACCTGGATGAGGGCGTAGAAGGATGGGTTAGTAAATTTGCAGATGACACTAAAGTCGGTGGAGTTGTGGACAGTGCGGAACGATGTTGCAGGTTACAGAGGGACATAGATAAGCTGCAGAGCTGGGCTGAGAGGTGGCAAATGGAGTTTAATGCGGAAAAGTGTGAGGTGATTCACTTTGGAACGAGTAACAGGAATACAGAGTACTGGGCTAATGGTAAGGTACTTGGTAGTGTGGATGAACAGAGAGATCTCGGTGTCCCTGAAAGTTGGCACCCAGGTTGATAGGGTTGTTAAGAAGGCATACGGTGTGTTAGCTTTTATTGGTAGAGGGATTGAGTTTCAGAGCCATGAAGTCATGTTGCAGCTGTACAAAACTCTGGTGCGGCCGCACTTGGAGTATTGCGTACAGTTCTGGTCGCCGCATTATAGGAAGGATGTGGAAGCATTGGAAAGGGTGCAGAGGAGATTTACCAGGATGTTGCCTGGTATGGTGGGATGGTCTTATGAGGAAAGGCTGAGGGACTTGAGGCTGAGGGACTTGAGGCTGTTTTCGTCAGAGAGAAGAAAGTTAAGAGGTGACTTAATAGAGGCATACAAGATGATCAGAGGATTAGATAGGGTGGACAGTGAGAGCCTTTTTCCTCGGATGGTGATGGCTAACAGGAGGGGACATAGCTTTAAGTTGAGGGGTGATAGATATAGGACAGATGTCAGAGGTAGGTTCTTCACTCAGAGAGTAGTAAGGGCGTGGAATGCCCTGCCTGCAACAGTTGTGGGCTCGCCAACATTAAGGGCATTTAAATGGTTATTGGATAAACATATGGATGATATTGGAATAGTGTAGGTTAGAGGGGCTTTAGATTGGTTTCACTGGTTGGCGCAACATCGAGGGCTGAAGGGCCTGTACTGCGCTGTAATGTTCTATGTTCTATGTTCTAGAACAGGATTTGGTTTGAATTGTAACAGACACCCCAATTGATTGGTCTCACAGGATGACTTGTAATGATTGGAATTACAGTGATGTTGCCAACACATAATGACTGTTAAAGAAGTAAACCACAGCCTGTCTCTCTGGATTATGTGATGAGCTGGATTGTATCTAATGGGTAAATTGGGCTTGTTCTCAACCAGGTTGCCAAATCAGCATTGTGAATCTCTTGACAATATATTCTGGGGGAGGAACATCACTGGGAGTAAGTTACTATCTCTGCAGTCCTGTAAATCATATCTTGGGTTCTTCTGCAGGTAATTACAGCATCTGTGAAGATCAAACAGTCTGCTGCCCTAACCGATGCTGGTAAAGAGAGGAAAAGGGCAGCAATAGTGACAGAGAAGGATTTTTAACGATGCTTTCATGAGATGTCGGCTTCGCTGGCAAGCGCAGCATTTATTGTCCATCCCTAATTGCCCTCGAACTCAATGCCTTGCTCGACCATTTCAGAGGACAGTTCAGAGTCATCCAGCTTGCTGTAAAGGGGATTGGTTTTGATTTGAGCACAATGCTTCTCAAAGTGCTTGGTGTCTGCATTACTTGTATGTGCCGAGCTGTGCAAGTCAATGACCACAAGAGGGTGTATTTTAGCTGTAACTTGTTGACCTAACGCATGTTTCACTCCTTCTCTGAGGAACTGATACGGAGAAAGAATGTTTGGCAAATATATAGTGCAGTAAAATTTCACACATCCCAGAAAAACATTAACCTGCGGAAACTTGCTCTATTGAGAGGATGAAAAGTATTCATTCTGAAAGTGGGAGAAGCGAAGGGAGGTTTTGCTCAGCACACATAAATATTGAGCAAAATCTTACCAAAAAATGGCAGATTGTTCTTTCCGGCAGGAAAACCCAGTGGGCTTCTCTCCAGAGAAAGCGGTCGGTATTCTATTCAGATCTTACGACACACTGCCTAAAAGAATCCCGGGGGCGTGTTTCACTCCATCATGTGAGGAGATAGAGCCTGAACACACCGGCTAAACCCAGCTCCACTGAGATTGGAACGCCATGTTTAAAGGGTCCCAGGGCGAGTGGTCGCTAATGACATGCTTTCTGTTGTCCTGCAGTGTGTTTCACACCACTCCGCTGGAAAGAGGCTAGGAAGATCGGAGATCGGAAACTCGCCAGCACGAATCACACTTTCCGGATTTTGAGCATGCGCCACCACTCCCGCAGACTGAGAGTGCCAGTTGAAAATCACCCCCACTGTTTTAGACCCTCCATGCAGCTGCTTCCATGGCAGAGCAGAAACACTGGCTTTCAGTTAGTAAGGCAAAGTCATATCTAGAAATAGGACCAGGCGGAGGCCTGAAACCTCTCAAAAACTCCAAGCATAAAACAATCAGACAGTTTGTATAGAAAACAATAATCTTCATATCATACCATCACTACAACAAGGTTATTCTTCAAACACAACTTGGGTAATCTTCCAATTAATACAGTTTTAACAGGAACAAAGCTTGTGAACAATTATAGAAATATCAATTCATCCTTTATTTCTCTGTTAGAAGCTGGTCAGGCTTTTGATTTTAAACTTAATCTAAATTTTTCAACTCTGCTATCCTGTGAATCTAACCAGTTCAGAGCTATCTTTAATTCAATAGTACATTGTATATCACTCTCAAAAAGGTTAAAATGTGTTTTTCTATAGATCATCTCATCATTTCACGGTGTTCCAAATTCTTTTACAGTGGATGAAGTAGAGTCATAGAGGTTTACAGCATGGAAACAGGCCCTTCGGCCCAACTTGTCCATGCCGCCCTTTTTTTTTAAACCCCTAAGCTAATCCCAATTGCCCGCATTTGGCCCATATCCCTCTATACCCATCGTACCCATGTAACTAGCTAAATGCTTTTTAAAAGATAAAATTGTACCCGCCTCTACTACTACCTCTGGCAGCTTGTTCCAGACACTCACCACCCTCTGTGTGAAAAAATTGCCCCTCTGGACACTTTTGTATCTCTCCTCTCTCACCATAAACCTATGCCCTCTAGTTTTAGACTCCCCTACATTTAGGAAAATATATTGACTATCTACTTTGTCTATGCCCCTCATTATTTTATAGACCTCTGTAAGATCACCCCTCAGCCTTCTACGCTCCAGAGAAAAAAGTCCCAGTCTACTCAACCTCTCCTTATAACTCAAACCATTAAGTCCCGGTAGCATCCTAGTAAATCTTCTGCACTATTTCTAGTTTAATAATATTCTATAATAGGGCGACCAGAATTGCACACAGTATTCCAAGTGTGGCCTTACCAATGTCTTGTACAACTTCAACAAGACGTCCCAACTCCTGTATTCAATGTTCTGACCGATGAAACCAAGTATGCTGAATGCCTTCTTCACCACCCTGTCCACCTGTGACTCCACTCTCAAGGAGCTATGAACATGTACCCCCAGATCCCTCTGTTCTGTAACTCTCCCCAACGCCCTACCATTAACTGAGTAAGTCCTGCCCTGGTTCAATCTACCAAAATGCATCACCTCGGCATTTGTCTAAATTAAACTCCATCTGCCATTTGTCAGCCCACTGGCCCAATTGATCAAGATCCCGATGCAATTGGAGATACCTTTCTTCACTGTCCACTATACCAACAATCTTGGTGTCATCTGCAAACTTACTAAACATGCCCCCTATATTCTCATCCAAATCATTAATATAAATGACAAATAACAGTGGGCCCAGCACTGATCCCTGAGGCACACCGCTGGTCACAGGCCTCCAGTTTGAAAAACAACTCCCCAGTACTACCCTCTGGCTTCTGTCAAGAAGGCAATTTTGTATCCATTCAGATGCCTCACCCTGGATCCCGTGAAACTTAACTTTATGCAACAACCTACCATGCGGTACCTTGTCAAAGGCCTTGCTAAAGTCCATGTAGACAACATCAACTGCACTGCCCTCATCTACCTTCTTGGTTACCCCTTCAAAAAACTCAATGAAATTTGTGAGACATGATTTTCCACTCACAAAGCCATGCTGAGTATCCCTAATCAGTCCTTGCATCTCTAAATGCCTGTAGATCCTGTCTCTCAAAATATCTTCCAACAATTTACCCACCCCTGATGTGAAGCTCACTGGCCTGTAGTTCCCAGGCTTTTCCCTGCAGCCCTTTTTAAACAAAGGCACAACATTTGCCACTCTCGAATCTTCAGGCACCTCACCCGTGACTATTGATGATTCAAATACCTCGGCTAGGGGACCCGCAATTTCCTCCCTAGCCTCCCACAATGTCCTGGGATATACTTCATCAGCTCCCGGGGATTTATCTACCTTGGCTTTAAGACTTCCAGCACCTCCTTCTCTGTAATATGTACACTCCTCAAGACATCACTATTTATTTTCCCAAGTTCCCTAACATCCATGCGTTTCTCAACAGTAAATACTGATGAGAAATATTCATTTAGGATCTCACCCACCTCTTGTGGATCCGCATATAGTTGACCTTGTTGATCCGTAAGAGACCCTACTCTCTTCCTTGTTACTCTTTTGCCCTTTATGTATTTGCAGAAGCTCTTTGGATTCTCCTTTGCCTTATCTGCCAAAACAATTTCGTGTCCCCTTTTTGCCCTCCTGATTTCTCTCTTAACTCTACTCCTACACTCCCTATACTCTTCAAGAGATTCACTTGATCCCAGCTGCCTATGCATGTCATGTGCCTCTTTCTCCTTCTTGACCAGGGCCTCAATATCCCGAGTCATCCAGGGTTCCTGACTTCTGCCAGCCTTGCCCTTCATTCTAAGAGGAATGTGTTTACCCTGAGCCCTGGTCAACACACTTTTGAAAGCATGTCACTTACCAGATGTCCCTTTGTCTTCCCACAGACTCCCCCAATTAACTTTTGAAAGTTCCTGCCTGATACCATCAAAATTGGCCTTGCCCCAATTTAGAAATTTAACTTTTGGGACAGTCCTATCATTCTCCATAGCTATCTTAAAACTAATAGAATTATGGTCACTGGTCCCAAAGTGATCCCTCACTAACACTTCTGCCACCTGCCCTTCCTTATTTCCCAAGAGGAGGTCAAGTTTTGCCCCCTCTCTAGTCGGGCCATCCACATACTGAATGAGAAATTCCTCCTGAATACACTCAACAAATTTCTCTCCATCCAACCCTCTAATACTCTGGCTGTCGCAGTCAATGTTGGGAAAATTAAAATCTCCAACTATTACCACCCTATTTTTCTTGGAGTTATCTGTAACCTCCTTACATATTTGCTCCTCAATTTCCCACTGACCATTTGGGGGCCTATAGTATATCAAAGTGATAGGGTTGCACTATAGAGAGTACAGAAAATGTAGCAGACAATTCGTATGAACAACATCACACAAACAACACTGTGACGATGTCCCAATGATCAGTTCTAGATCTTCAGTGGAGAGATAAATGCTGGGCACAGCAGCAGGAAAATGCCCCTGTCACAAGATCCTTTAATACCCTCTGAAAGGACAGATGGAGCCACAGCTGAATGCATCTTTAGACAGTTGGCACACCAGGCAATGCAGCCGTCCCACAGTGCTGCACTGGAAAGTCAGCCTGGATAACATTCTCATCTAGAGTCAGGGTTGAACACGGGACATTCTGACTCAGAGCGAAGAGTGCCACCCACTGAGCTAAGATTGACACCATTGTGATGTACATTGTCAAATCTCAAAACGTGACAATGATTTTCAAATGGAATCGTTTGCTGAATTAGTTACACAGGCTTGCAATTTCCTTGAAGGGGGATGATTACGCAAAGTGGTTCTTCTCTTCTGTCTATGAAAGGACATTACTGGATATAGTGACGGATGCCTGTGGATTTAAAGAAAATAACGACATTTTGCATTCAAAGTGATTAAGCATTCATGTATTTTATCCTATCCTGCAGTTGCCAACTTTCATTGAGAAAACATTTGTATGAAATAAAATGTTCTTGTGCTCCAATTCCTGAAATAGTGTGGTTTGGAAGATTTATTTGGATGAGGGGATGTACTTCAGGACGAGGGATAGAAAAATGGAGAATTGACAACAAGATGAGAATGGATCAGAAATCCTGACAAGCTGTGTGCGCACTTTGTGCTTCAGCGGGATATGTTATATAATTTTATTGCATAGAAATTAGCTGAGATTAACACCAGCTCCAGGACAAGCAGAGAATGTTACACAACTGTGTGTGGAATGGGAAACAGTTCCTCATACCTCCTGCTACTAACAATGTACGATATGTCGCATCACAGACTTTACTCCAACATTTTATTCTTGAAAAGGGTGAATAACGACACATCAAACTCTCAAGAAGCAAAGTGAATGAAATTGTGATGTGTTATATCTGATTAGAAATTAAATGAAATGCTAATTTTCCCCCTTATTCGTGAAGGTTGTGGAGGGAGGATTTCTCAGTATCAGTCGAGCAACTCAATCTCTGCCAGACATAGAAACATAGAAACTAGAAGCAGCAGGAGGCCATTTGGCCCTTCGAACCTGCTCCACCATTCATTTTGATCATGGCTGATCATTGAATTCAATATCCTGA
Organism: Mustelus asterias; assembly: GCF_964213995.1. NCBI lineage: Eukaryota > Metazoa > Chordata > Chondrichthyes > Carcharhiniformes > Triakidae > Mustelus > Mustelus asterias. Next base: position 82,680,054 of record NC_135819.1, on the reverse strand, counting down.
TCCCCCCCTTCCCCTCCATATCCCTTCATCCCTTTAGCCCCAAGAGCTATATCTAATTTCTTCTTAAAATCAGACAACGTTTTGGCCTCAACTACTTTCTGTGGCAGTGAATTCCACACATTCACCACCCTCTGGGTGAAACAATTTCTCCTCACCTCAGTTCTTAAAGGTTTACCCTTATCCTCAAACTATGACCCCTAGTCCTGGACTCCCCCACCATTGGGAACATTCTTTCTGAATCTTCCCTGTCTAATCCCTTTGAATTTTATAAGTTTCTATATCCCCTCTCACTCTTCTAAACTCCAGTGAATATAACCCTAACTGACTTAGTCTCTCCTCATATGACAGATCTGCCATCTCAGGAATCAGCCTGGTAAACCTTCGCTGTACTCCCTCTTGTAACTTTGTAACTTTGCAGATAGTGGGTGAAAACTCAGTCCAGGCTACCTGGCTGATTGCTGATACAAAGCTGACCATTGATATAGTGAGCTGAATGCTTGCAATTTTACACAGTCTGTTCACTTTTATAATTATTCGTATCTCCCAGTGCAAATCTGAGAGGTCTGAGTGCGATATTGTGGAAAATACACAAATCTGGCCAGTATCTACAGTTTAAAGCTGCTCTGGCTTCCAGCTCTCAGTGGTGTGATCAGCAGAATGTAGTAAGGGCTGTTTGATGGACTATCGGTGGCCAATCTGCGTGGTGAGCCAGTGCGATTAGGCGAGAGGCGAAATATCAGCTTTGGGTCCGCTTTCACGCCTCTCAGGATGTTGCCAGCTGTATTCTGGCGGCATAATCAGTCTCTCACCTGGGAAGGTCTGGGCTCGCTTGCCTTATCAATCTCGCGGGGACAGGAGCAGGCAGTGCCTGGGTGTGTAGTCTGCATTGGGGATCGGCCGGGGCGGAGTTTGGCCAGGGCAGGGGGATGGGCGGGGATTGAGGCCAGTGATTGCAGCAATTGACCGGGGAGGGGGATTGGGGCCAGTGATTGGCTGGGAGGTGGGGGCAATTGGGGCCAGCGATCGGGGGGGGGGTTTCCTATCGGGGGTGGGGGGGAGCGGGTGGGGCAGTGATTGGAGCCAGCATCGGGGGAGGCGATATCTGGGGTGAGTGGTCATTGGGGGGAGGGCAAGGTGCACCTTCTGGGGGAGTGGGGGGGGTGTGAGATCTCCCAGTGCACTGAGCAATCCCAGACAGCTGAGTGAATAGAATGATTCAATTTCCTCTGATAAGGAATTGCTAGCAGACAGTGAGAAAGGAAACTTTTGAACTCTATGGACTTACGTAATTGAAGTTGTCGGGAGACGGTGGGAAAGAACTTTCCGGATTTATGTAGTGGGTTGCCAGGATACAGTGGGCGGAACTTCCGTACTTTATGGATCTATGAATTCTCATACTGCCAGAAGGTGGAATGTTATTGGCCAAGGTAAATGACTCATACTAAAATGATTAGCTCGTTCGGTTGGCACGGGTAAAAGAGGTGGGCAGATGATTTTTGGAAAATTATAATTGCACTGCTGATAACAATGCAATTTAGAGTGATTTGGGGTGTGTCCAAATCACCCTCCCACACGTGTGGACCAAGCCTGGGCAAAATAAAGTACGTCTTCAACCAGAATTTACTGTCTCTGTGAGTTCTTTGTATTTGCTGAGCTGTAATTAACAAAGAGAAATTTCCCGCATGAAGCCAGCATAATACACAGGCCTCTGAAAAACTCTAACACTTCTGCTGCCCTTGTCCATCGCAGGTGTGGCATCATCTGCAGAGAGAAACAGAGTGAGCATTTTGAGTCAAATATGGTTCTTCTAAAAGATTATAATCATTTCAGAAGATGGTTTAATTTAATGGAACAACATGCAAAATTTTTGTGTGTAATATTTAAAGAATGATTAATGAGTCACAATGATCAGTAAATTTGCTGATGACACCAAGATTGGTGGAGTAGTGGATGAGGTGGAGGGCTGTTGTCGGTTGCAAAGAGACATAGATAGGATGCAAAGCTGGGCTGAAAAATGGCAAATGGAGTTTAACCCTGATAAATGTGAGGTGATTCATTTTGGTAGGACTAATTTAAATGTGGATTACAGGGTCAAAGGTAGGGTTCTGAAGACTGTGGAGGAACAGAGAGATCTTGGGGTCCATATCCACAGATCTCTAAAGGTTGCCACTCAAGTGGATAGAGCTGTGAAGAAGGCCTATAGTGTGTTAGCTTTTATTAACAGGGGGTTGGAGTTTAAGAGCCGTGGGGTTATGCTGCAACTGTACAGGACCTTGGTGAGACCACATTTGGAATATTGTGTGCAGTTCTGGTCACCTCACTATAAGAAGGTTGTGGAAGCGCTGGAAAGAGTGCAGAGGAGATTTACCAGGATGCTGCCTGGTTTGGAGGGTAGGTCTTATGAGGAAAGGTTGAAGGAGCTAGGGCTGTTCTCTCTGGAGCGGAGGATGCTGAGGGGAGACTTAATAGAGGTTTATAAAATGATGAAGGGGATAGATAGAGTGAATGTTCAAAGACTATTTCCTCGGGTGGATGGAGCTATTACAAGGGGGCATAACTATAGGGTTCGTGGTGGGAGATATAGGAAGGATATCAGAGGTAGGTTCTTTACGCAGAGAGTGGTTGGGGTGTGGAATGGACTGCCTGCAGTGATAGTGGAGTCAGACACTTTCGGAACATTTAAGCGGTTATTGGATAGGCACATGGAGCACACCAGGATGATAGGGAGTGGGATAGCTTGATCTTGGTTTCAGATAAAGCTCGGCACAACATCGTGGGCCGAAGGGCCTGTTCTGTGCTGTACTGTTCTATGTTCTATGTTCGAATGTTTAAGAAGCATTCAGGTGAACACTTGAAATGCCTTAGCGCATAAGGCTACGGACCCAAGTGCTGGAAAATGGGATTGGAAAAGATAGGTGCTTGATGGCCAGTGCTGACATGATGGGCCGAACGGCCTTTTGCTGTGCTGTAAAACCAATGACTGTAAAGTTCAACCTGCAACACTGTGGACACAGGAGTCTGAAGGTGAAAGATCTGGAAGAATGTCACTCCCTTTCCTGCTCCTTCACTGATGCTGTTACATTTCATAGATAGAATCATAGAAACCCTACAGCGCAGAAGGAGGCCATTCGGCCCATCGAGTCTGCACCGACCACAATCCCACCCCACATATTTACCCGCTAATCCCTCTAACCTACACATCCCGGGACTCTAAGGGGCAATTTTTAACCTGGCCAATCAACCTAACCCGCACATCTTTGGACTGTGGGAGGAAACCGGAGCACCCGGAGGAAACCCACGCAGACACGAGGAGAATGTGCAAACTCCACACAGACAGTGACCCGAGCCGGGAATCGAACCCGGGACCCTGGAGCTGTGAGGCAGCAGTGCTAACCACTGTGCTACCGTGCCGCTAATGATGATCACCCTCAAGAAACAAAGCTTTTCTCTTCCATGTTTCAGTGACCAAGGATGAATGCGCCTCTTCCAGCAAAGCATCCAAGCTGTCATAAGCAACTGGGATAGTACTGTCCATAATCACTAACACACTTTCCCTCCAGGCCCGATTCTCCCATCACGACCCACAACATTTCTGGCGGGTCCGGTCAGGAGAATCGCGTGTCGGCCTTTCTCCAGGATTTGAGCATGCGCCGGGAACGCATGCGCGTCTCCCAGAGCCGGAGAACAGTCGCAGTCGAGAACGCGCTCGAAACTGACGGAAAGAGAGGTAAGTCATTTGAAATTTTAAAAATGTATTTTAAATGTATTTTGCATGTGATTATTGGGCCCGGCACGGAACTTGCCGGGCCCGATAGCAGCTCCCACCCCACCAGGAGTACATCATTCTGGCGGGGTTTAGAATAAGAAGTTTAACAACACCAGGTTAAAGTCCAACAGGTTTATTTGGTAGCAAAAGCCACACAAGCTTTCAGAGCTCCAAGCCCCTTCTTCAGGTGAGTGGGAATTCTGTTCACAAACAGAGCATATAAAGACACAAACTCAATTCACATGAATAATGGTTGGAATGCGAATACTTACAACTAATCAAGTCTTTAAGATACAAACAACATGAGTGGAGAGAGCATCAAGACAGGCTAAAAAGATGTGTAAAAAGATGGGGTTTAGAGTAGCACCCCATGTTCAGGGAGCTAGCGGGAGACCGCGCCGAAGTGAAGGGGGTCGGGCGGCGGGGGGGGGGGGTGTTTCCTGGGCATGGGCATTCTGGCACTGCCAGCCTGTGCAGCCGGCACTGCCCAAGGGGCAAAGTGTCCATGCCCAGAGGGCACCATGGCACTGCCCACCGGACAGTAGGCAGTGCCAATGGTGTGGGGCCAATTGTGGGCAGGGCCTAGGGGTGATCAGTGGGGGTGGGGTGTCCCACTGCCACACTGCATTGGGATCGATCTGGGCTGGAGGGAGGGCAGCGATTGGGGCGGGCTGGGGGAGATGGTCTGTCGGGGGGTGGGGGGGCTGCCTCGCAGGGGGGGGGAATTTGTCTCCCAAGGCGGGGGGAGGGGCGTCTGACCCTGGGGGAGGGGGATCAGTGGGGGGAGGGGGGGGATCTGCCAGAGCGAGGGGGTGTGGGGATCGCCACTGCTGGGGGGATGGGCTGGACATCGGGGCACTCCAGGATGGGGGCGGCAGTGGTCAGGGCTGGCCCGGGAATTGCTGTGGGGGCCGCAATTGGGCCACTGGGGGGGGGGGCTAGAGGGGCAGCACTGCGGGGGTCCCAGGCTGGCCAGAGATTGAGCTGACCAGCAAACGGGCAGACTGACAAATCGGTGCCACTGTACATGCGCAGAGTTCCAGAACTGTCAAACTCCGGTGTGAATCGGCCCTGCTCCCCCGAGTTTTTAATGAGATTCCCGATTGGGACCTCTGCAGTGCACAGAGTGAGGAGATTCAAGTGAGAAGCTGCACTGAAAAAACAGTTGTGATCTAGAACAGTTTTCCCACCAATTCAGCACATTGGGCAGAATCGCCCCCTCCATTTCTGACTCTGTCGATTCCCATTGCTGCAAAGATATCAGTGTTAGAACCCCATTAATGTTAGAACCCTGTTCACTTCTGTAAGGAGGTACAGAGAGCATAGACTAATGATGAAAAGCAGAAACGCCCCCTGCACCATTTCAGACAGGATTGCTGAAATAGCCCTTTCATATCAAGATTGGCAACTTCTAACCGATGCTTTTTTGGCCAGAGTTAAATTTATCTTCTATGTGTTAGAATTTTGCTTCTGGCTATATTTTTCACTTGCAAATTTAGCTCTGTGAAAGCAAACCCAATCAAAGTGTCTGCAATACTGAAGCCCAGAGTCATATAACAAACTGAATTCGGAGACGCTGAGAGACTCAGCTGAGAATTATTTTAGTCATGGCTGAATTATTAACGGAGAGTTTGGAAGCATCCACTCGTTGACTAATTGCCATTAGAATCAAGCTTTATGTTTGACTCAAAAAAACCTCATTGGACAGAATTTTCCCGTCCCACCTGCCGCAGGAATGATAACAGGAGGGACAGAAAACTTGGCAGACCGTTGACCTCGGACAGGAATTTCCGATCTTGGGACACGCACAGCTGGAGAATCCCACCCGTTATCTTTAGCCCAAAATGAGGCAACTTTCCAATGGTTGGAGTCTGCTGTTCCTCTGTTTTTGGATAAGGTGATGACAGCAGCATCATGAAGATCCAGTGAATCCTGCGCTGTTCCCAGCAGGCCATGGAAATCTCATCCAGCTGAGGACAGAAGACAGGCCCACATTGTTTCATAGCTTCAGCTGGAATTCCATTGACTCGGGGAGCTTTGTTTCTCTTCATCAGGTTGATGACCCAGTCTCAGTTTTTTCCAGGGAATCCTGCTGACCTGAAAGATCTCCTCCCCTTGGAAAAAGGACAAGAAGAAAAAGGATTGAATATTTATTTGAGAGCAGAGCATTGTGGTTGCAGATGCAAACAGACTTTGATTTGATTTGATTTATTATTGTCACATGTATTGGGATCCAGTGAAAAGTATTGTTTCTTGGGCGCTATACAGACAAAGCATACTGCACATAGAGAAGGAAAGGAGAGGGTGCAGAATGTAGGGTTACAGTCATAGCTAGGGTGCAGAGAAAGATCAACTTAATGCAAAGTAAGTCCATTCAAAAGTCTGACAGCAGCAGGGAAGAAGCTGTTCTTGAGTCGGTTGGTACGTGACCTCAGACTTTTGTATCTTTTTCCCAACGGAAGAAGGTGGAAGAGAGAATGTCTGAGGTACATGGGGTCCTTAATTATGCTGGCTGCTTTTCCGAGGCAGCGGGAAGTGTAGACAGAGTCAATGGATGGGAGGCTGATTTGCATGATGGATTGGGCTACGTTCATGACCCTTTGTAGTTTCTTGTGGTCTTGATCAAAATAGGAGCCATACCAAGCTGTGATACATCTGGAAAGGATGCTTTCTATGCCGCATCTGTAAAAGTTGTTGAGAGTCATAGTGGTCAGGCCAAATTTCCTTAGTCTTCTGAGAAAATAGAAGCGAATTCCTGATATCATAGAAACCATAGAAACACTACTCATTGGAATTCAGAAGAATGAGGGGAGATCTTATAGAAACATATAAGATTATGAAGGGAAAAGATAAGATAGAAGCAGGGAAGTTGTTTCCACTGGCAGGTGAAACTAGAACTAGGGGGCATGGCCTCAAAATAAGGGGGAGCAGGTTGAGGACTGAGTTGAGGAGGAACTTCTTCACACAAACGGTTGTGAATCTGTGGAATTCCCTGCCCAGTGAAGCAGTTGAGGCTACTTCATTGAATGTTTTTAAGGCAAGGATAGATAAATTTTTGAACAGTAAAGGAATTAAGGGTTATGGTGAGTGGGCGGGTAAGTGGAGATGAGTCCGCGAAATCATCAGCCATGATCTTATTGAATGGCGGAGCAGGCTCGAGGGGCCAGATGGCCTACTCCTGCTCCTATTCTTATGTTCTTATGCCCTACCCCCGTATCCCTACATATTTACCTACTAATCCCTCTAACCTACGCATCTTGGGACACTAAGGGGCAATTTAGCATGGCCAATCAACCTAACCTACACATCTTTGGACAGTGGGAGGTAACCGGAGCACCCAGGGGAAACCTACGCAGACACGGGGAGAATATGCAAACTCCACACAGACAATAACCCAAGCCAGGGATCGACTGCAGGGCCCTGGAGCTGTGAAGCAGCAGTGCTAAACACTGTGCTACTGTGCCGCCCACTGTGCTACCGTACCGCCCATATGTCAGGTGACCTGCAGCAGCCACCTGAAGTCAGTGTCTTTGCTTGCTTTAAAGAGGTTCAATACGCATTTGACTAGCTGATGAAATTAAAGAGTAATATTCAATGTGCTCATATCACATCGACATGACAACAACAAACCATGTAAAATCCAAGAAGTGGGAGAGGCGCAGAAAAACATAAATATGCTTCTTAGGAGAAGTTAACAAAATTTGAAATAATTATTGGAGCATTTAATTAAAAGTTGGTGGTCACCCCACAGAATTAAAGTTGGATACTGCTGCAGATGTTTCAGTATTATCTGACAAAGTAAAGATCAAGATTGAACATATGTTAACCAGACTGATGAAATGGTTTTCTGGAATGGTCATGGTGCCCAAATGTCTTTAATGGTTCAATTAAAATCTGTGTGGACTGACTCAATTAAACAAATTAGTAGAACATAAGATCCACCCGATGGCATCAGGGGATAAAAGTCTCAAATTTTCCAGAGCACCCTCTCCATAATATTAGATGCTAATGGCAGCTTTTGGCAGCTGCCTCTGGACAAATAATTCAGATTACTGATTAATCATACCATCCCATTTAATCATTATTATTTTAACAGGTTACCATCTGAATTTGCTTCTGAACCTGGGATATTCCAAAGAACAATGTCTCAGAGCCTGGATGACATGGAAGGAGTAATCTGCCCTGTGGACAATATTCTCGCATATGATTGGTTCATCAGGGGAAGAACATGGCCGACGAGTGACAGCAAATCCTACAAGAAGCAGGTTTGACATTAAGTCAAACATGGATTTGCAAACCCTGTGACGAAACTTCTTAAAGAACATTGTGTGAAGAATTACAGCTGACCCGTGGGAACCCAAGATCATTAGAGGTTTCCCACAGCCTTACAATCACAGAATGATAAAGGTTCTTTGGGATGAGAAATCAAATAGGCAAGTTCCTACCAAACCTGATAGTAATCAATGAGCCATTCTGGCAGCTGTTGAGAGAAGGTCAACAATGGGGTTGGAACCTGGACCAGCAAAATGCTGTTAACAAGATCAAAAATCTCCTAATTTAACCAGAAATTCTAGTGCACTACAATTCAGAGTTCCTCTACGATGGAGACAAGGAGCCTGAGACAAGTAGAAACTGTTTCACCACCCAGGGTGGAAGACACTCCTATTGAACCATGAGCGACTGCAGTACATTCTTAAATGTGAAATGAAATCAGGACCAGAGCAGGGAGATTGGTCAAGACACAACAAAGACTAATCCTGTGAAGACTGAGACTTTGGGGGAAGATGTAGGAGGATGTCTTTAATTGGGATAAAGACTTGGGGAGAGATGTAGAGTATAGGGTTAATACCAGGAGTGTCTGATACTGACATAACTAACGATGTCATTATGATGGAATGTCACCTGACAAAGTGACTGAGATGTGAACAAAGAACAAAGAAAATTACAGCACAGGAACAGGCCCTTCGGCCCTCCAAGCCTGCACCGACGATGCTGCCCGACTGAACTAAAACCCATATCACTCTATTCCCATTCTATTCATGTGTTTGTCCAGACACCCCTTAAAAGTCACTACCGCATCCGCTCCACTACCTCCCCAGGCAATGTGTTCTCGGCACCCACCACCCTCTGTGTAAAAAATCTGCCTCGTACATCTCCTTTAAACCTTGCCCCTTGCACCTTAAACCTGTGCCCCCTAGTAATTGACTCTTTTACCCTGGAAAAAAGCTTCTGACTATCCACTCTGTCCATGCCTCTCATAATCTTGTAGACTTCTATCAGGTCACCCCTCAACCTCCGTCATTCCAGTGAGAATGAACCACGTTTCTCCAACCTCTCCTCATAGCTAATGCCCTCCATACCAGGCAACACCCTGGTAAATCTTTTCTGCACCGTCTCCAAAGCCTCCACATCCTTCTGGTAGTGTGGCGACCATGCTGCAACATGACTTGCCATTTTTAAACTCAATGCCCCGGCTGATGAAGGCAAGCATGCCGTATGCCTTCTTGACTACCTTCTCCACCTGAATTGTCACTTTCAGTGACCTGTGTACCTGTACACCCAGATCCCTTTGCCTATCAATACTCTTAAGTGTTCTGCCATTTACTGTATATTTCCTATCTGTATTACTTCACATTTGTTCGGATTAAAGTCCATCTGCCATCTCTCCGCCCAAGTCTCCAACTGATCTATATCCTGCTGTATCCCCTGATGGTCCTCATCGCTATCCGCAAATCCATCAACCTTTGTGACGTCCGCAAACTTACTAATCAATCCAGTTACATTTTCCTCCAATTCATTTATATATATTAGAAACAGCAAAGGTCCCAGCACTGATCCCTGAGGAACGCCACTTGTCACAGCCCTCCATTCAGAAACACACCCTTCCACTGCTACCCTCTGTCTTTTTTGACCGAGCCAGTTCTGTATCCACCTTGCCAGCTCACCTCTGATCCCATGCGACTTCACCTTCTGCACCAGTCTGCCATGAAGGACTTTGTCAAAGGCCTTACTGAAGTCCATGTAGACAACATTCATTGCCCTACCCTCATCAATCATCTTTGTCACTTCCTTGAAAAACTCGATCAAGTTCGTGAGACATGACCTCCCCTTCACAAAACCATGTTGCCTCTCACTAATACATCCACTTATTTCCAAGTGGGAATAAATCCTGTCTCGTAGAATCCTCTCCAATAATTTCCCTACGACTGATGTAAGGCTCACCAGCCTGTAATTACCTGGATTATTCTTGCTACCCTTCTTAAACAAAGGAACAACTTTGGCTATTCTCCAATCCTCAGATTTCCACTCCATCTGACGAAGGAGCAGTGCTCCAAAAGCTAATGGTATTTGCTACCAAATAAACCTGTTGGACTTTAACCTGGTGTTGTTAAAACTCTTACTGTGTGTACCTCCCCTGTAGCCAGTGAGGATACAAAGATTTGTCTCAAAGCCCCAGCAATTTTCTCCTTTGCCTCTCTCAGTCTTCTGGGGTATATCCCATCAGGCCCTGGGGACTTGTCCACTTTAATGTTTCTCAAGAACCCCAATACCTCCTCCTTTTTGATCTCAACATGACTCAAACTATCTATACATCCTTTCCCAGACTCATCATCCACCAAGTCCTTCTCTTTGATGGATACAGACACGGTACTCATTTAATACCTCGCCCCTTTCCTCTGGCTCCACACATAGATTCCCTCCCTTGTCCTTGAGTGGGCCAACCCTCTCCCTGGCTACCCTCTTGCTCTTTATATATGTATAAAAAGCCTTGGGATTTTCCTTAAGCCTGCTGGCCAATGCTTTCTTGCGACCCCTTTTAGTCCTCCTTACTCCTTGCTTAAGTTTCTTTTACTTTCCTGATATTCCACACTTGCTTCGTGTGTTCCCAACCTCCTAGCTTTGACAAATGCTTCCTTTTTCTCTTTGACTTGGCTCACAATATCTCTCGTTATCCAAGGTTCCCAAAACTTGCCATACTTATCCTTCATCCTTACAGGAATGTGCCGGTCCTGAATCCCTATCAACTTACACTTGAAAGCGTCCCACATGCCAGATGTTGATTTGCCCTCAAACATCTGCCCCCAATCTACATTCTTCAGTTCCTGCCTAATCTTGTTGTAATTAGTCTTCCCCCAATTTAACACCTTAACTTGAGGACCACATTTATCTTTATCCATCAGTACCTTAAAGCTTACTGAATTGTAGTCACTGTTCCTGAACTGCTCCCCTACTGAAAACATCGACCACCTGGCCGGGCTCATTCCCCAATACCAGGTCCAGTATGGCCCCTTCCCTAGTTGGACTATATGGTAGGAAACAGAAGGACAGTAGACTTACTGAGGTGTACAAGATCTGAAAGAAAACAGGATTTTTAAAATAACAAATAACCCCTTATGGTGACATTCTTTGGGTAGCTGGCAAACCCTAAAGAAACCTCATGTAAACCCTGAGTCCAAGATGAAACCAATACCTGACCAAGCAGGTGGAGAAGATCCTCAGTTAGGAAAAGAAAACACAAGAGGTTGTGGTCAACGCAGATGAATGGAAAGTTGTCATCCTACAAAGGAAATTTCAGGAGTTAGTGAAAATAATTTCAAAAGAAATTACCAGGCTATTTATCCAGGGACTAAATGGTGAATTTATGAGAGATGATCTAGGTTAATGCGCTGCTCGATACGTGGTCTATCTTCATTGCCAGCTGGAACTAATGCGAAGACAATGTTTATCTAAACAAAGGAGACAGATTTATTTTGGCCCATAGATAGTAAAGGAATTATGAAGGCTTTAAGCTCGGCAGTAACAGTGTGGAACAATTGTTTAGCAATCATAAGAATATAACAAGGAGGCCAAGGAATAAAGTTGCATTTACTTACTTTAAGTTTTATTGATTTAAGTTTCAAGTTTTATTTATCAGTGTCACAAGAAGGCTTACTTTAACACTGCAATGAAGTTACTGTGAAAATCCCCTAATCGCCAAACTCCGGCACCTGTTCGGGTACACTGAGGGAGAATGTAGTGTGGCCAATTCACCGAACTGAACAGGAACACAATAAATACAATGGATAGGTTAAAACTGATGGCAAAGCAAAAGTTCATAGATATTATGGGAATTCCTAAATCTTAGCTGAAGAAAGATGATTACTGATGAAGAAATCTGTAAGGTTATGGGTTCCTCAAGAAGGACAGAGGAGGAAAGAACAGAGATCAGAAATGGGTGGTGGGGTGGATTGTACATTGCTGAGAGAAAGAACTAAAAAGGGGAACAGAGGTTTTTGAGTGAACCAGAATAATAGCAAAAGGAAAATTTAAATAGTAAGGATATGTAACAAATCACTGCAAAATAGCAGAGGTTAATATACTGCTGTGGAAAGTAATAAAACAGTTAATGTAGAGGGCTCTGTTATCATCTTGGAAAATGTTCATCTTAGAACATAGAACATAGAACAGTACAGCACAGAACAGGCCCTTCGGCCCACGATGTTGTGCTGAGCTTTATCTGAAACCAAGATCAAGCTATCCCACTCCCTATCATCCTGGTGTGCTCCATGTGCCTATCCAATAACCGCTTAAATGTTCCTAAAGTGTCTGACTCCACTATCACTGCAGGCAGTCCATTCCACACCCCAACCACTCTCTGCATAAAGAACCTACCTCTGATATCCTTCCTGTATCTCCCACCACGAACCCTATAGTTATGCCCCCTTGTAATAGCTCCATCCACCCGAGGAAATAGTCTTTGAACGTTCACTCTATCTATCCCCTTCATCATTTTATAAACCTCTATTAAGTCTCCCCTCAGCCTCCTCCGCTCCAGAGAGAACAGCCCTAGCTCCTGCAATCTTTCCTCATAAGACCTACCCTCCAAACCAGGCAGCATCCTGGTAAACCTCCTCTGCACTCTTTCCAGCGCTTCCACATCCTTCTTATAGTGAGGTGACCAGAACTGCACACAATATTCCAAATGCAGTCTCACCAAGGTCCTGTACAGTTGCAGCATAACCCCACGGCTCTTAAACTCCAACCCCCTGTTAATAAAAGCTAACACACTATAGGCCTTCGTCACAGCTCTATCCACTTGAGTGGCAACCTTTAGAGATCTGTGGATATGAACCCCAAGATCTCTCTGTTCCTCCACAGTCTTCAGAACCCTACCTTTGACCCTGTAATCCACATTTAAATTAGTCCTACCAAAATGAATCACCTCACATTTATCAGGGTTAAACTCCATTTGCCATTTTTCAGCCCAGCTTTGCATCCTATCTATGTCTCTTTGCAGCCTACAACATCCCTCCACCTCATCCACTACTCCACCAATCTTGGTGTCATCAGCAAATTTACTGATCCACCCTTCAGCCCCCTCCTCTAAGTCATTAATAAAAATCACAAAGAGCAGAGGACCAAGCACTGATCCCTGCGGCACTCCGCAAGCAACCTGCCTCCAGTCCGAAAATTTTCCATCCACCACCACCCTCTGTCTTCGATCAGACAGCCAGTTACCTATCCAATCGGCCAACTTTCCCTCTATCCCACACCTCCTCACTTTCATCTTCCTGAAATAAATTGTGAATTAAGGTGAAGTTAATCTGTATTCATAAAGGAGTTTGCTTCAAAAATCTTTTTTGAACACTTTCACACTGATGTGCTGGGCTCCTCCATCATTGAGGATGGGGATATTTGTGGAGCCTCCTCCTCCAGTGAGTTGTTTAATTGTCCATCACCATTCACAACTGGATAGGACAGGACTGCAGAGCTTAGATCTGATCCATTGGTTGTGGAATCGCTTAACTCTATTACCTACAGCTTATGCTGTTTGACAATCAGTAGTCTTGTGCTGTAGCTTCAGCAGGTTAACACCTCATTTTTAGGTATGCCTCCTGTTGCTCCTGGCATGCACTCTTGCACTCTACATTGAACATGGGTTGATCCCCTGGCTTGGTGGTAATGGTAGAGTGGGGGATATGCCGGGCCAAGAGGTGACAGATTGTGCTGGAGTACAATTCTGCTGCTGCTGATGACCCACAGTGCCTCCTGGATGCTCAGGCTTGAGTTGCTGGATCTACTTAAAGTCTATCTCATTTTAGCATGATGGTCGTGCCATACAACACAATAGAGGGTATCCTCAATGTGAAGATGTGACTTTGTCTCCACAAGGACTGTGCGATGGTCACTCCTATCAATACGATCATGGACAGATGCATTTGCAGCAGGCAGGTTGGTGAGGATTAGGTCAAGTATATTTTTCCCTCTTGTTGCTTCCCTCACCACCTGTCACAGTCCAAGTCGAATAGCGATGTCCTTTAGGACCCGGCCAGCTCAGTCTGTGGTGGGGCTACAGAGACACTCTTGGTGAGGGACATTGAAATCCCCCGCCCAGAGTACATTCTGCTCCCTTGTTACCTAAATGTATACCACTATGGCATCACCTCTGGCTGGCCTGTCCTGCCGGTGGAACAGGACATACCCAAGGATGGTGATGGTGGTGTCCGGGACATTCTCTGTAATGATGTGGAGATGCCGGCGTTGGACTGGGGTAAACACAGTAAGAAGTTTAACAACACCAGGTTAAAGTCCAACAGGTTTATTTGGTAGCAAAAGCCACACAAGCTTTCAGAGCTCTAAGCCCCTTCTTCAGGTGAGTGGGAATTCTGTTCACAAACAGAGCATACAAAGACACAGACTCAATTTACATGAATAATGGTTGGAATGCGAATACTTACAACTAATCAAGTCTTTAAGAAACAAAACAATGTGAGTGGAGAGAGCATCAAGACAGGCTAAAAAGATGTGTCCATTAAGGACGGTCACCTCAGCACCTCACTGTACCGCAAGCCCACGGATAACCTCACGATGCTCCACTTCTCCAGCTTCCACCCTAAACACGTGAAAGAAGCCATCCCCTACGGACAAGCCCTCCGTATACACAGGATCTGCTCAGATGAGGAGGATCACAACAGACACCTCCAGACGCTGAAAGATGCCCTCATAAGAACAGGATATGGCGCTCGACTCATTGATCAACAGTTCCAATGCGCCACAGCGAAAAACCGCACCGACCTCCTCAGAAGACAAACACTGGACACGGTGGACAGAGTACCCTTCGTCGTCCAGTACTTCCCCGGAGCGGAGAAGCTACGGCATCTCCTCTGGAGCCTTCAACATGTCATTGATGAAGACGAACATCTCGCCAAGGCCATCCCCACACCCCCACTTCTTGCCTTCAAACAACCGCACAACCTCAAACAGACCATTGTCCGCAGCAAACTACCCAGCCTTCAGGAGAACAGTGACCATGACACCACACAACCCTGCCACAGCAACCTCTGCAAGATGTGCCGGATCATCGACACAGATGCCATCATCTCACGTGAGAACACCATCCACCAGGTACACGGTACATACTCTTGCAATTCGGCCAACGTTGTCTACCTGATACGCTGCAAGAAAGGATGTCCGAGGCATGGTACATTGGGGAAACTATGCAGATGCTGCGACAACGGATGAATGAACACCGCTCGACAATCACCAGGCAAGACTGTTCTCTTCCTGTTGGGGAGCACTTCAGCAGTCACGGGCATTCGGCCTCTGATATTCGGGTAAGCGTTCTCCAAGGCGGCCTTCGCGACACACGACAGCGCAGAGTCGCTGAGCAGAAACTGATAGCCAAGTTCCGCACACACGAGGACGGCCTCAACCGGGATATTGGGTTCATGTCACACTATTTGTAACTCCCACAGTTGCGTGGACCTGCAGAGTTTCACTGGCTGTCTTGTCTGGAGACAATACACATCTTTTTAGCCTGTCTTGATGCTCTCTCCACTCACATTGTTTTGTTTCTTAAAGACTTGATTAGTTGTAAGTATTCGCATTCCAACCATTATTCATGTAAATTGAGTCTGTGTCTTTATATGCTCTGTTTGTGAACAGAATTCCCACTCACCTGAAGAAGGGGCTTAGAGCTCCGAAAGCTTGTGTGGCCTTTGCTACCAAATAAACCTGTTGGACTTTAACCTGGTGTTGTTAAACTTCTTACATTCTCTGTAAGGCATGATTCTGTCAGGTTGTTGTTTGACTAGTCTGTGACACAGCTCTCCCAATTTTGGCGCAAGCCCCCAGATGTTAGTAAGGAGGACCTTGTAGGGTTGACAGGGCTGTGTTTGCTATTGTCATAGAATCACAGGACTCCGACAGTGCAGAAGGGGGCCATTCAGCCCATTGAGTCTATACTGACTCTCTGACAGAGTATCCAACCCAGGCTCTCGCCCCCACCCTATCCTTGTAACCCCACACATTTATTCTGGCTAATCCATCTACCCTAAACATCTTGGGACACTAAGTGCAATTTAGCATGGCCAGTCCACTTAACCTGTACATCTTTGGACTGTGGCAGACACAGAGAAAGACACAGAGAAAGACACAGAGACATGTAGACACAGTGACACAGAGGAGAACATGCAATATCCACATGGACAGTCACTCAAGGCCAGAACTGAAGCCGGGTCCCTGGTGCAGTGCTAACCACTGTACCACCGTGCCACTGTGTCATTTCCGGTGCCTAGTCTGATGCTGAGTGGTCCGTCTGGCTTCATTCCTTTTTGGTTTTCTTTGTAGTGACTGGATGCAACTGAGTGGCTTGTTAGTCAACAATGCTACTGTGGGTCTGGAGTGGCGTGTAGGTCAGGCCAGGGAAGGACTGCAAGTTTCCTTCATAAAGGACGTTAATGAACCAGTTGGGTTTTTGAGACAATTGTTTCATGGTCATCATTAGACTTTTAATTCCAGACTTTAAATTCTACCATCTGCCATGGTGGCACTCAAACCCGGGTCCCCAGAGCATTGCCCTGGACCTCTGGATTACTCGATGAAAGCACATTACTGCGAATGCTGAAACCAAAAGAGAAAACGCTGGAAAATCTCAGCAGGTTTGGCAGCATCTGTAAGGAGAGAAAAGAGCTGACGTTTCGAGTCCAGATGATTCTTTGTCAAAGGGACAGCTGGGCTCAAAATGTCAGCTCTTTTCACTCCTTACAGATGCTGCCAGACCCGCTGAGATTTTCCAGCATTTTCTCTTTCGGCCTCTGGATTATTAGTCCAGCTACAATGCCACTGGGCCACTGCTTTCCTTTGGAATAAAATAGTGTGGATCCTGCAAATCTAAAATATTGGAAATATCCATCATATCTGGTAGCATCTGGGAAGAAAGAAACAGATTCAGGTCAGGACCCTTAAATCAATCTAAATCCAGATTATGGCATCACCTGAGCAAAACTACCAGCCGGCACAGCTTTTCAGGAGAGATTGAGGTCTTCAAGTACAAACTTGCATGAAGTGCACTAAAAGACATAAGATACAATTCAGAGGATGCACTTAATTAGGTTATTGTGAAATACGTATTTTAAAATAAGATAATTCGTTATTGCAAAATGTTGAATTATTCATTCTTTAATCTATTCCTCCAGATAATTAATTAATATTTAAGTTGCACACTGAGACTAATGGTTTTACTGCATGGTAAATTCACTGGGGCATGTCTTTTGAAAGTAAAAGAATCAAGGGCATGAATGCATATCTATCACCTTTATTAATATTCCAATGTTAGCATTGTTTTCTAAAATTACTAGAAGAAATTGTGATTTGGTCGATCTGTATTTGCAAATAAACCTGCTGGATATAATTAACAACATAAAACATTGAAAACATGCAGTTAGTTTGCCATTATCTAAAAAGGTCAGTTATCATTTGGGTGGATATTTCTTCAGAACAGAAATGGAAGTTAGGCTAATATCTTTGCAGAGCTCAGCAAGAATATCAGCTACAGGGATAGGAGAAAAGTTGAGAACCAAAGCTAAATGTCCTCATCAAATACACGAGTGTTCACTGTTTCTGTGCATTAAAGTGTGGCGTAGCCACAGCAAAGACACAATGGGGAAAGGCAGCTGTAGTGTCCGAACTATGTTAGGGGTTGTGGGTTTTAAACAAAAAGAAAAAGATGTGGTTTGCACACGTGGATTCAAACTGACAACAGATTTATTCCAGAAGCTGCTGCTGCCTGTATACAGTACGAAATAAAACTAAGTGTTATTTTTCTGATTGGCAGCTAGTGACGAGTGGGGTTCCGCAGAGATCTGTGCTAGGTCCCCAACTGTTCACATTATATATTCATGATTTGGAAGAGGGAACTGAATGTATTATGTACAAATTTGCAGATGTTGGGTGGGAGGGTGAGCTGTGAGGAGGATGCAGAGATATTTCAGCGTGATTTGGACAGGCTGAGTGTGTGGACATCTGCATGGCAGATGAAATATAATGTGGATAAATGAGAGGTTATCCACTTTGGTAGCAATAATAGGAAGACAGATTATTACTTGAATGGGTGTAAATTGAGAGAGGTGGACACTCAACAAGACCTTGGAGTCCTCGTGCATCAGTTGTTGAAAATGACCATACAGGTACAGCAGGCAGTAAAGATGGCAAATGGTATGTTGGCCTTCATAGCGAGAGGATTTGAGTACAGGGATAGGGATGTTTTACTGTAATTGTATAGGGCATTGGTGAGGCCACACCTGGAGTATTGTGTGCAATTTTGGTGTCCTTATCTGAGGAAGGATGTCCTTGCTATAGAGGGAGTACAGCAAAGGTTTACCAGGCTGATTCCTGGGATGGCAGGTCTGTCATATGAGGAGAGACTAAGTCAGTTAGGATTATATTCACTGGAGTTTAGAAGAGTGAGAGGGGATCTCATTGAAACTTATAAAATTTTAACAGGGTTAGACAGGGTAGATTTTAATGTTCCCAGTGGTGAGGATGTCCAGAACTAGGGGTCATAGATTGAGGATAAGGGGTAAACCTTTTAGAACTGAGGTGAGGAGCAATTTCTTCATCCAGAGGGTGGTGAATGTGTGGAATTCACTATCACAGAAAGTAGTTGAGGCTAAAACATTGTGTGATTTCAAGAATAAATTAGATATAGCTTTTGAGGCTAAAGTGATCAAGGGATTCGGGGGAAGGGGAATCAGGATATTGAATTTGATGATCAGCCACGGTCATAATGAATGGCGGAGCAGGCTCGAAGGGCTGAATGGCCTACACAGGCTTTTAGTTTCTATGGGCCCGATTCTCCCTTCGCGACCCGCAGCGTTTCTGGCGGGTCCGGCCGGGAGAATCACATTGTCAGCTTTTTTCTGGGATTTGCGCATGTCCCGGGAATGCATCCACATCTGCCAGAGCCAGAGAACAGTCGGAGTCCAGACCAGCTGGAAACCGGCGGGAAGACAGGTAAGTCATTTGAATCTGTTTTTAATGTAATTTAAATATGTTTTGTATGTCATTATCGGGAACTTGCCGGGCACGATTGAATCTCCCACTCTGCCAGGAGTACTTCATTCCAGCGGGGTTCAGACTAGCTCCCCACATTCGGGGAACTAGTGGGAGGCACCACCAGAATGAATGGGGGGGCAGTCGGGGCCCCCCAGGGGGTCGGGTGGTGGAGGGGTGGTGCCTCCGGGCATGGGCACTCTGGCAGTGCCAGCCTGTGCTCCCTGGCACTGCCCAAGGGGCAAAGTGCCCATGCCCAGGGGGTACCTTGGCACTGCCCACCGGGCATGAGGCAGTGCCAAAGGGGCGGGGTATATTGTGGGCAGGGCCTAGGGACATTTAGTGCGGGTGGGAGTTTCCTGCTGCCACTCTGCATGGGGATCGGTCTGGGCTGGAGGGAGGCAGTGATCGGGGCGGGCTGGGTGGGGAGGGGGGGGGGGTCTGCCAGGGGGGACTGCCTCTGGGGGGGTCTTGCCTCCCGGGGAGGGGGGTCAGCGCGGGGAGGTCTGCTGGGGTGTGAGGAGTGGGGGATCGCCTCTGCTGGGGGATTGGGCTGGACATCGGGGCGCTTCAGGATGGGGGGGGGGGGGGGGGGGGGGGGGGGCGGGGCTGGCCTGGAAATTGTTGTGGGGGCCGCGATCGGGCCGTGGTGAGGGGAGCTGGGGGGTTCTGGAGGGGCAACACTGCAAGCTCCCGGGCTGGCCTGTGAATGGGGCCACTGCGCATGCGCAGAGTTCCAGAACTGTCAAACTCCGGTGGGAATAGGACCCGTCCCCCTGGGTTTTTAATCAGATTCACAGCTGGGACCTCTGCAGTGCGCAGAGTGCGGAGATTCAGGTGAGAAGTTGAACTGTCCAAACCTTCGGGATCTAGAACAGTTTTCCTACCAATTCAGTGCTTTTGGGAGAATCGCGGCCGAAGTTTCTAACCTGCTTTAAATTTCAAATATTCAGAATTTGCAGTTATTTTCTCTTTACACCATGTGAATACATTGTACGTTTGGTCTCTGTATGTTTATCATTGAGGGGCTGTACAGAATAGTGGTTATGTTACTAGTATTCCAGAGAACTGAACTAATGGTTTGGGAACATAAAATCAAAATCTACCATGGCAGCTGGGAAATTTAAGTTTGGTTAATAAATAAAGCTGGGATTTTTTCATAAAGCAGTATCAGTAATGGTTACCATGGGTAGAATTCCTCGGTGACAGACGGAATTTCTGGGCAGCTGGTGAGGAGCCAAAGCCTTATTAGGAAGAGACCCATTAAGTGCCAATCAGGCACACTGGGCAGCAGTGGGCCTTGCGCAGATCGAGGACCCCGGGGGCTGAAGTCCGGCCTACCAAGAGCTCCCAACCAGTCAGAAGCAGGCAGCTCTTCGTTGCTCGGTGTCGCCTCAAGGGATGTGGTGGCTGCTGCCAGTAATGTACCAATCCAAAGCTCAGGATTGCCAAGGCCACAGGTGAATGATGGGCGGAGAGGGATTGCAGGATGAGTGTTCTGGAGGAGGGGTGTCAATGGCAAGGTGGGAGGGCGGTTCCCATCCACTTCCTGAGGCTGGGCCCCTTGATCAGGCACTCAATGCCTTTGAAAGAGAAGCTCGCCCAAGAAGCCCGCCATTTTGGTTTCCGTGCTTCCCTCATGGCGAGTTCCACTGCTGATCACCAGTGCGGGGGGCGGGGGATGAGGCCCTTTCATGCAGCTAGGATTAATTACCCACTTTCATGCCTTACTGAGCAGTCAGGGAGACCTCCTCACCAGACACTTAATTGATGTGCAGGCAGGAATGCGGCAGGGTCTCTACTCACCACCCACCTGTCAGATTAAATGTCCCCCTGCCACCAAACTCAACATGGAGGAAGGCACTAAAAATCATCCACAAAAGGTCTGGACTGGGGTGACACAGTGGTTAGCACTGCTGCCTCACAACACTAGGGACCTGGGTTCAATTCCGGCCTTGGGTCACTGTCTGTGTGGAGTTTGCACATTTTCCATGTGTCTGCGTGGGTTTCCTCCGGGTGCTCCGGTTTCCTCCCACAGGCCAAAGATATGCGGGTTAGGTTTATTGGCCATAATAAATTGCCCCTTAATGTCCCAGGATGTGTAAGCTAGGGGGATTAGCAGAGTAAATACATGAGGATACGGGGACAGGGCATGCATAGGATGCTCTGTTGGAGAGTCAGTGCAGACCCGATGGGCCGAAAGGCCTTCTTCTGCACTGTAGGAATTTAGTGATTCTATACCACAAATTTCATCTACTTCACCTGATAAAACTCCACTGAACTGAAATATTCACTCTCTCCACAGGGACTGAATAAACTGTTGAGTATTTGCAGAATTTTCTGTTTTCATTCTGAGTTCAATCGTGCTTTCTCAGGAAGGAAATCTGCCATCCTTACCCGGTCTGGCCTATATATGACTCCAGACACAGCAATGTGATTAACTCTGAACTGCCCCCTGAATTGGCCGAGCAAACCACTCAGTTGTATTACAAGATGACAGCTCACAAGCACCTTTTGAATGGTAATTGTCAATCTGCAATGCCCTGCCAATGAAAATATCCCACAAAGGAATAAAACAAAACTTATTTGTATTGTGATCAAGGAGCCATGGAATTGTTTACA